>NW_024704758.1:9098272-10298272 GCF_018977255.1 Callorhinchus milii | reverse complement strand
GATCCATTGCTTATGAGCAACGAATGCTATTTCACTCAATTTATAATATTCCAGGCTTCCTTTTGAACCATTCATTCACCTACAAATACACAGTCACTACACTTCTCACTGTATCTTGTGAGGGGCTTCATTTATAGTGGTAGAAACTGGTATTGCTCAAGATCTCCATTTTAAATGAATTTGCTTTCGCCAACACACAAATTAGCACCTCAGTTATTCGTTCTCTCAGTAACCTGACAAAGAAAGGTTAGGTACTAGGAAATTTATCTAAATATAAACGTTCTTTTTGGCGATAACTAAATCGGTCCCTTTTACACAAGCAAATAGTTACTCAAACCAATTTACCTACTTGACAAGTAGTGTTTCAAGATTTCTTAAACAGATTTGCACGTGGTACCAGAGCACCGGGTTGCAAAAAAAGAAAAATAAATTCAGATAAACTTTGTAGAATTTACTCTGTTAACGTTTTTTTTAAAATATGCCATGGAAAGTGATTGGAAACTGCACAGCAGAGCTAGTGGCCAATGTGAACAATGAAGTGAACTGACAAACATCACCCTGTAATGTGTGCTTGATTTAGACTGAAATGATTTGTCTAATCAGGACCACAAAACCGAAAACAAAATAAATTGGGATGATACCAAATCACTGCAATGCTTCTGGTCTGTTTGACAGTCATAACAGAAAAAGAAATGAGTGAAGTCCGAGACAATCCAGAGTGAATGTGCAGGCTGATATTTCAGATCCTCTTTACTTGTGAAAAAAAGGCAGGCTGGCATTGTTAAAAGATTTTGCAATATTCATGCTGCAAACATGTGGAAATGCCTGCAAAATGGAGAGGAGGGTGGTTGGCTAGGATACCGGGAAAAGCTCCTCTCTCTTTGAGTAGTGCCTTGGGATCTCGAATGTCGACCCGAACAGGCAGATGGAACATCAGTCTCACCCGAAGGACAGCACCGCCAACATTGACAAACAACAACAACAACAACAAGATTCCATTTATAAAGCGTCTTTCACGTCAGGAGGACGTCCCAAGGCGCTGCACAGTTGGGTCATCACCCGAGCAGGGGAAATGGTCAGGGTGAGGGGAGGGAAGGGAGGGAGCGAGGAGGGGGGAAATGGTCAGGGTGAGGGGAGGGAAGGGAGGGAGCGAGGAGGGGGAAGAGAGTCGAGAGGGGAGCTGAAGGCTCGGTCAAAGAGAAAGGTCTTGAGACCGGCCTTGAAGGAGGAAAGAGAGGAAGCGGCGAAGGCACTGGGGGATAGAGTTCCAGAGCCTCGGGGCTGAGAGGCTGAAGGCCCGACCACCGATGGTAGGGCGATTGGGGCGGGGGACGTGGAGCAGACCGGAGCCGGAGGAACGGAGGGTATGGGCAGGTAGGTAGGGGGATAGTAGGTTGGAGAGGTAGGAGGGAGCGAGGCCGTGAATGGCCTTGTAGGTGAGGATGAGGATCTTGAAATCAATCCTCTGGGGGATGGGGAGCCAGTGGAGGCGAGCGAGGGTGGGAGTGATGTGGTCCTGAAGCCTGGTGCGGGACAGTACACGAGCTGCAGAGTTCTGAATGACCTGCAGCTTGTGGAGGGAGGTGTCGGGAAGGCCGGCGAGGAGAGAGTTCCCATAGTCCAGCCTTGAGGTGACAAAGGCGTGAACCAGTGCTGTTGTATTGGAACGTCAGTTAGTTTATGTGAGCTCATTGTCTCAAATTTGGGCTTGAACCCACAGTCTTCTGAATCAGAGGCAAGAGTGCTATATTTGCTTGGAATCCAAACAAATATATTGAATTGTCATGTTATTTTGAATAACTGATCAAGATTAAACAACATTTCAAAGAAGAAAGATGCCCGTAGGCCCTCGAGTCATATTATCATGGTTTGGAGCTATTTGTGATGCTGTGAACAAGTACTCAGCTGTATTATAATGGCATCAGTTTTCTCTTGAGATTTCTTGGCCACAAATCTTGTGTCTCCATCTTCAATAAATCAGTGCAATAATAGGGAAAATTATATTTTGTAACTGTTTGACAATTTTTCTAGGAAAGTGCTCAACACCTATCAGTTCCTTGTTAGTACAAGAAATGTAGCACTTCGCAACAACCTTTTAAACACTAATCTTACGGTTCCTCAAAACATCCCTCTGCCTCTGCGAAAAGAAACGTGAAATACCATTTGCTTGATACCCTCCACATACTGCTGTCATGGTTAGCCGTACATTAAATCAAAGCATTGAATTATCTTGCTACAACAACCGCTAGGGTGGCCAATACTTCTAACAAAGGTAGAGTGAAGTACCAAATCAGATAACAGTAAACAATTTACTCGGAAGGGCAGACCAGTCACAGGGGGCAGGGATTCTTCCCAGTCAGCTTCAGTTAACCCTATAAGCCAAAGCCCCAATGGGAAGAGTGGGCCCAGCTGGACAAGCAGTGGGAAAGCTAACCAGGCAATGCTCTCAAATGGGAATCTGTGCAGTTTTAGCTGGTTAGCCTCCAGCAGTACCCCAATGCACACTCTGGGGTCCCCCAAGCCTTGACTCTTGCCAACCTGCACCTAATATTTTCTGGGGAGCGCTAAGTTGTCAGAGGAGCCCAATTTTAACATTGTCTACATTGGCAGAACTACCTGGGCAGCAAATTCTCACTACATTGAGAACCATATTTCATTTGTGTTGTGTATAGAATTGGAAAGAAAACTTGTACAATGTATATTGTGCTAACTCTTGTTAAGATGAAAGTGAAATATACCCTTTGTTTCTTGTCTGAAGCGATGAGAATGTTATTTGAGATCTCAGTGCAGGATTGTTTACATGATCTGCTCTGAGTTGGGTAATTCTCTGTGCAGTATTTGATTTATTATGTTGGTGCGATGTCTGAAAGAACTTCATAGGATTTTACTGCAAAGTATTTCTGAAGCATTCAAAATATATTCCACTTTGCACATTTTTTTTGGTGGAGCCAGGTGAGTCTCCTCCATTAATATTTATATTTACTTCACTGTTTTTTGTGTGAATTCTTCTGTCGTCTCGCTTGTGAGCAGGGAACATTTCAGTGACTACAATAGTTACCTATTTTCCCAATAGCCCATAGCCAGGGATCCAGGTCGAAACTGTGGACTCAGAAAAGTAGAGCAGTAAAACCCTGGGGAGCATTGTGGCTGCAATACCAAAGACTGAGTTTGAAATCATTGCATCAATTTAACCTGGGTTTCCCCCACTGTGCACCGCCTGACAACAGAACTCAATTCTCTATCCAGTCAACCAATTAATCTTTTCCAAGTGATTTCTCCCAAATGCTGGCTCCTAATTCTTTTTCCCTACTCAGTCTGGTAAACCAATGCCTGACTGTAGAGAAAGTGAAGAGACCTCATGAATAACATAGCTCGATCTTTACCTATATCTTGATGCCACGAACAAAGGAATGAATTTCTTCCTCCGTAAATCAGTTGTTCAGCTGAGTTGATCCTATTTTCTAAGGTTTTACATTTCTCATAATTTAGAATAATTTTGAGATCCATTGTGCCCATAGCTACACACCTTAATTTATTTTTAAAAAAGACCTCGGAAAAGTGAATTTGTACATTTGTATACGCTCCTTTGTAGCTACTATTGGTGGTGGTCACATTAGATAGCAACCACCACAGTTAGACCAACTGGTCAGACCAACAGTTCTGTCTATTATTAGAAAAGGACTAGTACAGTGCTTGAACTTCTTGTAATGTGTCTTTGATGGGTCCCTATTAGTGTTACATCAATACTAATAAGCACTAAAATAAAACGTGCTGTAAAGGCAAGCTTCCATTTTATTTCTATCTATTAGATACTTGGTGTACTATAAGGCGATTACTTGCCCACATCATAAAATGAAAATGATAGATCTCCTGAATGCTCATATTTTGTTCATATCAGGGGCACTTCCATCAGCTTTGGAGATGGATCCCAGATTATATAGGGCAACATCACTTATACTCATGCAAGTTGGTACTCATATTAAAACAAGCTTCCCAGAGAAGCTCTTCAGATAAACAGATTTGTCCTACTTGTATATTCACAGCAAATAGTTTCTATTTTCTTCTGAAAACATAACGAACGGTTGCTGCAGAACCGTGAGCTGAATGCAATTCTTCTGGCCCTATCAGGAAGTGATCCTCAGGAGTTGTGGGTTTATTTGCACTGGATTGAAGTGACAGTCACGAGACGTAGCAAAACCACAGCATGAGAATACCAAAACGTTCACTGGACTAAAGAGAGTAAAGGCCCCATGACAGAGTCTTAACAATAATAATCCTTGGATTTGATAATCTGCCCCCAACCTCCTGAATTCCAAACCCCAGTCACTCCGCCTCGCCCCTCCTTAGCCCCCTTCAAGTCCCGCCTCAAGACCCTCCTCTTTGACCATGCCATCAGTCACCCCCCTTCCCCTCCTCTCCCTTCCCCCACCACTGACCCCAGCTCGGGTCTCAAATGCTGTACTCTGTCCAGTGCCTTGGGACGTCCTCCCAACGTGAAAGCCGCCATACAAATATAATCTTGTTGTTGATATAGTGCCTTATCAGGTCATTAAGATGTCTCAAAGTGCTGCACAAAGTATACTGTAAAGTGAATTGACTGTATATTTTGTGGGAGAGAGACTTGTAATAAGCTTAGGATCAATTAGAATTTTTTTCTGTGCCACAGTTCTACAATTCCCAGAAAACATACTTAAATCAAAGCAATCGGGCCAATATTTCATCTTCTGCATGGGAAGCAAATCGTAGTCAATGTGGTTTTCTTATTCTGACCTGGTCTCTGAGGTCTCCTGTTTAAATGCAGTCTTTAATTAATAAAAAATGAAGTAAAGTTTGTTTCCAGTACCAGTTTAGATAGAATGTGTGCGGTTGTTCTCATCTATTAAATATGTAGAACGTTTGCTTATTTTTTTAAACCGCATGCTATCTATTACTTGTGCTCTTGAGTGAGAGGCTGATTTATATCTGCTTGCCACTATGCTTATGCATTTGATGACTGAATTGTTATTGCCTGTTGATGCATCATCAGTGAAGGGTGCCAGAATATCAATCCATCCCATGTGTCTGATGATAGCTGAAGCATGAGATGAGGACATTACCTCTTTGCCTATTAAAACTGACCATCAAACTGCGGTGACTAATGATTGCTGTCCTCAGTCTTTCAGGAGCAATGATTTCTGTCCATTGGTTTTAATTAAGGTTCACAATTAAGACTCAAAGCTGTCATAAGGTCAATGATAACAAATACATGCTAAAAAAAAGCAGTTTGCAATGGTTAAGTGAGGAAAGACAAGCTGAAGTGACTTCAGCTCAACATAAATGAGCCGCACTCTCAAATCTGGATCAGATGGTGTGGGTTCAAACCCGATATCTGGACTGGTGTTCATAGTCAAGGATACATCCCAGTGCGGTAATGGGAGGCACTGCCTTATTGGCAGTGATGTCCTTCGGATGACAGATTAAACTGAAAGCACTGTAAAAATGCAAGTTCTTTCCTTGGACCAAAAGCACTTTGATAACTAACCAAAGCAGATGGGCTAAAAATAGTATCCACCTAATTTTTTTTAAAAACAAAATTTGGCACTGATTCCCATTAAGCATATGGGTCCAAAGACTGAATCATTTGAGAGAACATCCCAATTACTGGCTAATAACGTCAGCACCTGCTGAACTCAAATACACTCCATTGACGTTTTAAAACAATTTTTTGTTTTGTAGTCCTGTCTGGGGTGTTCAAAAGCTTTCTACCTGCGCAGAAAGCATTTTGATTTTTCAGTTTCACAGGCTTCACTAAAAATCGAATCAAAAACTTCTCTGTAAGATTGCTGGTCTTTCCCTTGTGTTTAATGGCACATGAAATTCCTAGGAAATGTAAAGAGCTTTGGGAAACTGGCCATTCGGAAAGTTTGAGAGTCATATTGTAAGAAAGTAATTTTGAACAATAACACTTGTGCAGACTGTATAAAGACCTCATTAAAAGTAACATCTTTTCAAAAAATAAAAGACTTAATTCACTCATTTCAGCAATAGACATTTAGAAGTAACTGCAGTTGGTATGCTTATCACAAGATTTATACGGATAAAAACGGCCCCATAACCCATTTTCAGAACACACATCATCCAATCAAAGCATCAAGCTGTCCAGTGTCCTGCCTCAACTTTCCTTATATAATAATCCTTGCAATTGATATAGTGCCTTATCTTGCCTCAGACATCTCAAAGCATTACACTGTGTGAATTTTGTGGGGGAAACACCTCTGTTAACACTGAAATCATGCAGAGCCCTTTTACACCACTGCACCTTTTAACTAACAATTACCTTATTCCTTTTTAAATTCAAAAGTACTTGTATGAAGCAATCCAGCAATCTTGCAATCTTTGTAAACCTTTAAATATTGGTTCCTCTGCTCTCACACAAGACCCAATTTTGGATTGGCTCAAAGGAATGAGGACAGAAAGATGATCGAGTGAAAAGATGAAAGAGGGACAAGCAGAAACGGAGTCACAGAGAGGGTACACCCTAAAGGAAAAAAAGATACTGAAGACAATGGGAGGAAGCAGATTTATAAGTGTTGGACTGAGAGGGCAGAGAGCTGCAAAGGAAAGCATGAAAAAAAGGGACATCAACTACTGATTTTAGTTTTGCATGAAACAGAGAAAAGTTTTAGGCACAACAGAAGGGCTGAGAAATGATAGACTCAGAGAACTGTCGATAAGAACCAAAACTTAAAAGAAAGACTTGTAGTTTTGGATAGCGGAGAACAAGAAAAAGTAATTTGGTCTTTTGAAAAGAGTGCGTTTACGCTGTGGCTTTTGCTGTTAATGGAGTTAGTTAATGGAGGGAGAGGGAACAATGTCCAGTAGGTTTAAATGGAAGAGAGCCTTATTAGTCTATTACAATAAGCGGAACCTAGCTCATATAATCTAAACAGGTGAAAACCAATCCAGCAATTGCTCGCTTATGGAGAATAGTACAATTAATAGTAAAGGCATTTTAGTGGAACCTAAAAAACTCATTATTTGGACCTCTCTGGGGGAACGCCCTGATCGGAATAGAAAAGAAACCAATTACATTTCACGAGTGAGAAGCTGTGAGAATTAACAAAATGGAGAAACTGTTCGTGGGAATCACGTCTTCTCCTTTGAAGACTTGAGACAAGCGAACAGTCCGTTTTATAGCTTCAAATCGGACGGAGTGGATTTGCGGGCAAAAGAAATACACAGACTACACGTCGATAAATGTGACAAACTCTCACAGCCATGGCCTAAAATAACGTATCTCATTTCATAAATAATATCCTGCTCATTTGTATGCCACTCAGATGGCTGTAAATACTGGTCGCTTTCAAGCATTTTTCCAGATCCCCATCATTTACATAGTCTTCCATATTAGTTCCCATTTGTATGCAGCTTGGATATATGCTAATCCCGGCTATGTATGAATAATTCCTCCTCAAACTCGCATACAACAGGGATTTTCATGCATCCGAGTTGCATACAAATTACTAATATTTTTGGCTTCTCTCTCTATGCTTGTCAAATGCTAATGGTGTTTACCTGTTATCTTTAGCACAGGTAAATACAATTGCTGTTTTGCAGCGTAAACTGCACGGAACAGGGTGAGAGCGAGAGGAGAGGGTATCTGGAAGTTGTGTTTACTTTGCTCTTTATTCTAAACAAAGCAATGTTAGCTGACAGCACAGTTTTGTACCAGTTCCATGAAGTATGCTGCTCCAATTGGTACCCGTACTTAAGGACGGTAAACTGCAAATCCCTGCATAGCGGTAAACTAACTGGATCAGCTGGAGAAAAGCACTGCTTGGTATAGGTGAAGCCTGTCTCGGTCATAATATAATTGAAAGCAATTTACAAATCAGTTGGGTGTAATTATACTTGTATGAAAGTTTTTGTTTCTGAGATGCGGCAGCAAATGGATATTAGACACGACTAAGCACACCTTTCCCACAACAATTCACTGAAGTACCTCCTATTGTGAGTGCTGAGCTCAATGCCAACTGAGTTTGGAGAACAGAGACGTGGAAAGGGACATACAACACAGTGGGAGGCCATTCGCTTAATACATTGTGGAAGAAATCCTCAAAAAATGGAAATGGGTGAAAGACAATGAAATAAATACATACAAATTCATGGCTCAACCCAACACTGAATAAAATAATAAGTTGACTGCAGCCTTACAATATGGGGAGGATATCAATGGAATGCAAATCGTACCCCCCCTCACTCCCACAGTGTAATTTTCTGTTGTTTGGCATGTCCCCATATTAAGCCCCTATATAAAACTTGCACTGGATCTATGTCAAATTTTCTGGGTACAGTATGTATTTGCGAGTGTTATTTAACTGTAATGCACCGCAGCTCAATAAATTGCTACTTATTCTATACAATTTGGTGTCCATACCAAAACCCTAAGCACTGTAGCCCAACTTAAGATGGCACATTCAGCACTGTTGCATTCTGTGCAACATTTATGTTGAACACACAAAGTTTAACTTGCTTATATCATACGGAGATATGGGAAGTAATTTTCCAAAAGCTGGAGGAACAGGAGAATGGAACTTCTGCCTGAAAATTAAATGACTTCTGGGGTGGAGATTTGAGGGAATTTTAATACTGTTTTATTGGATGTGTTTCAAGTTGATTTTGTGTGTTCTGGAGGGCACTTAGCTGTCATTCGGAGAACACAGTTTGATCCTCTGCAATAAATCAACAAAGGTAAAAGGAAAATAATGCTTCTGCATAGAGCACATCAGAAATTTAGGTAGAGATTTATCAGTATTTGGAAGATCAATACAACAAAATATAATTTGAATTGAAAGCTCATTAGACCCATTTGTGAGAAAATCAACTTGTTTTTAGTTATTATGAATTTCAAACACGCAGATAGTGAAGTACTCTTATTGTTCTAATGTTTGCAATATATCTGGTTTATGTTTTGAATGTCCAGCCATACAAACATCTTATGGTGATTCAGTAATTGGATACTTCAGAGGATCAATCTGAATCCAATAACACAAAAATAGATACCACACAAAATACTTGTGTTCAGGGATATTCAGACTCAAATCACGTAATTGTTCAAAAAAATCTATTCCATTTATTAGCAACTAATGGGATAAATCAGGTTTTCGGACTCAGTAATTCCCTTAATTGATATGAATTGCATTCCACCATCATTAAAAAGGCTTTCAGATATGACATTCTCTGCTCTTAGGGTGACTGAACCTCAGCTCTGGACTATTTCAGGTTATATTAAAGCATATCTCTATGGAACAATCATGACAGTGTGCACCTCATTACAACATGTACAATCCTTGGGTGAGGGTAGAGTGCACCTAAATAACATAACTTGCTCCAAATATATCTAGGTCAGAACATGATTTCATAAATATTCAAGAGCTGCAGTGAATCTCCATTTTTTTATGCTACACCTTACTTACATTTTATGGAATTCAGTGGTATTTTTTATTAATCCTTTTTGTTTCATGGAAAGTAATTGGGTTCTTTGCCACTGTAAATTTTCCTCAATCTTTGCCAATTATTTTACATGTAACGATGAATTAACAGGCGGTTGGATGCAAAAGTCTCCCTCACTATTTTCAAGACTCTTCTGGAGAAACTACCCCTTTGACCACACCATTGGTCATCTTCCTTCTCCTCTACTTCATCCTTCCTTAAGGTCTCCCATTGGCCAAGCAACGTGCTCAGAGACATTCTCCTATGTGAAATGTTCTGTGTAAGTGCAAGTTGTTGTTATTGTTGAGGGCTATTATTAGTTTTACTTTTCAAAATATTGTCAGACTGTGCATTTTGTTCTCCCATCACTTGCATCAAAGGAGTTCAATGTGTTTGAAAATACAAAGATGCAAAAGACATCACATTAGCTCATTGAAATGATCTGGCGTAGCTAACAGCTCTGAATAAAACTTAAATGTATTAAGTCAGTGGGAAGAAACAGTTGTGTCTACTCATAACGTTTGCCTTTTTTATGTTGTAAGCTTAAGGTTTATTTTCTTGCAGTTTATACAGTACTGTGATCTATACTATCTTGTACTTTGAAACACCCCTCCATAATTTACACATTCTAAAAACCTAGACACTGTGATTTATTGCTTCAACACAGCAACAACAACTTGCATTTATATAGTGCCCTCTCACACCGGACGGCATCTTGGAGCTTCAATTATGAGTCCAAATTTGAGAGCTACTTCCTTATTACTTCCACTGCAAACCTCTATGGCTGTTCGACCTCTGTCTGCTGAGTTACTGGTTCCAATGGCCACCACTGAAGGCTCTTTTCGTTAATATGTATGATGTCTCAAGCTCATTTTGCACTGTTGTTACATTTTAAGTTGCAAAGGGTGGCGTTGTCTGAATCTTCACTGTCATCTCAATATGTAATCGCAAGTAAGAATAATACTGAAGGGAAGAGAATGATGAGGTTGAATATTTCATGCCACCATTAACACCACTTGAAAGAGTCTAATGGACATTAGTGAATTCACCAATTTTCTGACCACTTGAATGATGGAGTCACTATGGGTGATCAACCAGAATGGTATGTGTTCAGCTAGCCTCACGCTATTTGCTTGCAGGGTCTGAAGACACGTCCACACCACCAACCCTACCTTAGATGACTACAGGCATCTCATGTTGTAACTCAACCCGCAAACAGACATTTTCCAGCTGGGGGCAGTAGAGGCCAACAAAACTGCGACAATTCAGCTTGACTGCAGATTTATTGACATCTCTCCCACTGTTTATCAACCTAAGCAAGACAGAGTGTCCCATCACAAATAATTTGTGCTAAATAATCAATAAGCTGAGCAGTGAATACAGCAATACTTTTGTGAATATATTAGCTCACCACTAACTGTGTAATTAGGGTTTGAAATACAATTAAACTGGTCAAAATTTGTTTGAATATCTTTATGGATGAAAACTAAACTGAACAGTGAATTTTTGGTACAAACGTAGGCATTTGAGGTTATTTATATTTGAGTTTTGATCAATTTTCACTGGTCTTCCTTATCTGAATCAGGCTTTTCAAGTACTCAAATGTGCAAGTTCTGAAGTGAACCTTGAGAGGAAATACTGTATTAGGGTAAAGACTACAAGATTCAGAGACACAATACAATGGGCACAATTTTCACAACTTCTATTCCAATATGGGAATGTAAGTTAGCATTCCTGAAGTATCCATATCTTTGATAACCCAGAGCCCTAGACAACTGCATCGTCACACACCATCAAATCGAACCATCATTAAGTTCATTATTACTTAGGTCTGGCCTACAAAATGCATTGAAAACTAGGTTTGATGAATGAATAAGCAAATGTAGCAAGCAGCTGTTGAATGTATTCATTGGGTGCTACCAATTTCACCAGCTTTCCTGGAAGGTAATTTGGTGAGCAAAATGCAGTCCAAGTTCACGCAGATATGAAGTAACAACAATGTGTTGCTTGTATAATATAGATGCATTTTTAAAAGTTGTAAACGTACTTGTGGTTGCCATATCCCCATCAATTAAAATTTACTGCATTTGCCATTTCCTCAACTGGACTTCAAATCTGAAGAGCAATCATTTTCTCTCTTGAAAGGCCCTTAACAAGCAATGTTTAAAGATATTGATCCCGTTCTCTGCACCACAGTCAGATACACGTCCTCTTCTTCTATTAGAGGTTTAATGGCAGGGATACATTATCAGAGCTAATATGAATCAAATGAAGAAAACTAGTCAAGTGAAACTCTCTCAATTACCTTCCTCCTTCTGCCGTCACTTAGAATACTGAAGGGCGGTATTTTCATTCCAAGTCCATTGGGGCTGAAAGGGAAGGGATTAAAAAGTAAATAACTTCAGATACCTGAACTAGCTGTGCAGTCACCTGTTACATTCTCCATTGAATTAGATATGAAAGCGAAAAATTTAAAATTCACAGGATGCCAAGTTCCATAATGAAATAGAAATGCAATGAAAAGTAAAACAAGAAAAACACAATAGAGAACGTTGATAGGGCTCAAAAATCTCTCATTCTGAAAATGCACTAGTACTCTCTGTGCAGAAATAATGCCCAGTGGCTTATCTTACTGCTGGGGTAGTTTGACATTTTGTGGGGCATTATTTATGCAATGGTATGCTGCCTTTTTATTGTGAATTTTCACGTCCAAAGTCTCTTTTGTTACAAGTCTTTATACAAACTATTTGAATATCTGCCTCTTAAAATGCTAAGGCCCTTCAAATCTCAGTAAAAAAAACTTCTGTGCATATGCTTCACTGTCTGGTTTCTTTGAAAATGCCTTGGTGGTGATCTTGAAATGGCATCATTGTAATATTGTTAGACCAGAGAAAATGAAGTAAAACTTGCCCTCCAATGACATATTGTCAAGCTGCACAAGGCACATGATGTGGTGGAGGATTTTATTGGTTATGTGGAATGGTAGGAATCACAGAATTGAATGCAGTATTTGTTTTAAAGAAGAATTTGAAGAGCGAGGTTCCTTGTTAACCTTGTTAACTTTTGCACACAGTGTTAAGCAAGTTTTTTCTCCCAGATACTGATTGACCTTTTTTGCCAGAAAGTATAACAGACATTAAGAAAGAAACTGAGCAAAACACTTATTTTATGTATATAAAATTATAATATATATATAAAATGAGATATAAAGAAATAGTTAAATCTTTGCTCAATATTTTAAGGATGAGTAGGGGTTGGCGAGAGAGTTTACAAAAGCCCATTGCAATGAGACGATTGGCAGCTGAATGAAATTCAACACTGCATTAAACAAAAGGTTTGCAAAAACCACAGACGTTAGGAAGCAAATCCCCCAAATAGTCCATGAAACAACATAGTGCTATTAAAGCAGCCAGATTTTTAATGAAGACAAACTTGCAATTAGAACAAGTTGCTGGAATGTTGCATGCTTTGCATAAGTTAAAGTTTTGCTGACTAAATTAAGTATGCTGAAAGGACTGAAATAAAGTAATTAATAATGCATTATTTTTTCTCATCAATGAACTGCTGTGATAGCATGGGAAGATGAAAAATTGCACACCAATTAACCCGTTTCATAAAAACAATCATTTTTATGCAATTTATTCATGACATCAATCATACAGTTTGAAGCTTAACATAAGGTTTAAGTTGTTAATTTCACACAAAAAATAAAGATTTAGAACATAGAAGCCCTTAGAGACCGCCTTTTTTCTTTCAAAATTGGAAAAGCTGTTCCCAAGCGCTCTGAGACCTCGCCTGGCGTGGAGAGGGCTATATAAATGCAAGTTGTTGTTTTACTCTAACTATAAAATTGTGAGCTCTCAATAACCGTTGCATTTGACATAGCATTTTTCACAAAGCACTTCACAGGATTTACTGTGAAGAAGTGTATTAATAGTGTATTTTGTAGGTGAAGGCAGCAGCCAATTTGCGTACAATAAATAATCCCACAAGTAGACCATGAAGTGAATTAACAATTTTATATGGGAGGATTGTTGACCAGGACACCAGGAGAGACTCCCTTCTGTTTTCAAGGAATCCCTTGGGATCTTTAATTTTGTACCTGGTGAAACATTTCACCCAAGGGATGAGACCTCCCACAGCTCAGCACTCTCCCAGTATTGTATTGGAGTGTCAGTCTGGACTGTGAGTTCAAACTCCTGATGTGGGGCTCGAACCTACAAACTGACTAGGAAACAGCAGCACTACCAACCCAGAGAGGCTGACACCTGCTGTTTGAAGGCATTGCATTGGTAGACTCCATTTAGATATGCTGGAGCCCTCTTGAATCCCAAACAGATTAAATGAGCATCAGATGTCAGACCCATGGGTCAGTCCGGGAAGCACTCAGATTTTTTCCATAAAGGGATACTTCCTGCATTGGCTCTTAAATATGGAACAAGATGCACAGACATGAAGGGTTTTACCTAAAGCCCCGCTTGATCTGCTCACTTTGTAACATGCTGCAAGAGTTCAGATGCGACAAGGGCATGCGAGCATTTGAAAGGTTCAATAATGAGGTTGATCTGCTGGGGAAAAGGAGAGTGGAGTTTTTGTAAGAATAGGTGTCATAGGTTCAGGGAATAAGGATCAGGGAAAGATCTGGCTGCATAGTTCTGCTGAGCTGGAGTTTATGAAGGATCAAACTAGGAAGGTCGGCAAAAAGAGTATTTGTGAAATAGACAGATAAACAACCTATGAACAACAATACAGTATTATGTGAGAGAAGCAAATTTCAAAAGCAAATTTTTTGCTATTACACCTGGACAGGAATGAATAACGCATTGAAGAGATTTTATTTTGGGATCAAGTTTGTTTAAAAAAACCTGCTTTGTATAAACATAACAGCTGGTCGATTATAAAACTGTCAAATTATATGGCATTTTGGGATTGCAGTCAGGTGCTCTATTCAGTACCACCTCTGGTATCTATTCTCATTCCCAGATCACTGCAATAATCCATTATTATGGAATGCTGTTGATGACAGGATCACACTTGAGAGTGCGCTTGAAGTCAATTTACTGATGTATGGTTTCAAACATGTTTCAATGAGGTACGGCAAATAACCTTCACATTGTCTTTTCCATTTTCATGTTGTGGCCGCTCCATATTTTGGAAAGGGGCTTTTTAGATGGAATTAAAACATGTTTGATCAGACCCCTGATATACCCTATTACATCCTATTATAGGCCAGTCACTGGAACTGTAAGGTCATTGTTCAAAAGCTATTGTAGCACTATAAGCTATATCACATAATTAGTGACCAATAGTGTAAGATGTGCTTGCGTGCATGTTTCAATAATGTGTTAATGTACTGCACAAAGTAGGCTTAGAATTCAGCTACGATCATTGTTTCCCTCACTCTAAGGGCTTATTCTATTCATTAACTATGTTCATATTGGGTTGCAGTTCCTCTTATATAAAAAAATTCTTTGTCTTAATGCTTCTCATTAGCTGTTTGGATCTTTGATAAAGCAGAACAATAATGTTCTCAAATGAGAATTATTCTAACAATGGCTTGTATCCAAAATGGATCATAAGTAACTCTAGAATTATAGAAACCAATGCACGGAAAGTGCTTTACCTGGCAGTACAGTGGCATGCGATCTTATATCCAGAATTAACATTTGTCCAATCCTGTGCATTTCAAACACTTTAAGATGAATTACAAAATAAAAAGTCCTCATGATTGCACCATTGCCTATCTGGTTAGGTGCTACACTTTCTCCATTTAGTTTTAGTCCTTGGCATGATACACTTCAATTCTTTTTGAATACTGAGGCATCTTCAGCTATGAATCTCAGCACATCCTTTCTGTTGTACATTCAAAATTAAACTTACCTTTTTTCAGTACGTAAAATAAAGTAAATTAGGCAGACCCAAGCCAAACTGTAAAACAAATGTAATTCAAAGCCTTGTGAGAATAATCTTCCTCTTGAAAAACGTTTAAATGCTTGGTTTTGTTGAATTATCAATGTCGTTCTCAAAGGGTTAAGATCTAGGATTTACGTTCTGGGCTCGAATCCAGGGCAAACTCTCGACATATATGTCTGCCTAAGGCATCGATAAAATAGGTTTGGGTGGTCTCAATCTCGTTTCCAGTCACTGGTTACAAGTAAAAACATTTCCCAGCTGTCATCTCAGATGCTGTGTACACACAGAGAGACCTCATTTTCTTTCTGGCCCTGGTTGGGTACATCAAAACACGTTCCCTGCCTCAGAGGCAGTTGTGCTTACGACTGACATTTAAACAGGGCATTCTTGACCTTTACCCTCTGCTAACAATACATGTCACCTAACTTGTAGCAATGCTTTTCTCAACGGAGAAATGTCCTTCAGCATCCTGGCAATAAATTCACTTAGCTTATCCCACTGACATTCAGAAAAGTGCAGCGGAACTTGCTCAAATGAGTTAAAGTTCCCTTCATTCCTAAGCAATTTGGGCTTTCAAAGTATCCTTAGACTAGTAATGGGACTTCCGTGGAGATGCAGACTACCCATTACAATACTTCATTTGCTGACAAGAGGATAATTGGCTATAAAGTGTTTGGGTATTTAACATATTGATGGTTAATTGGTTTCAATGAATGCAGCTGCAACCTCTGAATTTCTGTCAATTAATCTAGGAGCAATTTCTTCACCAATAAAACTGGATATTACTCTCTCCATAGCTCACTGACCCACACCAACTCCATAGAGATGTAGTCAATTTTGGATACTATTAATCTGCTGCCTGCACTTAAGTGTTCTCTAGATGTAATAAAGTTTGGTGCTCCAAACGGTTTCAGTATAATTCATTATGAGCAGTTTGATGAATCAGGATGACTAAGATTAATGCAAACCAACAATTTATATATTTTTCCTCTAAACATTGCTTAGTAGAAAGGCCACTGATCAGTGAGTGTAGTCAAGAGGCCTGGAGATTGGTGTTTGCTTGGAGATTTGATTAGAGTCAAGCTGCAAGACACCTCTTCCATTATCAATAGTACCAGCATCAGTCTATGTCACCAGCCTTTTTGCAAAATATCAAGCAACTGCTTCCATCTCCGTGTCCTTTCCCCAATCTTGGATAATGGCTCTTTTGCAGGACAGTGCTGTGCGCAAAGTGACTGCCACATCTGCCTACAATGTATACAGTTACTACACTTTACAGTAAGTCCTGTAAAGCACTTTCAGATGTCTCAAAGGGTTAAGGCGCTATAACTAAACAAGGATGAATATAATACGCAATCCAATTGCTTTAAATTGATACAATTTGGCTGGATTCAGTCCATTGCCTTGGTTTGCTGAATTGAAGAACCTGGAGGACAAGGAGAAAACAATTTAGTTTTCTGACATTGCCTGATCCAGTCAATCCGTGCTGCAATTCCACTTCATTGATAGCCTCCTAAGCAAAGCTGCATTTGCTGCCTTCTTGCGCAGAAACAATTTTTCTTTACCATATTCCTTCTGAATGAATATACAGATCAAATGTCCACTGCCCTAGGTGCCTTCAGAACTTGTTCCACAAACAAACAATCACTTACAAACAATCCTTCTTTAACAAGGGTCTCGGTTTTGAAATCAAATGTTGCACAGTAAATTTGATCAACTTGTAACTTACTTTTTTTTGCAATACTAATTTCTTTTGATGCTCAATCTAAATAAAGGCACCATTACTGTTCAATGAAGGGAAGGCTCAGCCATGAAAACAGAAAAATCATTACAGTTTCGATTAAAACTGAGTGTCAATAACTATTGTTGAATGCTTATTTAATATGATTGTGACCCTGACTTTCACCTTCAAAGACCTCCATGGCCTTGCTCCCCCCTACCTCTGCGATCTCCTAATCCCCTACCAACCTGCCCACTCTCTCCGCTCAGCGGGCACCAGCTATGGCTGGCTTACATTGGTGGGCGGCCCTTCAGCCAGTCTGCCCCCACCCTCTGGAACACCATCCCGCAGTCCCTCCGCCTCGCCCCCTCCGTTGTCTCCTTCAAGACCCATCTCAAGACCCTCCTGTTCGACTGTGCCTTTGATCACCCTCGTTTACCCTTCTCAGCACCTATTGGCAGGTTGGAGGGAAAGGGGTAAAATAAGCCCCAGGGTTCCCAATAATTGTTAAGCAGTGACCTGCACTTTGAAAGTACTTATCAGATTCATTGCTAATGAAAATATGGTGTATCATTCTGCATAAACCCACCTATGTCAAAGGTAATATAAAGATTTCAACAATTGGACAAACAAAAGTACAATACACACAAACATTTCTAATATCAAATTGAAAATCCTAAAATACACAACAAAATTGATTCAATTACTTCTGTACTGCAACCGATTTCTCCATCATCTGAATTTTAATGTAACAATAAAATTCTTCATGTTCAAATAGACTGGAAATGTGTCCTTTTATCTCTGGGAACTGGATTCAGATTTTACCTTGTTAGTGTGGACTGAACTGAAAGAACATTGTGTTAAACCAGTCTCCAGAATAAAATTGATATGAATTGCTATAATGGTATCAATTGGTCAACCACAAACAATGAAATGCAAGTTTGCCCCTGAGTTCACTTCTTCTGTTTCCATTCCTTATGTTGACCACTGGAGCCATTGATAAGCAAAAAGGCAGATGCTCTGATTATGAAAATATCAATTGGAAAATTGAAATAATTGGACATATGCATAATGATGGTCACTGCAGCAGATATATCCACAGCTTCTATGTAACAAAGGCCGTCTTGACAAAACGGAAGTAAATTCAACCTTGTAAATGTTTCCAAATGCTTAGAATGTGCTTCATGAATAAAACATATTGCCACTGTCATTTCTGCCGATCGCCCCCTGAAAATGTCGTCTATCACATCATTTGCTTTACTGATTGAACATTTTTGATGAGCACCAGATGACATCCCGATTCAAAGACTGCACTGAAGTGTAAGCCAATGAACAGATTTACTTAAAAACTCTCATCTTTATTAAAATTAGAAGCCATTTGGTTGGAAAGAATAGAGGTAGTGTTTCAAAGCTTAAAAAAGGATCTTTTTGGAGTTTTTAAATGGATAAAGAATAAAAGAGAGAGAGCAACGAGAATGCAGTCGTCTTCTGTATAATAAATAAGTGGTGAAAACGGTCCTGCCGAATTGTTGAACACCACAGTAGCACAATGCAAATACAGTAGTACATTGTGCTCCGAGACACAGTTCAGTGTGAAAGACGCTATATAAGCGCACGTTGTTCTTGTTACATTGCAATTTTGCATCGGAAAATAATTACAGCTGTCATATCAGTAAGTCAGCAACCAGATATAATGAGGTCAAACATTCCAGAAAGCTGCATGCTGACGCCAATACAGTAAATTTTGCCCTGAAAGAGTGAAGAATCCCAACTCAATCAGTAGACTGTCATCATACAAGATTAGAGTATTTCAGGTCTTGTGAAGGACTCTCCTCACTTCATATATGTGACCTGCAGTGAGTTTTTTTTCAATGGCGGATGTTTAGACACAATTTCATGGAGCAACTATGATCCAAAACCATACATTATTGTCCAGTCACAATGATGTACTTCAGTGTACGCTCTGCTGTCCTCAGCATGTACTGAAAAAGTACTTTTAATTCACACTCAAATTAGATATAAAAATGCTACAAATTAATTTTAAATATATTTGCACCTCACTGTAGGAGTTTGCAGTGAAATGATAGCAATTGAAAATACTCAAGTGATCTATGGTAGCACAAACGTACTTTCTTACACATTCTATTTTCAAGAAATCTGTTGCACCAGGGTGTTTGGTTGATTAAAGAGTCAAGAGATTGACGTTTATTTATTGGAAATAGTGCTTACTCATCGTGTACCTTTTAAGAGTGTTCTACATTCAGGAGATAAATAACAGGACACTGGAGATTTACATCTCTTGCAGGCAGAACTTCCTTGAATAAATTTTCAAGCAGATAGCTATACCCATGTCCATGAAAATTTACCCAATTTAAATTGGCTGCTAATAGTTTTGCAGATACAAAAAAATCGTCAATGTTGTGTCACAAAATGTTGACACTTGTCAAATTTACAACAACAACAAGATTGCATTTATAGAGCGCCTTTCATATCGGGATGACATCCCAAGGCGCTGTACAAAAGGTTGGAAACTGTTTTGGTCAATAATGCAGCGACTGTGGGAGCAGTTCACACATCAATAATGTTGATGCAGTCGCATTGGAATGCGCAACGATAAAATTGGGTAGAAAAAGTGCAACTTTGTCAATAGAAAATCTAGAACAAAAATTCTTTACTGCTTTTAAAATCCAAAGCTGTTTCGAATGATAGATTGTAGAATGAATTCAACACACAATATTTACTAATTACTTTCAAGTCCTTTATGTTTTCATTCTGATGCAGAAATACTGTACCATCATTGCCTGTTGTATTTCTGCACCCAGGGATTCCATAAACACCAGAATTGCTTGGTGAAGGAAGTTATTGTGCATCTTTGAAGGAACCAAGTTGGTCATTAACTTGAGTTGCCTATACAGATGGAAAGCTAAGTAAGCTACTTGCAAATGCTTTATACATGTCCTATTCAAAATATTGGTGCCAACTTGGCTCAGTTGGGAGCATGCTCACCTGTAAGTTTCTCCTGATATCCTGGCAAACAATCCACTGGATATAATTGATCATACACTTCATGGCTGTTTATGGTACATTACTGCAAATTGGCTGCCACATTTGTTTACAGAAATTACAATCACTGCATTTTCCAGGAAATCCTGTGAAGCACTTTGAAACATTTGACAACTTGATAAGGCGCTACATCAATTGCAAAGATTATTTTACGTGTTGTTATTTCAGAGGTGTCTACACATCTGAAAGATTTGTTTCTAGGCACTTAATTACTTTCTAAGGAGCCCATAGACCAAAAAAAATCACCAAATATCAAATTCAAGGGATACTTTATTAAAGACTGGTTTTGTCTCTAAAACTGACAACATTGAACCATTACTGGTTTTAGTTTCCTATTAATCATAGAGCCTCACTTAACAATTGTCAAGTAGGGGGCTGGGCCTGTGTTTGGTTGCAAATCACGTTAGAAATGGTAACTCTTAAAGAAGCAAAGATTTACATCTTGCACGTTGTGTTTAATGCTTGATTGCAATGTAATGTTAGATCTGCTTCATAAAGAAGAATGTCGTTTTGCAGCTGTATTGGAGCCTCAAGGTATGGAACGAGTGTGAGATTGCTGGACAATTTCTGACTGGCGGCTGAAATCGTCAGCAGCCAATGATCTGTTGAGGTCCAGACAAAGGTAACATTGCACTTGATCATTGAAAGTCGAGCGATTTTTTAACTCGAATCACGTTTCGTGAAATTGAAACGTCGTTGCCTTTGTGCCGCTGTGACCACTTTCTGATGTCAAAAATCGAAGATGGAAACCTGTCTCTTACTGCGTTTTGCAAACCTTTCCATTATCTCTTGCAAATTTCAGGGTTGACAACTCCACAAAACTCTTGCAAGCCAATCAAACTGCACACTATGTTTCACTTTGTCGATTCCAACTACTTTACTTCCAAAGTCAAGCAATTCAGTTGCAGTCCGTTCCTCTCCCTTCCCTGTACTGTTTCTCTCAAATTAAAAGCACCAAGTTATTGATCAGCGGGACCGAAACAGACTCTCGAGGAACTCCACCAGCCCATAGATTGAGCTTGCTCATATGTTCTCACCTTCTACTTCAAATAGCTGAGCCTGTTTTTGATCAAACTACTTCATTTGCCATTAATTCCATGAGCTTTAACCTTCCTCAACAGTCTCACACATGGAACTTACAGAGATGATCTTCAAAGGTGTGAGTGTATTATCAGGAAAATGAGAAATAATTTCCATGCATATAACTAGTATGTTTTATTGGGAGATTAATACTTTATCTGTTTATCTCATCAAAAACTTAATTTTAAATTAGGAAGATCCATTTCTCTCCTTCGCTCAGGCAACCTTTAGTCATAATTTATGCATTCAAACAGATAAACATGGCTGTAATTAACCCACACGTAACTAATTTCCCAAGACAGATTAACTTCAGATATCCGAATCACATCCCAGGTTCAGGCTGTTAATAACCTTAACATTTTCAATTTAATTAATAATGACAAGTGTGTGAAATCCTGCTTAAGTTAATTATACTGTGCTGCCACAGTGTGGATGACACAGGATGATAGAACATTTTTAGATGATGGCTCTTCAAATACTTTATCTCAGAGCTGCAACTAAAATGAAACAGCTTCCAAAAAAATCATTTTAAGCATAGTTAAATACTGTACATCTTTTAAGAGGACCCTGATTGCAGCAACCAGGTGGTTTTACTCTGGAGGTAATTTCAACACTTTGACAAAGGTGTTGAGATGAACGTGTGAGTCCAGATGTTTAGTGTTATCAGGCTTTCGTGCTGTTGACTTATTCCACAGTGAACACAGCTGGGAAACCGAGGTGCACTTGTTCTCCCTTCCTCACCCATGAGGTGCTGAGGTCACTCGTCATGCCTTTATTTAGCGACCGCCCCAGTTGCACCCAGCTAATGCAGCGCAGCTCACAGATCAAACTTCAGATGTCCTTGGTCTGTATGACTTAGTTTCACAGGAGGCAGAACTTATCAACTGAGCCACTGGGGGAAAACTTTAACCTCGGCCCGGGAATGAGCACAGCATCCTGGTTTCTCCAGAGAAGGGAGCATCACACAAGGATAGTAAACCTTTAAAATAACTTACAAATATCAAGGCCTAATATTTGAATACAACTTCTCCACTGAAAAAATCCCCAATAAAACATAATGTATTGTACTTACCTGTTTGTCAATATCACATGTCTGTTTTATATAAGTCCAGCGCAGCATCATGTGTTGACTCACTAATTGCCCATACGTTCCCTGCTGTACTCTACTGGTCTTCGTTCTCAGAGTCCCAGTCCAGCTGCCTGTAATGAACAGCTGGCAACAGCATGTTGCCTGATACCTGTCTAAATTCCTATGCAGTTGGGTGGGCAATAAACCAAGCCAAGTACTGTAATTAAACCCTGTGAGTTAGTATAGGCTTGGCTCAGGGTCATTTTTTTCTTAAAAGATTCCTAATCAGCGTAATTTGTTCCTATTGTAAGACTGAGCAAACTGATGAAGAGGTCCTGTTAAAATGGTTTTAAGCGTTGGCTGGGTGGCAAGTTTCAATGAGTGGGTAGTATGTGAACTCTAGAGGGCTGAACTTAAATCACAGTTCTGCAGGATACCAACACAACAAGAGAGGCAGTGATATACCATAAACAAAATGGGAAGCATTATAATGGGGCTCCCCAGTAAATCACGACTGACACTGTACCAGATTGGATTTAGCAACTGAGTGAAGAGTGAAGTTTTTTTTTACCACTTTCCTCTGCACCTTAACTTAACCAGTTGTATTCAAAATGAACACAGTAAAGCAAGTTGATCAGGACAGTAAACATTTCCATTCAAAGTGTTTCTTTGGGACGTCCTCCCGACGTGAAAAGCGCTATATCAAATGCAAGGATTATTATTATTATTATTATTTCTGCAGTTCTAATTGGAGCACACGGACATTGCTTTCCCTTACTGCTTCCCTCCCTCCGAGCAATTTATTCTCCAACCCGCCAAAACAAAGCTGTTTTTAATCGGCCGTAAAACTCCACTCTGAAAGTTGGTCAAGCAGCCATTAAAACGTTCAACATTGAAGATTATGATGCCTGTATTTTTGGCGTAGCTGGCACGAGTTGTGTTGTGAGTTTCACATCCTGGTCAGGAAGTGGGCATTGCAAAATGTATATTAGTTGCTGATGCTCGCTGAGCAATCGCAACCGGATGAGTGCAGTTCTGAGAGCAAAAGGTCAGAACTGGAACGTTAATGTCACTGGAACAACTATGGGCATCAGTCAGTAAACAGTATCTAAAATCATTACTCATGTCACTGCTGGTTTGCTGAATACACCACAACGTAAGCTTTCCAACATGTTTTCCGATGTTTCTATAGCAGCAACAGAGAACCGAAAAGGCACTCAATGAAACTGTAACTGCTCCAGTGTCTTGTGTTTAATTGATTGTACCAATGCACCCATCCATGCATCGGTTTAGAAATACACACACCTACTGAATTAGAAAAGACTTCCATTTGATGAATGTCCAGGTGGTCTGTGATGCCAAGAATCTCATCACAGACATGTTTGCCAATTGCCCTGGCAGCATCCAGCATTTGTTTCCCTTGCCAAATGTGGATTAGGCAGGAAGTGTATGAAAGGGGAATTGACTAGCAGTTGGCTGCTAGATAAGACATTAAGTTGCAGATCTCTTTCTCTCTGTGTTCTTTTTAGTTAATGCTAATCTTGTTGCACAGTTGACAGAGGACATGCTCTGAAACTGCTGCTCATGTCTTAATGGTGCCAAATCCCCAAGATCAACCACGGAAAACACACTGTATAATGTGATATACATTACGCAAAGACAAAGACAAGCAGTGAACATATGGCACCTTCACACCAAAGTTCAGAAATTTAGACTTCACAGGAACACATGATCTGGGATTATTGCGTTGTATGTGGCATTCGGCTCAATGTGACAATACTGTTTGATGTTACAGTCCACTTGTCAAGTAACAACAATGATACACAAATGATAGAAACGGATGACCAAAGTGATTAATAAGATCAAATACAACGATATTACTGTAACTACGTGCATTTCATTGGGTACAAATATTGCAAGCTACTTTTTGGGCATAACAAACCACTTATTTTCTTGCTTCCATTTAGAGTGTTTTTTTTTAGTGATTATAGTATTAATTCCACTGGACATCTCCAAAATCATCTCATCCAAACATCAGCAAATGCTTTGCATGGAAATGTATATTTAGAATTGAAGGTTTGACCTTAGCTTATATCTCAGATCACCTTCCCATAATTCACAATAACTTGTTTAAAAATTTGTTGCATGTATTGTCCAGCATCCGCACAATTCGATTTCGACAGCTGTCAATACTTCCAAATTACCTTTGATCGTCACTAAAATTGGTCGTATCACCTCTTTTGCAAATGTATAGTGCGAACTAATGCTAATTCCAGGGAAAATGTTCTCGCCACAACTCTCGATTGATTCACTTTCAGAGTTCATTAATGTATTGTTGCTAATTGTACAGGTGCCACTAGGTGCACCCGTGCAATGTACTATCATTCTGTGTTGCATCTTCAAGAATTAAGGTAATTTCAGGTCTGGTGACTTTACACCATAAAGAGAGACTCATATCACTGGATTTGTCTCAATTGGAAAAAGATAATTGAGAAGAGACTTGATCCTGTGTTTTAAATTATGAAGGGCATGGATTGTAGATGTAACAAATTATTTTTACTTTCAGCAAATTGCAGAAGGGTTTTTTTCTTCAATAGAGTAATGGGAAAATGGAACAGACTCTCAGCAAAAACAGTTAATGGTACGTGAAGTAAATCCTTTGAAAAAAAGTTGGATAAATGTTTTTTTAAGATCAGGATTGAAGATTTTAAGGGTGGTAAGAGATGATCAAATACATTCAGGTTACAATGGTTCCCATCTTTGGTGCTATGGAAATACGCCACGACTCAGGGTTGAAATAATATGGATTGTAAGGTTGAACTGACTTTCTCTAGGTTACCTTTGCACTCAGAGAAACCATTCAGAGCTTTATCTTGGAGATTTATCCCATGGTCAATCAGTTCTCTTGGAAGTTGGAGAGAGTTGAATAGATTTTGTGTTTGCTGAACAAAACTTGATGGACTGAATAGCTTTTTCTTTATCCAATAATGATTCTGTTATATTTGACATTCAAAAGCTTTGGGACGCTACTGTGCGTGAGGGGCACTATATAAATGGAAGTTGCTGTTGTTGATGTGTAGGGAATGGATATGGGTTTGGAGTTATTAATGGCAATAATAATGAGTTATTAATTATTATTATTAATGTGTGAAGAAGGCTCATAAATGACTATATGTGTGCGTGAGAGCCAAATATTCCAGTTACACTTTTACATTTTTGTCAGAGGCGAGAATACTACTAATTAAGCCAGGCTGATGCCCTTCTGACACTATTAAATGTGCCACTGACTACCCCATTAACGTTCCATCTTGAAATTATTGCAAAATATTAATTAACATTTTTCCAAATATTGTTCAAACAAAAAGAGAATATCAATTTACCAATGCTACCTTTCTACAGTTTGTGGAAATTAAAATTGGGCGCAAGCAGTTGCTAAGGAGGTAACTATTGAAGTCTAACAGATGCAAAATTACTGCTTTCTTGTCAAAGGTTACTTCTGTTAAAAAAAACACTTGGACCATAATTATACAACAACCACTTGCACTTATATAGGACCCTCCATGCAGAGTAGCATCTCAGAGCGCTTAACAGTGGCGGAGCCTGACTCCGAGCCCGGTGGGGGGGTGGGCAGGTGGCCCATAATTATGCCTTACAAATACTGCTTATTTTATAAAAAAGTAAAAGTGCCAATTCATACCTGGAACATGATTAAAATTATAAATTATCTGCAATATATTTAACACTTAAAGGAGCATTCTTTTACCAAATGGGCTTTGAGACACTAAAAATATTATTGCTGCCATTTGGAAGCAAATCATAAGCATATTTCAGCCCTGTCACTCTCGCTAGATGACCATTACACTTAATAACTAGAAGGGAAAAAAATCATGCAGTTCCTCAGATATATCAACCACTGCACTGGGTATGAATGGCAGCTCTTGTGACATGAAGCCTGTCAGGTTGTTCATATTGGCTTTGCTAAGGAATGGATTTCAGGTCATTTCTACTTTGTGTCAGAAGTATTGAGGGGAGAGGAGGAGGAAGAGGAGGGGCTGTGCTGTCCAGAGAGGCTAAGCCACATTGATCAATCAGTCAACTTAACACACTGAGCTTCTCACCATTCCTATTGAACTCCTGCGACTCACTCGAATACCTTTCTGGAGGTAGATTGGTAGAGTGCAGTTGCCGCAGGTGAACGTTATTTGTCATTTGTGCTACTTGGGTTCACTATTAAGGAATTCCATTAGAAATTTTGGAAACCTACCATTTAAAATCAGAAACAAATAAGCTACATAAACTTCTTTGTATTAAGTGGATTTCGGCCAGGATTCCTCGAATGAAAGCTCCAGAACTTTTGTTCATTTTTTCCAAAGGCTACAGGTTCTTTTGGGGCCGCAATATTGCACTATCATAGTTTCATTATGAATGTATGGATGAAATCCCGTTAGAACAGCTGGAATACTGTCGTGCTTAATAGCACAATGCTAAAGGCTATTATAAATCAAAGTACACTGCATTATCTTTAAACAATCTACTAATTTATTGCATAAATTATCATTAATTAACATTTGAAATTCATTCAGCATTCAGCTCTCATAGGAACATTTCAAACAATTGCCAAGTTATCTTGTATTTTAATTTGGGGGTAGGGTGTTAACACATAATGTACCAAATGCAAACCTATTATCTTGATGTCAAATCTTGCCGGGCTTTGATAATGCTTGAGTATTTTACTACCTAACTTCTACGAAGTGAATTAAATGTAGGATTCAACACTGCAATTGTACAATCATCCTTGTGTTTGAACAGTATATCAAAAGACCTCAAGGCCTTCTTCATCCGCACCAATCTTGTGTGAACTTGGGGTCTCATTGAGATGTTTTTTTTTCCTCACAGAGCGAGGGTTGTTCATGGTGAAGTAAGCTGACTGCAATAATATGAAAGACTGCAAATTTCTGAGGGTCTCAAATTTCTTTTAAAATGTGTTTATTGTTTAAACATAGCCCTGGTCAGTACTGGGATGTCCTCCCGATGTGAAAGGTGCTATACAAATGTAATTTTGTATTGCATTTTACTAAGCGCGTAGTGTAAAGCAATGTCAAAACCTCATGAAAGCATCAGAGTGTACTTCACAGGATTCTGTGGCAGGCAATTTGAGCACAGTAATGTCCATAGTGAGCCAATAGTGAGAAGCTAATTTAATTTGGGGGGCTATTGGCTAGGACACCAGTAGAAACTTCTTTCCAGTGGTATATCTATACACAAAAGTAGTTACATTGAAAATAGATTGGCTGACTTTCCAAAAGCAAACAGTGTGTCTCGCGTCATTTAATGCAGACCATAGAAAGGTGAATTCAACCCCACGGTGATAGTTACATTATTAGAATAATGGAATGATTAAGTGTATCTTGGTAATACCTTGGCAATTAATTGAATTTGATCTGCGCCATCTCTCATAGCATATTCAGTGCGATTACCTTTAATGATTTTTACTATACAAAGACGATTGTGTAATTACGAATTGTATTGTTGGTTAAATATTATTTTATTATTAATTTCGTGCACATGTATTGATTGAAATGGTTTTCCACCTAATTATTTTGATTGATGAGAATCATCTGTTGTGAAGAGCAGTTTTAGTTAAAATGAATTTGTAGCTTTCATTTACTTAGCTCTTTGAACCTGCAGGTTCCAACCGGTGCATTCACGTTTCACCAACAAAATATACATTAGAATACATTAGAACATACAGCACAGAAACAGGCCATTTGGCCCAACTGGCCTATGCCGGTGTTTATGCTCCACATGAGCCTCCTCCTGCCCTTCCTCAACTAAGCCTTCAAGCATAACCTTCTATTCCTTTCTCCCTCATGTACATATCTAGCTTTCCCTTAAATATATCTATGCTATTTGCCTCAACAACTCCTTGTGGTAGCATGTTCCACATTCCAACTACTCTCTGTGTGAAGAAATTTCTTCTAACTTCCCTATTTGATCTATTTGTGACTATTTTATATTGATGGCCCCTGGTTTTGGTCTCCTCCACAAGTGGAAACATCTTCCCTATGTCTACCCTATCAAAACCTTACAGTCAATTCACTTTACAGTATATTCTGTGAAGCGCTTTGAGACTTCTTGAAGACGTGATAATGCGCTATATCAAATGCAAAGATTATTATTATAACCTCTTGTATTTTTTTCTGCAAAGGTCTCATTGGTGACAAAGTTGCTGCGTCAAAAACTGCCACAGCAAAGGATTCAAAGGAACAGAATACGAATGTGTTCTTACAAACTCCCAATTTTCCACCATTATCTCTGTTAGTTCTTGCTCAATCTAAGCAAAAGGATTGCCTTATGATGGAAGAACATCCATTTGTAGAGAGCGAGAGGGGGTGGGGGAGAGAAAAACAAAATTTTTTGCATTAAGTGCATTTCCTATTTAAGATATGGAACAGCTCTAAGGACAAGACAAGTTGTCATCAGTATCTATATTATATTACCTCTTATCTGGAGAACAGGTGCAGCAAAACAGTGTTCAAGAGAATCAATTCATTCACTTGTCCAGAGCATTCACTTGTAATTTTATCTAACGTTAAGAGGATTCCTCAACAAGACAGCTACTATCATCTCTATATTGTGAACCCATTGAAAACAATACACAAAACAGCTGTTGTATGCATCCTTTCTTGGCTTTGCTATTGAACAGAGCACAAATAATGAACGTGTTCATCTCTTTCCTCTCGGGTAATGTTGTCCATCTGTCAGCTCATTACCCTGGGCCTAGAACCACACATTAAACTTGTTATGCCTCAAAGATCAACAAGTAACTGATAATGTATAAGATTTTGGATTTGCTTGGGCAAGTTGCAGCAGCTCCCAGTGTGAGTATTTTATTTTCTGAGGTTCTTGCCTAAGGAATATTAATTCCATCAATTGATTAAGCAGCTGATAAGCAAAAGCAGAAGACGGGTAATTTATTTTGTTAAGTGTATATTGATTGGCAATTCTGTGAGGTCCCTTGTAGCACTACCCTACAGTAAAAACATAAACCTAATAATGATGGGATCTAGTAAATCGTGAAGCACAGCCGAATGAAATCATGACGGTGATGTTATCTGAAGCCCAGGAAGAACAGAAAGATAGCAGTTTTACATATTTACTCTGCAATCTTACTCACAGGAGGATCAATACAGTGCGAATGCTACTGATCAACTGCATGCTGCTTTAAAGCATTGTGTACTTCACTAATGGACCAAACTGAAAAGGATAAACAGAGATTAAGCATATCCTTGAGAATTTTCCTGTTTATCAAAAATTAAAAATATTTTCTCCATTTTTCACTTTAAATCCCCCCTTTTCTTGCAACTCTCCACAAAGGAACTTTCTCCAGCTACAAAGGAGGGAGCCTTATTACATTGCGAAGTTCTGAATAAAAGGGATAACCGTTTAGAATTTCAATGGTCCAAATCGATCTACAAATTGAACTTTGTTGAATCCATATCCGAAGTTCAAGCTTGAAGTCAGTGCAAAATCATACATAGGCAGAGGTGCTAACATCATTGTGATGTGTGCATCCAGTTAATTTCATCATGTGGATCTATATTTTAAACCTACATGGCGTGTGTCCAACAATGAGGTTTATTCACTAAACCATTTTGGAAGGTGCACTGTGAACTACTATATTCCAAACAGCAAACAAACACAGGATATATTGTGAAATACTTGTGTGGGCGAATCTCAATATAATCAGTGGATGATAGGACAGAGTTGATCTTTGACAATTTGCAAGTGGAAATGGCTGCAAGTTTAGCCAGATTCACACTGCACTGATCATGTCGATTTAATTCCCAGACTGTCTCCTGCTTTCAGGAATGGAGCTCAGAGTCAGATCAATGCCCCTAACACTGGATTTATACTACACTTTTAACATCGATTAGAGGTACATGTGTGTTGGATCATTGATAAAAAGTGCAGCAAAAATGGGATATCAATCTTAAATTTTAGTACAATTCATTTACGGCAGCTAAATAGTTTTGCAGGTACAGAAAATCAAATTGTGACTCAAAAATTGTATTAATGTTACCATTGTCAAATAAATATGTGCCCAGTCTTGGTTTAGAGTGCTCTGTGCAATTAATGTCTCCCGTATGTCTGATTAAATGCCTTGACCTTGAATCTACACAGGAATAATTTATGGCCATGCATGCTCCATATAAACTTCAGTTATTTCTTATCTACACAGGGTTTGGTTTAGACTTTCACATAGTGGCACATGAGAGTACAGCATGTGACTCATCTCAGTTGGAAAGAGAAGTCATAGTTAGGACATATTCGCAGACGTAATTGGTTTCCAAAGGCAATCTTGGAAGTTTCAGACATGATAGATGGACTGCCTTTATTATGTTTTATTATTCCTGACCTCCTATTTTACACAGCGTATGAGATTAGCACATTTCCCCTAAATGTAGACCACACAGGACAAATTAAATCCCCAAAAGTGTCAGTCTCTTTACTGGAGGTGATGAGTACATGCATTACATTTGCTAGCAAAATTGAATTGTGATCAGAGTCAGTGGGGAAGGCAAATCATAAAACTGAGCCTATTTTAGCAGCAAATCTTTTATTACTTGTGCCGTTATTTGAAGTACTGATTGCAAATTTGTGCCAGAATCGATTCAAGGCAAATAGTCTCAGTACTTATTTGGAAGATGAGCATGGACAAACAGTGATGAGCCAGTGTGGAACAGTTACTGAGCCAAACCCTTAACTGATAACCATAAATGCCTCTCTTTCTACTGCCTGAGAACGAACGCATCGCAAAGAGGGAATAATAATAATAATTATTACAACAAGGTTACAACACTGAAGGGGCTGAGACTTGAGAAAAGTTTAGTGCACAAATATTAGTCGAAGTCCATTAAAATAACTGCAGGTTCAGGAATTTATGTGGGAATTATGTGCAAATATAAAGCAAAGTTATTGAAGGCATAATGAATTATATATGGTGTGCTAAAGCGGAAACCAAAAGTAATTAACCTTGGGCACACAAACCGCACACAAAGATAGCAATCGTACCGGTGTCAATCACAACCTCCTACAAAACATTGTGCTGGAGAACTTTACCAGAGCCGCTGAGTGTTTTATTTATCATTTTTCTTTATGATTGGTGGTTTTAAGTATGCCTTGCACAATCAGGCGGGCAGCGATACCTTGGAAATAAAAAATTCTTCCTTGTGCTATTTTCGCCTTAGCCCTTTATATTACCAAGGCGATGTAACCTTCCCTCTGTTGACAGCAGAGCTCCTTCACCACTTATTGTTGGTCTAGCTTTATTCTATTCTTCACAGCTGAGCCCATGGCTGAATCCGAATGTCTGATTGATTGTGTTCTGGAGCTGCACTCATATTCCATACAGCAATGTTCATTTTCCACTCCAGCAGATAGAGCAGTCTGGGGCCTACCTATTGTCCCCTCACTTCACCAACTCTCCTGCCTCCAGTACACGGCCAATTCATCCTGATGCAGTATAGAACTCTCCTATCTCTAACCCTGTGCCTGCGTCAGTCACAATATCAAACCAAGATCATTTTACTTAATTTTAAAAAATTAAGTCGTTCAACCTCTTGAGTAGTGGAAAGTAGACGGAAATGAGTGGCTTTTTATAATACAGATAAATCGCTGATAGTGCCAAATCGCTGCTTGATCCTGTTCAAACACATACACGACCTCCTAATTAAACAATAAAAAGGATTACAAGTGATTCCGTAATCCTCTTTCGTTATTGGCTGTTGTTTTTGCTTCTTCGTTTGTCTGAAACTACCGGTCAACATGACAGAAAACTCCTGCATGCTCTGGCTTTACAATCCTAGGCTTTTACTGCAATTCTGGTGTTAAATATATACGTTGGGTGTTGATTCTGAGTTTCTAAGGAAAGATGAACTCTCAACCCTGCACACTTCCAGAAAAAAACACACGAGAACTACATCAATTGATAGAATCCGAATTGCACATTGGTGAAGAAAGTGTACCAAGCACAAATTTGTATTTCTTCATCTTTTCAGAGAATTGGCAGTTTAAAGGTGACAAAAAGCAGAACTTCAGCAGTTTAGCAACAAAAATGAAGCCGGACAAATAGTGAATCAGCATTCAACCCAAATGCACTGGTGAAAAATGACCAGTTGCAACCTAAGCGGGTAATGTAGCGTTAGAAAAATGGCCTCAACGAGTGTCAAGTGATGAAACCAATTGTAACATTCCAACTGCTGCCCTGGCGGTAATCAACTAAATCAGTGCAGACCAGGAATCAAACCTATGATATTCTGGTCTGTATGGCTTTGTGCTTCACTAAGAGATACTGATACCCCGCAGGCTGGCAGCTTCCTTTTTTAATTGCAGATCGGAGTTAAGACTTTAGCTTCAGTGCAAACTACTGAATCGGGGGCTCAGTCAACCGGATTCAGTGAATTGTTTTCATGAATTTTTTTCAGTCCAATGAAAATCAAGGGCAGTCTCAAAGGCTAAGGGATTAACGTTTTGTTTTAATCTTGTTATTCATTCTCTATCATGCACACACACATTCATTAGTTTATTGCTTAATTACATTTCACCTTAAATGTGGGTAGAGAACATGTATACACACACACAACACACATGCACACGTAACACACACACACACACTGAATTTTCCATTTTAATATTTCATTAAAAAATGGTAGAATGCTAACGTTGTCACTTAATTGACTTTGATGTAATGCTCTGGTTGTCTTCTGAGGGTTAACATAATGAAAACAAATTCGAATACCAGTATGTCATCTTCAGCTTTTAAATTCAGAAATGCTTTCCTCGTACCCAGATGGCTTATCCAAGGTTATAAAAGAGCACCATTAATATTTCGCTCTACAGCTGAGCTGTATTGATAGCAGCACACATCAAACATTGAAAATGATAAGAGATTTACTTGTTTATTAAGTACAAAGACAATCATATTCAACAGTTTAGGTTTCATATGATTACGATAACTAAATAAAAAATGTTTCATTTCACCATTGCTGGAGGTGTCCCGTGCAGAAATACTGCTCAGTTATCACAATGCATCAAAATGCCAAGCCAGAAAGATTCAGTACAGCAGGATTCTGACACTGAATATTTTCTTTGTTGTTTAGCATACATCCAAGTTATTTGATCAAGAATAGAGATTTACGAAAGGTAAAGAGACTGAAATTTAATAATTGTGTTCTTATTATTTTAGTCTTGAAGTTATGACCATAAAGAATTCAATGCTGTCATATTGTTTCCCAATGAGCAGAACAATTTCATTTAAGGACAGGGATTTTTTGTTTTCCCCTCAGAGTTGTGAGGAGATAGCGTTGCCAAGACAAAAATAATGAAACAATAAGAGGCTTCAGATCCAATTATCATTACACAGACTGAATAGATTGGTCAATATGTGCGGTATAATTTTTCTTAAGATGTGCAGCAACTTGTTAATAACAAACAAATACGACATTGGATTATTTGTGTTTTTTTCTCTCCGAATAATTATTTCTCATTTATCTTGTTTCTTTACCTTTCCACTGTGTTGATCTGAAAAAGATACATTATGGGGCTGTAGGATGGTTTGGGTATTATGCAATTTGCTTTTAAAATTTGTTTTCAAGATCATTTAAAGCATACAGGATTTTAGTGCAACAAAAAAATATGATCTGACTATAAGCTTAAGTTTGGGGGATTATTCAAAACATAAAAAAAAACGACTGCGCTATTTCCAGGAAATCATCTGTACATTAAGACCTGTAGATTAGTGGTTGGAGCACTTACATCGCAAGCGAGAGGACCTGAGTTTGATTCCCAGGTCGGGCAAAACCTTAGGCAAGTTTCCTTACTCCACACGCCTCCATTTACCTGCTTACAGTGATTTTGTTTTGTTGTATCAGACTGAAACTACAGTCAACTAATTGTAATACAGTAACTCATGCTTTCTGCCAAGTTGCAAAAAATAAAATAATTCGGAACAGTTAGCCATGTGTGGATTTCTCACAACCTAAACGTGTGTTTGTTGACTCCGCGCTTTAGTTTCTGTGTAATAAGGGAAGCATTTTCAAGTGACAACTCAATGTGGGACAGAAATTTATAGCCAGAAAAGCGTGCAGCAACCCTTGCCTCCGCAAAGCTTCATCTGTGTCACTCAACGTTGATCCTTTGGACTGATATGTAATGTTGCAATGCAGAGGCACCTTCTAAAACGTGCAGATCTGGCTGAAGTCTCAGCAAATCAGTATTCTTGTACAAACTGACATCCTAAGCATAGACATGTGATGTTGGAGAGGATGGACTCATTCAACAATGACAACAACAACAAACTACATTTGTATAGTGCCTTTCACATCAGGAGGACGTCCCAACTGGTTTGCATGGTTTTGAATCCAGTAGAAAAATTATGCTTCCCTTCACTGATTGTTCTATTCCCCTTGACTTTTCTTAACATGCATCTATAACGAAGCGTATAAGGCAGGAAAAGAGTTAGAAAAAAAGTAAGGGATCAATCACATTGTGAGCTGCTGGTACCTTCTGTGACAGACACAGAGAAGACTAAAAGTCTCAGCTAAAAAACATTTTCAGTCCATTTGGCTGCCACTAATGTCGGAAATGACCTGGAATAGTTTCAGTACCTTTACATCGACTGGATCTGTAATTTATTACATACAAAATCCTCACTGCCAACTAGCTGCACCAATGTCAAATATTATAATTGCAGCCTAAGCAGCATTCACCTAACCACAGAGTCTTTATCATGTTTTATGCATTTACCTGAGACAGCAAAGCTTTGCAACATTATGAATGGATGAAATATCAAAGTTTTGGGAATATAATACTAAACGTTGATGTCTTGTAAGGGAAAATTACCCAAATCCTATTTTAGTTACCCTGCCAGCAATCTAAAAACTATTACTGGCAGAAGCCCACACTTCTCCCATTCACTGGTAGTTACCAAACAGTGAGTTTCACTCTTCTAATTGAAAATTCATGGCCAAGTGAACAAACAGCATTTAAATTTCTTATCCTTAGCTGTCTGGGCAGTTGGATTCCAATACAAATGATATGAAGGAAGAGCGGAGAATGATCAGCTGCAGCACATTACTAGCAAAAGTGATTGGCAAGTGTTTAAGTGTCAGTTCCTACACACATGTGCTGTAAATCTGTGTGCTGCACGTTTTCTGCTCATCAAAGAAAGTGCCACCTGAGTGAAAGTGTTAAGTTATGCAAGTAACAGAAAAGTCAATATTAATTATCTAGCTTCTTGGACTGGTAGACCAGCTATACTTGTGGTTAGGTGAATGCTGTTTGGTATAGATGTGAGACACATACCATGCTTAGTTTTCATACAGTGCAAACCATATTTTCCCTTTACCTCGCATCAGGGGGTGAATTATTGTGATTTTGGAGTCTGTTTGCCCCCAAATGGATAACTGTAAAAGAGACTGAACTGAAGTTAGGTGCTTGATTCTTTACAGCTCAGACAGGTTGTGGACCAGAGAGTGTAAATCAGGCCTCCTGCAGTGCGTGGCTGTCCTGGTTGGAGTGAAATGGCTTTGCTCGCAGCATTACAAGCAGCATCTCTGTAATGGTATTCTCATGATTAAAATTCCAGATCTGTAATTTGACATTATAACTAAATTGAATTCCATCGGTTTCAGCTATTCACGGTGCTCTGCAGACTCCAGTGCCACAAACCAGCCTTTGCTGTGTTAGCAACAAGGAACTTTTTTCTCCAATGGAACTGCGCTTTGAAAGTGACACTTTTCTGATGTAAACAATTTCACTTTGGCTTTGCTCAATAAACCATAGCGCCTCTGCAGTAAAAAATAGCCCTTGATTCAAAAGTAAGCAATTTCTATGTTAGAACTGAAGTTAATGAGAAATGAAGGCTTCTCAGTCACCACAGTGGAAATCCCATTATAAGAACATAATAACTATTTTTAGCAATCAGTGTATTATATACCCCATTATGCATACATTTAACTCTTGACCCTTCTTTTCATCTTTCCTGACTATTGTAGCACAGGGATTTAATACAAATTCTAGTTTTGAGGTTTCAGGAAATGTTAAAAATAACAATAATTCTTGCATTGATATACTGATGAAATTGCACAAGTCATCTCATTATAAGTGTGATGACATATATACAGCCAATTTACTTTACAGTGAAGCGCTCTGAGATGTCTAGAAGATGTGATAAGGCGCTATATCAAATGCAAGGATTATTATTATTATTAAGCGATATGCTCACGTAAGTGATAAATGCAGCTAAGTCCCCATTGTTTAGAAAACAGGTTTTCTAAAACAATGCCCAAATACCCAACTGAATATTTCATCCCATATTCTCTTTTACGGAAGAAACCATTGACCTCCCAAACAGCTATCCTTTCTAATCTGCTCACAATGCTGCCTTGCAGTCATGTCTGCCTTCTACTGCCAGTGTACACACTTACTGAATCAGTATTGATCCCTAAGCCTTCATCCTATTTTATCATCATCTTTGAGGCAAGGTCATTATGGTTTTCATTAAATGTTTGAACGGATGCTGATTACTTGAAAATCATATTGATCTTTTTGTTTTATCCTTGTTGATCTGTAAATAAGTAACCAACATGATGGAATTTCTAATCCTGACCTTGCTGGGACTTGCATCGCACACAATTCTAGAATAAAATAATTAGTAGGTAACGTCATTGGAGATGAGGACAATATAGGTATTGGGAAAAAAAGAGTTGATTATATGATATTACATCTGTGCGATAAGTAAATACCACACCCAATCTGTGAAAGGATTTTCATGAGTGTCAGAAGGACCACAAGTGTGAGCTTGTGAGTTTCAGAACAATTAAAACATCAGTAACAAATTCTGTCGAGTTTGATATGATAGTTATTGCAAGAGGAATTAATTTTTCATTCATGCTGGAAACTATTTATGAAAGGATTAAAAATGATTGTTTTGAGTGCATTATATGAGGGGGAGTGTTCACCAATCTGATTACCAGATGAGACTGGGATTACTGTTATGTTTGGAAATGGCTGGTGTTGGAAGCATTCTTGGGTGATACAATCCTAACCCAGGTCAGGATTAGAAATGTCAGTATGTTTGTTTCTAAGGAAATAAGACAAAAACGATCAATATGATTTTTAAGTTGTCAGCATTAAATCAATAACGGAGATCTTTAGATCACCTGCAGCTGAGTTGTGGGAATTCAACGATGGCTGCAATGATATTGGGGGAGCACTGGACTCCCATTCTTAAGACCCCTGTCTGAGTACCAGTCCAATAAAATACAAAACTAGCTGTTAAGGCTTACCTGTAAAGGGCCAAACCAGATGCAAACTGTTTGTTGATCCTCAGAGAGTATAACCTTTTCTCTCGACAGAAACCTTTTGAAGGTTGTATTGTAATCTGTTGAGCTAGATAGGCTTGAAGAAGATTCACTTCAGAAAGCAGCTAACTGCATCACATTCTATTTTTGTTCTGACAGACACTGAGTGGCTGATTTCCGTGACAATATGTATTGCAACAATTCTTAAACTGGATTCAGGATATTTTCTTCTATACCCCACGTTCACGGAAAGTGAACGTGAGGTATAGAAGATCTGGGCCTGAGCAGAAATTCCTCTGTGACACCTCAATTTAGATCAGAGTGTTTGGAAAATCTGTTGTTAGGAAATTTACTGTTTACAATGATAAGGAGAACAACAACAGATTACATTTGTATAGTGCCTTTCACGTCCCAAGGCGCTGGACAGTCAGGGATCCGCACCGGAGCTGGTGGTTAGGATCATGAGCGGTGAGGACAGGGACAGTTGGGGAAGGAGGGTGACTGATGGCACGGTCGAAGAGGAGGGTCTTGAAGGAGGCAAGAGTTCTTTAGGAGTGTGTCCTTCAAGGTCTCTCGAAGCTTTTTACATCAGATACTCTTTTCCACCGATGAATCCTCCAGATCCGAACATGAACACAAGCTTTACTGACCCAATCTGCCTAAAGCTATGCAGAACACAAGAGAAGAGCTTTTTTATTCAAATGGCCTGATGCTGAATTTTTATGGTGGATCATTAGTAAATATAAGGACTTTATTCCTAGACAGTATTGCAAACCATTTGTATTAATGTTGCGTGAAATTGGATTGTCATCATTTCTTGCTATGTAATGTATCAAAATCCTGCTCCCTTTTCTTCCTTTTTTTGCACTTTCTAGCCTTTTAACATTCCACATTCGTCTCATGCAAAAAGGTTCTGAAAATTACAAGGTTAATCACGATAAAGTCACTCTCTTCATGGCATATTTGATAACTGTGTCTATCCGTAACAGTCTCCTCTCCTCTGAGAGTACAAATCAAAGAAAACATTAATTTCAATTGCTCGTAGTCTTTACTCTGAACAAATTAATAACAACCCCATTGTTAAAATGGCCTTGGAAAGAAAAATTACAAATACTGCAGCCTTTTAAAAACCTGCACAGCCGGACTGACAGCTTAATCAGCCATTCATACCTCATTTATACAGCCTACTGATGCAACCTGAATCCTTTTGCTGTGAATTACAGCATGCTTAGATGCAAACTGGCAACTGTAATTCCCAGCACAGAACAACCATTCAAAGCCAGGAACGTGTGCACTGTGCAACACGATGCTCTGTGCAGAGCTGTGTCATGAGATTGCAAGGAGAAGACCCGATATAGTGCAGCTTACTGGAATGCATTCTTGGGGGGAGTAACTTGATTCAGGGGCACTGTGCTGTTTCCACGGTTACGGATCGAAAATGCTGGTTCTGATGAGGAAAAAACCTTCACCTGCTGGGTCCTTCTCAAGAGCACTTCAGGATACTTCATATTGTTCATGAGACCTTCTGTAATTTTGCAATGGATTCTGTTGTTTGTGTGTGTGCGTTTGCGTAGGTGATTTATTTTAATGTTGAACCTCATGCCTTTCTTCAAAATAAGCTGGTGACCAGTAAAGAGTCACACGGTTTATTTGAAACATAGTTCATTGTAATCTTGCAGTAGATTTTCCCTTCCTGTAGAGTTCCAAGAATTGGAATACAGTTAGTTTAAAAAGAGTCTACTTTCTAGCCTTGCGATGTGCATTTTCTCCATAAGGCTTTTCCCTGAACTTCTACTAATATCTTCAGCGCCCTGGGAGGTCTTTCCTATGTGAAGGGCGCTGTATAACTGTAATTGGTAGTTGTTATTGTATCTTGCCAATCCTTCCTATGGTTCCAATTCAGGCTCTTAGGAACAAGAGAGGGTCCATCACAGAATAATATCAAGGTTACAGAACTCACACAGCACATGTTGGAAGGCATGTAGATAGTACCCTCCTTGGTTAAATAAATGTTATGAAATATTCATTTAATATATTTACTATTTCCACTTTCTTTCAATTCCTACTCAGTCCCTCAGTCTCTCAGGGATTTTTTAAAAAAAAAAACATCTTGTCTTGCTGTTATTACATTGGTAGAATCTGTTGGCATTATGCTTTGCATCTGATGCTATGTCCCTTCCCTGCTTTCTCTTGGCACATTTAATCCCCACTCTGCGTAACATTTACATGATCCAATGGTCGACTTTGGCAATCTTCCTAAAAGCTTTGTAGATCTTCCTTTTTTTTCTTAATCTCCCTTGCAATTTCCCACAGAGTAGTTTATGCTGTACAATTTGAGAGCTGGCCTCAGATTTGGCTGGCTATTATTCTTGCAAATTAATGTTTATGGTGTACAACCAAGTGGAATTTCATTGGCATCTTGAAAAGAATACCCAACACAAGGTTTGGCTGTGTGTGGCAAGACCAATTACAATGATCTCAAATAGCAAATTGGTACCTTAAATTGGCATCCCATTGACTTGTTAGATCATGCAGACTTCATCTGGGTTCCAAGGAACTTCATATTCCATCCAAGCATCTAAATGTTAGCAGTTGTTCACTCTCCTTATTTAATTAAAGATGCATTGTAGAATAAGAAGCGTGAAATGGTTTAGCAAATGGAAAGATCAGGGAACCAAACAAATTGGGCATCCACATCTATACCAGCCTCTCATATAACAAGATGTCATCGACTACCTAGGTATTTGTAGCCAGTCCAAGACTAGCTTCAAACTGCATCATTATCAAGAACCTTTAGAAGATAAAATGATCGTACTCTTCAAATTCATGTCCAAGATATATGTTCAAGGAACATTTCTTTCACTCCTGCACGTTAAAGGCAGGATTCGTAAAAAACGTATACAATTGGAATTTGGGTTGAAAGGCAGCAGTGTTTGACATTATCATTACTGTTACCACTTAAATTGGCTATGAGAACATCACTATCTACCCCAATGTCCAAAGCAAGACAAGGTTCAATCATCGAGTATGGTTCTAATTTAGAGAAGGATTCAGATCCATTAACTGTAATATTAAGTCTGAACAATATGCTGCAGAGACACATTTATATCAGGAGTATAAGAATGATACTTTGTGAGGTTCCAGGAAACTCTGTTGGCAGAATATAAAACAGCAGGGCTTCGGATATCTCAAATTTACTTGAATGTGAAAAAAATGTAGCTTGGCATAACAAACACTTTAAGTTATCAGTTTATTCAGCACAGGTCACTGTCAGTATCTCATGCCAGAACACACATCATCCGTACTTATGAAGTATTGCTCTGACTGTTCAAGTTCCTTTTTATTTCCATTCACAAATTCGAATTAAAGCCAACTGTCTCTTTGCATAACCATGTGCAGCGATATTATTGGAATAAGTAAATGTTGTGAATGGTCAGTGCTTCTTTGCAATATTTGGACATTAATCCATTGTTACAGATTACTCCTTCACACCACTGGCAAGGCAAAGAGAACAAAAGCAATCAAATTCCCAAGGCTGCAAATTTTGTTGGCTTGACGTATTTTCATGCATTTCCTGTGACACATTTGCAAAAGTATTTTGTTCTTTTTTCGCAGAAAATCATCCTTACCAAACAGAAAACATCACGGCTTCATTAGAGCTTTCTTTCCATTTACTCATAGCTATATTACCATTATTTTTTATAAAAAAGTAGGAAACTCAAACCGTCAATTATGCAGGAAAAAAAGAACTGCATTCAAGTCAAATGCTTTGTAACCCGTCTCGAATCCAAACAGAATTTCTTTCATTTGAAAAATCACGTGCATCCTCTTGAGATTTTGAATGAAAATAATGAGAAAACTTTCCCTGGGAATTCTTATAATATAGCAGACGTATGAAAAACTCTCCAATTTGACATCTTTTGATTGTCACTGGTTTGCAATGAGTTGGACACCTCTTCTCATTATTTCATTGGTTGCACAATTTCTTTGTTCTCGAGCCTAATTGACCTGCAGTGTCACTGAGCTGCAAGAACTCAAGGAATACATCAACAATAGACATAAATGACACATCAGGGTGCTTTATTGCATTTATTCGCACTGCGGTGTGCCTTCAACTGTCTCGGGAGTCATCTGCACTATTATCATTTCAACTTTTTAACCATATCATTTGCCAACACAAGAAGAAATACAACATTCAAATGAATTGAATGCTTAAAAAAGGGTAGACACACAGCTGCGTACAATATGTATCTTAGATGGCTGAACACTTTATAAAAAGATGTTTGATTCAATTCATTCCAATTCCAATTCAAATTAATGTCTAAAGAGTGAACATTTCCGCTAATGCAAAATGCAATCGCCACCAATGTTCATTCATTCATCCTTGCCTTTCTGTTGCAAGGTGAAGAATAGAATAACTCAGTACGTTTCAAACTCTATAGTGATGATACCCAAGCTCTGGTGTTTCACATCATTGGTAAAAGCTTTTCTTTTCTCCTTTGGTCCATCTAAGAGCTGATGAAACTCATCATATGCAATGATAGATGTGCTCTACTGTCAGCCTGGTGAGTGGAAATATTGCCAATAAATCTCTTTGTGTGAAATTAACCATGGATTATTATTTTCTTTAATATATGGAACCACATTGATTTTACATTGACCTTAGGATGTTCTTCACTACAAACTTCCAAATGAACTTACCATCAATATCAAAATTTGATTTCATACCACATTTAGTATTGTATAATGTCAAACAATATAGTAGTTGATGTACCATTGAGAATATCGATGTTTATAAGTTTCCAAACAGAGGATGAGTCTCTTTCCAAATTGTAACCAAAAATCAGTAACAGAAAGTGTGTCCTTTTTCGAAACAGTATTTCTTGAAGACAATAAGTCATTGACAGAATGACAAATGGAACATGTAAGCATTCAGACAGACTGGTTGTATTGATTTGGTTAAAAACACACACTTTTTGATGCTATAGATTTTAGGGGATCATTTTGTGTTCCCTAGTAGACTATTGGGGGTAAACTGAAGGCTAAAATTCAAACAATTACAATACTCCTGGCATTCAGTGTCGTTGGTTTAACCATTTCTGTTGATTACAGTGAAGTTCTATGTTCAATGATATGTTTGGTGATACTCTACCTTGCTTATGTCTTCCTTTTTATGGAAAGCACTTTTAAGTTCCCTACTCTGAAATTGAAATATTCATATTTTGGAGGATCAATAATATATTTGAAGTCTTTTTTTTATCAGAGTGTGTAATTTATTTTTCCCTTCAGCCTGTGGAGATCAAGGGAAATTTTTCATTACTACAAATAGAAATTCAATACATTGTAATTTGAATGGCAAGTCAAGGTAAGCAAGGGGCATACTATTCAAGGATAGGCACACACATAACTTAAATGTGGACCCATGGTCATAATTCATTGCCATTTTTGTTATTTTACCTTATGTGTAATTACTCTTAGCACCATGAATATCGTAAGTGATCAAATGTTTTGTTTGCCTTTCAATAAAACAATAAGAAACAATTTTCTTTCAGTACATGAAAACTGCACCAACTCTCCGAAAGGTTTATTTTGCACGATTATTTACTCACATTGAACAATACATTTATAGATTCTTGGTGCCTGCCAACTGGGTTGTTTATTAGTTTGTTTTAGACCTTTGAGTTGACTCAGAGCATTTCCTAAATGAGTGACTTTGATTTGCTTTTGCTTAACAATATGAGGGATGCAAATGTCGGGTGATTGAAACATTTTTTTCCCTCAGTGAAAAGCACTTTCAGAGTTGGTATAAATAAGGGTTAAATCAGACCAAAGCTTTTCAATGTTAACCATCTTTATTTATTTTCATCTTGTGCCAAATTACAGTAGTTTATTGTTCATTTAACACACCTTTGACCTTCCCCAAGTCTCAAGATTTGGGAAGTGTTTGATGGCTTACAGAAAATGCATAAAAATTATTTTCCATGTTAATCTATTTCTTATAGATATTACAAGCCTCCTTCAGGATTTCAATTAGAATCCATAAGGTGGGTATTCTGGAGAGATGAGATCAGATGGGCGAAAGGGCTTTCTTCATCCAAACCAATCTTGTGATTAAAGCATTTTGAATGTTTAGAATGCAAACGGGAAAGAAAGGATCCAAGAATCCTAAAAAGACTAAAATAGTGATTAGGCTTATATCCACAGATATCTAATTCTTGAAGCATTTGTTTACACATTAAACAAGAGAGAAAAATGTTTCTTCATTTAAAGTACACTCAATGATCTTCCTTCCAGCCTCTTTTACAATCCCACAATTGGGAATCAATCCCAATTATACTTTGGAAACACCTGGATAGTCAGGATGGCAGTAAATCTAGGTTCTGATCTAGTCAACATTATATTACCTTTGCGTTACAATAAATAGTCTCTAGTCTAATCATGAGTCTCTACCTCAATCTTGTGTTTCATCTATGACTTGGGGACATCATTCTTTAAAATGAATGCACAATTGTGAGCAGGATTAAAACCAGTGTCGCTGTCATAATTACACAAATCAGAGATACTATAAAAAGAAAGTTAATTGTCTTGTGCATTCATGGGCTGTAAAACTGCTGATTCAGATTAAATGGACACCATGGCATTTTAGGAAATTTCAAGTCTAAACCGTCCGAATGAATAATCTAAAGGGGAGAGATTCCTTGAAAAATACTGCAACTTTGGCATAGTTTATATTTAATATTTATTGTGGGCTTTCTCCATATATTTGTCAGGGTTGCTCTTCAAATAAAAATGTATTCTCTCTCTCTCTCTCTCTCACTCTTTCTTTGCAAGTATCCTGACTATGTCTCCCCCAGTGTTGCTCCCACCTCCCAAGATTCTACATCTACATACAATCAAAGATACCATCACATGTTCTTCATTTTCAATTGATCCACTTCCACCTATGCTGAGGCCTTCATGGCTGAACCAAGTTAATTTGGATATCTGACCTTGGGAATTGAGCAATCATTTACAAATGTTTCAGGAACTGAGCGGTGTCAAAAGGAAAAAGTAGAGAGAGAGAGAGAGAAAAAAAGAGAGGGCATAAAGGAATTTCAGGGCTTTGTGAGATATATTTGCTCGAAGAATTCTTTGTCTGGAATTTTAAACTCCATTGGCTTCCCATCACACAGAGGATACAGTTCAAGATCCTGGTCCTCACCTTCAAAGCCCTCCATGGTCTTGCTCCCCCCTACCTCTCTGACCTCCTAACCTCCTACCACCCCATTCACTCCCTCCGCTCAGTGGGCCCGGCCTGCTTCACGTCCCCCGCCTTGCTCGCCCTATTTCGGCGGGCGGGCCTTCCGCCACTCTGCACCCACCCTTTGGAACTCCATCCTGCAGTCCCTCCATCTCATGCCCTCCCTTGCCACCTTCAAGACCCACCTCAATACCCTCCTCTTCGACCTTGCTTTTGATCTCCCTACTTCCCCCTCTGCCCTTTCCCCCACCCTCACCCCCAACTCGGGTCTGTAACTCTGTCCGTCCAGCGTCTTGGGATGTCCTCCTGATTCCCAATGTAATTTTGTTGTTGTTGTTAAAAGTTACAGCACATAAAGAGGGCATTAAACATTTTGAGCTTATGCTGATACTAACTCCTGGAACTGTATGTCCAAATCCCAGTTCCTTGTACCTTTTATATCGTTCCATTTTAAAAACTTGCACAGTTTTTCTCTGTAATATTGTTATGGTTTTAGCTTCACCAGTCACTTGTAGACAAAGCATTCCATGTTAATAACTTCCTGGATGACAAGCCTGGGTTTATATCTCCTTGTTACTGATTACTCCCTGGAGAATGAGGTACAGAAAAGATAAAGCAAGCAAAAATGAAAATGATGCAAAATTACACTTCTTTTTACAATTTAAATACGGGATAACACTATTATAGCCTCTTTAGAAAGATACGGAGGCTAGTTTACATGAATGTTGGATTGATAATAGCACTTTTTTTATGTTTATATATATAGCACATTTTGTATTTATTTATGAATCATACCTCCCACTCTGCCTCTCATTTTCATGGAGAGCGATGGGAAGAGAGTTGGAGTGGGAGATATGAGTCAGGCCACCTGGCAATGTAGAGAATGACTGGAGGAGAACCAAGCAGGAGGTATGAGGTAGTTTGGCCATATTATGTAACATTATGCGCCTATGAGAGTTGAAACATATTATGCCTGAAATTACATGGGCACATAATTGTGTAATTCCCTGGGGGTATAACTGATTCAAAAATAAGTGAAAGCCTCAGAAAGCTTAATTCCATTGTGTATTGTGCATCTGACTCAAGATTAAATTAATCGGTACCTGTATTTATTAAACCAACAATTCGGACTTATTTAAAGTATAAGAATACTGGCACAGACGAGTTGGGCCGAATGGCCTATTTCTGTGCCTTTCAACGTATATAAGTAACGTATACTGTTCTGCATATCAAGCACATTCCATAACACACCCACACATTGAGGCCCGGGTGAAAAACGATACCTGGGACAGATTTTTAATTAAATTTTATATCGTTACTTTACAAAGTCTAAGTGATAACCTGGTCATCAAAATACAGCTAATCTTAACACACTCATTGGGGGCAAAATGCTAACAATTCCTTGGTAGCTTGTTGGTATCAGTTTGAATTGTTGTGATTACAGAGAAGCTACAACCACACTGGATGGATGAAAATCCGATTTTATGCCATACAGAGAAAGTGGTAAGACTATCTATCCTGAGTGACATGAGAATTTGTAGTATTTCCCCTTTAACTAGTGGGGACTGGCAAGAACATGCTGGCACTGAACAAAATAAAGGCCTTCTTATCCATCATGCCCATTCCTTCCAGAAACTGTTTTGCAATGTCTTTGCACTCTAAAACTAATTTCATTTCCTGACAGAGGAAAGTTTCAGTCAAGTCATTACTACCGGGGCTGAACTTCCAAAATATTCGTTGCCTTTCTTTCTTCTGGAGATTGACAGCACCATGATGGATGCCAATAGAAGGCGAGAGAAATTTAGAAACGATTCCTGTAGATTTAAAAGTATTCAGCCATCCATTGCTAATGAGCGTAACGAAGTTAGGTGCTTCTAACATATCTGAATAAACCTAACATCTTTTATGTGCATATTCAACAAATTACCACATGGGTGCATCGAGATTGACAAGTACGCAGAAGTTACTATCAGATTAGATTCAAGGCAATACTGCCTTCAAATTTAAATAATGAAAGAGTTTCTGGCGTCAAAACAAGAATGGAATGGAACTTCACTCGTCTGCCTTCTGAACTCCATGTTGTTGAAGAAATTACCAAGCACTGTTAACCTGGCAGTCTTAATAACTGAAACAAGAACGTCAGATGAAGGGTCATGGACCTGAAACGTTGACTCACTTTCCTTTCTCCATAGATGCTGCCTGACCTGCTGAGTGTTCCCAGGGACTTCTGTTTTTGTTTCAGATTTCCAGCGTCTGCAGTATTTTGCATTTTGTTTAGTCTTAATAATTGCTTTGCAGTTCACTTGAATTGTCAAAACAATTAGCTCTACTTGGGCAACCTTGCTAAGTAGGGTCATACGAATGGATAGATCGGGGAAGAGGAGCACCACACTGCAGAAACTGATAGATGGTGTTTTGTTTTGAGGGCTTGTGGATGTTTATATTACATTCTAGAAGGAGCACTGCATTGAAGTTAACTGGAATGAAGCCAATAATATGTGCAGAACAGAAACAGGTGCAATTTGCCAGTGCAATGATCCTTTTTACTTTGCACATATGTGGGGGAGTGGAAACATATCCTTCAACACAATATTGAAAAGTATATTTCAACAGGAGACTTGTTAGATAATTTCAGTAAAAAGGAATTCATTGCTACTGCTCTTGAGATGTCGCAGAGAAAATGCATCAGGCTGAACAGTTGGCACTCACTCTTGGTCTATCACTGAAAATTAAAAACCACACTGCCACAAAAAGCGGACTGTGATATGCCGAGATTTTTGTTTAAACATATTGTAGTTCAGCACACGTCTGTTTGCTAAGCCTCAGGGAAGAGCGCAGGCTTCAGGCCAAACACATATTAGTATTGATACTCTGCAGCCATCATGGGCCATTTGCATAAACTATTTGGCAATTACCAGTTTTAATTGACTTCGAGAATTAGTTAATCTGCCCTTTTATGCATATTCATTCGCTGCCAGTATTGCTGCCACAGAAGTCATTTGGATCTTTATATTGCTAGCCAAAGCATATTTCAAGGTATGATTGTGGCTGCAATATTCAGTAACATCTTTTTGTACAGAACTCAGATGTATTTCTCAAGTGTGACCAATATATTATGTTGACATTTTGCATTGGGGAACTCTATTTCAATACTGCTGTACAATAACCACCCAATCATTGTGCATTTAGGGCCCCTTCTGAGTTGTGTTCATTATTCACCTTCTCTGCCTGGAGACTGTATGACATTTGATTCACAAAACACAATAAAAGCAATGATAATGAATCACACGTATACTCTTGGCCAGTTTTCTTCACTTATCTGTGGCAGAATGCATTATAACAGACAGATGCTGACAAGGTATAAACCCATCCAGTGAGTCCCTTTTAAAGTCATAAGAATTACAAATGATTTTCCTCACAGATTGTTAAAACTTTCGACTAAAATCATGGTGGCTGTTAGCAAAAAGCAGCTGTTAAAATGCAATTAACGTTGCACCTGGCTAGAATTTAAAATCCCATCAATGAGATATTCTGGGAAATCTCTCTTTTTAGCTACAGTATACAGAATGCCAAAGTTAACCACAACCTTAATTAACTTGTAAGTGATATGAAAGGCGAGTTACTGCTATGATTCCATAGTCTTGGCGTCTGTCTATGCGGTTTAACTGGGGACAAAAACTGCATACAATGTATTGCCAAATAGAGCAGTGACCTCTTCTTTACATATCTTAAATAATGACAACTGTATGAGAACTGCATTTTGCAATCTGTACTTGAATTAAAAATAGATTGAGACCCATGTTCATTTTACATTTCACTTTGGAGCAAAATGATTTAATGATATGTTTAAGTCCAGATAAAGATATTTTATATGCACAGGTTAATTGGTAGCTCTCTGAACTAAGGCTGTTGGCAACAGTATTTTTACATGGGGAACATAAGCTGATTTGGGTTGTTTGACATCGAATAAAGAGAGTTTTTTTATTCTCTGGATTGTAAAGCTCTCAGCTTTGGATGGTTTCACATTTCTCCCCAGAATAAAACTCAGTAGACAGCATTCAATATTATAAGATTTTGGTTGAGATTTACCAACTTTGATCTAGAATCTCATGAATTGTGGATAGCTAAAGTAATTCACACAGGATTTCACAGTTTTCTCTCTGTTACAGGTGCATACTCGAATGAAGGAGAATCTAATGTGCAGGTTTTTGATTGACAGCAATCCCTCTGGAACAGACTGATAGAGGACCATTCTCTGTCTTTGAGAAGTCTAACTGCTGCTCATTAGGGGCAGAAAGTTCCATATATTTAGCAAACTGCCTACGACTGCTGCCTTGGTAATTAAAGTCACAGTGCTGAGTGCATTCAGTTTAAGTGCACTTGTTATCGTTCTTGTATGTATGAGTGTGTGTTTGTGTGTCTCTCTCTCCCCCCTCTTGACCCTTCCTCAAATTGCACCCCCTTGCAACATGGTACGAGGCTGGTGCCGCTGTACTGATGCATCACAACCAAGCCAATCAGATGGCAGAACTATACATTAAATGAATTCCCAGCTGCTTGTACAAATAACAGATTAAATAGCAGCTTTCAACTCCTGATTTGCTGTGTTACATGCAATTCTGATCAGCAAGAGATTCTTCCTCAGGGGACACACACCTGACATTGCTAACAAATAACCAGCAGAATGCAAATGGCTCTTTGTGATCAAATAATTAAATGTTTAATTAGAATAAATCTCACATTATGTTTTACAGATTGATGCAATTGCATTGAATGTTTCAACTGGTGGAGTTATTATCATTGGAGCATTATATAATAGCAGCTTATGGTGTACTATTGTAATAAAAAGATTGTATGATTGATTTTACAATGATTTATGTCTGGAGAGTAGCCTTTGTCAAGTTTTTACTCCTATCCACATTAATCCTGGACTGGAAAAAAAAGTGTTTTTGAAATTCATAATGGCTACTCTGACCCATTTCACGCTAACTGAAAATCTCTGAATGGAACAATCAATTGAACCAGCAAATGCAGATACTATTGTGGGGGTAGTCATATTGAACATGACATTATATGAATGGGTTTGAAATGACAAGGAATCAATCGATGTGTCTGTAAACACAATGAACTAAAACCTGAATGAATCGTAAAATGCCAATTGAAGATAGTGTTATTTTAAAGACTCTGATGTGAAAATGCACCAATTAAATCTATTTATTAGTGCAAGTTTATACATCTTAAGATATTTAGTGCCAAGACGATATAGAGGAGATTTAATGCATGTCATATTGGACTAATGCTTGTACGACTGAACTATTAGACCTGGGTGATTTTGGTTGAAAAAATGCAGTAAGATTTGACTGTCCTGTAATGGGACAATTTGCGTTCTACAGATGTAAAATTAATGGAACGTAGGGCACGAGTACAATATAGTTTGGTCACAATAGTCACAGTTCCCAGAGTTATGATTTGTACTTTTGATATATTCCATATTGTTTTGGATTTAGAATGCAAGAGGTATTGCAGTGGATAGAAAAAGTATGAAGCCAAACAATCCCAAAGCATGTTTAGGGTCTTTACAAGCCTGCTTCACAGCAGATATTCGATGTTAGTGGAAATATAGAGTGAGAGCATTAAACCCTTCAATAAACTGATGAGAATTTTAGAATCCTCAATAATGTGGAAATACCATTCTGCCTTATTTTATCCAGAAATACATCCTCCCAGTGGTGTTACAGGCAAAGTGGTACTTTCATAATGAGTGACATTCTTTGGAACTGTGTTTTATAGTTTAAAGCAAAGAGAGGTTTGTGTGTTATTTTTTNCTTAAAATGAATGTTGCTTTGCTGCCACTGGTAACATATCATTTAATATATTACTACAAACCAGATAATTTATTCCAAGTATCTGGAAAAGTCAAAAATTCACAGAGTATAAATGTAAATTTACTTTGGTATGCTAGATCCCATTATATACAGTTATATAGACAATTATCATAATAGACAAACTGATTAATGCAGTGATTTATTTGTGGTGAAGCCTACATTAATCGACCATATTTTGGATTGAACTAAACTGGCAAAATTCAAAATAAAATATATTATGCCCAATTTATTTCACAGGTTACTTGTGGATTATTGAGTTCTTGATATCTTCTTCATGCACTGCATAACCATGGTACACATCGTACAACAGAGAGAATAATTTGCTGAAAGTTTTTTTTTGCTTGTCAGACACTTAATTGTCTTCATTGTTGATGGCTTTTGCTTTACTCTCATCTTTGACGTCTTTCGCAAGATGCAACAGAGCAACATCTCAAAAATAATCTCCTTGTATGACAAAGGATTTAATTTGTAGGCTGAGCTAGCATGGATATTGAACTCTATCACAGAAGACGTGAACATATTATCAAATTTACTGCTGAGACATTTTACACAAGGAGATGCCAATCCTGCTACTTGAATTCAGCACACAGGCTCTAAATGTTTTACAACAGCAGTAAAGTAAGTGTATATGACTGTTATAAGGCAATGATCAGAGAGGCGCAAGTAATTTGAGTTGTGAATGATAGGGTTTGTAACACTCCAGAGTGCAATAATGAGACTTTATTTCACTTAATGCATCTCACCATCAACTGTGGAAAAATGATTTTCCACCATGAGCCTATTCACAGTGATCATTTTAAAGAGCGATTGGGGCTATACTTTAAAAACTCTGATCTGATGTTCATTTTCTCTGAGTGTATCATTAAGAAGTTGCAAGCAAAAGACCCATTTATTTCGGGGGAAACTTGTTTTTGCACCAGAGAGTGGAGAGGTAAGTTATTATTGCACTGTTTAGAAAGGCCTATGAGTAACATTGATCTACAGTGTTGGATTGGATTCATCCAAGACTTTGGATCTATTTACCACTTAAACATAACAATGTGAGTTGCAAGAGTTTAAACAGTGAAGTGTTCATGAACTATGCTTCTCAATTACCTGCACTGAAAATGGTAGATCCAGATTTGTTCCAAGCATTATTTGGCAATGCTGATTGTTAGACAATTGACATAGGTGATAGGCAGAGAGCAATTTCCTCTATAAAAGCATTTCAATGAAATTCCAGACATCATGTTTGGGATATCTTGCACAGAATACCGTATTAATAAAAAACATATCCGTTACATCCATGATTGTTTCTGTTCTGTTCTTATTCTTGGAAAAAAAGGCACCAAAGAAGTAATGAACCTTTATCTTCCCCCAATGTCACCTTCACGTAAATTACTATTATTTAAAACTTCCACTTGCATCAAACTACACTCAAAGTCTCAAAACTATAATATAAATCTAAAGGGATTATAAATAAATAATATTAATAATAATACTTGCATCTGATACAGTGCCTGAAAATGTCTCAAAGCGCTTTACAGTTCCTATAAAGGGACTAAATAGTTGCAGGATGTGACAACCAATTTGTACCAAGACTTTGGGAGAAACTCCTGTTTTGCTTCATGTGTTCTCATGGGATCTTTAACATCCACTTGAACAGGCAGATGGGATCTTGATTTAAACTCTCTTTCAAAGGCTAGCGACTCCAACAATACAGCACTCCCCGAGCACTACATTGGAGAGCCAGACAAGAATATGAGCTTAGTCCTGACATGGGGTTTGGACACACAATCCTCTTACTCAGAGGTGAGAGTGCTACTGACTGAGCCAGGCTGATGCTTAATGTTAAAACTAATGAGCTATTTACAAGGTGAGTCATGTTGTCAGTCAGCACAATGCATTTTTAATCTTTAAAATTCTGGATTATGCATTTTTAATCTTTCAAAATTCTGGATTATCACTAGTAAATAGACTCTCTAAAATTAATTTCAGTCAGAGAACATAATCTAAATTGGGAGCTTTGCCAACACTGACGACACTGAAATCTATATCAATGGACAAATAAGCCATTCTATTCTTAAATCCTTGCATTCATTATAACATTAAATAACATTAATAACAACTATTTTCCTCAGAGTTTTTTATGCACTCTTAATTTTGGTCATTCCTTTTTTATATATGCAGCTATAAATGTTGTTATAAAAATTAAGTTAAGAATCCATAAAGTTCTACAATTACTAAAAGCTCATACCTCACAATTTCCCTCCTGGCAGCACTAATACTACCCCAGCTGTTTCATACAACTGTACTTAAATGTGTCTAATTAGATCTAGTAATTATTCTTTAAGTTTTTTTATGAAATATGAATACAGATGCTAAACACGACAAGAACATTAAAGCATTCCTATGTACACCTCTTTGATTAATGTTTGTTCTGTCTATCCGATATGTAGAAATGTAACTATTCCTATTATTTTGCCAGTCTGTTAAAAGGTACAGTATCCATCCTATTTCTTAAAGGAGCATTGCCATGATCTTAGCTAAATCTACATTTAATCATTTCAATCAGTACTTTGGAATGGGCTCTGTATTTGCTATAAGCATCATCCCCACTGTTAACATAAGTAAACTTGGACACTGCAGTGGAAAGATATTTTTGCTATATGGTACTCATGTGGATGAGGAGGTTGTGGGTTAAAGTCCCATGTTGGTACTTGAGGTCACAGTCTTGTCCACAATTTGAAGAAAAACATTTACGAGCGCTGTACTCATTCCTGGGATATTCATGGATACTCTGCAGTTGATAAGCACGAAAAATTGCAGATCTGGAATGGATTTTTTTTTTTGGGGGGAGTGGGATGACGAACCTAAGATTCATTCTAAATTCCCATTCAGCTTAGAATGTCTTAATTTATACTTAGGCTGTAGATTTATATCTCTACGTGTTTGACACTTCTCTGAGCAGGATGCAGCAGATGGTAACAAGCACATGAATCATGCAGGTGCTGCTGGAAACCATTTAAATGACAGATACAATTGTCTGTAAAGTCAAAGGGAAGCTTGAGAACAGTAATTATTGCTCAATCGCCGATACTGAGCCCGAATGCAGTGACCCCAAACGTTCCCAGTTTATTGGACCATATGATTGCAGAGATTTGAAAGGCTAAAGTGAATCCCTTAAAAGCGAGGATCGCAGTATGTACACAATTCAGTCATCTGACCGACCATGAATCATCAGCAATTAAAAGGAGGTTGGCATCCAGCTGATCTGCTGTAAAGAATATAATTCATCAATATTAAGTGAAGCTCACATAATAATAATCCTTGGATTTGATATAGAGCTTTATCACATCTTCTAGATGTCTCAAAGCTCTTCACAGAATATACTGTAAAGTGATTTCACTGTATATTTTGTGGGCGAAACACGGCGGCCCAATTGCGCACAGCAGTATGCCCAAAACATGTGCAAAATGATCAAAAGTAAAATTATATTGGTTATTGGCATATAATTTTTTTTAAATTTTTTTGATTGTTTAAATATAGCTTTTGAATAATGGACTAATTATTATTCAGTCTGGTTAGAGTATTAGAATTCAGAGCAACGGAGCCAGCAATCTATTTTATGAATAAGTGACTTGTTTTCCTCTCATACCTCTGATAAAAAAAAGTGCATTTTGCACTGTTTCAAATTCCCAATTCATTCCTAATGTTTCATTCTTTAAAAAAATGCAAAAAATTAAACTGCGATTTAGGTTCAGTATGTTGCAAAGTTGTATGTTTTGACTTTGTAACTGAACCACTTATTCATATTGAATTTGCCACTGTGGTATTATAGGTAACCTTGAAGATCAGACCAAGCTTTGCTCTGTTTATCTAAATCATGTTTGTAGTTCTTGATTTATATATTGAGATTTGCCCCCCGATTGTGTAAAACTGAATTTAATTTGTTATTATACAATATAATAATAATCCTTGCATTTGATATAGTGCTTTACATGTCTTCTAGACATCTCAAAGCGCTTCACAGAATACACTGTAAAGTGAATTGATTGTATATCTGTGGGCGAAACGCGGCAACCAATTGCGCACAGCAGTGTCCCACATTAGACGATCACGGAGTAACGTTTATATTATTTCATCTCAAAATGTTACTTTCTAATCTCGGTGAAAAGGTTTAACGTGTAATTCCAATAAATATCTGTGCCCCTCTCGTTCCTTTACCAATTATCTTAGATCTGTGTCTCTGGTTATCGACCCACCCATGAGAGGAAACAGTTTCTCCCTATCCATTTCCTTGATTTCCACAGGGTGGAGCTGATGTAATCTGTGTAAGAGCTCTGGTACAGAAAGGCAAAGGGAAAATAATGCTGCAGAGGAAATGAAGCAAACAAAACCAGGAAACCCTGTTGTTGAATCGATGTGCCATCAAACTCACTATCGCACAATACACGTTCTCTAGCCTTAGCCATGTCTGAAACAATGGGATCTGCGCTTAACATTCATCTTTTCGCTTAATCTTTAAATAGATCATTATATTTTGCTATCAATGCAAGTTAGAGCCTAATGTCGGTTGCCAACAGATCTAACATATCAGAAGGACTATTTTCCTGAAGATCAAATGAAGGCATGGGTGAGAAAATACCTATCCCATGTAATAATAATCCCTCCAAAACCAAAAACAATAATAAATTGGTCATTTTCAATCTACGACTGTTTGTGGGACATTGCTGTGCGCAATTGACTGCCGCGTTCGCCCACAAATAAACAGTCAATTCACTTTACAGTGTGTTCTGTGAAGCACTTTGGGACGTCCTCCCGACGTGAAAAGCGCTATATCAAATGCAAGGATTATTATTATTATTATAAAACCTGTTCTATTTCACTTATATTTACATTTAGGTTATACTTATATGAGTTGGCCGTTCGATATTCATCAAGCGCGGGTTTGAGCCCTCACTAGGTGGATGATATACGAGCTTCCCGGCAGGCAACACAGCTCAGCATGTATCAAATATGTGGATTATTATGATTATTATTCAATACTTGATGGTTGCTATTACTGCACACATGATAACTCATCTAGCAAGCATGCCATTTTTTAGGCTTCAATTAGTTGAAAATTGGCCTTGGATTTCTTTTTTTTGATCAATCAAAGGCCATTTTTCTTTCATTTACGCACTCATCTCCGAAATGTACATGTAAAGTACAATACTGAATCAAAGGTAAGTAATGTGTTTTAAATTAATTTTGAATAAGGAAAAAGGGTATATTCAAAACAGAGTAAAAGAAAAAAATAAATAAGTCAGTGTAAATTATTGATTTAAGTCCAACCCTAATTTATTAAATTTAATAACCTCCTAAACTACCTTTGTTTCATATATTAAGAATGTTTTTTTAAACAAAAATAGTACTTTGATTCAGTGATATCACATAGACAACAAGAAACAAAGTTTTTTTTCTAAAACAAATCAGTCAGACTGGACTTAGTACTTAATTTCCTTATACTTTGAGCAAAAATAACTTTCTTTTAATTGTCTTATTCTGGTTATTTACCAAGCTTCCTTTCCACAGAACTGTCTCATGAAATCAGTCCAAAACCCTTCTTTCTCTGTAACCTTAATAACAAAGCACACTTCCAATGACCTCATCAGTATCCTATAAAGCCATGACATTTAGGGAAGCCAGCAATCAACCTTACCTTCTCAAATACCACCACTAGTACACAGCGAAGGAAAGCTATTTCATTTTCAATCACATTTATAAATGGCTTGCGAATACAATTTGATTGTATCCACTGAAAACTAATTCTCTTTCATCCACTTGGTCCCTATAATGTAACAATACCTTAAGTGGACAACAAGCTTTGGAGATATATTGTCACTGAGAACTGTTTATCTTCTTCCAATTAGTAAAAAGAGACTAGTATTACTTTTGTAAATCCTTTTCAGCACAATGAGTTTGATTTCAGTCCACTAACTGCAAGGATTTGGGAGTGTTAATTTGTGGTGAATGTGCTCAATCAGTGCTTGTGCTTTGAGTCGTCCTTCCGACGTGAAAGGCTCTATATAATTATATAAAATTGTTTTGTTTCTGATCAGTTATCGATAACAATATCTCATGCAATTTTGTCACTGGCCTACTTGAATGAAACTTTGAGAGAAGGTCAGAAAAGGAAAAATGTGACATTTTAACTTCATTTTCTTTTGTTCATTTTGAGGTTATCATTTCTTCCATCCCAGGAAGAGACGAGAACCAAAGAACGTATGCAATACAATGCTGTGTAAGCAATCTATTGCCAGGACAAGAAGTCAAAAGTTCAGGGCTGTGAAGAGAAGTTTTAGGCAAAGTGCAGGAAAGTTTTCTTCATACAAAAGGTAACCAACAGTTAGAATGGATGGCATGAATGGGTAGTGAAATCCATGGTAGGATTCATTTAAGAAGTAGCTTGGCTTTGTAGGGTGGGTATTTCTGGAATGATGAGAACAAATGGGCCGAAGAGCTTATTTCTCTTGTCACTCTTATAACACAATGAGATATTGTCATGTAAACACCATATAGAATTTCTTTGAGCAGTGATAAAAACTTGAAGATAATAAGCATCTCAGGTTAGTCAAATGATGAATGGCTTTAATGCCAGTCAATTTGTGTCTACAAAATACATCATTTAAGCTTCTAATTTTATTTTCTATAGAGGACAATAAACTCAATGACACTGCAGTACACGCTTACGAAAGAAATGCAGCAACATTCAGTCATGATGCCTCTGACTTTGTCAACCTCATTAAGATGTTCTCTACTTGTGATTAGGATTGAATGATCTGCGCTCAGGTTAAGGATAAATCACAATAGGTTTCGCTATAAGAATACAGAGTTATACAGCTGTTAGATCTCAAGCAATTTCTCCAAACTTTATAAAGTATGGCTCCAATAGTAGATTTTACTGTCCTCTGTGTAATGGGAAACCAGTGGAGTCGGGTGAGGATAGGTGTGATAGGGTCACGGAGGCTGGTGTAGGAGAGGACATGAACTACAGAGTTCTGGATGATCTGCAGCTGATGGAGGGAGGAGTTGGGGAGGCCAACAAGCAGGGAGTTTGTGTAGTTCGAGCCTCGATGTTATAAACGCGTGTATGAGGATCTTGCTGGCCTGCGGTGTGAGACAGGGACTATGGTGGGAGCTGGGCAATGTTGTGGAGGTGGGGGAAGGCAGAGTGGGACATTGCGCAGATGTGGGGTAGGAAGGATAGTTGAGGGTCAAACAAGACACCAAGGTTCTAGACAGGCTTGGTAAGGTGGAGTGTGCATCCTTGGACAGTAATGTTGTCAGTGCCTTAGGTGTGGAGGTGCTGATGGGAGCCAATCAGGAGGACCTCGGTCTTGTTGACATTCAACGGAAGAAAGTCAGCTCTCATCCAGGACTTGATGTCTGACAGACATTCTGTCAGGACAGCAGTGGTCCTGTGGTCAAGGGTGGAGGCAGAGAACTAAAGTTGGGTGTCATCCGCATACATGGGGCAGTTGAACCCATGCCTGCGGATGATGTCACCAAGAGGGACCATATAGATATTGAAGAGGAGGGGACCAAGGACAGAGCCCTGAGGAACGCCCCACGAGACGGTGCGGAGGCTAGAGGAGAAGCCATTTGTGGAGATGAAATGGAGACGGTATGAGAGGTAGGATCTGAACCATTCAAGGACAGAACCATGAAGGTTGAGGTGAGAAGAGAGGTGGTGGAGGAGGATAGAGTGGTCAACAGTATCGAAGGCAACAGAGAGGTCAAGGAGGACGAGGGTGCAGAGGGAGCCCTGGTCGCAGATGGACAAAATGTCACGTCATGACAACATGATTGTCAACATTATGTAATACTACATAGATAAACAATGTTTAGTCTGCTTGCAGTTTTACCGCAACTCTTTCCGCAAAGGAATGTCAGAATTGAGCCAACCCTCCGTGGCAGACTTGGTGGTGCTGTTCCTGAGCCAGGCAGATCTTCAGTACATCCATGATTGATGATAGACAAGCCATCTTGGTTCATCGGCAACACTTGGAAGGGTAGATGAGTCACTTATCCTCTCAGCTCCTGATAAGCAGTGGGAAAGCTTGCCAGATAGTACTTTCAATGGCAAATTGGGAGCTATGTTTGCCTACAAATACACAGTGACTATACATTGCAATCCTGTGAAGTGCATTCCTCCCAATGTCGAAGGCACTATATTAAATGCAAGGATTAAAGATTATTGGAAGTGAAAAACTACTGACTTTTAATGAAATATCAGAAGAGAAAAGAAAAATAAGGCCAAAATGAATACGAAGTGGATGCTTGCTTCACATCCATAAAACTATAGAGGAGACCACATAAACTGTGGTTTTGATTTGCATGCCTGGGTTTATTTTTAAGCAAGTTAATTATTATATTTCTTCATTTCGTGCTGCAGCACTTCACTATAACGGACAGAATGGGTTCTCATTATGAATTAGTTGTGTTCACTGCATTGGACTCTTGACACTCTGAACACAAGGTGCTTTATAATTATGTTAAATAGCATACATTCAGAATCAAGAGGGAATAGAAACGGACAAGATTAAGGTCTCTCACAAAATACCTCCAAAGAGCAAGATGAAAGAAAGTGAAAGATAAAATGGGGTCTGAAATGGGAATAAAAAAAGATTTGAACTACTTAGCTAACTACCAATAAGATTTTTTAAAAACAAACTGAGAAAACATCAGTCATTTGAAAACTCTTCCAAGAAATTTACAACGGATCATTTTATGTAATGATTTTGTCACCTTGATTCCCTTCACATCTTCTGCAGTTACATGGTAAACGTGCACTGAAACCTTTTCAGCGAATCTTGTGTGTTTTTGGACACAAGGTGAAAGATTTTAGTGTTGGTTAATTCCTTTTCCAGTTATGTGTCATGATGGAATCCACTGTTGATCGATTGCTAAACATTTTTGTTACATCCTTATGATGCGTAGTTTGGTGTTTGTCCTTTTTAAAATTTCAATATTAATTTTAGTACTTTTGCATGGGATTTACCAATACTTCTGCAGTGCAGAAATCATCTTGGATTATTATAGAGATTTATTAAACCAGATTTTATTTCATGCGTTTGTGGAACACAGTATGATTTTCAGGGCCTCTCTATTAGGAACAGTTCAACAGCACTAATAATACTAATCCTTGCATTTGATATAGCAGTTTATCATGTTGTTGAGATGTCTCAACCACTTCACAGAATACATTGTAAAGTGGATTGACTGTGTATTTTGTGGGCAAAATGCAGCAGCCAATTGCACACAGCAGTGCTCCACAAAAAGTCATGGATTGAGTGACCAAATTTTTGTTATTATTTTTTGGAGGAATTATTACCCCAAGAAAGCACTCAGCATGGATATCTTTGTCCAATAAAACTGCATTGCAGTCAAATTTTTTTGCACATCATGACGTAAATCGAAATTACAGCTTTTAACTGATTGCATCAATGTAATGCAAGTCAATAAAATTGTAAAGCATTTGAGTACTCCATTCCCATACTTAATGTGAAGTGATTTTAATGGAAACTGGTATTAATCTCTGCAATTGTCATTACTGATAGTATTATGTTATTGGTTAGGACTTCTTGCTTAATGGAAACAGATCCTCTGGCTTTCTTACTACAGCATAGATGTTCTCCTTTTTGTCATTGCATAAGGATCATTCTTGCTGTATAGACTTATATTTGGTATTTAACAGTTCACCAGAACTGATCTTTATCCCAGTTGTTGTTGGAACTCTAAGAAGTAGCTGAAAAATGCTCAGAAAGCCTCAGACAATGTGCAAGCCAACAAAGGCGAGTGTAAAAATCTACGAAACATGTTAGAATTGTTCAAAGTGAAGACGGGAGTCCATTAGAGGACAATGTGTTACCCGCCTTGTTCAACATTGTCTTAGAACATGGCATGCACGAGACAATGGGAAGCAGAGACAACAAAGAGAATGAACACGAAATTGAAATTGTAATTGGAAGAAACAAGCAATGATGCGCATCCTGGAAAAGGTGAAACAAGTCTGTACGTTATCCAAACACAGAAAATTCTACTGAACATGCTTAAACCTCCTTATGGCAAGCAAGAGGAACTAGGTTTGATTCCCAGCAGGACAAAACGTTGAGCAAATTTCCTTGCTCCACATGCCTCTGTTTACCTCGCAATAAATAGGAACCCGGTTGTTAGTCGATTAGCAGATCGCTTTTCCGGAGGTAATAATCCCTCCAAAAATTAATAAAAAATAAATAATAATAATAATTTGGTCACTCAATCCACAACTGTTGGTGGAACACTGCTGTGCACAATTGGCTGCCGCGTTTCGCCCACAAAACATACAAGCAATTAAGTTTACAGTATATTCTGTGAAACACTTTGAGACGTCTAGAAGACGTGATAAGCCCCTATATAAAATGCAAGGATTATTATTATTATTTCAGATTGTTTCCCTTCTAAATTTGTTTTTAATATAATCTGGTTTATCTGATTTATAATTTTGTAGCGGACATACTATTTTAAAATACCACGAAGGGTAAAGACTAAAAAAAATTAACAATAATATCTGGTAGCAATTGTTCAAGTGGAACCTGAGATAGAGTTCCATAACAATTTCTCCTCTCTGCCATCATCTCAGCACAACAGGGGTCATTCTGCTCCACGTGCTCCATGTAACACATTCGTTGATATTAGCTCAGCACTGTTCTGCTCTGTTCATCCCTGTGTGCTTATAAATAAATGTAACACAATTATAAGTTATAAATAACATTATAAATGTAAACTTAAATTGCACCATGTTTATTTATACGAATGCAGGTACAATTTTGCTAAGTGTACTGAAAGAAACAGAATAGTGTTCAGTCCACAACAGCATAGAAGCCTCGAACAGAGTACTGCCTTAACCTGTTGCCTTCACTTTGTAGTGTATCTGATTTTGAAAATTTGCAATTCCAGAAGGTTTTGCTGTGAAAGTTTGAAGCAGGGCTGAATAACATTGGTTTGATTTGAAATGCGGATTTATTTTGGGATTTGATATCCTGTTGTTCAGAAATGCAAATCAAACCTTGCCTTGTGTTTCTAGTAATGCTAAATCACTCCATCTTGAGGAAATCACTGTTTCAAAATTGAAGTGTAAAGCAATTAAACTAAAAGTGCCACTTGCATTTTCAAGCCAATAGACAGGGACATGTCTGTAAGAATGCAGCTTAACATTATTCTATTGCAAAGCCAGAGTTCTCTCTTGGCCACTCATGCTTGGCTGGTGTGCTGCCAGAGGAAATTGAGGCTTGCACTCACTGCAAAATTAAAGACATTAGCTCTACCAGCTCAATGTGTTGTGTGGTGATGTGCATTGCACCTTGCAAATTGAGGTTTCAATAGCTTATTCATGACCACAACCAACCAATCCAACACCCAGCCTAAGACGACTGGTCCCAGTCTCATCTCAGCCTCCTTACAAGAGCAATTTGATATTTTTTTCCTTGAATAGGCTAAGCTTGAGCATGGCTACAAGAACCAAGAAAGACATTTAGGAAAAAAAAGTTGAGTATCCCGCTTCTCAGTGACTAGATAGAATCTGTGCATAATAATAATAAAAATAATAATAAAAAAATCTTTAAATTCCATCAATTTTTCCATTTAGTTCTCTCAGATTCAAAATCTTTCTCTTTCCTGTTACCATTGAAATCAACCCTATCAATTTGAATCCTGAAAACATGTTTGGCCATGACACAAAATGTTTTTATATAGGCAGCTTTGGGATTAACTGTTGTATTGCTCATTGTATGGAGTGAACACTGAAAGGATCTCAAGTCAGACTGTTCTGCAAATGTCATCACTGCAGTTGGAAGTTCATGTCTGCTCAGAATGATGGAAACACCATACATGTTCATTAAACCAAACATCCAAGCTTACATAATCATTCAACACGATTGATTATTGTAAATAATCAGGTTGAAGAATGATATAATAATAACCAGAGTTAAGCAGACAATTTTTACATTGTTAGAAATGATTCCACCATAAACTTAATAAATATTCGACAGAACAAACTGCTTGAATTTGAAGATCATGATTTATTAGACTGATTTAAAATCGTATCAATATCAATTCAGGAGAAATCGTAGGAAGCTCAGGGCAAGAGAAGAGGTAAATCACACCAGTTTGAGATAACCGGGATTTATTTTACTCAAATTCCACTAATGTGAACCCTGAACCAAAAATCGTTCTCAATAACATGGCTCAATGGCTAATACTGTACTTTTATTCAGCAGGTCAGAGCCACTATGTACCATTCTGCTGTCAAACTCTCATCTTGTGCAATACTGATACTCCATTTTCAGCTTGACACTGAACACATTACTGGATGAAATAAGTGCTGACACGGAGGGAAAAAAATTATATTATACCTTTCACAAAACTAATTACGAGCTTGCCCTCCCTTCTGACTCCTGCACCACTTACAAGACTCTCCACACCCTATTACACTGTGAGCAGTTTGTAGGCCAACTGATATTATCAGTGGCAGGCCCAGAATGACCCACATCCAGTGAGAGCTAGTCAAGTGAAACTCTTTTGATTATTTTCTTTACGCTTGTGAAGAACCGGGATACATCCAGTAAGAAAAAAAATGACCTAGTAATCCTCTTCAATCTGAAATCAAATTGAGATAAAGTTTTGCAAAATGGGAACGATGGTGATGATGATGATGATGGACGCAGAGAATTTTTTTTTGAATCCATTGAGTTAAAGGAGCCTTAACATGAATTCTACATTTTTTCCCACTTTACGATCCTTCTGCAGTAGAACCATGTGAATTAGAAGAATGAATATATCAGAACAATAACATTTATTAGTCCAAAGGAGAAATGTAGTGATGATACCAAAATACACCGAGGGTGAAGTTCACTGAAGCCTCCAACCCCATCGTAGAATCAGTTCATTTAAGAATCAAATAATTAAATGGACCATTGGGCACATTTTCTCTGTAATTTCAGAATTACATTCAATACAGCAAGCACCTCAGGCGTTCTAGACTGCAATTCAAGTAAATAATAATTAGGAATGCAATATTACAAAATAATGAATACAATATCTCCAAATCTGTGTTGGTTTCCTTGTATTTATCTCTTTGATTTGTAGCACAAGGCATGGAGGTTTAAAAAAAATACAGTTTTCTTTATTGCAATACACATTTTTTTAAAAATGTACGTTGGTCAGTTATAAGGGATTGAAATTAGGACAAAGTTAAGTTCATGCTAATATTGTAAGAAGGTGAAAGCAACAGTCAATTTGGGGCTCAGGCAACAAATATTGAAACTTCTTGAGCTTATAGCAATGCTTGAAGTGTTTTATGCATCAGTTCGGAGGGAAATATCAAAAATGCAGATGCTTCCTTGGACACACATTTCCTCTGGTCAGTAATGTAATTAACCTTGGCAATGTATGCTTCACATGGGATTTTCCCCATTAAAAACACATGCCAACAGGATTGGTGAATTTACCAACTAAAGGTTTCTTTCCTTCAGTGCATTAACTAATTCTTTTATGGCAGCTTCTGTTTAGTCAGCTCAAGGTCTCGATTCTAATGCCGAACATGTGCATTACAAACATACATTTTCAGTTTAGCCTTGAAATGTGAACTGCAAACTAGGAATATATAAAAAGATATGAATGAGATAAAAGACATGCCCCAAGACAGAACTTTTATGATCCAGCGTGCTATGGACTCTTTGCATCTAATCTCCTGAGAGAAAGCTCTGCAAAGTTCCTCCCGGTTTCCTGAAATTTCATCAAGCAATTATCAACTCTACATCCTTATTTGCACGTCTTTGACCAGTTGCCTCTCTCAGCATGACATGTCCATTGGTCCCAGGAGCCCAGTAACTATTATGTTCCACACAGCATTCGATCACCTCTATTTGTACTTAGAACCCTTGATTCCATTAAATAAAATGCAGATCATTAACCAAAAGGCTCATTTTCATTATGTATTTAATAAAGTTTGTGACATGATCAAATTTCTCATTATAATGTTGTCTTTAATTCATAGTTTGTGACAGCCGTTTGAATGCCCTTGGCAAAATGTTGCCTTTAACTCATTCCTATCTACACATTATACTTTACATAAGTGCTTCTGCTTAATAAAGATCGTGACATTTCTTAAATTAAAAACAACCATGTAACAAAAGCAAATTCATATATAATTTCCCAGAGTTTGCTACTGCAATGCAGCAATAAAAATACATAGCGAGTTTATGGTTGTAACAAAAATATGCATTGAGGTAGTTTACTCGGCAAGTTGATGGACACCAAACCCCTATGCTGAGTTTGTACTGTATCAGTTGCAGTGTTACACACAGATTAAATTTGGCTTGTGTAATTGCGAATCATTCTGGTGCCCCGTTTCTTAGACCTTCAGAAGTTGGATTGTAGACATTCTAATGACTATATTTTCATTACATCAGTGTGAATTGATTGATTCCTGCTCTGCGCTCATGTGGTGCATCAATATTCTGAAATGATAGAATGCATGGCCCATGAGTTTTCAGTTTGAACGTCATTCCATGTATGTGTTAGCTTATAGTCACAAAGAAGTTATTATGTTTGATTCTTTCTCAGTATTTACTCGGTGCTTTTCCTGGCCTTGAACAATTTTCTTTGCCTTATTTTTCAGCACAATTACTTTAATATTAAAAGAAAACCTTATAATCCCAAAGATTTCAGAAATATAGTTGACTCAAGTTTAAATACTTGACTGGTTTCATCAGGCTTAGAATCCATCTGTCCTGAATCACTCCTCATTATACAGAATTTGTAAACTAGGCATGACTGAAATATATAAATCTTGCCCTATACATAACATGTTCCTCAGCTATCCATGCTTTTATAACTCAGCGACTAAATATTATCCATCCAATACATCTCACCTATATTTCACATGCTTCTAAATGATAACATTTTTATGATGAAGGATTTCAGCCAGATTTAGTTACAGTATGAGTGATTAAATGCGTTCAGGTACAAATAGTACAAATTGTTTATTGTTTTAAGAAGCAGTTTGGAGAAATTCTGAAGCAAGCCTAGCATTCCAGGTCAAAAGGTTGTGCACATAATCAGGAATCAAGTATATTATCTCAAGAGCACTCCATTGCATTTTCATCACGAAATGCTGCGGGTGAGGACTTGGAGAAATTTTCTCAGGTCAGGATTATAATGATTATAATGATCAGCGCCTTAGGATATCCTGCTGGCATGAAAGCCACTGTACAAATGTAATTTGTTGTTGTTGTTGACTATCCAAGAGAAGCAGTCTGATCATATAAAATAAGAATAATCCCATTCTATCCAATTCATAGACATGCTACTCTTGTTCCATTCTCTTGAACTCTACAAGACTAGCTTACTTAATACAACAATTCAATTCTTATGTTTTTTTGTCGTGATCATGAGCTTACTCTTTGCAAATGTTCTCTCTATTTTTCCACCTGTGTGAAACATTCTTCAAAAAGATTTTCAAAATAGTCTGCTCTTATTCATTGGAGTGACTGAAGGACTCAGGAGTGAAAGAACAATTATTGATTTGGTCCAAACCTAGTAATTAATATTCTCCAGAACTTGAGAACAGAAGTCTCTGTTATTGTTTGAGATTGCAAACTGTAAGTGAATAATAATGGAGATAAATTTCTGAATTCATTCCCCTATCCCCTGGCCTCCTTATTTATGCAAATATTTTTATGTTCATATTATAACACTCCTGTGTCTTCTGAAGTGTAAAACAAAAAATGTTTCCACTCTGATTGAAAGATATCGCTCAATGAATTGGATTTCGATGTTATTCATCAGGTCTCTAAAGGTGGTCTTGGGAACACTGATAGGGAGTTTTTGAAAGGGGAAGGATATTTGTTTTAAGGTTTTTCGCTTGCAGACAGAGAAGTACAAGAGCCCAGCAGTACACATTATTATGAATAACACGTAAGAATAGGGAAGAATTCCCCCCAAAATTAAATAAGGGTTTTTAAGGGGAGCAATAGAGCAAGCCACATGACCTTGGATCTGCTTATCCTCCCGATGTGAAAGGCGCTATACAAATATAATTTTGTTGTTGTTGCTGCTTATTAGTATATTGTGTGCTCCATGGCATTGTTAGTTTTGACATGTGAATAAATTGGTTGAAGAGGGTAATCCTTTATATGGTAATAATGACCTTCCTGAGAGAGTGGCTCGATGGATAAAGTTAAAGTCTGCTGCAATGTTTATTCTGCAGTAATGTATATTATCATTGGCTTCACACGGGTGTTTGAATCTTCTCTTTGTGAGTCAGGAATCCTGCAGGATTGACTCCACCTCCGTCTCAGAAAAGGTTAATGTCGTTCAGGGATTTGAAGCTGTTTCCTCCATTGGGAAAACATTGTGCCAGAATCTCTTATATGCAGAATGCTCAGTGTATCCATGTGTAGTATTTTTTATTCCCATAAGGAAGGGATGATTCTATGAATTATGTTACAAATTAAGTTTCTGTGGAAATTGCTATGTGAGTCATCTCTTTGCTACCAATGCTCCATTTATACCATTCATGCTGTATTTATAGCTATGGTTCATAACCCACCAAATCTATCTCTAAGCAAAAGAAAACCAGTGTCCTGTATTTTTTTAAAAAAGAGAGGCACCATGAGGCACTGTGGCCTCAGGACTGCTAATATAGAAGTAAAGCAACCAAGATTAAGTCAGATTTGACTTTCACTGCTGCAATCCATAGAGGTCAATGAAGTACAATTGTTACTATAGGAATTTGATTCATTCTTAGGGCATAAGAAATATGTCTGCTGCACTGAAGTAACAGATAAAATTGGAACTTGAAAGACACTGGTACTGGCTTTAAAAGAAGCATAGCAAGAAGCAAAATCTACTGAACCATAAATCACTTGATTAACACGCACATAAACCTTAGTAATAAATAAAGATTACTTTTATGGTTAGGCATTTTGCGAGCAGTTAAGGAAAATAGAATTTCCCTGTTATCTTTTGACATATCTGGCACCAGGGAATGATCTCCTAAACATTCCATAAAATAAATGTTGCTGGATAAATAATGAATACTAGTAAAATCTAAATGGAATTAACTGTCTCATTCATTTACACCCTTTTACAATTCACTGTGTCATTGTCCGTGGCATTAGAAATTACTTGAACATGTAAGAGAATTGCAAATCGTCAAAAGTATTCGCCTCTGACCAATATTCGAGAACCCGCTTTTGAATGAAGTGTGAAAAAATGGGTGCGTTGTGTATTGTCAGTTTGATGTTGCATCATTTCCTGGGCTTTGTATATGAACTAAGCTATGCTGATATCATTTCCTTTGCAAAGTGATACCATCACTGCTTCCTGTGAATAGTACATATGGGTAACATGCAAAACTTGACATCAATGGCTCTTCCTGGACACAGCACTCAAATTGTAGAACATCCAAAATTTGGCAAATGCTTCAAAATAGCCTTAATTTCTAAGCTATTTTACTGTAATTAAAAAAAGAGTAATTCAGAGAATGGATTTCAAAATTAAGACTGAATTCAACAATTTGCTGAATTCTACACGCTCTACAATGCTGCATAAATAGAATAAATCTGGACCCAGATTAACAACTGTAAAACACGTTCAGAATATGATTAGCAGGAATATCAGGAAATGATCAAGTTTAGGCAATTGAGATCAAAAATGATATAAATACATTTAAGATAAAAATGGAGGAAGATAATCAATAAACTAACCAAACTCAGGGAGGGTAAAACCCCTGATCCCTTATAGATTGCATCTGTGTATATTAAAATAATCTAGGGAAAAAATAGCAGAGGCATTATTACATATATATAATAATTCATTAGAAAAGGGAGTAGTGCCAGAGGACTGGAGGATAGTTAATGTTATACCTATATTTAAAAAAGGAGATAGAACAAGCCCCAGGGAACTATAGACCTGTCAGCTTAACATCGGTGGTAGGAACGATAATGGAATCCTTGAAAGAGGTAATAGAAAAACATCTAGAAAACGAAAATATAATAAATGGTCAGCACGGATTTCCAAAAGGAAGGTCAAGCTTGATCAACCTCATTGAATTCTTTGAAGAGTTAACAGAAAGAGTAGACAAGGGTAACGCAGTAGATGTAATATGTTTGGATTTCCAAAAGGCGTTTGATAAGGTACCGCATAATAGACTAATGAATAAGGGCAGAGCATGTGGAGTCAGGGGAAAAGTCGCAGAGTGGATAGCAAACTGGCTACAAGACAGAAAACAGAGAGTAGGGGTAAAGGGTAGCTACTCAGACTGGCAGAGAGTGGGAAGTGATGTTCCACAAGGATTGGTATCCTCTGTTGTTCACAATTTACATTGACGATTTGGACTTGGGGATCAAAGGTACAATTTAAAAATTGCGGATGCCACCAAATTGGGGGGTATAGTTTATACTGAGGAGGACTGCAACAAATTACAGCAAGACATTGATAAACTTGCTGAATGGGCATTTAATTCGGAAATTCATTTCAATATAGATAAGTGTGAGGTGGTACATTTTGGTAGGAGGAATAAGGAAGTTACATACCGCTCGGAAATGAGAATCTAAATGGGATGGAGGAGCAAAGGGATCTAGGGGTACAGATACACAAATTACTAAAAGTAGTGACACATGTTAATAAGGCCATAAAAAAAAACCAAGCGTTGCGATTCATTTCTAGAGGGATCAAAATGAAAAGCTTATATCAAACCTTAGTTAGACCGCACTTGGAATACTGTGTACAGTTCTGGTCCCCATATTATAGAAAGGATAAAGAGGCACTGGAGAAGGTGCAAAAGAGATTTACAAGGATGATACCGGAACTGCGAGGTTATATCTTCCAGGAAAGGCTGAACAAACTTGGACTCTTTTCTTTTGAAAAGAGAAGGGTGAGGGGTGACCTGATAGAGGTTTTTAAAATTCTGAAAGGTTTTGATAGGGTAGACATAAAGAAGATGTTTCCACTTGTGGGGGAGACCAAAACCAGGGGCCATCAATATAAAATAATCACCAATAATTCAAATAGGGAAGTCAGAAGAAACGTCTTTACCCAGAGAGTGCAAATGTGGAACTTGCTACCACAAGGAGCAGTTGAGGCGAATAGCATGCATTTAAGGGGAAGCTAGATATGTACATGAGGAAGAAAGGAATAGAAGGTTATGCCGATAGGCTTAGTTCGGGAAGGCAGGAGGAGGTTCATGTGGAGCATAAATGCCAGCTGGCCTGTTTCTGCGCTGTATATTCTATGTAATTCTACGTAAGTAAAACAGGGTCATTACCCAGTAAAAAGAGTTTGTTCTCAACAGTCAATTTTTGTTTTTCTGAGATGATCAAGATCTTGTGTTGATTCTCATATTCAAATGTTTGGAAAAGAGAGCACTTTTGGAATTAGTTCATTTCAGTATTCTGGTAAATTAATTCTGAAAGTATATTCCACAGCTTTGTCACCTGAAAGACGTGTTTAAATTCAGCACTACACTTGCTTTGAACGCACACTGATGATTTTTCCATGAAGGTAATAGAGTAACAGTTAGAAGCCAAGCTTAGTGAATTATGCTGCATATGATTAATATCAAAATCTAACAATAAAATGCAAAGGAGTTAAACTTTTTTTGGCCCAAAACCAAAATAAATTATTCTCAAAAGTGGTTGTAGCTTCTGTTGCACTTACAAATGTACATTTTGCTTTAAAATTTATGAAAGATTGCTGAATAATTATACGAGTTAAGGGACTGGAATGTTTTCAATGTTATGCTCAGTTGTCCCTAGTTTATACAAGGCCATTGAATAATAATTCTGCACATTTGTTCCTGCAGCAGTAATTGGCCTAGTTCCACATTATTAATTCTCCTCAGGAGACCTACCAAGAATCTATTTTATTTTTTAATCAATCTATAGGCATGTTTAGGGAGCCACATATAATAATAGGTCATGACTCTCTCCTTTCACTTCTGATATCTGAGTTTAAATCAGGCCAGCTCGATGCAATAAAAGTTCCTTTACTCTAATGGTCATATTCTTAATAGTCCTAATTGAAATAAGTTTAAACATTATGACGGAGAATCACAACATTATGACCTCCAACAACGTGAGTATATGGCAAACAGCCTCCCAGTGTACTGAGCTTTTTTTCAATAGATATATATTTATAAAAATATATATATTATATAAAAAGAGAACCTATAGAAAAGTACAAGAACTATCAAATTAATGTGTGCGCTGATTGTGATATATTGATGTATTGAGGTTCTGAACAGTACAGACCAAGGAGGTTCCTCTCTTATCTGTGCTACTAACAATTGCTCCCGAGAATTGAGGCAGTGCAATTATCCTTCATATTCCCATTGAGGGGAAACATGGCCAGGATTCCCTTTCCTCATTGGTATTCCAGTGGGGAGGGCACAGGTTCAGATGGTGGTGAGGACAGCATTGGTACATATGTGACCAAGTAACTTGCTGACGACACTTAGCCTTCATGCTCACATTGAGAAGAACGGCTATTCTTGGCTGTCGTAATTTCTGGTGCAGGGTGCCTTTCCCTCTTTATGACTTGCTGAAGCTGACTCGTAAAAGGGGTGAATAAAGTGGATGCGCGGTCCCTAGAAATGACATCGTTCATGTTGATGAGTTCCATATACATAAACTACATTACGTCATTTAAATAATTTCATTAAAACAAAGGCAATGAATACACTGAAGCAAACATTAAATTACGTAATCGTTTGGAATGGCTCTTCAGGGTTTATTGTATTCTAATTATAATAATCCTTGTAACTGATATAGCGCCTTTCGCGTCAGGAGGAGGCCTCAAAGCACTTCGCACAATGTACCCCAAAGTACAGTGACTGTGTATTTTGGAGACAGATGTGGTAGCCAATATACACACAGCAATGTCCCACAAACAGCTGTAGAGTGAATGTCCAATTATGTCGAAGGGTTTTTTGGCCAGGGCACCAATCTCTGTCAGAGAATGGATTTCACTCATGGAGTTTGGATGCCAAATGCCCTTTAGCCCGTTTGATATCACTCTTCCAGAATACTGATCCAATCATCTTCCCATTATTGTAAGCTAATCTCGCTCAATGTCCTGACCTCAATCACCCTTTCTGGTAACCCGATCCAGATGTTCGTTACGCTTGGGGAAACAGGTGACGACCGGCCGTCAAAAAATATTTTAATTCCAAATACCTTGTTGCACAAGCTGCGAAGTTTAATTTTGTAAAACATTTGTTACAGGCAGAAACTTTTAAAAAGAGCCACTCTTACAAAACTGCCTGCGTAATGTCTCATTAAAATTCTCAGATCATTCGCTTTGTAGTAATTTTTCTTCAAGGACACCATCAACTGGCACCACATACCTTAATCTTCTGTAGCCCTGTGCACTGTATGTGATTTCCATTTCTAATTTACTCTTTTGCTAATCCTTGTCTAAGGTTTCGGATTTTCTCTCCATCCTAATTCCATCATGTTCACACTGTTTAAGGAATTAAGAGCTATAATACAACTTTATAGCAACCCCTGATCATTTTCTTTTGCTGCTATAAGTTGGGGTTGAAAAAGCAATAACTGTCGACTTTAATTTACTCTTAGAAGGTTTCATTATGTTATGAAACTTAAGATTGTCTTTGTTGCAATTCTAATTAACCTTTTCTATGCCAGAGTAACTTTATTCACTGACTGAAATTGAAAATTAGTCAGTTGCCCAGAAAGGATTTAAGGCGGTCGTGAGTGTTAAAATTGCTGTGATATTTTTTTCCTTATGTGATTTATCAGATTTATTTGTTGTAGAGTTAGACCAAACGAGGCTTGGATTTCGTGGTAGGTGGATCACAATTTAAATTTCAAATTTTAAAGGTATTTGACTTGACCGTCTTCATTCCTGATCATGTGCTGGAATGTTAGATAGTGATGTTTTCTATTGCTTCTAGGAGAAGTTGAATTAGGTGAATAAAGACCAGACATAAATCCGCCTGAGAAACTGCACCTCTACCAGAAATAGCAGAGCAGCAGTGACAGTAGATATAGCCAGCAAAGGCAATGTGGATCTTGTGGAGGAAACTCAAGTCATTGAGGTCGTTCCACACAAGATGGTCCCTTTGCTTCTGAAGTTTATTATTTGGAACATTTTCAGTTTTTAAAAAAAACCTGAGGAACGATTGAAAACTGTTCTTTGGTGTCTTCATTAACACTGTATTGCAATATATTGATCATGAGCTAGGACACTGAACACATTGGTGATCCACATTAACAAAGGTCTGAGAGGATCAAAGAAATTGTCTCCGACAGAGCAGACATTGATATAAAATGTTCGACTATGCCAATGCCCTGCTTGCCGGCCTTCCCAACTCTTCCCTCCGCAAGCTGCAGATCATCCAGAACTCTGTAGCTCATGTCCTCTCCCGCACCAAGCTCTGTGACCCCATCACACCCACCCTTGCCCGGTTCCACTGGCTCCCCATCTCTCAGAGGATCGAGTTCAAAATTCTCGTCCTCACCTTCAAGGCCCTCCATGGCCTTGCCCCTTCCTACCTCTCAGACTAATCCCTTATCAACCTGTCCGCTCCCTCTGCTCAGCAGGCTCTGGCCTACTCTGTGTCCCCTGCCTGGCCCGCCCCACCATCGGCCATCAGCCTCTCTGCCTCCACCCTCTGGAACTCCATCCCACATTCCCTTCACCTCGCTCCCTCCCTTGCCTCCTTCAAGGCACGCCTCGAGATTAAGCAACAACATCAGGTATGTGCATTGTGTTGGATACATCAAATTATTATAGCGCACAAGTATGCCATTACTATTTAGTGGCACCTGGAAAATGTTGAGGAAAAATAATTATTTTGGTGGAGGTACCTTGTATATGTATGTTTTCTGCATTTAAAAGCAACAATCAATTCCCCATTAACAGTGGTTTCATTCACATGGGTGAACAACATTGCAAAGCTTTTCTCAATTATGTGGCAGTTTCCCAAGTCAAGTTCTGATATTGTCATACATCTAAAAAGCATTGTCTGAAAGGTAATCAGTAGAATGGATTGCCCACAGTATGTTCGAATCAGACTGAGGTCTTGGATGGACTTGAAGTTCTGAATGATCGGAAGCAAAATGGAATCACATCTTGAAATTTTAATTGTGCAAAATAAGAAACTCAAGTTTGTGTTTCTACATGTCTTAGGACAACCAAGGTCAGATTTAGCACGAGATCACAAAATAAATAAAAATGGTGCATCGAGACCAATCATAAGCTCTCATTTTCTCATTTAGTATTGCCTGTGTTTATACCAGGCATACAATGAAACAAATTGATGGAAGCTGATAAGATGTATTATAGATCCGTTGGAGTACAGAATCTATTGCTTATGATGAGGATAGATCTTTTAATCCGATCTTCCCCAGCTGTCTTCATTTATTGCTTAATTCCCCACAAATTGTTTCTCAAACATATTTGCTATTACCTCAGGAAAACAATGTGATGGGCTGGTGGCTAAATTGATGACTCATTTTTTAATTCAAATTGCAATAATGTGATTTTATAATTGGTATAATTTCGTAATTTTAATTGTGCTTGGAAAGAAACTTGGATAGGAAGATTATGAATATTACGGCAATGCTATTATGCATTTATTACGTTCTACAGGAGCAGCTGTGTGCAGTTTTCAACTCTAAAACCTGCCAAACTGGTTTCTATGGGGGAGGGGAAGGGGTTCAGTCTCTTTATACTATTAGTGTTATCATGAGCAAATGGTTGCAAGATGTCACTGCTAAACCTTGCATAACTGCACAAAATTAAAATAGTGATTAGAACTTGGAATTATAAAGTGCTGAGGTTGATCACATCAACCTGAAGCTCAAGACAATATCCTAATCACATTATTACTGGTAAGTAACCCAGATAATTCAAGGCTGGATTGCAAAGAATGGAGGAACAATTGATTCAGTACTACGGAGACGGCTTAAATGTATCTAATATCATAAAACTGTTTGCAGGCCAGAAAAAGGCGATGTTTATGGAAGCAATTCTTCCTTCTGATGGTACACATAATGCAGTGGATGGGACGTGTTTTTCCAGGTAGATGGTCAATTCGATGCAGAAAGCACCCCAGCTGCTCCCTGTCTTACCAGCTGGTGAGACCGAAACAACTTGGCCCAGAAAATAGGTGAAAAAAAAGAAAATGACTGTTTTAAACGCCAGGGGAAATAAAAAGAAATCTATATTTCTGAACACTGTGAAAAATAGGCGTTGTTACCAATAGAAATAAATTTCATGTGTTAATGCCCAAATATGCATACAGTGCTTTGAGACAGAACTGATGATAAATCAAAAGCTCTCTTCTCGAGCCTGGTTTTAACAGTTGTATGTATGATACAAAATGCACTGTAAAGCAATTGTAAAACTTGACCACTGTGACCAGAATTGGAATTAATTGAATTGCACCATGGTTGTTATGTCTATTTATGGAAACATTTATCATCTACACCAGTGAGATATCTCAATACTTAACACTCTCAGTTCCACACACAGTGCCACACAGACAGGAAGGCAGACAGGCCAGCATTTTCATATTAAGTCATTTGCCTCAGTAAAAATAACTTAATTGCAGATTAACTAATGAATATCTTCTCAAAGGCCAAATATAAATATATGCTTGTAACACGTGCTTACCTAAAAGGGGTGCCGAGTAAGTCAATGTGAAGTTCTTGCTCTCATTAGTTAAAGCAAATGATTTATGTACAGAATATGCTGTACAACCCAGGGAAGCAAAACAAAATCTTTAAATTTGTTGTTTATTTTTACTTTTGTCTAGCAAGCTTTTTTTTGCTGGAATTAATTGTTTTTATAACAAAACACACAGTAATACAAATGAAGTTAATCTTTACATATCAGTTCTGAACAATCGCATTCAGTAATTAAGCCTTTTGGGATTTGACAATGACTTTTGCTGGTGTGGTGAAGTTTTTGAACTTTCTTGCTCCTCATCATTTCAGAAATACAATGAGAACTCAACTCTGAAATAGTTTCTGTGCACCGAGCTGAAATCTAAAATACATGAATTTTTTTTAATCCTGCATGCAAGTTGTTTCAATAATGGTGCTTTCACCCAGATAACGAGCAGAATATTGTATCATTGAACGAGTATTCAAGCAATTTCACTGGTTTGGATACAGAGATGTTCTACTCCGATGTAGAAGGAACTGAACTTGCGTTTTTATTTTTATGACATTCAGAAAACTGAAACTCAAAAGAAAATAATATAGAACAGTAAATTGCTGAGATGTGCAGATGCATAACTCACCATTAGATCTGGACTGGGATTGTATTCTGACTTTCCCCCAGCTTCTCTGGACTAAGAAAAAGTAGGTGGATAGACAAATAATACTAAACAGCAAGGAATTGGATTCAGTTTTACTGATAGATCAAACGAGAAACTGAATCCTTATCACTAGACTGTCAACAATCGAATAGTCAAAGGGTTGACATCCTCTTCCTTCCTCTTTACTGGACAGCAAGTATTGAAAAGAAGCCGTCAGCCATGAGAGAAATAAGAAAAATCTAGCACCATGGATGATCACGCCATTGACAGGAGTTGGAAGGCTTTGTGTACATTTTGCAGCAAGAAATTGTGGATCCTACATATGGATGTTATTTTCAAAGTGGCCAGTTTAGCCATCCGTGCAATAATGGAAATTGCGTATGAGCAAAACTGTTCAGCGTGGATCTGATCGTCTCGGATAACAGGTTCAGTTTTATGGCCATCTTTGAAACGAGGATTTCATTAAATACTTAATTTGCGAATATTTCTACCATGGACCATTTAGTCAGCGAATTAGTCAGCAAAACTCACTAAAAATAACTAACCAAACGTGTTCTGAGCAGATAAACGTAAAAAGCTGAGTTTTTAAATAAGGTTGAGTGGTGATCAGTTTATTTTCTTTGTAAAAATGTTAAGGAACCGGTTATGTTTTGCATGGCTTTCTTAAAATTAAGAGATAATGCATTCAGTGGAAGCAGTTTGATATACTGTATTCTGATTTGAGGCTTTTTTTCTTGAATATTTTGACAGAGAGCAATGCAGCTTTGTTTAAGTATATTTACTCCCCAACCACAGGGATCTTGACCTTCCTGTGGTCATTTTTGCTTCTTTAAAATAAACATTTTAAAGGTCTAAAAACATTGAAATACAACACTGTAATTGTGAAATAATAGCAAAGATAATGAGACAAAAACACATTTAAAACCATTTATTTCTAAACTGGTCAAACTGTAATGACCAGAAAATAACAAATATATTAAAGAATGTAATTGCAATAAATGGTTTACAAAAAAATCATAGCAAGCAAGGACTAACAATAAACAGTTAACGTTTTTTTTGTGAATACAATTGTAGCTACCTTTTTAATGACAAAGCATTGACATATTATTTGCAGAAACAGTCGCAGAATGAAGGACACCAATATAGTTGCAAGAGAATGAATTTGCAGACAGATTAAAGACCTCAACTCTATGGAGAACCTGGTAGGAGGTGCACAAAAAGTTACATGTTCTGAAGAAAAGTCTTAAGAATTACATTTGATTTTCAGTTTGCACAAGACATAGGTCATAATATGGTAATTTGCTTTAGAAAATATCACCTATATTTAAAAAAATATATTTCCTCTCAGTTAAGAAGTTTTTCCAGCATTGTAATAATCCTTACATTTGTCTTGAAACATTGTTGATACGACTTAAAGTACTTCATATGATTTACTGTTAAATATAGTGACCTTTTGTTGTAATATGAAAGCAATTTGTTGTTATAGGCGAATGTGGCAGCCAATTTGTGCACAGCAATATTCCACAAACAGTTGTTTAATGAATGATCAATTTTATCTGAAGGATTGATGCCCAGGACACTGGGAAAAACTCCCTTTTGTCAAGTGTCTTTACTTATTCAAGTGTCAAGGGTATTAGTATCCTTAGACTCATGCAATTTACAATCAAAAGGGTGCACATTTTTTCCTGATGTGTGTGCAATATTAATAATTCTGATTGCCTACCAACCTGCATTTTGTGAAGGAAAAATTGAAATACTTTTGTCAGCCAAATTGTAATATAATCCTCAAGGGAACTGAATTATATTTTCTGTTTTTGGAATAGATTATCTGAAGGTGTTTTAACTTGCTATTGTCAAACCATAGCTCAAAAAAAAACGCTCAGCATCCAGGACTTAACACACAAGGTCTTTATTTTCCGAAGCAGTCTTATGCCAACATCCATAATTCACATTTTGTGAAGACACTTTTCAGACATTCAGCACCAGTCTTAAGATTTCTTACTCCATTCATATATCTTTGCCTGTATTTTGATTCTTTCCATTCACACAAGTCCAATTGGGAAGTTAGCTGTTCAAATCCTCGTGTGACTCAACACAACAACACATATTCCTTCCACCCCTAAACCTCACACTGATAGATCACCAAATTTACAGGGGATCAAGAGGAAGCAAATAATAACACACACACATAAAAATCCCTGCAGACAAGTCTCAAGAGGTGGAACGCCATTTCAAAAGAAATATTGCAGCTTTTGGGCATTTGAGGAAATTGCAAACCTCTTTGATCCATCCAAGATTAAAAGATTTTTCTCCTCCAATAATTTTATAGTCTGCTTTTCCATAATATTACCTGAAAAGTTATGCCATCATTAATATCTCTCCAGAAGTTGTTTTGTGAGATGGGTCCTTTATTGAATTTGTGTCAACACAATTATCAAAATGCATTGTTGAATTATAAAAAGTTTACTCCTGTGAATTCTGCAGTGAAGTTGGATGTTTGGGGTATTATCACTTTGCAGTAAAGCCAACTATAGCAGTAAGGGTTTGGCAAGAATAATCTGAAAATGTGATGGTAATATTAAAGCAGTAAAATTGAATACTTTGTCAAATAGATGTTGTAATGTCATTTCAAATTCCATGTCATTGTGAATATTTGTTGAGATACGTAGCATTATTATGCAGGCCCAATAAGTCATTGATTTGCAAATTTCAACGAGCCCCTAGACTATTTTGATCTATATTTGACAAAGATAGGGATGGGGTAGAGAATAAGAAAGTAGTTTGACAAAATAGATTGTGAAAATCAATAACCATCAAGCAACAAACATGTCTATTTGTGTTTAATAAAAACAGAAGTCGCTGGGAATACTTAGCAGGTCAGGCAGCATCTTTGGAGAGAGAAAAGCGAGTTAACTTTTCAGGTCGATAAACTTTCGCCAGAACTGGGAGATGTTTGTTAGGATATCTGTATTTACCTCCACTCACATTCTAATGTCATTTCGATCACGTGAATTCCAAATGTGAAATGCTGCACCTGCCAATTTCTTCAAATTGCTCAAATTCTTTTCTTTTTCACATCCAGTGTAATCTCTATTTTTATAATAATAATAATAATAATCCTTGCATTTGATATAGCGCTTTTCACGTCGGGAGGACGTCCCAAAGCGCTTCACAGAACACACTGTAAAGTGAATTGACTGTATGTTTGTGGGCGAACGCGGCAGCCGATTGCGCACAGCAATGTCCCACAAACAGTCGTGGATTAAAATGACCAATTTATTATTGTTTTTGTTTTGGAGGGATTATTATTAGGCTCTGTGTGGAGTAAGGAAACTTGCCCAAGGTTTCGCCCTCTGCCTGGAATTGAACTCAGGTCTCTCGCTTGCAAAGCGAGTGCTCTAACCACTGAGCTACAGGACTCCACTTTTTGGAGCATTTTTGTTAGTTTAGAGTTTTTCTCCTGGTTAATCTTCTTTTGTTCCCTCTGGGTTTCCTTTCATCTCCCCTATTTGTATTTGCCTGCTCTGTCTCACTCTCTATTCTGGTCTCTTTGTCCCTCGTTTACAGAGGACTGTTACAAAGTTTTTAAATGTCAACAAATGGGAAGTTAAATGCAAGTTAAAAACATTCACCGATTGATAATCCTAATTAATCAAGGTCTACTATTCATTCCTTCCTATAATCTAGTGATGCTCGCAGGAGGATCACAGTGATCTTTTAGGGAAAAGGAATATGTTTTAAATTAATAAATAGTGCAGGTAGCTCTTATTCGATCTTATAATTGCGTAGACATTCTTATTATGCATCCAATCTGTGCGTGCTCATAATATTATCCACAACAACCTTGGTTGCAATTTTATTTTCAGGGACCAAAAAAAACTGTGTTACTTCCAGCAGTAAATGCAAAGCATTACTGTGTCACTTCCAGCAGTAAATGCAAGGCATTTTACAGAACTTGTCAATGTCTATCTTTATAAATGTGACTAAACACCACTTGGGGGATAAAGGTTATTCATTTAAAAGGAATGAGCTGCTCTCTATTGTTCCTGAGAAGCAATTGTACTGAAATGTCTTATAGAAGACAATGTGCTTGTGTGTTTCAAATGACCACTTGGCCAAGAGTTGGTAAGACCTGTTGAAACGTACTTTAGCAAAATTTACTGTCCTGAGGAGAAGAGGGAACAGGAAAATAAAACTAAAATGATGTACAAGTTTCTTTTAAGTTCTCAGAAATCTTCATTGTGTAACAAGCTCTGATCTGTCTGCCGTATTCCTCATGTGTCCAATTTTTGGCTTGCGATGCTAAGCATTAAATCTAGAAAGTGCAAGCGGATTTTATTGTTTCAGAAAGTGCTCATTGGCAATTTTATTGTTTGAAGGTTTGAACCATGAGCTTTTCACTACTAATCTGTAGTTGTGACAATGACCATAAAATAACCTGCTCTTTGACATGTTGATGTAAATCAAAACATTAACATGAGCACGTATCGCCTGAAGAATCTTGGAGAGACTGGGAATACTTTTAAGAGTCTGTGAAAGAACTAACTTGAGATAGCTATTCTTCCATTAATTCACTGCCATGGTTTCAGATTCACTTAAATGGATAGACAACGACTGACAAAGGCTTCTGACACCTTAATGAAGACAAAGCACACCGTGCTTCTGAACCTAAAGCCATTAGAATTTTCCAATTGCAAACAAAATAATTGTTGTAAAACTGTAATTTGTCCACTGGATTTGCAGTTTGTCTCGTTCTGGATTTGTAGTTTTTTTTGGTCCCTGAAAATAAAATAGCAAAGCAAGAGGAGCACTTATACTTCCTGCTCCTTGAAGCATTGGCCTTTATATCAATATTCTGCACACGTACAAATAGGTATTGTTATTAAAGAGCCAGCCTCATGGCATGCAGTGGGTGTGACTCAATACGCTGCCAAAATTACCTTTTCAATGTCATCTCAACAACAGGGCTTGTTTCCAAATCTGGTTGTTTGACACCTGCACTTTTCTGGGCAAAAATTATTGCTCTCATTAATTATTGCAAATTATTGCTTGCAATCATAAATCCAGTGCAGTTGCCATTGAACCTTGGAACCCAGGAAACCACACCTTTAAATTTTCTCCGCGAAAATATTTTCCCTGGTTATTCTGCTGGCAAAAGGTTTCTCAAAATGATCATTTTTTAAGCTGTTTACATGATTATGCTTTTAACTCGATAACTGTGAAATCCCTAAATACTACAATGCAAATATGCTGTTTTGTGAATCAAATTTTGCTTACTTTATTAATTTATTTATTTGATATTTATACAACATATCCAGATAAGCCAACAGAGAGCTAACACACGCAATAAAGCAAAGTAAATACAATATAGATCAACATTGGGTGACTTTGAAGTAGAATTTTTTGCTGCTATTTCTTATTTATACGAATGCCTAATTTTTAGTTGAAATGTGTAGTGCTGGATTCTCATTGTAAATCAGAAAGGAGCACATATATATTGTCCCACATATGTGACAACATCTTTCACGACAACTATTTTTCCAACTCGTGGATGCAGAACGCTACTCTAACCTCATCTGTTTCATAGTGTGTCTGAACTGAAGTGAGTCAAAATCATCTACTGCAGCTCCTGTCACATGTGCATTCCATGTAAGCTGTAAGATCACATCATGTGTGCTACAAAAAACTATACACGAGACAACAACCGACTCCAAACTTCGCCATCATCAGAATTTGTCAGAATTTTCAGTGAAAAGCAAGATCCGATATACAACAAACAACAATTTAGACATATATGGACTTTTCATGTCGGGAGAACGTTTCAACGTTACTGACTGAGCTGGGAGAGGGGAGAAAGAGAACCACTGAGAAGGATGCTGGGTGGGGCTTTGAAGAGACGGGTCTTAAGGCCGGCTTCAAAGGTTGGGGGGCAGGGGATGAGGTGAAGGGCTCCAAGATGGAGTTCCAGAGAGAGGCGACAGCTATTGGCTGTTGCGTTTCACCTACAAAACATACAGTCACTACACTTCATGGCATGTCCACCATCCTGTTATTATTCACCTTACATGCAGGGAGTTTTAAATAGTATTTACATACAGTTGGGAATTTCTTATGATTCAAGTAGAGAAGTGATGTTTCTTTAAAAACAAAGATCTGTACCTGCACCGTGCTGTTAAAACCATTTACACCACAGGAAGGAAAGCAGTGGAATGGCAGGGAAAGAGGTAGCTCATGATTTTTGCTGCCATGGTTACTTTCTCCCCCTCCATTTAGTGCAACTGTACTCAGTACCAAACAGTGCACTTTCATCAACGGAGACAATGACAAGAGGCTTTCAAACACAGATTCCAGCTGAGGGTCTAAGTGGAGTATTTGGTTGACGCACAAAGCTTCACAGTGTTTTTTTTTTACTGAGTGACTTTGTCACAAAGTTACTTTCCCAGTTCCTGCAAGAAAATGTTGTTTGCTTTCCCTGCCAGCGTCCAGAAGTGACCTTTAGCTATGCATTAAAGGTGGAGATCCGCAACTGCTCAGCTTCCTTTATATTAGTGAATCGCAATAGCCCACATACTGGACGGAATAGACTTTGTGTGGTTGTGCTGCCTGCTTACAATCGGTACCCACAGCGCAAGCGGGTGCCGAGACAGGATAGAAGGCTGGCACCAACATGGAAAGATTCACGGGGAATTTACGGATTGAAAGACTGCGTAATGGTGCGGAGGGAGGGAGCGCGCAGTCATGCTTGGGCACGTCAGAGGAGCGATGCCTAAGGAGGTTGTAGATTTCCAAACAGGCACTAACCGATCTCTGTCACATTTTATCAGGGGATCTGTCAACAAGGAGCATATTGCCCTCGGGGCTGCCTGTGGCATGGAAGGTTACAACTGCATTGAATGCGTTTGCCTGAGGATCCTTCCAGGCAAAAGCAAGGGTATGAGTGGCGTTTGTGCAACCTTCTGCCCTGCAATAAGTACATCAGGTGAAAGAAGCTTTGTGCTGAAAAGCTTCAACCTTGATGCACAAGGTTCAGAAACAAAAGATGAGGCAGTGGGGATTGTTCTAAATTGCTGGGTTTCCACAAATGCAGGAATTATAAACTGGCACATGTATAGCTATATTTGCACAAACAGATAGCTCATGCATATTTCAACAGTAGGCCTTAACTATGCAGGTATTGTATGCCCACTGAAGAAGGAAGAATTATTCAGCAGCATGTCAGAGTCCTCAGAAAAGGCACACCTCCTGTTTCTTTGCTTCCAGATTTGTTCCTGGCTATTCATTTGCCAACAACATCTACAGCCACTACACTTTATAGTATTATTTTCTGAAGCGCATTGAGATATTTTGATGACTCCATAGGAGCGACGTCAAGTGCAAGGATTATTAATAGTAGCATTACATTTGGAGCAAAGCTGGTGAAATGCGAATCCAGAAAACATTTCCTCACCACAAAGAACTGCGATACAGTGATACAGAAAGCATTGGCCCAGAAGACAAGATGTGCAGACTGAAATGTGGTATTTATAAAGGATATAGATGGATACTTGGGGGGGAAGAGTATTTATTAAGAGATGTGAAGAAATGGGATTAAATCTTTAAATAGCTGCCATGAACGAATACAGTTGTGGTGCACTGAATGGGCTACTCCTGTTTCCATGTGAAATTAGATGTTTGACGTCCAGGAGATTTATGTCTTATGTTTATGCCTATTTATTCTATGGACTGACTTATTATCCAAATGCATTCAGACACATTTCCATATTTATTGGTCAGTGGAAATAATGTCAGAGATGGCCATGGTGGATTCACGCAAAGCATTCTGCATATTAAATATCACTGTGGCTCCTCCTAACCAGACTGCTGGGAATTCGAAAGATAAATTCCAATAAATAAACAGCAATGCTCCTGTTAACTAAAATAAATGAGAAACAAGGAATATCAGTATAATAATAGTTATTTATAGGACTCACCGAAGTAAGTTGAATTACTGTAAAACACAACAATAATGGTCCCTCTGTTAATGGCCATTTTCTACCAAGTTATGTAAAACCCTCCAGTAAAATACAATACAGAATTACATTTGGATGGTGCCTTTCACGTCGGGAGGACATTAAGACAATACTGTGTATTTTACTGGGGTTTTAGCTTAACACATCTCCACAAATTGACACCAGTTTAGAGGCAAATAAACACAATTTGGCGCACAAATGGTAATTTCTGTCCCGATACAAGTAAATAGGATTTCCATTCCAGCAGTAAGATTAGAATACACATCTCCATCAGTGTCCATTGTGGAACAGGAAATTGTTCTGGGTTAGAGGACTGAGAAACCAAAAAGTAACATTTGTTCCATGAGACTGAAAATTGTGTTGTGTGCTCCGTTTCATTTACACCCCAGAAAGTTTCATTAAACGGCCTTAGAAGCAGAAAATTAGTGAAGTCTTTTATTTCCCATTGTTGAATTTGCACTGCAATGAAATTTGTTGCAGGCATGTTCCACAAAAGACTACTGTGAAAAACAAGCCAACAGAGAAATACTCAGAAAGCAGGAAGCATTTTGTCCTGGGGTGTTGATTTCCAGATGTGTCTCTGAGAACAGAATGCAGTTGAAATGTGATCATTTGTCTTTTCTGACAAGCACATTTCTTGTTTAGGTACATCATTCTTTTCTGGTGACAACTGTGCTTTAATTTTGCTGAAAGATAGTTGGAGCGACAGCATTCCCACCCAGGGATATGATCCGTTTTGACAAGGAATATCATACCCTGTGGTGCTGAAATTTGTCTTCGATTTAAAAGATAAAAGAAAGAAATCAAATTGTCAGGGCTGTTGGAACTTCATTTATGTGGCAATCATCTGGTGTCTACTTGTTTAGGGAACCAATACTATACATACTTCATAACTAAACCAAGGTTAAGATTTGCTCAATTTGCATACATCCAATTCGATTATTTCGTTCTAAACAATCATATGGTGTGAATGAATGTTCCTGTGTTCTTTGTACTGGAATTGATGGCAGAAATTATTTAAAAATGGGAGGTTCCCTATTCTTGTAAACATGCTCCTGCAAGATTTACAATAATCATCATTGCAAAGGAAAAAAAATTGCAAAGTAAGAACTTATTTTACGGTTTAATAATTCTCATGGTACTCCTTTGAAATGCTAAGATTGTTCCAAAAATCCATAGTAGGTTTGGTAATATATAACTAATCATTGCATTTGATGCCTATATATATACACGAGTGTAATGAATGTTCGTTTATTTATTGACAAACGTGACAGCCAATTTGGATACAGCAATGTCCAGTGGAGTAATTATGTGAGTGACACCTCTGGATAACTATTGGCCAGGATACCAGTTTTAATAATAATAATAATCCTTGCATTTGATATAGCGCTTTTCACGTCGGGAGGACGTCCCAAAGCGCTTCACAGAATACAATGTCTACCTCAACAGGCAGTACCTTGGTTTAACATCTCCGAAAGACAGGATCTGCAACAATACAGTACGGCATTGGAGTGTCTACCTAAACTAAGATCTCAAGTATGGGCCTGGATATTCGGGAAAATTGAGTCAAGAGATCAAATGGGCTAAAGAACTGCCTTCATGTAAACTCTCTTTTGTGATCTTGTGACATAATTGTAATTAATAAAATACAGGTGGCCAATATATTCTACCTTTCTATGTTCCTTCTAAACACCTCTTTTTCTGATTTTAAGTGTATTGTGAAGTAAAAAGCCTTAATTTTGCAGTTATAGTGTTTACTGCTTTTTCTCTCTACTGTTACAGTTCGGAATATTTTGTGTTAACTTTTGAGAAGAAATTGGATCAAACACTGCCGATGATTATGCGGCAATAATTTGCCATTGTTGCAGGTTCTGTCTCTGGATAACCTCCTCAGGTGCTCAATATTTGTGCAGAAACCTGCAAAGTACTGAACAACCTGATAACACAGAATGATTTATTTCAGTAAGTAGAAAGTTATTTAAAATCAATAGTGGACCTGGAATGAAAAATGGCATTGTCTTGTGTGGCATCTCTGCTCGGGAGATTTTGCTCAATGCACTGTTAAGAGGAGCTTAATGCTTCAAAATGAGTGCAATTAAGGTTTTATATTTAAAAAAATTAATTTATCTGATGTATACGGTCAGAAAAGTTCCCTCAGAATTTAATTTTTTCCCTGCCTATCTATCCAGTGTAACATCGTTCCTCTGTTGTTACACAGTCCTTGTTCTGCATTAGTCACAGTCTCCTCACAAGTGTGGTCAAATCAGCCCAACATGATGCCTGCAGATATTGACCAAAGAAAGAAACTAAAACAAAAGATAAAATGAATAGAAAGTAAGAGAAGAATTACAGAGGTATCTGAGCCTCTATTGATAATTACACCACTTCAGACGTCCACTGCCACAGGCAGATCTGCATTACACCACTCACCCATTCTGCTCTGTAAAATACGTCAAAGGGAATTTTGTACAACACATGCGGCTAAAACGTAATGCAATAAATGATCATTATCTTGCATATGTAGAAATAGCCTCTCTCACGCGTGTGAGGTAATGGTCCGAGCAGAACTATTTTCTCATATGGCCCCAGCATTCACGTTAAACACAGATCTGCTAGCAAGTTCTAGCTGTAACTATAGCAATATTTGTCTAATAACTGTGACATCCAATTCCAGAAATAAAACATGTTTACTTACACTGCACAGCTGACACAAAAATCCTGCATCCACCCACTTCCTCTCAGCATCCACAAGTTTTCTACCTGTCACTATAGCAACCAAATAAGCATGGTCACACAACTCTGTCACCATACAATTAAAAGATACCAACCCAACTACACATAAATGGACACACAGAAATGAATGTACCAAATGCTAATGAAAAAATCCAAACCTTGGCATGCATTTGCTTATGCTTGGTTAACTCACTGGCCACATGGCTTGTTCTGCAATGTGAGCAGTGGGTGAAGATTTTCTCTGCAGGAAAAACATCTAAAACCTCCCATCTCTTTGACCACGCCTTTGGTTAACATTTTTATATTTCCCTGCTTGGTATTCACAACACTTTTCCTAGCTCTTTGATACTTTTGCACGCTAACTAAATGCAACGTCAGTGTGACACAAACACATGAGCTACCAGTCTGAGCAGAACTAGTTTCTCATCAGGCCCCAGCATTTGGTAAACACAAGTGTTAGCTGCATCTGTAGCAATGTCTGCTTAATAGCTGTGACATTCATTTCCAGAAATAAAACATGTTTACTTACCCTGCACAGCTGACACAAGCAAATTGGTGTAAAGAATCCTGATAAAGTTAGCTCCTTTGATGTAGGCTTATTCGACATTGTTAGTCAAAGACATTTGCAGGGACATTTGCTCTTAACTGTGCAATGTTTAACCTAACTGCAGTTCAAAAACTCTTTTGGAAATTTTCTTCTTGAAATGGCTGATATTGTTTTTTGAATATTGGCTTATTTCAGTGACTTGCCACACAATACTCCCACTTTCTGCAGTTTCAAAAGCAATGGTCTGATCAAACTCTTCAAAGATGAAACCACCCCTTATGCTGTCAGTAATGAGTGGACACCATTGCCAATTCTCCTAGATTATAAACACAGCTAATCACTGCCTTTAGTATAGTATGAATAAAAGCAGTAATTAAAAGCATTTAATAACGATCAGCTGAAGAACATGTTGGTTTTCAATTGAATTGCTCTTGAGGGAGCTGGCACAGACATGATGGGCTAAATGGCTTTCTTCTGTGCCGTAAGTTCATATGGCTCTCTGGAATGATCGGAAAACTGAATTTGTATGTTGTTGTTCATTTCTGTCCTTTTACAACAAGTCTGCATGGTGTGCAATTAGCAAAGCAAGGTCCAAGAGATATTAGCTCTTTGGATAACAACTCGTTTTATTCACTTACCATTCAAGTGTAATGTATCTCTCAAAATAAATGCGACTAATATAAATTGATTGTTCTATGCACTTCCCTGATGATTCCTGAGGAAACTGCAGCCAGTTGCTTGTAACCTGGTATAACCATGTTTAATTGGATCAATACTCATTTTCTTTCAGCCTGATTAGTGAGCCCAATTTGTTCAGACAGATAAACAGCTTTCATGTCATTTGTTCCATCGGCAGAGCATATTCAACTCTGCTCCAAGAGATGAGGCAAAACATCTCCTTGTTTTAAATTGTATTCAATCTAAGGACAATTGTGGTTGAGAATATAATGATAATCCTTGCAACAGACACACTGGGAGGACATTGCAAAGCACACTGCAGGATTTATTGTAAAGTGTAGCGACACTGCACTTTGCTGGACTGACAATAAAGTATCTGCACTGAATTTCAAGAAATTCTCTTTCCTAAATGTTGCCTTTATTGCTTTATTAATCAAAAGAAAACTCACTGGGGGTTATGACAAAAAACTAACACTTCACATTGAAATGATAATAGTAATCCTTACATTTGGTCTCAAGACGTTTCACAGGATACATTGCAAAGTGGAGTGACTGTTTTTGTGGGCGAATGCATAAAAATCTGTTGAAGACATCAGTATTATTAAAACTGATTGTTTATATGTAGTTTCTGTAAAAAACAGTAATTGTATAGGTAATGCCAGGGCAATAATTGCTTTTATCTGCCGTTTCTATGAAAACCACCAGAAAACAACTTGGTTTCAAGAAACTCTTTTTCCCACAATTTATATGGGAATCAATTCTGGATCTGGAATGGAAACTGATTGCACAACTGAACTGATACATTGATTGAATAGGGTTACTGGTCACAACTAAAGTAAAGGGATGTTTTCATCATGCATTCTTCCTTCATTCATAGCATTTGTGCCATCTTCCAGAATGTGATCTTTCATGTGACTGTGTATTTTTTTCAAATGATGCTACTCCAAAACTAACCGGCAGAAGGTGCAGATCAAAAAGGATGAATCCTATGTGGTGAGTTCCTTTGCTGCACCCTGGAGAGGCTGTGAGACCTCTGTGCGGAATCTCGCAGAGTGACCCACAGGTGGATCTTATGTGAATCAGACCAGTGAGTTGTCTTTTTTTTAGAAAAACTCAAGTATTCAATATATTTGAATTGCAGTCTCCCATGTAGAATGTCGGCCGACTTGTTTTCGTGATAAAACTTTAAAAAGGCTACATTCTCAGCAGAGCACAGAACGAATGGCAGGCACAGGATGTGATTCAGGTCCATTAATCAGTCCAGCATTCATTTGATCAATGGAGAGGGATAAAACAATGAAATGAGAAGAATACAAAACAAACAATTCACATTCTGTATCTCCTGATACAAGGAGAAATTAAACGTTTCAATTCTCCAGAAACGATTTCAACCTTCAATTGACTGATAAAAATTAGTCACAGTGTGCACTTTTATTATCATAACATTGTCCTTTTTTCCTAGCTTTCTTCCTTAACTGCTATAGCCTTTGAACTGACAACTTTTTTATACCCACAACCCAAATAACATTCTTCCAAAAATATCTCAACAGAAAAGCCTAAAGATTCATATCAGTGACACTGTGCATTTTCTTACACTATTTTGGTAGCAATCTGCTTTGTACACGTATCTAAGGGTCACCGTGTCATGAATGCCATTAGCACGAGTGCAGTAATTATTTCCGAATTTTTGAAGATTAATGCAATACTACATTTGAAAACATTGCCTTCACAGTAGCAGAACTTAAAACGCTTGGTTCAGTCTAAGAATGAATGATTCAGTGTACCGTTGCAAACTCATTTACTCTAACACCACCAGAAACATATTGCCCTACCATAGTTTTCAGTGAAATACTCTTGTGAGTTACATTCTTGGAGGAGTCCTGTAGCTCAGTGGTTAGAGCACTCGCTTTGTAAGCGAGAGACCTGAGTTCAATTCCAGGCAGAGGGCGAAACCGTGGGCAAGTTTCCTTACACAGAGCCTAATAATAATCCCTCCAAAACCAAAAACAATAATAAAAATTGGTCATTTTCAATCTACGACTGTTTGTGGGACATTGCTGTGCGCAATTGGCTGCTGCGTTCGCCCATAAATATACAGTCAATTCACTTTACAGTGTGTTCTGTGAAGCGCTTTTGGATGTCCTCCCGACGTGAAAAGCGCTATATCAAATGCAAGGATTATTATTATTATTATTGGTCTTCTTGCCAATTTATTTCCACTGATTTTCTCTCCTTCCCATTTCTTGAAGGTTTTTGACTCCTTTTTTCCTTCCATGATGAGGAAGATGATGGTCACTCTCTGGTTGCTCACCCAAGAGTGAGAGTGAGAGTAATGATAGGCTATTTGATTACTGCGGACATTACAGTTGAGTGACTTGAGCTCACTAGCTAAGTGTAATGTGTAGCTTTTACTGTGCTGAATTTACTATACTCAGCAAGGGAAGGTAAGCAGCATTGCATCCACAGGATAGAAAGGGATGAATAATGGATCGTTTGGCCAGTGATCCTGCCAGTGATCACAACAACAACAACTACTACTTGCATTTATATAGCGCCCCTCACGCAGGATAGCATCCCAGAGCGCTTGACAGTGGTGGAGCACGACTCTGAGCTGGGGAGAGGGGGAGGTGACCATAGGCACGGTCGAATACAAAGGTCTTCAGGCGCAACCTGAAAACGGGGAAGGAAGGGGCAAGGCAGAGGCTATCCCTGTTGGAAATTGCCTATTTGATATGGAAAACTTCAAGCTTGGTCATGCTATTAATTGCTATGACCATGTATTTGTTGTCAAAACGTAGCCACCTATTTGCATGTAACATTGTTTCACAAGAATCTATGAAGTGAATGGTCAATTTATCTTGAGGTTTGTTGGCTAGGACACTTAGAAGAAACTTATTTTTCCTTTTGATGGGAAATCATGGGATTTCTAACATCCATCTGAAATTAAGTTTAAAGTCTCACCTTAAACACAGGATCTGTGACGATGCAGAACTCCCTCAACACTGGATCAACCTAGACCATGAGCTCAAAGTCCAGACATAGAAATTGAACACAAAACCTCTTGTCCAGAGGCGAGTGTGCTATCAACTGAGCCAAGTTGACAACATACCGGCTGCACTTTGATCTCATGCGGCATCTACACACTTAACCATAGGAATCTGATCATTCTAAAGCGTGCGGTCTGGATTGCCCTTAAGGCTGTGTCTCAGATGGAGCTAATTTAATATTTTTTAAACTGTCAAAATACCAGACAATCACTCATCTATATGTCAAAAAAGTCTTTGGGGGTTGATATTTTCTCACATTGAGTGCATTCAAAGACATTATTTGTAATTGAGAATCATTGATATGTGGAAATTAATCATTTTGGGATCAACATTGTTTTTTGTTACTTGATGTGAGGGTGACCAAAGGTGCGGTCAAAGAGGAGGGTCTTGAGACAGGCCTTGAAGGAGGCAAGAGAGGGAGCAAAGTAAAGGGATTGTGTGATGGAGTTCCAAAGGGTAGGGGCAGAGAGGCTGAAGGCCCGACCACTGTTCCTGGGACGGGACGGGCGAGGGACGTGGAGAAGCAAAGTGACATCGGGCTTGAGGGCATAATTCTGCACATCGTATTAACAACAAATCTCCAGAGGCTGAGAAATATTTAGTGTCAACTGAAATAAGAAGAACAACAATTTACATTTACACATTTATACCTTTCACATTGGGAGAATGTCTCAAAGGGCTTCATACAGTTGATTGACAAACTTCTGGTGCAACTGAAGTCATCGTAAGTCTGAGTAGCAGATCTATTTCAAATTGGTGGCTCACATGCACAGAGGCACAAAATGTCACTGCACAATTGTGCTACTATCACATTGCAGCTTTCCCTGCTTAAATGGCAGCTGGCAATTGAGACTCATATAATGTATTGGTCCAGATGTACAATTGTGTAGTCTGTATTTCATGTCATGTAATCTACATTTCAGTTACAGTTTGAATATTGATATCTTTCGAATTACAATGTACAGCCTCAAGGGAGTAAGCGCATTTACATAATGTTGCATATTGCTCACAATCTAAAGTTTTGAACTCAATCAGCTTTTAATGGCACAAATATGTAAACAGCTTCTTAGAAATTATATTTGTGGTTGTTTTCAATGCATTTTTTTAAAACTAAATGATGTCAAGCGGGAAATCTACCCAGTTTACAAAACCTTTTTGGCTTTAAATTTAAACTGAACAGGGCTGGGGAAAATTCTAACATTGAATCTTAATTTGGAATCCAGTTCTTTTTAAGGACTGCAGGTGAAAACATGTTTCCAAATCAGACTGAATAAGAATTTTCCACGACACTAGATTTTAAAATAAAATAACAATTAATTTGGAAACTAAGTGAAATTGAGGGCCATTTCCACAGAAGGCCACAGAACTAGAATTATGAAAACCTTTCTGCAGTGGAAACCATTTGTCTCATTGATCTTATCCTTTTTGCCAGCTTCTTTATAACAGATGCGAGGATTTAAAAAAATCTACTCGAATCCTAATTCCTATTCTTTCTCCAAACCCTTTTATGTTATTCTTCAAATATTTATCCAGTTCCCTTATAAATGTTATTATGGTCTTAACTTTAATAACCTTTTTTTCATAGTCATGAGCAGCAAACAAAAAGAAATTTGAAGAAATTAACAATGGAAATGTATAATCCACATACTCGGAGAGTTATTGGGTCACTAACAGATTGTGACTACCTTCGGTTGGGTTAGGCAGAAAGCACATTTAGACGGCAGCAAGCAAAACTCACTGTGCAGTCATCCATTACAGTCGTGGAACCGCATCAGTGAGATTGATGGTGATATATTCCCCATGGAATCCGAAACAGAAGGATGTAGAAGTCCCTAGGCAATTCTACACCACAGATACTGCCTAAAACACATGTGGATAATGCCACCTTTGAGCCAAGTAGCTTCAATGCAAGTAGGAGGATGGTGTCCTGACCCATTCCCATTCCTACATGCCACTTTAGAAGGAATAAACCAATCACAAAAGATGCACCTTTTCAGTTTCCCATTAATCTTTACAGCAACAAGTAGAAGCTGGAACTGAGGTCATTTTACAAACAACAGAAGTGGCAGATGGAGTTATTTTAAATTACCAATTGGGTGTATTCTGTTACACCTAAACCCCAGCTAGCTGGACAAGTGTTGGTGGTGGGGGATGGGGGGAAAATCTAGCCCTCTTCATTTTTTGAAAAATGCTGGTAAATGTTGGTACGACATTGTAATTCTTTGAATCTAGTGAGCAGCTGATAGCGAATGAGCTACCTTTTGCTCATGGGATTCAAACTGTCCAAGACAAAGTCGATATCCCTGTCCACTGAAGGAAGTGAGGCTGCTCAGTATGGCAGTGGCGAGCACTGGGAGGGTTAGGAGTTGGAAGTCTACGCCTGTGTGAACCCATTTTTTAAAAAGTTTATATCTACCTCTTTCCATTTGTAATACAGAATTCAATGTGGGAATTTTCACTAATTGCCATGGAATCTTTTGTATTGAGTGCCATTGCTTATTTTTTGTACATGTCCAATAATTCTTGTATGCTTTTATGAAAGGTTCCCAATTATTCAATCTGTCAAGATGTTATTTTCTGGATACATTAAAACTGGAACCATCTTTTGATTCATTTATTAAGGCTATTTTCAGGCACGGTTTACATAACCCATTAAAGGATCAATGTGTTACAGATGATTATTGCTTAGGTTGAAACAACAGGTTCAAATGAGGAGAAATAAGGCAACCAGCCAATTTATCATGAAAAAAATCGTCAGTGAACCAAGAAACTCTATAAAATAGAAAGCAGCATTCAATGCCAAAAAGGTGCATTGCGAAAATTCTACCGTAAGATCAAGGTAGGGAATGTTTTGGAATCTATGTCAGAAATCTGAGAAAAACACAAAAGAATGAAGAGGCTGATCTGACTGGAAATTGGTTTTAAAAAATCATTCTGATAGAAATGTTGCATATTCCTTAGACAACTTGTGGCAGCTGAGAGATTGTTTACCAGACCAACAGAAACAAGTCAACAGTCTCTGCTGGATTACCAGGGCTGGATGAAACAGCCATTTGCTTGACTTCAAGAGGTTGGATCTACAGGAATGGAAACAAGTCACTCATAAAAGATCACTTGTCTGTCACCTCATCGACATCTGTGCTGCTAACTTTAAGGCCTAAATGGATATTAATATGGGATAGCTCGGCCAAGACTGGACAAGCAGTGACATTGCAGAAAGCAGCAACATTGTGCTCCAGCGGTGAGGTCAATAATTGTTCAGATGATAAGTTTTGTGTACAAATGGTTTCTTCATTTAAATAGTGAAAGCATGAATTTGTGATTTATTGTTGGGTAGGAGCTCATCTTTCTCTTTAGCAATGCACAAGCTAAAATCCATAGCTGCATAAGCAGACATTTCTTCACTTGAAATTGAATAATGAGCAGCTGAGCATTGAACTCTTCAGTACATGGTTACAGGTAATAAGTTATCATTTCTGCCCATGGGCCTATGCAGTAATTACTTGGTGACCAGGTGCAGAGAACAAGGGATGAAACTTTGGATACATTCCAGCTTCAGACCTGGAGGCTTTTGTGTGAAACCCTCTAAATCTAAACTCTGAATAATGAGGCAAATGCAAAACTGGTGAGTCAATTGGCTTAGACTGCAAGGGATACAGATACATTCCTTCCAGCTGAAGGCCAGAAACAAACTTGTATTCCTTCCTAATACACCAATCCTCTACATCCTCTGCTCAACTAACATCATGAAGGACCAGACACAAAAATCCAAGAGAAGGAAAGATTTTTTTTTNGCATTTAGTTCAATTCACAAGACTTCTTATCCTTTGCTACACACAGCTCTGCTGGGTTGCCTGTCACTTTTGAACATAGTAATAGCTTAATTGGTATTAAATTAGTTAATTGCCATAGGTAGCACACTGAAACACAACCCTACACTTAACCTTTTGTTTTCTAAATGAGTTTTTGTGTTTGGATCCAAACTCTTTATATACTTTTAAATTTGACATCTCGTTGTTTATGGGACATTACTTTTTCATTTTTGATCAATTCAATTTTGCGCAGAGCTTTCAGATGTTTATTTTACATGAAAAAAGGCTTCATCAATGCAAGTTATTATTTACCCATGAGACCATGAAAGATCAAATACAGAATGAACTGGAGCACCAGAAATGGAATTGAATCCTCTTCCCAGTAGATTGCCAGCAGAGGCAATTACTTTCGTAACTGAAACAAAACTGTACTTTTCGCCCCCAGGATACATGATCAAACCACTTTGCGGTATATCCTGTGAAGAGCTTTGAAACACATCGATGACATTGTGATAAGACGCCATATTGGATGCAAGGATTCTTATTTTCATTATTACTTTATTTTCAAGCTTTCCCACTGAATTGTCTGTTGATTTCTATAAATGTTGTCCTGGTTTACTCACAAATCTCTACTTTGTGTAAACTCCCTCTCCTCTATTACTTTCACTGCATCCATTATTTTCAAACACCTTTTCATGTCAAGTTGTTTGCAACATTCTGGGAGACATAATTGCCAATGAACTGAGTTGAGGAAACATTTCTTCACTCAGAGGGTAGTGAATTTGTGGAATTCTCTATTCCAGAAGGCTGTGGATGATCAGTACTTGAACATATTCAAGACTGAGGTTGATAGATTTCTAAAGGATAGAGGAATTAAGGGATATGGGGGTAGGGCGGGTAAATGGAATTAGGTTAGAAGATCAGCCATGATCTTATTAGCTGACGGAGCAGGCTTGAGGGGCCGAATGGCCTACTCCTGCTCCTACGTCTTATGGTCTTATGATATCCAAATGTTTGTGAAGGTAATTCACAAATGAATATTTTTAAACAGTGTGTTTGTATCCCTTTTAGGAGATTTTGCACTGGTTTTGTGAAAATGATGCATTTCTTTGATTAACATCAATTAACTAATTATTTGTAAGTAATTAATTAATATTTGTAAGTAAGTAATTCATTAGTTAACATTCACTAGAATGTTAACTGTCTGGGCAATTTAGTGGGGTACTTTTTCCAAAACGGACGAAGAACTTTCTCAGAAGTTTTTTTTAAAAAAAAACTAAACAATCGCTGATCTTCCAAGGAAAATAAGATAAGTTATTAAAAATTGAATGAACTCTTTAAAATGACTTACTTAATTGTGTACTCCCACACCCCCCCCCCCACCCACCCACCCCATGCAATATTTCAGCTCTGTATCGAACGAACAAATGGATCACGTGATATTGACAACTTTAATGTCACTGCAGGAAAGAGTAATGGGAATAGCAGAGCAGAGCAATCAATAACCCCGGAGAAAGGGTGACACTAGCAAATACCCATAATCCATCACAATAAAAATCAAACCAGGACAACATGAAACCTGTAATTAAATTTAGGTCGCTGATAAGTAAATCACATTTTTTTTATGAAAGATCACCATGTTCTTATCAATTTTATCATTTGCAAGTAGAATGGATGAGTTTTTCTCTGCTTCACTGTCTCATAAGTCACAGCCTGGGATGACATATTTGGTTAAACATTAATTCTGAGACGCATTATAGATGATTGTCAGATGCATTCACGACAGAAGAAAATTCTCGACGGTCTTCATTTTGTGCTGCAGTGTCCGAAGGTGGAGCTTCGCAATCTGCCTGTCAAGTGAATGTTGCCGTTGAAGCAATGTGTTGATCTTTGTATTACCTCAAGAAAAAAAATATTTTCCTGACATTTTGATCCCAGCTACTTTATCACATACGTCGCATTGTCATGTTGTATTAACTCCGCACGTGAATTCTGACATTATTGAATTAATCATCAGCTTTGCCACACAGAAATTCTGATTGAAAGAATAGCCAATGCATATACCACTTGAATGATCTTCAAGAAAAACAATGCACTCATGCATAGAGCGTGTGTGCGTGAGAGACAGCAAGAGAGAGAGAGAGAGATTGTATTCTTCTGGTGTTTAAATTCAACTTATAAAAAACATACAGGAAAACTTTCCCTCAAACAGTTGAAGCTAATACTATAACAGTGTGCATGTTCCCAAATAAAATCGTATAATCTCTGGGAAAAAATCATTTTATGGTTCAGTGGATTCAGGGCCTGAAATTGGACCTAGTCTTTGCCTCCACGGCCACTTTGTCTTAAAATTCAAGTTAGCACAGGTCTGCGGAAAGTTCTTGAATTCAGTCTGAATTTCAAAATTGGCTTTTTTTAAGAACTGCAATGAATTCCAATATTCCCGGGTGAGATTTTTTCAACTCACATGTCACGTCATGGAGCTCACATAAACAACTAAAATACAGTAGTGAAGACACAGTATGCACTGCAAAATTATGACTGTATTCTGTATAGCTCAGAAGCAAACATACGTACAGTGCATTGTGGAAAGACATTAATGAAGAGTGACGATTTAATATATTTTAATTGAAACTTTCATGACTTTTAAGTGCCATGTCAAGGTCAGTAATTGTATAAACAGCGATGCGGTTTCAATGGGTAAATCGTAGACAAAATATGCCATGCAAAATTATTGTCTCTGTGGCTAGCCTTCAGATAATGTCCCTGCAAGGAGATTTATTGGTGATTTAAAAGTTGGCTGTGAAGGTTTGAAGAAGTAATAGGAGAGTATAGTTTTTAAAGACTTTCCCTTTAGCGTTTATTAAAACATGCTTGTTAAAATGGATTAAATCAAACTGATGTTAATATCATAAATTGTTCGGTGACTTATCATCAGAGCTGCTGTAACTCTTTTTAAAATGATGGTAAACCAGCCTAGTCTCACTGATATCTGTACTCAGCTGTGAATGATCAAACAGGGAATGTGTATTTATTGAATTCCATGATCTCAAGAGAGAGTTAAACTTGAGAATGAGTAAAACATTTTTTACACAATCTTTTAACCCCAAAAACACTCTATTGCTTTCATATCTAACAAATCGGTTTAAACTGCTCCATTTGAATAATTTCACAGATTTTTACATTTTGAATTCCCTCCTTCCCCAAATAATAATGTAAGAATCAATGATTTCTGAAATAGAGTGATTTCAAACACGAGGAATTTGTTCTGTGGAATTTACTGTGGTGTGAAAGTTTGATTGTGATAATTATTGTAAAATACCTCACATGAGTCGAGTGAAAATTAGGTTCCATTTATTATGTAGATGAGAGGAAAATCTGTAGAGTAACCTTTTTTTCATGTTTCACCATGGTTAGACACCATAAACAGGTTGTGATGTTAGCAATATGAACATGTAAATAAAATTAATGGGGTCATTATATTTTGCAAAAGTTTGTCAAGTGTTGGGATGTTCTTCTGTTCTTCATACCATTCCTTTTAAATGTCACAGAGGAATTTAAAAAAGTGGCAACTGCATTATAACACAAATAAATAATTCACATCTTATTACTGTTCCAGTGCTGCAGCTATTTGTTACGATGTAATCATGTATTCTGTATCAAAATGTGCGACAGCGATGTCAAGATTAATGTTCAATAAAAAATAAAGCTCATTTCAAACATAAATTTAAATGGGAATTAAATCAAATAAATGACAGATGAAGGTTAAGAGTGATGATAACATTAGGGAATTGCAGCCACAAGATTTAATTACTTTGAATAAAATATTATTTTTAATAATTATTTAAGAGTTTACATTACTCCAGAATATGTTAAATATCAAATGCAAGGTTGTTTCACTAGTTTTCTGATAATCTGCTTTGCTTGTAACAAACTTCAACAGTATTTGAATGGTTTTACTTGGCTTACTGTACAAAACTAAAAATGTATTATCATTATAACTGGCACTCTTTATTACTTAAGACAAACATGATTCAACATTGTGAATTATAGGTTTTATACCAGAACTTCACTAATTTTCCTACACATCATAACCTGGCTCCCACAGTTTTGATAAGATCAACAGACAAGTTCGAGTATAAAATAGACAAATAGTAGGAGACAGATTTCCTCTGTTTTGTGTAACATATAATAATAATCCTTCCATTTGATATAGTGTCTTATCATAATTGAGACAACAACAACAAAGGCAAATTGCATTTATATAGCACTGTTCACATCGGGATGACGTTTTGTTAACAAGGTAACAATGTTCTGGTGTCCAAGCCACGATGAATCAACGTAATTGATCAAGGAAATGAGTGGTATGAGAATGCCACGGCATCTCTCTCTCATTAAGGCTTCAAGTGGCTTTCGAATTGACTGACAGTCAGAATTAATGATGGTCTTGCTGACACAGAATGAAAGGCAAATGACTGTTTGGTCTGCCTCTGGTAGAAATAACAGTCATTTTCAGACTTACAAATACAATCTTGCTCAAACCCCATCATAATGTCTATTTAGAAGTGGAAGAGGTTTTTTGGGATGGTGGAAGGATAGCAAGTTTAATTTTTGATAACCATTAATTAAATTCAGGTTTACATTAACCTGGTATTAACCTGATTCTACAGCGGTTATGTATGGTTAAATAAACTTAAGTGAGATCAAAGTTGAACAGAACTGCATAATGATCATAATGATGTCTGAGTTAATAACAATCCTTGCAATTTATTTGGAGCCTTTCACATTGGGAGAGCATCTCAAAACTTTTCACAGGATTTACTGTAAAGTGCATATTGACAATGTATTTTGTGGGCAAATGCAGTAACTGATTTGTGTACAGCAATGTTCGATGAACAATCATGAAGCGAATGACCAATTTTATCTGGGACATTGTTGGCAAGGTCATTGCCAACAAATTTTTCATTTTTCATATCCCATGAGATCTTTAACGTCCACCCGAACAAGTGTATCATCTCAAACGTAATACAACAGGTCCAACACTTCCCAGCACTGCACTGAAATGTCAGCCAAGACTATTATCTCAAAGACCTGACATGGGTCGAGAACCCACAACTTTGTGACTCAGGGATAAGAGTGCCACCAACTGAGCCAGATTACACTTAATAGAGCTGAGCTGGAGTTCGCAATAAAGTAACATGTGATGAAAAAGTATGACTCATGAGATTAAACAAGGAAAAATAGAGGTGACAATAAATAGATTTTTTCAAATCTCTACGGCTTGTGAAATTAATTCCCAATTCAGAGTTTAGTCATTTATTACTGCCAACTTTTATAGAATTATATCTATACCTGGAGGTTTTTGTGAATATAATGAATCCACAGAAAGGTTGTTTGCATTGGTGAATTAAGAATCGCTAAACAGGGTTGTTCAGTGAAGGATAGAAATCTTCAATTTGTTTGTGGTTGTTCAGTTTACAGCAAAAACATTATTGGGGTAGATCAATGAATTGAAAATAGAATTAACTAACAGCATAATTTGTTTCATATCTATTCTGTTACATTTCTGTGAATAGGAATAATCACATTGATGTAACATTTATGCATCCCAAACAGAATCACAATGAGCATGAGGACTGCTCCAATGTAATTTTTTCCCTTAGAACTGAGTGATACTTGACATTTAAATGGTAAGTTCGGTTGTCTGGAGTATGTGAACCATGAATAGCTCAACTGTTGAGGAATCCAATCAAAATGTAGAAACTGCTCATTTTTTTGCCAAAATTTGCCAGAAGTGATCTTTGCAGAGTTAATTTTTTGTTAAAATTAGTCAAATCAATTCCCGCGGATATTCTTATCAATTACAGTGCAGTAAGTTAAATACAATATTCTTGACTTCATTCTTTCATTATTAATTGATTGGTTATGCCACTAGAGATATGATCCATCATAACCTTTTTTTTAAAAAAGTCAGAAATTTGTAAAATACAGATTTCATTTCATATGTAGGGCTTCTGAAGAAATTAAGACTTTTGTTACTACACTATATAATACATTATTCCCTAAAGTGAGGGCACATTTAACCACATTCTCCATCTTATAAATGTAAGGCTCACAGATTTTACATTGAAAGCTAATGTCTATTTTATTATTAACCAAATTGACATCTTTAACGGGAGATCTCATTATAATTTATTAATATTTAAGTGGCATAGCACAATGATTACAACCGACAAATTCTCTAAGTTATGACTGAAAATCTGAAAAAGAAGACATTGATAAGGATTGCACTTCAAATATTTCAACTTTGCCTGTGGCACAGGAAAAGTGCTAGGGTTTGAAAAAATGGTCTGAAAAAAATGAGGTCTGTTGAATCAGAAATTCACTGACTAAAGAACGACTGAGGTTAAGCTAAAAATATGTGAAATGTGCTCATTTAACACTAAAATGCAAATTTAGCAGCATAACTCAATGCAAAATCTGTCATGTGGCAATGGTTGAAGAACAGTGAGCTGTCATTTAATCTTCACAATAATTCAAAACTGCTAACACTTTTACATTACAAATGCTTACATTCACACATAATGAGATGGTAATCCTAGGTGCTCTGTGCTTAAATTCTGCTCAAAGCAGTATTCCAGAACCAGGCATGAGAAAAAAAACATGTCAGTTTTACTCATGCATGATTATAATTAAGGCTCAGAAAGCTTTAAGCATTATGATAACATAAACATTATATAATGACACCGAGAGTTTTTTCACCTTTCTCTTCGGTGAACAAAAATCTTCAGTGTTCAGTTTAAGTGGAGTTGATTATTGTCAAACTTCTTGGTTTGAGCAATTATCAAGATGCCAGCCAGATGTTCTTTGGCGTTTTACAGCTTTTTGTTTTCACTTGGGAAGTGTTTATAAGTCTTTTCTGTAATAATGTGTTTGTCTGCTTATTTGCCTCCAATGTAATGTTCTATTAAAATCCTAACAACACAAAGATAATTCAAACCTCATTTGGGGTGCCACCTGTGCATTTATTGTCAGTCCGTGTGCATTATTTAGTAACCGCAATCACATTTTTGATAACTCTTAGTGATAATTCTGTGATAAATTGTATTGATTTTTATACTTTACATTGAGGTCCAATGCAAAATGTTGAGGTACTTAATATTTCACAGCAAAACAACAAGAATTGAATGGATGTTTCTCTTCCGTCTGTCAGAAATTCAGCCAAAACAATATACTTTCCTTAGGCCTGGTTCATGTGTAAATAGAAAACAATTGAGGTTCACTATATGCCTGAAGAGACAATTGGGAATTGTTAGTGACTGGCACATTACACATTTCAAATTTCAGTGCAAACGTATTGTGTGAATGCTCATCAGAATTGTTGACAAGTAAGTGATAGTTGAAGTTTCTGTCCAGACAAGCAGCCCAGCCCTTTAAGAAATGTGGTACCCTGGAACATGTGCACACGTTATAAAGTTACACCACCCCATTCTGCTTGTTCCTCCTGACCTTTGCCATTAAAACTGTGGATCAGCTAAACTGTGTGACAGGCCTGTGGGAGACAGAGAGCGGCACTGACATTTAGTTTATATTTTGGGTGCCACATTCCATTATTCTCAATCTCAGAGTACTGTCATTACATTAACTGTAACTCCTGGCATCGACTCTGGTCCCTAATCTCCTCTTCAAATTGGGTCTCTGGCTGAAAAGAGTGGGAAAAGCTGTGTTGGTATAATATCCTGATCCTTTCTCTATTTCCACTCCAGTATTGGCTCAGGCGATGGCATATCTTGCCACTCTATAATACAGAATACATTCTATGTCAGGGTCAGAGGAGTGAATTGAAATACCACTCATTACCAACTTTACTGAAGCAGAACTAAGTATTTGTGGAGATCTCTGATCCCCTCTCAATTGGTCAACATTAAAATCAGACACAGGGCAGCCTGTAGTTTGCAGTGCTACTGACACTATCCGACTTTTAAAAAAAATCACAAATGGAGCATGAACTTAATAAGAAAAATAAGCTGTAAATTTGTCCCCAAATAACAAAAAGCTTTAGTTGCTTTGTTTTAAAAAAGAGGTGAACTGCTAACAATATTCCGGCTCACATACCCCTTTGATTTCGGCAAAGACTGCTGTGAGAAAACTGGACAAACTGTTCATCCATAAGTTTGCAAAAACCACACCATGGACTCAAATGGTTGGCTTTCCTAAGGCGCTTCATTTATGCATTATTGTTTGATCGAGCGTGTGATGATCGTAGTCTTCAAACTATGGATCGGGCATAAGCTGTTTACCCTCTTTGTGATGTGGTGAAACCTCAGTCTATGACACCTTTGCCTAAGAGATAAGCAGAGAGCAATGCTGTTTTTTGTGCTCCTGAATGATAAATCAGCTGTGACATCCACCTACCCGACTCACATTAATAAGCTTTTCAAGTGATCCCAAATGCCACTCAGCAGAGATTGTCAGTTGATTGCGCCGGACATTCTAACACTCAAACCCAGATTTTCAAGAGGAGCTGTCATAAATCATTAAGCTGCTAAAGGAAATATGCCAGAAAGTATCTCTGGGAATGACTAGAAAGGTGGTTGGTTACCAGCAAATGGCACATTTGTGACCCTCAAGTCATGTGCAAATGGTATGTAAAAACATAGTCAAGTGCTTAACATTTAACTCTGTAAGTCAGTGGGCATGATTAAAAGAAACTCCGACTGTTTGACACTGACAAAGACATGACATTTTGCATCAAAGAAGCACAACTTGTCCTTCACTTAATTGTCCAACACTTACATTGTTTTATTCCACTATTTTTGCTGCTTACTTGACACAACTCTTTTTTCCCCTGCCGTGCACCTGAAGGCGAGCAATGAATGCACTACTCTTCTAGAAGGTAAAATGATTAATATCTTGAAGATAAAATAAGTAATTTAATACATTTATTCAATACGTTTATGTTTAAGGATTGTATCAAGTTTAAGTTTTTTTTATTAAAGCACTCTTTTTATTTAGAATTATGCATTTTGTATCTATTTTAACAGGGTAAAGGGTAATGTTGCAACCAATAAAATTGAGTAATTTTATTCTTGTAATGTTAATATATGTTTCAGGACCTCAGTGGATGAGCTGAAAATTTAGAAGTACCAGAGGACCCACAGAGGCTAAAGTCTCCACTGACCTGTTAGCAAAGTAAGGTTAATGTGTGATTCCTTCTTACCTTTGAAACTACCTCCATAATGCTCTTAAATCTGTACTTTCTGAAGTTATGAAAGTTGTAGGCTCGGAAATTCAACATTACGTTCAATGTTCTGATCTAATCCACGACCGTCAGTGCGGTTTTCAGCTTGGCTGCTGCACTGACTCACCTTGTACACCCTCATCAGTCTCTGCCTCATTAATCATGTAAGCTCCACCACGCTCATGGTTTTTACCAACACTCGAACACTTGTAAGTATCTGCTGGTTTCTCACAAAACATCCACTGTTCTGTATATTAACTCTTAAGGCTTGTGGATGAGGTTACACATCCTGATAGCCCTGAGACTTCCTGCCTAAAAAAAGACATTGGTGCTTGACTTGTTTGCAGCTCAGCATCTCTGCTCCTGAATTCTTTGTAGATTAATTTCTTATTAAAAACATCCCCAGGAGTTGACATTGTCCGATTCTAATGAAAGTAACTTTTTGGGATCTTCAATCCCAAAAAGTTATTTTCAGGGCTAACTTGGTTATTATAGGCTTATGTTCTCTCTCCTACTTTGGATCATTTTGCACGAGCTTCTGCATTCATCGCATATCCTTATCATCAGATCCTTTATTCATGAATGCACCCTTCAAATGTCATTTCCACAATTCGCACGAGCTTCATTCCTCTCATAGTGCACTGGCTGAATCATTAAATCTTCAGCATTCTTTTCGATGGAGGCAATGATAGAATTGCTTCTTTCAATTCGTCAAGTTCTTATTTCTCTAGCAAGTTAAATACAACTAACATCTCTTTCTTTGAAAGGTTCCCTTCTTAACCTTAGAACTATCAAGTCTAGGCACTGCTGTCAAGTTCAATTTCCTGCTTTAGATGTTAATAGCAGAGCTCGCAATCCCCTTTCTCTTGCACTCTGCAAGCCTTTAAACCCACGTTTCGCCTCAGCACCTTCTTGACCACTTCTTGACTTATTTTGTTTTTTCCACACCCTTGGCCCTTTATAATCCAACATGTAGGCTGAATACATATAATCATCACATGAAAGGATTGCATTACATTTTTGCACTTACATTCATTTTGAACAAGTGCTTGGTAGTTTGGGAAATCTACAGATCCAGATACAGCTGTAAACATTTTGAGCCTTTCTTTCTCTCAAACGTTATGCTGGTGCCAGAATCATTGAACCGTGTAACTGCCTTGTAACTCACTCATAGCCTTATCATGCTAAATGGAGCAGATCATGATGTGATCTCTCTGCTGAGCAATGTCAATGGCGACGACTTGAATATTTTAACTCGTGCACATATCAATAGCAGAATTCTCATGTCAGTTACACCATTGGTCATTCGCAGTCATGGGTTGCTCTTAATCACCTTATTAATGTAATTGATCTTCAAGTTGTGAGAACATCCATTATTTCACCAGTGGGAGATTTCTATTCCCAATACATTCTGTTCTGTAGTCTCTCAGAACAAGACTGATGAATTAGTACCACATTCAGGCAGGTTTGTGTGCATAGATTTATGTATATTGGGAGCTGGGCATGTGACAGTTCGCATTTATTTCACTTGTGACTTTTGTCATAAGGAAGAAATGTCATCTATTTTGCCCGGATTTGAATTCAAAGTAGGAGGAGATGTACAGAGAAACAGAGAAAGAGGTGGCATTTCGATAAAGATTATCATAGAGTGAGGCAAAGTGGCTGAATGGTTGCTGTTTGATGAGGGTCAGAATGCATGGGGGATAGGAAGCAGGGGAGAGTTGGCGGAGAGGAGGCTGTGAGTGGGGGAATAGGGTTGCAAGATTGCAGTGCAGGATGGCAAGATTTGAAGGTAAGGATGAGAAGTCGAGTTGGAGTAGTTCAGGGAACCAGTGTAGCTGGGCAAGGATGGGGGCGATGTGCTTGTGGAGCTTAAAGTAAACTATTATTCACCAAAATTAATCTAAACGATCCAATCCCAAATGGCCAAAATGTCTCTAATTCACAGGGGAGGAGTTTTTATATTGGTCAGATATCAGATAATTTAATAGTATTATTTATACAGGAGACTCTGAAAATGACACCAGACTTTCAATGTTTATAATCTCCAGTGTAAAGTAGATTATATATCAATATGACAGGCACTTCCCTACTGGACCATTTTGTACCACCCACAGAGAGGACAAGGGATGGACTTTGGAAAATATATGGATGATCAAACCATCAAATTAACTGCATACTGTAGGCTTTGATAAATATGTTTTCAAACAGCTTTATTTATTAACCCTTTGAATGGCCCAATTAAACCAAACATGGAGATTTCGGTCTTCTAATGTGATAATTTTGTAACTTCCAGAGCATATTAATATGTACGTTGGAAATGAACAACAACTCTTGTTCCTGCTTTTAGCTTTTTTCCTATTAGAAGACATTGGGATTAGATGGGTTGAAACCATTCTTCTACCACTGGACTCAGATCCAGTTTTGAGGCCAAACGGATAAACCTCTGCACTTTCTGCCAGTGTAACAATCCTACGTTAAATAAATCTAGTTAATCTTAATTCAGATCTGATGTTTCAGGGATTCTCACTGTACCAAAACTGTTCACAATTCAGCACTAATTGACACTCAACTAGAAGTCACTGAAAGAGGCCTTCAGGACATAAGAAGTGGTGGAGAAAGAGTGTTTTTCTAAAATTGAATCAAAATAGATTTTTTTTACATGCCATTTGGTTATGCTTTAACCATCTTGGGGGGTTTCAATCCTGACACCAAATGCCAAAGAGTCATGAGCACAGACAATTTCCAAAAATAATCCTAATATGACCTCTGTCAAGTTCCCTCCAATAATAATAATCCCTCATGAAAAAAGAATAATAAATTGGTCACTTCAATCCACGACTGGTTGTGGGACGCTGCTGTGCGCGATTGGCTGCCGCATTTCACCCATAAATATACAGTCAATTCACTTGACAGTATTTTCTGTGAAGCGCTTTGAGACGTTTAGAAGACGTCAAAAGTGCCATATCAAATGCAAGGATTATTATTATTAATTCCAATTGTGGCCTGATCGTGATTCTATTCTACCGTGAGAGTTCCTGAGCTCAAGTGTAGAACTCTGAATAAGTGCAATTGATCTAGTTTCCTTGAACATGAAGGAAAAGCCTAAAAGGAATGGAGTCAACCTGCATTTGTTCAAAATGAGGAGTTAAGGGATGGTTTCACTATCCATCATTTTAAAGTGAATGTAAGATGCACGAGGGCCAGGGGGATAAATAAATTGGCTGAACAAAACAGAAATGTTAGAAGTGCTTTCATTAATTTTATTTCATGAAGCACGTAAAAATATTAATAAGCATTGCAATTGTAACATTGATAATTCTGTGGAATACTTTACCAGACCATTATTGCCCTACTTTTACCGTGCGCAAATAAATGGCTCTCTGCAGAACTGGAGAAAATTGTGGCACTTTTAAATTGTTACTTGGAAATGAAAACAAATTGTATCTCACGTGAAAAATAGATACAAGGGAGCAAGTTAAAGGCTGCAACTCAATTTCAGGATTCTCTGAAAATCATAAATTCTCCAACCTTTCCTCTTGTAGTTTACGGCATCAACAGAACCATTCATTTGAAGTACAGCTTTTTGAATTCACTTCCAAACATCATTTCTCTTACAAACAGCATTCAATATTGTAACACCAATATGCTGAAATGGCATTCAGTACAAATGGTAGATATATTTTGACAAGAAAATCACTTTGAATAGCTTATTATCTTTATGAAAGCTTTTTTCCTCCCTGCAGCTAAAACTAGATTTCCCCCAAGTTTTGTTCTTTTATTATAATGTGTTAAAATTATATCTAAATAATTAGGACACCTGTATATTAAACTGTAAAGCTAGGTTTACCACAAGGCAATAGTGGTTAAACAGAGTATAACTTTCAATGCAAACAGGCAGAAATAATTTCTTTAGAAAACTGCGGTGGTTGACTTTTGTTACACATGAACTGATGCAATGCAGTGTGAGCTGTGGAGCATTTCATGCCGATGATTGCCATTGGTGCATAAAGCAGCAGTTGTTGTGACTATTCCTATCTTGTCAAGGTTCATATTGTTTCAGCTCCAGCTCTGAGCTCAATGAGAAACCCACAAGGTAGTATTGCAGAGTCGGTACTGTGGACCAAAGAAGAAACTCTTAGCATTCTATGGGAAAAGAGGGCGGCGGGGCGGGGTGCGGGGGGGTGGGGGTGTGTGTGTGATAGTTATCAACAGAAAGAATTTTTACAATACACAACACATTTTTCCTCATGTGTTACTATTTTCTAAATGAGAGGGTCCTTCATTCCAGTTCCTGCAAGTGGAGTCCTTATTGGAGTCCTGTAGCTCAGTGGTTAGAGCACTCGCTTTGCAAGCGAGAGACCTGAGTTCAATTCCAGGCAGAGGGCAAAACCTTGGGCAAGTTTCCTTACTCCACACAGAGCCTAATAATAATCCCTCCAAAACCAAAAACAATAATAAAATTGGTCATTTTCAATCTACGACTGTTTGTGGGACATTGCTGTGCGTAATTGGCTGCCGCGTTCGCCCACAAATATACAGTCAATTCACTTTACAGTGTGTTCTGTGAAGCACTTTGGGACGTCCTCCTGACGTGAAAAGCGCTATATCAAATGCGAGGATTATTATTATTATTATTCCCTGTAATTCTGTAAGATGCTTTTATGTGTAGCAACCTTGAATCCTATAGGATCGAATAACAGATATTGGAGATTATAGTCAGAGATCTATGGCCTGAAGCAATGGAGCTATTTTTGGAATGTAGAGTTTTAAGCGAGAGGATGTATAGTTGTCAGCTAAGGTTGTCAGGTGTAAATTTCAAAGATAGTCTTTCCTTCCAATTCCTTTAGGTTTATACTGCAGCTGCATTGCCTTTGTTTCCCTTTCCAAATGACTTGTTACTGTTTCGACGTACATTGCATTGTTTTTCATGAAACAATAACTTCAACTATTGGTTTCCGATATTTTAAGTCTGGCCAAACATTCCTCATTCTGCAAAAAAAAACTATTGTTATTTGCCATATTTTAAAATGGTTGGATTTTACATTTAACCTACTGTTGGATCTGATATAAAATAAATACTTGTTAATAAGATTTTATTAAATATTTGTTGACCGTAGTTGCATTTGGTGCATGTAAAAGCTCCAATAAAAAGATCCTGGCTAAATAGAACTCTTTTTATAGATCATTTGGTTGAGGTAGTGAGAAAGAGCAGAGTTGTTATTGTAAGATTAAATGATAATTCATTAACACCTTGTGGGCACCTTTCAGATTACTACCCTATCAGTGCCACAGAAAACAATGCTCTTTTACAGAACAAGTGATATAAAGATACAGTTAAAACTGCAATCTAATCAAGTAGCAGATGAATATCAAGCAAAACAATTTTATAAATCATTTCTCCCAAGCATTCTTATTGGTTACATTTATCCCTTTAGATCTAGAATAGTACTTGTAAGCCAAGCCTTTTGCTTGTTATAATAAGGTGCATTACACTGAATGATGCTTAAAATTTCATTAAAATTAGACTTTAAACTGAGCAGCCTTAACACAGATATATTTGCCATTTACAGTTATTTGGATGTGGTTTTGCCAACAACAAAAGCTTGATTTATTACTTGCTGGAAAAGTTGATATGGATTACCAGTAAACCTCTGATGTTGCCTCACTTACCGGAGACAGTAGAGAAAGATGAGCCTGAGTGATCAGAAAAGGAATGAACTGTGTCCGCATTGTTGCACTGATACCCAGAGTGAGCTGGCAGTCTTTCGAGTATGTCACCATCAATGGCAACAAAGTTAGTCAGAAGCTATTTTCACCCCTAATGTAGTAGCTCGATTGAACACGTCACCTTTTACCATTGCCAACTGGCAAAAATGTTAAGGCACAGGCACATTTACATTGTTCTCTAATAAGCTGCAAACGGTTACATCTCTAAATGGACTGCTGATACAAGATAAATGAGCACAGGAACCAAAACAGGACACTTTCCAGTAGACAGCAGAATAGACCTGGTCTGCACATGTTGAAAAGAACATCTGCAATTCAGATCTGTGAATGCTGCCTCTACTTGATGTATAAGCTGCAAAATGAAAGAGACCAGAAAATAAATGGACCGTACAAGAGCCAGAGCAATAGAAATGAGCTGAGCCCAATGGGAAATATTGGCTTTTCAATGGCTGAGAACTTCATCTGAGCCCTGTGTGAGAATGAACTCTGGTGTAGTAAGTCGTCATGACTTTTCGGTGTGAAGTGGGTTACAATACCCCTCTATTTGCAACTCCTTACCCTTTCAAACACAAATTTCAGACATGAACCTTGATTGCCAGCTGATATTACGAACCTAAAAACAACAGGGTCTCCACAAGTCCAACTATAACCATCAACAGCAACAATTACACTCTTGCCACATGGTCAGAACAAAGTATTATGACATACTGCCCCAAAAACTAGAACACCCACCAGTTAACTAGAGGTGCTTCATAATTATACGTGTTAGGAACGCACTGCCAATATCCTACCAGATTTCAAAAATCTAGGGCAAGGGAGCTGCACATCAGACTCAAATTCATTGATGTGCATTATTCCATATATTCTATTGAACTGGAGTCCTGAGGGTGGGAAAAAAACAAGCTCAAGCCTATCATTATTCATGGAATCGTGTTGATTTGCAATAAAGAGCTCACAGGGCAAATGTGAAGCATTGTTCAGAGAGGAGAAAAAAAAAGACAACATAAAACTCTAGAAACAACGTTGAAAATGATTCAGTGGCTGATTGTACAGTTACATTATTGTTATCTTTGATGTAGCTCAAAATAATTAACAGAACAAAGGTTGTGTGAAAGATGAGACTGCGTGAAAGAAAGGATTACAAACCAGGTGAAAGTATTGTTTGATCAGTTTTAATACATACTTCATCAACGCTCCAGCTGTACTGAATGGAATATCATGCAGGCTTTGTATTTGTAGCTAAAGATGAACATCTCCAAGGACTGTCTTGTGAATAGTGCCATGAATATAGTTAGTACCGTTTTAGTTCCTGTCATTGTTGTAACTACCTCTAGAGTGAGATGTATTACTGGAAGACAATCAAAATATTAACGGATTAGCAACAGTGCAACTGGGAATCTGACTGAATTGAATGCCAAAACACTTGCAACATTATCCAAAGACTTTTGCAAACTCACAAGGTGGCAATAACTCTCGCCGGTCAATATATGTGAACATGACTATTGAAAAGAGCTTGAAGTTGAAGCTGCGTCAGTCACGCATTTACTGATGAACATTCAATTAGTTTAGGAAGAGTCTGTGATTGGATATGCAGCAAAGAGCTTTGTTCTATTAATTATTTTGAGTAAGTAGAAGTTGATCCAGGAAAAACAATAAAGAATGGCCAAGTTAGCGATTGCCTGCAGCAATATTTGAGTTTTCATGTCCCTTACCCACTGAGCTCCATGTAGTATCATAGAATCATAGAATTACTCAGCACACAAGGAAGCCATTCGGCACATTGTATCCGTGCCTGCTCTTTGAAAGAGCTATCCACATTAATCCCATTCCCCCGCGCTCTCCCCATAGGCCTGCAAATTTGTCCTCTCAAAATATCTATCTACTTCTCTCTTGAAAGTTGTTATCAAATCAACAGAACTATTGTTCTCCCCGCTGAGATCAGCTAACCATGTGTTGAAGAGATTTACAGCACGGCTTCAGCATGAACCATGTATTCCTTTGTTGGGGGAGAATTAGGTACTGATGCACTTAGGTCAGTTTTGTACTTCCACACATCTTGACTGACCATTTACCAGCTGGTGATAACTTTAACCTGTAAGTCAAACTATAAGATGTGACCAATTGATTAAAGAACAGCATACAGCTTCCTAACACTAAAAATCACCTGGTTGTAAAACCTGGTCATCAAACCAAAGTACTTTTACTCCTATGTCACATGTGGAATAGGTGTAAGATCAGGTGTGTGACTTCAGCAACAGTTTCTGTGTTCCACTTGCTTGATTCACATTAACTGCTGAACTGCATGAAAGCAATTACTTTGTTCTGAGCAATTACTTTATTCCAAGTGGAGTCCTGTAGCTCAGTGGTTAGAGCACTCGCCTCGCAAGCGAGACCTGGGTTTGTTTCCCGGCAGGGTGAAACCTTGGGCACGTTTCCTTACTCCACACACCTGATAACAATCCATCAAGAAAAAAAAATCAATAAGAAAATTGGTCACTCAATCCATGACTGCTTGTGGGACACTGCTGTGTGCGATTGACTGCCGCTTTTCACCCACAAATATACAGTCATTTCATATTCTGTGAAGCGCTTTGAGATGTTTAGAAGATGTGAAAAGCGCTATATCAAATGCAAGGATTATGTTTATTATTAAATAACAAGAAATTATTTTTCACGTTTTGGAATGAAATAAAAGGCAGAAAATTTAAGGCCATTGTACAATCACCAGTTTGACTGGCAATAAAAAAACATTTTAGGTAAAATATTTTACAATGCTGTTTGGGAGTTTTCATAACTCGAAGAGTTATTGATTCCCAGGTCTCTGTCGGAAACAATGACTGTACACTTGGAGTCCTTTCAGAAAGCACACTGCAGCAGATGACAGAAAGGTACATGACAGCAGCCAGAAACTATGGACTCTCCATCAGTCTCGCCAAGACGCAAGTAATGTTTCAGCCAGCACTTTCCAAGCCTTTTAAACAACCATCTATCTTCATTCATGCTGAAACCTATGAAGCAATTAATATACCTTGTTGGCATGCTGTCCAGTGATGGGCTTATTGACCACAGAGGTAAGGTGAATCGAAAAGGCAAGCTTAGCACTCAGACAATTCAAAGATTGTCTGGGAACAGCAAGTATGCTATTCTGTAATCATCTCCACCCTAGTTTAACATTGAAACGTGGACCTATTACTGATGCCACGTCTGCAAACTGGCACTTTCAACCCGTTGTGAACGCACTGTAGTACTACACGGAGGTACATCTTCACCCAAATCAAATCAGTGTTGAACAAAGCATAACTGAGTGTGCGGAAATAGTCTACCAAAGCTTGTGCTCTTTGGTGAGATGAAGAATGGCAAAGGGATTCCGGGAGGTGAGAAGAAACATTTTAAAGCAGAACCTGTCCCATTTACTATTGGAAGAGCAGTCCAGTATGAGAATCTGGCTACTACAAAACTCTGGAATGATGTCAGTAGGTTTGAGTGCAATCGAGTTCTTTCCATGCTAAGTTGACATTGCATCCCTGAGGTATTTTGTTTGAATAAAAACCGTGCAAGAAATCTAGTTCTTGGACTGGTGTCCCCTTCTGGAGATGGGGGCGTTCACTTGTATTAGAGACAAGAATCTGACCGAGAGTATCCAATGTAAGGTGGAGTTGATGCAGCTACTTTCTCCCTTGTCATTGTTCACTCAGTATACCATTGAGGCTTTCTAGTTTCAGGTCTGAATCAAGCTGCATTTGTGGGCCCTTTTGGCAGAGAATGAACGAATAATCTATTTTTCATAGGTAGGTGTTGGCATGGAAGCAATGCAAGTAAGGTAGGTGCTAAGTAGTTTGAAAGTTTATTACCTAGATGTGTAAGAACTTACCTTTTTAGGGAATAGGACAAACGTAGTGCCACAAAGCTTCTCTAAATTTCTTTTTAACATTCACAGTGTTGACCTTGACGTACTCTATTTAAATTATATCTTGTTCAAAGTGCACCTAGAAATACATGAGACATCCTCCCTTGAGCCGAACATAATTGGTTTCAGTTGAAAGTACACAAGGGAGTCCATGTGACATTCTCCCTGGAAAGATAAACAGCCAAATTTCTAATTGTCCAGTTAACTCATTCCTTGCCTTTGATTTCACAGCACTTCAAGTGACTTTCTAAAATTCAAGTAAACGAATAACAAAGTCCTACATTTATGCTTTCAATTATCTCACACATTTTCCATTGAAGGAATCAACTAGACATATTATTTAAACATCACATTATCGTTACTCGTGCTGAACGCATACATTTGCAGATTTTTCATTTGGAATCTGTGCTACGTTCATTCAAGTTCATAATGTTGCAACATGCATTTGCAAATGAGCATTGATGTTTCAATGCCTTGAGATGTCCTCCCGATGTGAAAGGCGTTATACAAATGTAATTTGTTTTTGTTTCAATTTGACCTTATGTAAATTTGCTAAGTCATGTTCCTTCAGAAAATGTTTTCAAAGTTCAAATGTTGGTAGTATACTATCATGGAAGATTTTACATTTAAGAGTTATTGATATATAAAAATGATAAGCAATTTACTAATAAGCAGTCATTTGTTTAATTACGTTGAAGCTGTCTAAACCTTGATATAAGATCAGACTCCCAGTAGGACAGGAAAGCACCAAGAGAAGAACAAATAAGCAATATCAGTCAAGAAGGTTGAAGGTTATTTATGGATCCAGAGATAATGGATTTAATTTAATGGGTTGCTTTTTTTTAACATTTTAACTGGTAAACAGATATTCAACTCAGGGATTCCTGGCACACTGTGGAGCACATGATAAACCACAGTATTAGTAAAGACAGCCATGCACAATCATTAAACCATTGAACCAAGTTCAAGACTTCCTGTTCAGGTGGATGTAAAGATTTCTTGACATTATTTGAAAGCAAAAGGGAATTTCTCCATATGTGTTGGCATTTGAACAAAGAACATACAGTGTAAGGAAAGCAAGAAGAAACCTGATCAATGGGAGCAAGAGAAAGGTGGCTTTAACAGTGGGAAATCTTTGGTGGGAAAATCTTGGTGGCGTCTGTGCTGGTGAACAGTATTGGAGAATGTAGGACTCCAAACTGGAATGTACACTTATTCCAAGGGACAAATGTAAGCAGAGTAAACAAAGCAAAAAGTAGAGAATATGTGCAATGATCGTTTGGTGCTTTGTATAGTGAACTGGAATCACTGGTCTGCAAGATATCTAATCATTGATATCTTGCATGTTGATAATTATGGGCTCACCACAACAGCCAGACTAATAGCAAACAGGATAGGAAAACTGAAATATCTTCATCAGCCCAAAACATTCCTTTCCCTCATATCCTGGCCAAAAATCCCCCAAATAAAAAATTGGTCACTCACTCCAAAGCTGTTTGTGGGACATTGCTGTGCGCAAACTGGCTGTCGCGTTTCACCCACAAAATACACAGTCATTCCACTTTACACTTTATCTTGTGAAGCGCCTTGACACGCCTCAACGAGGTAATAAGCTGCTACATCAAATGTAAGGATTATTATTATTCAGCCTGTTCTGTGATTAGCTTTAAGCCACACATCCATTCAAACAAGGAGCACCAATTGACAGAATAGATTATTGTCCCAGAAGCTGTACTCTTAAGTAGTGCATTGTAGCATCCACATCTCCAGTGATCACATCTCTCACTGAGAGGTTGAATCCATCTGATCTAATCCCTATTGTACCACCACAAACTCAATTGAGTCATCGGCTGCATGAGTAGGCAACTGAAGATCTGTCTCCTTCATAGTCAGAACATGTACTTATTCTTTAGAAGTATCCAAACTGTTGGCATACAGAATGGCCAAATTCTGCAAGTGACACTGTACAGTGAATATATCCACGCATTTTAATAAGCACACTGAAGGGTTACATACAGCCTGATCTCCTCTCTTCCTAGGTGAACATTTTCCCACTTGTGTGTAGTCAAATACATTTAGTTCCCAAGGCAACCATGTCTTTGAATACATTTGCTGAGTGACTACCCTGGTGCTCTTCAGCTAAGTCTGAACCTTTCATTGAAAAGAATAATTTCCCAGCCTCCAGCATCTCTTTTCTGGTCTCTCCTGCTACAAAAACAAACATTTCATTCACAAGGGACTGCTGTTACTCAACACTGGATGTTTAAAGGAGTCAGTGTTCACCCAGGGCATGAAGCCTCCTACAGTAGTTACTTATGCCACATGTGGAATATGATCCCCAAGGAAATCACAAGGCTTATTGGTTTATATTTAGCCAGCAGTGTCTGATCAATTCATGCAATTCTGTTTGCAATGTATCCAATGCTATCCAACTGCATTTAAGAATTTGGGGATAAGGCTATTAAGTATCAACAATCAGCCAAAAGTAAGATTACCATTAAAATAACTGCAAGAACAATAACATATGCAAACTTGTCAATTCTTCTCTCCCTTGTTACAACGTTTCAATTGATATTCACCAAGACTCGTTTACACTGAGAATTTTTATGTGTGGTGCATTTGATACTCCTGGCATGAATTCTGGAAGCATGCCATGGCAGGCATTGTAACTTATTGAATTGTTGTACACCTCAGATTTTTGATTGTTCTAGAATCCATGTCCTCCAGCAAAGTATAGCCTTCGCTGAAAAGAATACTGCAAATGTCAATTCAATCCAGTTACCAGTCATTGCAGTTTTCGTCCTACCCATATCTGGGACTATTAGTTTTGCAGAGACTAATTCCTAAACTTCAGTTTTATTTCTATTGATTTTCATTGGTTTTGTTTTCCAAGTACTTATTCATTTGCATTGCAAAGACGGTTCCCTTTTTAAGGGATCCAGCCTTTTCATTGATTTTCATTAAAACTCTTCTGTGGTTATTACGTGATCTTACCAATGCAGATCATTTACAATTTAGCTTCTATTTCTCCTCTACTCAAGTTAACAAATCAATACATTTAGAAAAGATACATCAGAGAAATAATCCTTGTTGCTTAGTGTATTTTACATATGTATATATTATATATACGCAGGGATGCTCACTACATTATCTGTATAATATTGGCTCACCTTGTTCTCCCTTAATAATTGTTCCTGCTTTTCAGAACTTACAATGCATTTTTTTTAATGCTTCAATGAAAATCCTTTAATGATATTCATAAGAAATTACCACTTAAATGGGTAATTTCATCCATTAGTGCTGGTGCATTTTCCCGTTTGGTAACTTATCTTCTTTATTGAGTCAGAGGAGATAAGATGCTGGTATAGAAATTTCTTCTATGTATAGAAATGGACACCTTTATTGTCATTATGTGATCACACACTGTAACTTTTGAATGCATGTGATAACTTAATTAATAACTAAATATCCATTGCAGTATTGAGATGTTTCTTAAATGACTTCAGCATACTGCTCTCAGTCACCATTCCTGGGACCTGTACCAGTCATTAATTACCCTCTGTCTAAAGAAATACTTCCTGTTGTCTGTCCTGAAATTGCCCTCAACAAACCTCAACCTGTGGCATCTTGTTCTGCTGTCTTGGTATATCTGAAAGTATTGTTCTGGCTTCACTTTCTCAATCCCATTTAGAATCTTATATGCCTCTATAAGTTCCTCTTTGAGACATCTCTGTCAAAGCTGAAGAGCCCTATCCTATCTAATTGTTAACTCATAGTTGACCCCTCTTAACATTTGGAGATCGAAGATAAGTGTTTTTTCAGATTATTTATAATATTTCTTCGGATGTATTTTCTACATATGGAGGATCTTTCAAGAGGTAGTGATAAATTATGGCAACATTTTTTTAATAATTATTAAAGACCAATAATTCAGAGGTACCACACTACCAACAAACAATTCATTCCATGTGTCTGACGCTCATCAACACAGAGAAAGTGGTCAAAGAATACAGGTCATTGCCATATGTTTCTATGTTGACATACAAATGTTCATTGGGTTATGAAAGAAAACTCTAAGTCTTGAAAAATCATTCGGAAATGATTGAGATACTCTGCTTCTCGGTGATATGTGATGGAAATGAAATATGATTCATTTTGGATTCATTGTGCCAATATCATGGCTGCACAATGAAATAAACCTGACAGCAGGTTTTGGTATAATCCAGTTTGCGGGAGTTGCAGCTTTTACCAGTTTACTGGTTGTCATAACAGTTGCAGCTATTATCATAGCCATCAGTCTTCTGAGAGAATCTTTGTTTAATGTACAATGGCACGCTGTCCATAAAACACCAGCTTTGGACCCACAGGGACTCTTGGATTTCAACTGATTAAAAAGAATGATATACAGATAGATACCAGTGTTGACTGCAATTGTGTTTTGTATATTGCCCCAAGGGTCACTCCACAGAGAGATATAACATGTAGCTGTGCTACGTGTGGGAAATTTCTCTTGTCGGCCAAGGACATATATTATTTATGCAGTAATGCAGGGGAAAATGATGCAGTCACTGTTACCTTTTATTGGCCCCTTGGGCTACATTGACCTTACAAACAAGAAAGGAATGAAATGAGAGTACAATCAGTTAAAGACACGGTGTTGAGTTCAAGGATGCTACTGTATTCCAAAGCTTATTGTAACAATAATGCTGATATAAAATGTACTTTATTACTGAATGCAAAAAGCAGCTCAATGAAAAATGAAATGTATCTCTCCTGTAATTCCAAATGTGTTTTAGTTCTCTAAACATGTGTAAAAATCATAGTTTAAAGGCTGCAAAAAGATTCCCAGTGCATTAAAACAACGGGGAATAAATGGTTGAGAGAACAAACATATTACTTCTCTTGGTTTTGCAGACCTTATTTCACACATCCAAGGGATTATTTATACAACATTATTACCTGTGTGCCTTACTCGCTGCACTTCGCCTGCTCTTTGCTTTCCTCCCTACCTGTCCAGATCCTAACATTATACATGAATTATCAATGCCATATTTAATCCTTTTTAAACTTTAATTTGTGTATGTTATCTATTGTAAAAGTCAACCCCTAACAATGATATAGAGCATGTTGCTTCAACTGGCATTACAGTCACCAAACATAGACTCTTAGATTACTTTTAAATAAACCTTCAATTATTAAAATTTGAAACATGAAAATTTCATTTGATAATGGGCTGATTCCAGGTTATAAATGCAACTTGTTTGCTGGTGGCAATAATATTCAGAACTAATCACTTTTTCAGTCTTGAACAAAGCTGTTTTTTCTTTAAACAAAGACAGTGAAACAAATCAGGCTAATTTCTCATGCAGTCTTCAGTTATTCAGTAGCTTTGATATCAGCAGTATTCTATTCAGATAGAATTGTAATGTTGATGTTAAAAAGTTACCAGAGCTGATCATTTGTGGGTTGGCATGATATTTGGACAAGGACTGAATAAACAAAGACCAAAATACTTAATGGTACAAAGAGTTCTATTTTGGTACAAGCCGGCAAACCTATTTTATATTCACAAAAAGAGGTCCAAGATTTCACACTGATTTTACCCTGAGACAGAAAATGACATTACAGAATGGCTCGATCCCAAACAATTTTTTTGTCATTATATGCACATTTAAATATATATGATATATATATGTATATATATGTTACCTAGCAGCTCTGTTTACCTAGCAGTAAGTAGGAACCCGATTATTAGTCAATTGGCATATCACTATTCGGGGATAATAATCCTTACAAAAAAAACATGAATAATTTTCTCACTCAATCCATGACTGTTTGTGGGACGTTGTTGTGCGCAATTGGCTGCCATGTTTCGCCCACAATTCACTTTACAGTATATTCTGTGAAGTACTTTGAGACGTCTAGAAGACATGAAAAGCGCTATATCAAATGCAAGGATTATTATTATATATAAAGAAATGTACATTCTTGGTCTTAAGCCACAGTTTGAAATTAGATTGTTTCTGAAATGCAATATTGAGCAGTCAAAATGCCAGATCACTCCATTGAGATTCGTAACTTTATTCAAATTAACACATTAGTTTTGGTTTAGAAAATAAAGATCATTGTCAAATTATTGCAATTAGTGGTAATGCTGCTTATTCTGGTTTCTGCAGTCCTGATGGGCTACATATTAAAATCATTGCCAGAGGGTGGAGCTCAAGTTCCATTGGCAAATAAGAAACTGATCAGATTGAGGCAATACAATAAATGGCTGAATCTGTTTCCTCACATTTGCAGCATTGTTTGTGATTTGAGTCAGAGGTAATGTCATTCATATTTGCTTTGTTAATAATAAATAATAATAACGATGATAACAATTGATGCATTTCTTCATGTCATCGTGAAAGTCATTGTCCCACACTATTCTAATCAGAATTCATTTTATAGTTCAAAGCCTTACAAGTCGATATTTTAATTAACTCCTACAAAAAAAAATGTTTGTTTATTCTTTAATTTCTTACCTTTACACACAGGTATCGTAGAACCTCATTGATAAATTAAATAGTATAGATGTACACTATATAAGAATTATTTATTTATATCTTTGTTTTTTAGACATTTCTGCACAAACTGATGTCTGCATCAAAAATATGCCTCTTTGGGTAATGTGATTACCTAATCAATAAAACAGCAATACCATGATAGATGATCTATAAAGATGTTATTGCATTTGAAACAATGGGGTATCTCATAATAACACTTAGCTTTCACAAATTTTATCTTATCAGCATTGTTTTTATTGATGAACTTGGGTGAGTTGTTAAAGCCCTGAGTGCTTGACTCTCACCAAGACTAAAACATTTAGAAGAGAAGTACGAGAGGAGGAGGAGGAGTGGGAAAGATGATACATTTGAAGGATAGAAAGAAGATACAGAAGAGTGATGACCACCAATAAAATAGAGAAACAAAAGAAAAAAATCTAGGCTTATGTGAGTGAGAAAGAAAAAGGTGAAGAGTGCATTTCAAAGTTATAAGTGAGAAAGGGTCACATCTTTTCATGTAATCTCTCCAGTATTTAAGTCTTGGATACACTTGGCTATATAGAGAGGGAACATTGCTGAGGGGAAAATAAGCAATTTGCATAAATTAAGAACATAGCTTTTTGGAGGTATCTTTTGCAATGGAAGTTAAGTGAGAGTTTCATTTAAGATCATAGGAGATAGTGATGCTAAGAACGTCAATAGATGAAAGATGAGGAATGCAATCTGAAAGATAAGAGGCAATAACCATAGGTTATATGAGAAACATAAAGAACTAAGAACTTCGAGTTGAAAGAAAAAACATTTAAAGACATTGAGAAGATCAAGGTTTTGTGATGAAGTCATTGTATGCCATAGCTTTTCTCCTCTTTAACATAATAAACATTTCCCAAGATTCTGAAAGATAAGGCTTGTTTTGGAAATATTGAGGAAAGCTTATTTTCTTCTTAGCTACAGAAAGTGCCCAAACATCCATCTTGTTAATATGAAGCAAATGAATGTGCCTCTACAATAAGCTTTTGCCATTACGTAAACTGTCATGTTTCAGAACGATAAGATCTTAGAGTTTAAGTTACATGAGAAATTCTATTTGAAATTGAGCTAACGAGTACACTATAGTACGAGGTCCCCTTTAACAATTAATATATCCCGTCATAATTGATAAAAGGAATCGTGTTTGAGCTACAGCACAACTCTTGTCTGGGCAGTACAATTTGCGTGTATAAATCAGTTTATATTATATAGTTAGCATATCATTAAAAAAATTACCACAGCTACTTGCATTTATATATTCTTCTTCACACAGACTAATGTCTTGGAGTATGTCCAGAATTGGAAAATAAGCAGAGGAGAAAAGAGGGGTAGGCAGATGGGCAGGTGACCATCATGTATTTCTGAAAATTCACTGTAGATTCAATTTATGTTATTTTGCAGTGCCAATGTCACAAAATCCATCATTAACAATGACTTTCTTAATATACCTAACCTCAATGGTTAGAGCACTAGTCTCGCACGTGAGAGACCTGGGTTTGTATCCTGGCAGGGCAAAACCGTGGGTAAGTTTCCTTAATCCACACACCTGATAATAATCTCTCAAGAAAAAAACGATAATAATTTGGTCACTCAGTCCACGACTGTTTGTGGGACACTGCTGTGCTCAATTGGTTGCTGCGTTTCGCCCACAAAATATACAGTCAATTCACTTTTCACTATATTCTATGAAGTGCTTTGAGGTGTCTAGAAGACATGAAAAGTGCTATATCAAATGCAAGGATAATATTATTATATTTTTGTTCCATTACTATAAAAAAAAGATTTTCTCCTAATTACTCATTAATCCCTGCAATATTTTAAATCCCTAATATAACAAATATGCCCTCCATTTTATTAAACAAATAGGAGTCAATGATAATACTGCTTAGTTTTAACCCTGTCCCAAGTTTTCATCTAAGCCATAGCCTTTTTCTCTCTTAAGATTAAGATCCTGCAAAGCTCTTTGGGATGTCCTCCTGTTGTGAAAGGCGCTGTACCAAATGCAAGGATTACTTTAATTTATTATTACTTTTACTCTTGTGCTTTCTATGTTGCTCAGACAATACAAATCAAAAATTATGATCAATTATGTCATGCATTTGAACAGCATGACAGCATTTAGTCATTCAAAAATATTTTAAAAAAATTCTGAACCTAGCATCTTAGCAAAAAGTATTTTTTTTATAAGTTTCTTTATAAAGTTTCTTCATTCAGAGGTTTGCAGTCATTTTCAAAAGTTCTCCTCCAAATGGCTCATAGGGGAAATACATCTTGAATACTCGACAGATCAAGATGCCTCAGGTTTGATCCTATTGCTAAGTTAGCTGACGCTAGCTGAAGAAACATGTGGTGTTACAATTGGCATCAACACCCGAAGGCAATGCAAGGGAAAACATATCAGTAATGGTGCACATGCCTGATTGCCATCCAATGACCCCTGGCATGAAGCCTGTATGTGTGGATACCAGGAGAAGAGAGAAACGCATTTACACTAGGATGCTTCCCACAGCCATGTAGCCTGTCAGTGCTCACTATCCAAGTGCACATATAAAGAATGATCACTTGGGCACAATATTTTTCCATATCACTGCGGACACATAGCCCTCGGGAGACAAGCAAGAAAACTGGCAACAAATAAAAGACATTAGTTATTTGAGGCTTGACCACAAATGTCTGATTTGGTGTTTATTGTCAAGTATATTGTTTGGATCTCAGATTCTCGTTAAAGGAGAGGAAGCTTTGAAATGCTGGTTAGGTAAAGGATCTATAATGCGGTGGGTGCATGGCTAATGGGTTTCCCATTACTGACGGACAGAAAAACATCTTTTCTCGCAAACATTATAACAGCTTGCCAGGAACCTCATTTATTCTTCCATCGACAGCTACTCTGCTAACTTCAGCACCATCTTTCTCAGACAGCATCTTTTAATTAGTATTTTGTTCCACAACCCTTACAAATAATGAACAAGACTTTTAGATGGCATATCAAATTCTGGGCCCAGTGCTGCAAAGATTCACTTATTATAATTATTTTATGTAATCAGGGTAATGTTGAATTTTTATCAAGGACTAATTTTGTGATTCAACTCTGCATTAAACTTAATTTAGTGCGCCAACTGCAAAAAATTCTGTAACCAAATTCCTAACTGTAATTAGCATAAAGATAAGAATGGGATAAGTTATCCCTCGGCTCTCTGTGCAATAAGCTCAACAAGTCCTCCTGAGGATGCACTGAAATCAGCTCAGGATAACAGGGGGACAACCCTTTACGTGCATTTGTGTGATAATTCAGGCCGTGGGTGCAACTGGAGATATCTATAACAAGATCAAATGTCTCACAAAATTGATTGTAGTGGTTTCTTAAAGCAGAGAGAGATCTGGAAAAATGTGCATTGTAATGGCAAGAGGCACATTCTTTCACTCCTCATGCTTCAAAATAATATCGATGATATTTTTCAATTACAATCTTGTTTCTGTGTAAAACGGACAACATTTCAAGGAATTATACGGTCTGGGGAAAAAGCTCCAACAACCAGCAAAAATGGTGGACAAGGTCTTGGCTGAGCATTAATACAGATTTGTTGGGTTGAAGTGAGAAGATCATGGATTTGAACTATATAATGGGAAGATAGCTGGATAGATGGAGTTGAGAATCAAAACAGATTGAATTTATCCTATGAGCAACTGCTGACTGCTACTAAAGAGGAGTATGACTGCACTCCCATTTCCCAAGGGTCTATAAAACTAAATGGTGTTAAGGGTGGGTGTGGGGGTTGTGGGGTAGCAGTAGATGCGAGTGCTCATACCTTACACCTTTCGTGGTAAATCGTTGGCAAAATTGTGGTGATTTATCACAAATAGTGCAATGAAAACCCAGGACAGTTTCAGCCCAGAGCTAGATTCTGAGGCCAGATTTGATTAGCGATTGTGAAATGTGAAACAGTCCAGATTATGAAGACAAGAGACTTCATTAAGACTGCACCTAGCACACAAAGCACACCATTTACAAGGTTTTCTTTCAATTGGGATTATCTTCATCTCTGGTTTTACATGCCTCGTAGGGATTTACTCTGGTCTTTTATCTCTAGTCTGTTAATTTGGTTTTCTCACTTCTATAATTTTTATATCATACTCTGAATATTTTATCATCTCCCTGAATTTGGACAGGTTTTTCTTTCTCAATGATGACCAACCAGACACAAAGGCGAGGCAGTGGTGTAATTATTGAACAATAATGTCTATTCATTGACGAAATTCACTCGTCAAACTTCGGTCTGTCATACCATTATATAAAAAAGCATGGTCCCATGCTACGTATAATTGTTTGTTTTTTGCGATCAAAGAAAACAGCTGCAAATTTCTCTCCACCTCCCACATACTTGTGCAATCCAATAAAGTTCAGGTGTAGGGCTAGACAGAGCTGAAACACGTTGAACCTAGTGCTGTGGACAACTGATATGAGTCACTAAGAACGCAGTTCAAGAAAATGGTCATTAACACGTCCCAAGCTTTGCATATTTTTTCGAAAGTCAAAATTTGAAATCAAATGCGAAGAGTCACTCTCCATCCATTGCACTTATTTCTGGGTTCTGCTCCTGCAAACGTCAATCCAATATTTAAACAAATGTTTAAATAGATTGACTTCCAACCGCAGCAAAGTATTAAACTGTCTCAGATCATTGCTGATCCACTAACCACTGTGAATCCGGAATGAGCACTGTGCAGGAATTTTAAAGAAATAAGAGAACCAGCAGAGCATATAAAGAAATCAATGGAGGAGTCACAAAATTGAAACAGCTAAAATATACTGAAAACATTCATTTGCCTGGAGTTATTCAGTGTCTGTATTTTTGAAAAATGATGAGAACAGCATTAGTTATTCTCCCTGAATCCTTGGCCGAGTTCCCTTCCATCTGCTGTGCGCAATTGTCTGCTGTGTTTCGCCCACAAAATATACGGTCAATCCACTTTACAATATATTCTGTGAAGCGCTTTGAGATGTCTCGGTAATGTGATAAGGTGCTATATCAAATACATGGCTTAATTATTATTATTTTCCTGCGTCTGGGGCACCCAGGGTGATGACGGGTGTCTGCACGCTTCAGACATTAAGGTGATCAAAAGAGAAATTTAGTGATAGGTATAGATTTTCTCATGACTTCTGTACTGTCATTTACACAGGCTAATAATGTAATTTATAATATTGTGCAGACACCATAATTCTATGTTAGAACACTGACAGGGAATAGGGGAATACAAGCAACCTAATTGGCATCACCACATAGAGTGAGACTTTTTTGGCTTTAGTGCAAATTATTGCCTTGCCTCAAGTTTCCTATAATACAGCATGTTAAATTAACTGTATTATGTCCCCGATTCCAGTTCACAATATTTCAGCTTGAAAAAAAACCTCTGTGACAGAAAAATCTGTGTGCATTTTGTAAGTTGCCAAGTGCTTGCTCAAAATGTTCAAGTTGAGGAATAATATTTAAAAATACTATTATGTAAATAATTGGGCTGCAGTCATGTCTGAGAAATATTTTGAGCGTGACACAACTGTATCTGCTTTTACCTAATGTCTAATCAATCTGCCCTGAGGCTTCCTCGAAGTATACAACTTCTGTGAATATACAAAATTTCAATGAGTTGGACAGTCAATTTTACATAGGAGAATTTCTATTTGAAGATGATCTTACCTTATGTCTTTCCCTGTAACACAGAATGTCATATCAACACTGGAATTGCAGAGTGAGACATTTTCCTGATAATGGTTTGCACCAAAAAGGGAAAATCCCATTTCCTTTGCCGGCAGAGACCAATTTGTGCAAAGATTATTCAATTGTCACACAGTAAGGATTACTTCTGATGAAATATAATATTAGAATATTCAATCTGCTCCACTCTTGCATAATTAACAGCTCGGTTATTAATCGATGGAAAATTGCCACAACGTCAATAAAGTTATACTCACACATGGCCTTAATGTCATTTTACTAACTGCCATAGTTTATTAACTTCTACATTCTGTAAAGTGCTCAGAAAATAATTGCTTTGGTCTGTGTCTTGCCTGCCTGCAAATACAATAACTCGGAAGTAATTTAAGAATTCTCTCAAATCCGTTGTTTTGTGCAGAGCTTTGAAACTGGATCAGGATTGAAAGTAACATGCGTGGTTGACTTTCGACAAATGATGGAGATTCATTTTTTTCTATGAATCGTACTTTATATCAGGTTTGGTGAACACATTTAAAAAAAAATAGGAATGCAACATTCGAATAAGTTGCTTTTTATGCTCTGAAAATAACTTGACCACTGAGGAGCATTGAATGTTACGTCAGGTTTATCGCACAGAAAACTTATATACAGCTAATGGATTTGGAGTACTGTGCGCTCTTGGCTCTTCCAATATTAATATACACCAAGCCAAATAATTGTTTTTAGAGCACAAAATCATTGCAGTAGATATGAGCAACAGAATTGTAGTATCAAAGCGCTCTGAGACGCCGTCCGGCGTGGAGGGCGCTATATAATTCCAAGTTGTTGTTGTTGTTGTTAAGGAAAAAATGCAAACAATCTACAGCACTGGTTACTCAAGTCAGGTTTATCTGTGGTAACAGAAACATTATCTCAGAAAGAGAAAATCAAGCAGTGGATCAGAAGTATCACTGCTCCTTTCACTGACGTCTTCGTGTTTTATAATTGCACAGTAATAATCGGTACACACTCACATGATGGAGCCAGTGACTTGATTGAAGAGCTCCACTAAAGGACTTCATCAATCAAACTGCTTCTCCCTCAAGTGTACAAACCAAGTTCCATCCTCATTGATAATTCTCCAGGAAAAGTCCATTTTGTGGTGATTAATCCCATTAGCTAGGAACTGCGACCTCAAATGTTACGTCAATTTTCTGAGAGGATTATCAAGTTGATGAGTAATCTTATAATAATCCTTGTATTTGATGTTGTTCACATCTGGAGAACCTCTCAAAAAGCACTTCTCAAGATTTACTCAAAGTGTATTGACTGCATTTTGCAGACGAACACGGTAGCCAATTTACACACAGCGACTTCCTACAAACGACCAGGAAATGAATAACTGAGTTGAGGTCAGTTAATAGGAATTTGTGATTCATTCCCATATGATTTTACCTTCTGACAAGTAAGTAAGAATGAAAGAGTGGTGGGCTGATTCTAAAATACCCTCGAATCTTGTACCTGATGGTATGAATCCTCAGCAATCGTCACCTTCAGGAACAATCAAAAACCACACAGCAATCATCATGGCGAAGATCAATTCTACCAAATCCTAACCATGATTTAAAAAAAAATACAATCTAATTATTAGCTTTTGAGTGCATCTTTTGTTTAAGATCACATTTGCTGCTTTTATACATCACCATGTGTTAGAGCCCAGATAAAGACAAACTCAAATCCAGTGTTGAAATACTCAGAAGGTATTTGTTATCTGAAACTCAGGAAAGGCTTAAGATATGGATCTGAAAATGTAATTTGAACTGTGGAGTGTGGTTTTTCAAGTGAATTTGTAATTCCAGGTTTGCCGAGGGTGAAATTAAAAGTTTGTTCGTAATTTCGAGAAACAGAAAAATATCTTTCAAAGTCGGATCTCAATCCTACCTGCCAAAGACAGAGCAAGAAAGGCCAACAGGTTAGTGCGTGGCATTATATCCTACAAAATTCTAGTGAAGTGTCATTGCTAAATGTATGATAGGTAGTAGTAGATCTATAATAATAATAATCCTTGCATTTGAAATAGCGCTTTTCACGTCTTCTAGACGTCTCAAAGCGCTTCACAGAATATATTGTAAAGTGAATTGACTGTATATTTGTGCTCTAATAGGGGGTTTAGAAGGAACTACTTCATGCAGATGGTGGCACTAATGTGTAACTCATTGCCAGAAAATGTAGTAAAAGCAAAAAACATCAAAATATTTAAGAGAAAACATGAGTTTAGGAGTATTAAATTAACTTCTCATTTTCCAATGTCAATAGATGGCAACTATATATTCTAATCATAGTTTGAAATTAAAAGTTCTCACGCTCTGATATTCCATCTGAGGTGCAATAAAAACGCAGCATTCTTTTATAAGTTAGATTTTCTCTTGATTTTATTTAGATCATATTATGCTGTATAAATGGTGCCATAATTAGTTATTCTTTTAGAAAAAAACTCTGGACCTTGTCTCCATTCTAAATTGCTGGCATTCCTGCAACACCTGACCCATTACGATGAACAAGAAATATGGTCTGTGTTATATTAGTGCAAACTGAATGAATCTCAGCTGTTTCGTGTCTCTAGGCAGAGCATTCTCTGCTTACATATTTAGACAGTCTGCCTTGCCATAAGATCATTTTCCTGCTATTAATTATGGGTTCATGATGCAATTAGGACTCTTCCCTCTTGTGGAACACCCAGAACTCACAGGATTTCATTTCACTTACATAAGTAAGAATTATATAAGGTGGAGGGGGAGGGGCTCAAACAGGAAATTTAAACTCCCAGTGAATCAATCACCCCATAATTTGGAGTAAGAAAAAGGTATCATCGCAGTATGGCAGAAATAAGTAGAAATTCTAACATACAGTACTATATTTAGTTTGGATCAGTTTGCTCTAATTGGAAAGTGATCTCACAGTCCAAAGGGGTCCATTGCATCTCTGTGGCCTTTCTATTTGCTCACACCAGGCATTCTCGTAGCTCTGAGCATGCGTGCCAATTTTGTGCTACATTCAGGACAATTCTACAGTTATGCTTGCAGCTACCAGAGAGAAAGGAGTCCGTCATCCCCACAGATTGGGTTTGATTTGAACCTAGATCCCAGAGATGAAAGAGCTGCTCGCGGCCACCCAATCCCATTCCCATTTCTCCCTCGTATCGCTGGTTTCTGAAACTGGATGCATACCTCATTCAGGGACCTGAATATTCCAATTAGATGTAGTCTGTAAGGCCATGTTCACTCAACATTTGAGATTCCACAAAACTGTGGAAATTCCTCAATTCAGTCTTCGTTTCCTCGCTGCGATGCTGGAGCTCATTGAAGGGTTGTTGGACCAAGTGACAATTAGTTTTATTCTGTTTATTATTTGCTGTCTTATTCAGGCGCTTTGTCACCATCCAGCCTTTGTGTATTTGGCGCATTGAATCCGAGTCGCTTTAACTCAATCTCTCCAGGGCTACTCGTCACATTTCCTCACTAAATGGGAATGTCTCTAGGTTCAAGTTCATCGCTTTGGGTTAGCAGCTTCAGGAGGCAAGAAATTCTATTCCTGACAGTTCTAACTTCATGTGTAGTTGAAGGTCTCCCCATCAACCTAAGCATTCTACGATCTCCTTCATACAACTGTTCGACTTGCACGCATTGATATGAGAATCACAGTTACATTCAAATGTGTAAGCATTTCTGATGGTCTTTGAAGCTTTTGCTATGCTATGATCCAAACAGAGTTTTGCTTCATTATTTTTCACACCGGTTTTTCCTCATACAGTATGTACAGTGGTTTAATCCAATCTCAAATCACCAATATTTCCTGTCCAAGTTCACTTTTCATGCCAATCCACGTTGGTGAATACTCTCTTCATTCGGCTAAAACAAAAACATGATGTCAGCAATCTTTAGCAATAACCTTCAAGAATGAGGAGTTGGTTTCTCTCCAGCAGTATTTGAATGAAGACAAAAACGCATCTTGTGAACAGAATGCAATTCAGAATAAAGACACAGGGGTGATTTCATTATCGTGAACCACCCCTAAAACAAAATCCTTCATTGCTTACTATTCAGTTCTATGATAATGGCATCAATTTCTGTTTTTGTTGCAACAGTACATACACTCCTGCAACAAGGGAGCATGTTAAAGTAAATTGAAACAACTGGTGTACATTCTCTCCAGTAATTGCTATCGCACAGCATGCAGAGCATTCTTGAGGGTTTTAATATTCCTATTAAATCGCAGTCAATGCAGTCCCATAGCAAGCATACCGAACAAGCCATAATCCTAGTCAGTTTATTCACTAAAATTTGTGTTCACTTGTCACCTTTAGTTTAACTCTGAAAAAGAGTTAAATGAACAGGAGGCCACCTCCTTTACTTCTTTTCCTGGCTTGGTGTCCGAGACACTACTGAAGGACGCTCTATCTAAAAATGCAAGTTGTTGTTGTTTCATGGAGGAAGATTAGAAAGAGCTTCTGAATGGGTGATGTCATCTGTTTTCTGTAAATCTGCAGCTCAGTATCAACCGACCTTGACATTAGTCGAAGATGCAAAAACAACCTTTTTAGGTCATTAATTCCCTTTAATTTGCGATGTGCCAGGTAAAGGAACTGAAAGGTTGGTGCAACTGCTTCTTTTCAAATGCTACATGTAAGTAGAGCTTTCTGGGTAGCACTGCTTAATTCTCAAATGTAACAGGCATTTTCTATATCACATATCACATCAGACTTTATTCTCAGGCATCCTAATCTTGTATATTCTGATTTGTTCAGTCTGGATTCTACAGCATTTGAGCAAAGATAGTTTTCAAGCTACAGCTTGCCCTATTCAGTATGATTTTGAAGAGCTCCTGTTTAATAATGATTGATTGAGCGATTAAACCCTTTGTAAATAAATAACAAACTCTAAATTTTGCCCTTAAAAGCATGTGAATATGAGAGTCAACTGAAGAGATTTAGCTTCTGTACGTTGAAGGAAAACCCTCATTGCTTCAATTCAGGAAGAGGATCTGAAAAGAGTTGTTGATCTAGGAATCTTAGCGTTTGATTTTTATCATCTACTCAGGACAGGCATCGTCCATCAAGGTACCAATTACATACAGTTTTGCTTCAATTTTACATTGCATAATTTCTTGATTATTTTAGTGAGTGCCCTCGATTTAAAATAAGTGAGCATGCATCTTGTAAGTGATTCCTAGCTTCAGTCAGCAGTAACTAATAGCAGCCTATAATTAATAGAGATACAATGAAAGTTGATGAAGTCACATCTAAACTGCGGATGATGATCACTCTGCTTGCAAATTCCCCATTTCGATTTCAACTTGCTTTGAATTTCTCTTTTCAAGCGTTTTGGGGATAGTTTCTTGAAAACTGTAGTTTACTAACTTTGCTTAACAATATCCAGAAATGTTAGCCCCTATTGATAGGCAAAAATAGAATCCAGAAAGCAATTATCTTCTGGTACGCCAAATATGATCTTTCAACTACAAAATACAGTCACTACACTTTACATTATACCCTGGGAAGTTCTTTGAGGCGTCCTCGCAACGTGAAAGGCACTGTATCAAATACAAGGATTATTATTGCTTAAGGTAGTATTGGTCTGTCTATTCCAGCTAAAAGCTTGTTTCTCAAATACACAAACTTGTGATAATCAAAAGGGTTTAACCAACTCCTCAGTTAAGCAATTTGGAGTGTTCCTCCTCTAAGTGCTATCTTAATTTGCAGTAGTAGCCACATTTGCCTCATGCTTCAACGAGTGGTTATTGGCCACAACAATTAATATCCATAAAGCCATTTGTTCTCAATATTGTTTGTTGCGTGCATGAATGGCTAGCTAAATTGCAAGTGGGACAAAAAGCAACAAATATAAGTGGGTAAATCAAGAAAAATAAATTAAACTGATTGCTAATAAAACGAGCACCAGAATTGTAAGCAGGATTGAATAACAATTGAAATATATCATAAAGAATAAAATGATTAAGCCAAATTACAACTCAGCCATTAGTAACATCAGGACTAGTTAATTGGTTTCAGAATTGAAATCATCTGACGTATCATAAACCAGAAATATACAATCAATTAGAAATTCTTCCGATTGCAGTGCAGCCGGAGTTAATGAATTTCTAAAGGCACATAAATCACAGTGCTTTCTTACACAGCTCAATAAATGTGAGAGATTAGTGACTAAGTATTAGTTTAACATTTTAAGAGACAATTCATTCAACTTCAAATGTATCTTTTAGTGCACCAAGAAATGCGAACAATGGCACCTTGACTTGTTACAAGTGGGTTCCGACCAGCTTGTAGTTTCATTAATGTTGTATTCATTAGAATCTATAGTCCTCCTATCGCTAAAAATAGCGATCTTTTGGCTAACTTCCACATTTTATGCTAATTATTATGGTCGTATTTTAATTAAATTCATAATGTGGAAACATGTCACAATTGCTACAGGAACAACTGCACCATTAGAATAGAAGTGGCGGATAATCAAAGTTCTGCTCAGTGCAAATACAGTTCACAATCAATTTGTGTAGACAATGTGTATTTGGCAAGTGAAATATTACATCCAGAAGTTCGGATTAATTTTGACAGGAAGATTTTTTTATAAGATTCCACTGCAACAGTGTGCAATATTTTGCCAGCAAGACATTAGTGCTGGCAAAATATTGCACACTTTAAACTGCTGGATTCAAATTTCAAAGATGTGTTGGAAAAATTGGGATGGCTTCAAAATGAGGGTGCTGCCAATGCTGCTTTCGATTGCACCTCACTTTGTTTTGACAGAGCTGGCATTTGTTTCTGCTGTTACACATGCGGAGCCAACAGTAGCTCATACTTTACATGAATGTTTGAAAGGTGCACAAATACCATTAAGTGAGTACATTACAATTTGTAGGTAAAACAATCAACTCTGTGTGAACTGTTGTTGCATGGTATGCTGATTCCAGTACAGAGTAATGGGGGTTAGTGGGGTGGGGGGGGGGGTCTCCAGCAAGGCAGAAGTTGGACATATTTTCCTTCCAAAGTCACATTGTTTTGATTGATATGTTTCACAAAATTCGTCAAAGTAGCAAGTGAAAATCAAGGAGCAGGGATGATACGAAAAAAGATTGTGGCTTGTGCAAAATGATTTGTCACCACTTCTGGCACTTTTATGATGCTCTTAGATCACAAACTTGGATTACCATAAGAAAATTACAAACATATATTAAGCTGTTAAAAAATTCACTAAGGTATTAGTCACTATAACCACCTTTCCCCATGTTTGGCTCCTCACTCTAAGCACTGAGGTGGAGTAATGTTATTGAGCGTGATGGGATGATTTGTTTCTCGTGAAGTATTGTTTTACCCATTTAGTTTCATTAGAAGTCAGAACCAGTTTTTCATTAGAGTACTCAGTCACAACAGACACCTATCACATCCAGAGGCTTCCAAGGCACCTACAATTAATACTGGGTGAAAACTGACAAAGTCTCCCCTTTCCAGTTGAGCTCTGTTCTTCTTTATACGAGTTTCTGTACATAATAAAATAATAATACTACTTGCATTTGACACAGTGCCTTATCATGTCTTCGAGATTATATTATTATTATTATTATTATTCAAGACGCCTCAAAGACCTTCAGCATAGCTGTTCACAAACTGGTTGCACTGTACATTTACCCAGGAGAGGAACCAGAAGAGCAGGACCTAATGCCTTGAATATAGAGGAACATAGGAACAGGAGAAGGCCATTCAGTCCATCCAGCCATGAAGTGAGTGACCAATTTTATCTGGGGCAATGTTGGCCCAGATACCAAAAGAAACATGTTCAATGCATTTTGATTGAGCAAACCCATTCTAATCTCACATAATAAAGCAAACTGAACACCACGACCAGACAGAAGACATTTAGTTATTTTCAGGTATTTGCCCATCCCCTATATAGCAAACTGTACTGTAGCTTCTTGATCAAATTCTTCCCATTCCTTTGCTGGAAACTCTACAGCTGTACTCATGGACATTTGGAGATATTTTTGTGGATCATGTAGCTTATTTGTTGATTGGGATGCAACATTATTGTTAGTTAATGAGCATCAGATGACAATGCACTAACAAAATTACATTTCTCACACTATGTATGAAGTTTCATCAACATTTTGCAATGCACGATATGCCCGTTATCACAAAGCGCAAGGGTGTTGTTCCCATTGCTATATATGTTAGGTGCACTAACATATTGGAGGTGAAATTAGCACTTTTTAGTAACTCATTTAATGTGATAAATATCATGGGTTATCAAACACCCATAGCTCAAAGCCACATTAAGGAGCAACACTTTTCACAGATATTATGTGTTGGAGAAGACTGTGTAAAAGTGTTTTAAGATCCTTTCCCTAATGGGAAAGGCGCTCTAAAAATGTAAATTGTTCTTGTTGTAATGTCAGGATTGCTGCAAATTCTCTAAACAAGATCCTCATCCCTACAGAGGATTGGCTCACAAATTAGTCTGTGTCACATGCGGTTGTGATTATGTGATCATCACCACACTCACATATGGTTTGGCTGGGATCATTAGTTTACAAAAATGGCTATAATGCGGGTGAAAAGTATTTCATGTATACGTTTCTTAAAATAATCCATGCACATTACATAGATGGAATGGTTGAATTTTCTTTTTAAAATTCTGTTTACTTATACATTTATAAATAGAGTAGAATAGTAAATTTAGTCAGGATTCTTTGTGCTTGTGGAGAATAAAATAAAAGGTGAGTGGATTAAAATAAAAGGTGGGGATGGGGGTGTAGCCAAGGGATCTTGATTTGAGTGAACATAGTAAGAATAATCATAAGCCCTTCTTTTGATATAGGGCCTCATCAGGTGGTCGAGAAGTCTCAACATGCTTCACACACGTTACGATGAAGTGTAGTGGCCGTGTAATTGCAGGTGAATATGGGAGATGATTTGCAAACGGCAATGCCTCACAAAAGCCATGAAGTGAGTGCCCCAATTCTATCTGGTCAGGACTCTGGGAGAAACTCCCTTCTCTTTTTGAGTGAGGTAGGATCTTAAGCATCCACCTGAACAGGCAGACATGACCTCAGTTTCATATCTCATCCGAAATGCCATTCCTCAACTTCTGGAAGTTGCAAAAGGTACTTTTAAATAAACCATCTCCTTCCCCTCACTCCTCACCTTTTAAGATACATCAAAATCCTGTAAAATATGTAAAACCATCTGGATATGTTTTTTCTATATAATACAATTCACAGGCATCGAATTTTGCCATTAGAACCTTATATGAATGAAAGTAATTTTTCTCTTATTTTTTATTGCTTGAATGTTTCTGCCAAAAGCTGATTGCAGTGGAATTTTAGTCACTCATGCAGGAGCAACGAGCTACATCAAGTAATAATAATAATAATCCTTGCATTTGATATAGCGCTTTTCATGTCTTCTTGATGTCTCAAAGCGCTTCACTGAATATACTGTAAAGTGAATTGATTGTATATTTGTGGGCGAAACGCGGCAGCTAATTGCGCGAAGCAGCGTCCCCACAAACAGTCGTGGATTGAAGTGACCAATTTATTATTGTTTTTTTCTTGAGGGATTATTATTAGGCTTATGAAGGGATTATTATAAGGAAACTTGCCCAATATTTCGCCCTCCCAGGAATCGAACCAAGTTTCCTCGCTTGAGAGGCGAGTGCTCTAACCACTGAGCTGCAGGACTCCACTGTGCTTTGTTGTGACAGACTGTTGTAATGAGGCTCGGTTAGCAATCCTGTGTAAGTTTAAGGTGTTGGGGATGTTATGATAAATAATAATCCTTGCATTTAATATAGCACTTTTCACGTCTTCTAGACGTCTCAAAGCGTTTCACAGAATGTGCTGTAAAGTTCCCTTTTCCTCTCAAATAACGTATCTTTGCACAAAATGAAAATGAGATACCACCTTTTTAATTTGGACATCTAAGGAGCCTCTAATGCAGTGTAATACGCTGGGATGCCAAGGGCTGCGTGGATGAGAAAATATACTGAAGATTGCTTTTACTATAGATATTCAGACATTGACTTGAATGCTGTTGAGCTGTTTGTACATTATGTTAATGAACGGTCTGGCAGCTGCAAGGCTAATATCTGTTTAATGTTTTATATCATTCTTTGTAGATACAAGCCAAGCAATGATGCTAATAGCTCTGATTATACTCCCAACCTACCTCTCTCCTAGGACTGCCAAACTCCAGGACGGTCACAAAGCATAAGTGTTTATTGTGATTCAGGTGCCAAATTGCCATTGGAAATGACTTAGATGAATTGCCACATTCTCACTTGTAAAATCTGATTAGTTTGGGCTCACTATGAACTGCTGCCGTTCAACGGCCCATCTGCAGCTCTGCGCACTGATCACCACTGGAAATTGATGAGAGTAATAAGGGAAAAACAGATAGAAAAGCTCAGGGATGGTACTTTGTGTGTACGGTTTGGACATTCAAAAGCACAGAGAGAAAGCTTCACGCAAGCACGCACTGCCTTCCATTATTTAATTCCCACACGTCAGCAGGCATTGAGAAGGAGGAGAGGTGGTGGCACATTTATTTGTTTGTGATTCGAAAAGGACTTGGACGATTTGATGTAGAATCTTGCAGGTTCTGTGCAAAGAACACATGCTTTCAAAGGTCAGTTCATGAAATAACCGGTTTTCAAACTCTGAGAGGCATGTACATGTTGTGAATGATTAAAAAATTGCTTTAGATTCATAGATTACCACAATTTAGAAAAAGCGATGTGAACTGAATTTGATTATTTTCACAGTTTGGTTTCCTCATTGTTCTGCAATTGTACTTTGCATTATAAAGAAAAGTGAATTTGATCATAAAAATGATCAAATTCATCAGTAGGAAACCAAGAGAAAAGCTCCAATTAGGGATTCTTCACTAACTAGATAAGAAAGCGGAGTCAAAACTCCAAGACGCATCTAAATTATATCTCATAGTATTCAAGCCTTAGCTACTACATTCATCAGCTCAGATTCTCACATGGTTGCAGCAGAACTGAAGCATGTAACCTGATTGATCTACTTACCGGTTACTTATCCCAATAATCAATCCTCCAATAACTAGTATCCACCCAACTTCTTTTAAATCACGCAGCTTTAACCAAAAACTTCACTCACCTTCTACCAAAGCATGTTTCCTATTATATTCATAGCTGCGGAGATATGATTAGACCAAGCAGTTCTGCTTAGCTGAACAAAAAAAGATTAGCATGCAGTGCTTAGTGTGAAAATGTGGGATAAGCACCAAATCCAATATTTCATACCTTCGTGAACTTCACTCATCCTATTTTCCAATTCACAGATGTAAAGCACTTACAGTTTTGTGGTTTGCATTGATAGATAAGCATGTAGACTCACCGCTGGACTATGAACACACCATATTCCAACACACAGCAATGGCGACATCTCTCCCATCAGTAAATGAGAACAGGCAGCCTCTCACAACAGCATCAGATTGAGGAAACCAGATGTGAACCTAATGGAAGCTGGCAACCTCACAAAGCACGATGAATATTACAGAAATATTCGTACGAAGGAGAAAGATGCAACATTTATGAGGGAAAATCATTGTTGTTTGTTCAGAGCAAAATCCTTTCCACAAAAAATTGTGGTAAAGATCGCTTTTCTAAGCAGTGGTAATCTATGAATCATTGTTTCAGTTCTGCTGACGCACCATCACAGACATACTTAATGGGGCAAATGTTCTTTTTGTGCACCTGTCCTATATGCATTTTTATGCATCTTGTCACCGAAAACAAACATTCTGGTGGATGGCAGAGCGCCGTTGTATAAGATTATCAAAGCACTTAAAAGGGTTTCTGTTGCACTTTTGGGGTCAGAAATACATCAGATTACTGGGTGAGAGGAAAGGGGGAATGGGTGAAAAATGATCTCACATTGCACAATACGTGTAACAAAGCCATTTCCCTCCCAGGCTTTTAGAGACAGAAAAAAAAGTCTATCGACCTAAACAACACCGGATTGATTGGGGTCAGAAATGTATGAATAAAGCATTAATCTGTGGCAATGTGCTGCTACTAAGTGGTGTAATGGATGGGATGGTGGCTGAGGCCAATGTACCCTCATTTAAAATAAAACTACAGTGAGATGGTTCATTTAGCACTGCATTGTTACCTCTGAACACATCACTGTTAATCGCTGCAAGGCAGAAGAATAGATTGATAGTGTTCACCCAAAGCAAGTATAAAGTATAACATGAACACAATTCTAAGGTGCCGTGAAGATATTAACTCTCCCTTACTCTACTTTCCTCAACTTTGTGTGTGTGTGTGTATGTGTGAGGGGGAGATAATTTGGGCTGTCCAAGGATCTACTGTAGAATCACAGAGCTTGAGCAGTGCTGTCTGCTCAGCTTGAAGGCCAGACAATGTTGTGCCAGAAAACGACATTATTTAAATTTTACCTGGAATACATGCCCAATATGAAGGAGCCCCCATTTGCGCATCTCTAATTCTATGCTATGTTTTTCGCTAAGAAATACTGCAAATTAGACCCCTTGGTATAAATTGTGTCAAAAAGCATGATCGTGACTTTGGCACAATACAATCAGAATGACAATGAACACTCAATTCTTCTGCCAAACACCCTTTCATGAAGACGAGGCCTTATCAACTGTAAAAAGTCAAAGTGCTCATTATTATTGCTTAGCAACACACCACTCTAGTGATTCAAAAATACAATATCTGTAAAACCACTAACTAGGGGGACTCAAGGGTCAGACTTAATCTGTCACTTTCTGCTAACTCTACAAATTAGCTGTGCGATTAGTGTACATCAGGTGACAAGCTCTGAAGGTAATGGACTCTCCTTTAATTGATACAAAGAGATATCCCCATGGATTGAATAGGGTTGGCCTCATACTGATCACCTTAGACAGTTATTAAAACTAAAGCAATTGGCAATATATGTGCTATAGAGAAGAATACTGTTGGGTTGGAGCAATTAGATCTTCAATTTCTTCTTTCAGCAGACTGCAGTGGAATTGAAGACCTTTGAAGGAATGCGAGTAATCAATGCTATGAGATTACCGGTGCCATCAAAGAAATGAGGCAGGATATGCTGGCTGAGGTGTCTGTCCCAAGGCCTGACTTGAAAAGGACCTGCTGTATCTTTAGTGGTGCGTCAGCTGCAGCTTGTCATAGACAAAGTGAAAGAGTCAGAAAGAGCTTTAACTATTTTAATAGGTAATCTTGCGACTAGAAAAATCAAAAGTGACCTGAAAGAAGCTTCTTATGAACCATACATTTGACATTTCTAGATTTGCTTAATGATCTGCTGGAGACTAAGAGTTAATGACTTACTGTCTTGCGTTAATTCACATTCATACAAGATACCTTCTAAAAACACAAAAGCAATGGACTATAAGACAGCTTTACTCCACGAAAGAGATAAACAAAAAGATCACTGAAAGTCATTTACTCCATCACTCGATGCTGTCAAGGAATAAAGAAATTATTCTAATCGTACAAGCCAGGACTGCCAATCAGGTTTTATCATTAGCAGGAATGTAAGTTTTTCATAAAATGTTTTGGAAAGAGAATTTATGTCACTCGATCTAAACACAAACTTTATTTGTGGGGTTGTGAACTTTCAACAATGGATATAAATAAACTTGATTCAATGTCAAGATTATTTTCTCTGAGGACTATAACAATCATGAACAATAGAAAATCCTAAATATACAATACGATTTGGTTCAAAAACTGGCACAGGAACAGAAAGGTTAACACTTCATCCATCATGATTGTTTCCACTGATTATCTGCAGCATGATTTAAACTTGCAGCCCCCAAATTAACCTTGTCAGGCTTTCAATGACACTGTCAAAAATTGAACCACTAGCATTAAGGACCTTCAACACATCAGTCAGATGGTGATCCCGCACAGCTGTCTAATGGTAAAACCATTTCCTCTTCATGAACGTATCTTCAGACGTGAAACTAGTTGCATGTTAATTTCAGGCTAGATCAGATCACCCCCACAGATCAAAGCGTCCAATGGGTTGTTTTGATTCCAATTAGATACATTATTGTCCAAAAGATCCGAAGTATTCAAATAGGACATTTCAATACAAATAAATTGGTGCAAAATTTATAAATATTCTCGGATTTAATAAAATTAAAATATTGCATCACAATTACATAATGCACTAAGGTTGTCGGCATGGCTCAGATGATGGTACTCTCGTCTCTGAGTCAGAACGTTGTGGCTAAAAGCCACACATTGAACTCACAGTCAAGGCTGACACTCCAGTACAGTTCTGGGGGAATGGGGGAATGTTGGAGGTTCCGTCCTTCAGATGAGTCATCAAACCAAGGTCTCGTCTGCCTATTCAAGTGAATGTTAAAGATCCCATGACACAATTTGAAAAGAGAAGGGAGTTTCCTGGCCACATTTTTCCAGATTGTTATTTACATTATGTCTATTTGTGTTACGTTGCTGTATGCAAAATTGATTGCCACATTGCGCACAAAGTAAAGTCTCGGTAAATCTTGCAAAGCTCTTGGAGATGTCCTCCGATATAAGAGGCACTATCTCAAAACGCAAAATTATTATTATTATACTAAATGTATTCAGTTCTTCAATGCATATAGTACTGTAGTTTGTAATAAGTTATTCCAGTAACTAGATCAAGATTGAATGTCCCTGAGTAGCAAAGGTGTATTTTTCGTTTGCTCTTTATGAAAAATGTTCCATTGAAGTTAAATCACAATAAATCACCCATTAAATGAATTCTGTCAGACAATTCACAGATACTGGTGTGTGCTCCTGAAGTGAAAGCATTTCCAAATTCACAACCCAAGCTTTGTAAACAGCACACACTAAAGGGCACAAACCACCTTTCTAGAACCTATTCATACAATCAAAATTTTAGAACCATAGAAATTTATGGGACTGAAGAAGACCATTCAGCCTATTGTGTCTGTGCTGTGTGTTTCTCTATCACAGGTTTCTCTGTTGGTAGGGAAGGAAGAACATTTGGCATAGACATAATGGCTGCGATCAGGAGAGACTAGCACACTGGTGACTTGAGATCCAATATTTTGGATTGGCTTTACAAACGCTTCAAATTTGGATTTCAAAACCTAAATTTGAAGGCAAATACAATAGAACATTGGAATCTAATTGCATATAGAGAGAGTGAAATACTGTTTCCTGGCCCGTCTCTTCATATATGGAGTTGAGAGTTGATCTGAGAGTCCCCAGTTGATAAACACACCGAATGGCACTCTTCCAGTATAAATGCTAAAGAAAACAACTGTTTTCAGATGTAAAAATCAGCGGCGCATATCTGGCCAGATGCAACAAAATGGGATTCTGTCATGATGCGACATCTTCGCTCATTGGAAAAATATACAAAGAGGTCAATAATTCAAGTTTTTGAGCAATGAATAGAATTAATGTGCTGGATATGGTGAGGTGAAAAACAGAAAATGCAAGAAAAACAGAAAATCCATTGCAGGTTAATTAGCATCTGAAAGAGAAAACTGGGTAAGCAGAAGGGTGTTCTGCATTTCTGATATCTAGTTCAGTGAATTGACACTGAAATATTTGAATGGCGCTGAAATGTAAAAAACGACCTCTGACTGTATTTAAGGTCACCTCCCACTTCTCCCTTCCCTCTCACTCAAAGTCCTACCCCATCCTTGTGAAGTACTCCGAGCCATTATCCTACCTGAAAGGTGCTATATAAATGCAAGTTCTTTGCTACATCAGGCACAAGCTGGGATACCGAGACTTTGCTACAACAGATGCCTCAGATATCACTGTGTTTTCAGAACTCCTTTATTGGGCAAATAGATCAATCAGCGTGCGTGCATCTATTTATCCATTTTCTATCATCTCATTACCACCCAGCGTTCACTCCTGCTGCTCTTGATGAGTTTATTTAGGACTCCTTCTCATCTTGTGCCTGATGTAACAGTTATTGATGCATGATTTCTGAATTTTAGGGTTCAACACAATGGTTTTGATGCAATTTATGTCACTTTTATTAATTCACAAATGTCTTTCACATACTTTCCCCTCAAGGAAATGTAGAAGTGCTGATATTTAAAAAGGGTTGGAAGCAGTTAAGGAATCGACTGCTATTAAAACATTTGCCCTCTATTACAGTGACAGCAGGCTCATAAATCTTAGTGACCCTCTTAATTATTCTGACTAACTTTTTCAACAACGTGAAGTAATCATATAGTTATAAGTTAACTCACATATCTGGGTCAGAACAAGGACTTGGGCCATATGAGCAGCTACCTTAATTTTTCACCAGAAACAATGAACACGCTTATGAAATTCACCAGTAATGTATAAATTATGTACCTATATGTAACTTTGCTGAGTTTCTTTGGTAGCAATATGATCCTATTATTGACTTTGAAATTCTAAGCAGGAAAAAATTGTAATACACGGCAATTTATATTGATACTCTCAGCACACTGTACCTTTTGTTCCTGTGAAATAGCAGTAGAATTAAATAGAAGGGAGATAACAAGGAAGAGTGTGATTAACTTTTAATATCAGGTGATTTTCCTAGGAGCAGAGAGTTTGAATCCAGTTTCCAAGTTCTTACTACTGGAAGCAATGTTGAATCATTCCAGCATTTTGAAAGTGCCCTCTTGGGAATCAATGTCCAAATGTTGCGCCTATTTCTACGTTCGATGGCTGTTTTGGGAAGGAAATGGTCAGCGTGGCTTAGAATCTGCTATAATATTATTCAGTCTGGGCTTCCCCAGACAAAGAGTTTCAAATCTTTGTAATGTCGACAGCCTCAGATAACAAGTGCTCAGGAATACAATTTGTAGAAGCTCGGAGTTAGACAGTCTTCCTCCCTCAAATCTAACAGATGTGGTGGTGGTCAAAGACATTTCAGAATAAAGCTTATGAATAAAAGTTCATATGTCTGTTACATGGATATTGGGCAGTTAGTGGTTGAATCGTGGTTCAGTTCCCCAAATAATATTCCAAGGAGTGAGAACATTTGTTGACCTGTTATTTTACACCAAATGTCAACAAGTAGAAACTCCCATTTCTTATTTGAGAATCAAATTCATCCAAAATGGCAGCTCCAGATTATGTTAGTCATTTGTCCTTTGTTACTTGATGCTATTATGTGACTCAGATTGGCAAACATTTTACAATAATCACAAAGGATATAATTTTTGACACCCGTTATTTCCCATTAATGTCAAGACTTCATCAGAAAGGCGTCATGGTTTGACTGTAAAGAGGGTGCAGAAGGAGAAAAAGTATGGTTATAGCTGGAGCCAAATGATTGCTAATGAAATGGCTGGAGTGAATAATTTGAATGAAATATTGATTGAAATTGCAGATCTCGGGCTGAAAGTTCACGCTGCCCTGTAATGAAAATAATTGAGGCATTTAGCGGAGGATTCATTTCTAGGGTGTAAAAGTGATGCAAAATTATTTGCCCTTTTCTTATGGAATGATTGGATATAAATCCAGTTTTATCCACATCCCAGAGCCTGTAGATGGTTGAATTAAATTTCCACATGTTCATAATGCTAACAACAGCTGTTTGAGAGCTTAGGTGTAAAAAATGGTTTAATATCCTTTTAATAAAAACATTTTGCCAGTGCACAAGATAATCCAGTCACCTAGTTCCAGTTATCAATTATAAGAAAATAATTTCACTTCCTTGATTTCGCAACTAGCACCGGTTGCATGCCTTGAAATGTCCAGGAGTGAAATGAGGAGACAGACAGAATGTACTTCATCAGCACCAATGAAGATGAGGTCTGCATTAGTGCATTCATATCAACAGTGTATTCAAAACACAAGTAAACAGCCTGCTCCTCATTGGGTCTTTGGGAACTCCAAAGCACTTAGCTACTTTCAAAAAAATCCAATTAATTTTAAGCCCAGTGTTATTAAAACAAACTAGACAATGTCCATGTGTTTAAAACAAGTTATATTAATAATCTCATTAATCAATCATTTAATTAAATCCCATTAAACACTTCACTCAGACAGAGTATTCAGATTACAATTAAAATCATGGCTTGATTTTATCGCATATTATAAGTAAAAGTTGGAATATTCAAGGTCAATTTCAATTATAATAAATTTCCTTCAATTGTAAAATACTAAAGAGCCTTCTTATCTATTATTTTTCTTTTTTTAAAATCTTTTTTCCCTTTTCGCGGTTCTAATTTTATTTCTTTCCTTGTTTCAATTCTTCTGCTTCGGTGACCTTTTCTCCTCTCAATCCCTTAGCCTTCCTTCCCTTCAATCTCATGCACTTTCCGACTGTCTGTCTGATTTCTCTTCCTCTTGTCCATTTCTCTAGCATGTCTTTCATTCTTTGTTTTACAATTTCCAGAAGATTTTAGGCAGTTGGTTCTGTTCTCTAATCTTTCTTCACTCTCACTTGGTATTTAGGTGTCAGCCAGGCTCAGTTGATAGAACACTTCCACCTACACAGAGGTTATATCTTAAGCCACAATTCATAACTAAAGCAATCCACTCGCAATGTGTGTTGGAGGTCCCGACCTTCAGATGAGATGTAAATCTGAGTTCCCGTCTGTTTGTTCAGGTGAATGTTAAAGATCCCGTGGCATGACTTGAGAAGAGATTTCCTCCCTGGCATCCTGGCCAACAATTTCCCACATGAAATTGCTGATTCTCTTCATAGCTGTTTGTGGGACATTGGTATGGGCAAATTAGCTGTATAGTTCATCTACACTCTGAAGTAGATGCTGTGAAGCACTTCAAGATATTTTGATGTTATAATAAGGTGCTGTTTGAAACTCAAGGATTATTAGTACTAATGAGCATTTTATATCTCTAGGTTTCTCTGTTATCCAACTGTGCTCTGCTTTGTTTCTCCAGCAATGGATCCTTTCTTTGTTCAGTTTAAAGACCAAGACGGTTATATTCCGTGCACACAAACAAGTTTCAATATCAAGTCTTCCAGGTCTTGTTTCACCAGGCCCTTTCAGGTAAAGCTCTGTGTGTTTTTGAAGGAACTACATTTTTTTTGGAAGAGTATTTTATTCATCTTTTGCTTTTCTCCACTCTGCATGTCCAGTCTCTATCATACATTCCCCCCGCAGTTCTGCTGATACATTGATGCCTCCAGAGTGGGATTGATCTCCCTAATGGGCTTTCATCCACCCCTATGGATCCCTTTATTTTGGAGAGAAGGGAGGGGTAAAAACAATTACCCATTCCCTTGAATGAATGCTAGTTCAGTGTAAGATTTGAACTCTGTTCAATAGTTAGATTGGATGAAGGAAGTCCTTTTACCCATATGATCTCATCCTTCCAAAATACCCACCCTACCTTCTTCCCATTATAGAATCAAAAGTTTTTTTTTCAAATGAGTCCAACATTCTGACCTCAACCACTTTTCCTGGTAATCTGTTCCAGTTATTATAAACTCATAAGAAACTGGAAAGCCTTTTAGAACAAGTTTATAACTCAAAATAAGTTATTCATGAATAACTTTATTGGAATAAATCATGTTGTGATATCCTAAATATAATGTATATCAAGTATAAACCATAGCATATACAGAATATATAGAAACAGATTAATTAAAGAGGTAAAAACGGCCAAAAATAGGCATCATTGCTCAAATTGCTCTGAGACAGTGAGATTTAAAGAAACCAAATGGTGTCGGATAGTGGAAACTTGCCAACACAGTGCGGAAATAAAACCGGATCTTAAAACAATTCAAAAGGCAAAAATATTCATCAAATAGGGCTGAAGCTGCAAGATTTATTGTGGCTAATAGAATCTCTATTAAATATCTTGTCTCTATTGTCAACCCCATATTTATGAAGTGCAAACTTTACTTTAAAATTGTCGATCCATTCTCCCAACTTTTGCAAGGAGCAGGCGCACACATACTTCATGTTGGTTGCCAGGCAATGTTTTAAATCATTATAAATCATGCTCCTGCATGACTAATTACTAGTCTGTTCCCCTGACCTAGTAATACCAACAATTTCACACAGATCATTCGTCTCTGCCTGGGGTTTGCTCTCTGTGGGGAAGACTGGTGATATCTTAAAGGCATTAAATGAACTGCTACTATGCATTACTTGATTGCTGCAAGATAATGTCTAAGTATAACTGCAGAATAATTCTGAGATATTCTAGCATTAGCTCAATTGAAATAAATGCTGCATTATTACTTTTTTTTGATTGAAACAATGGCATTCGATTGGAACTTTAGACACCAAACTGGAACTTTGCACGAGGCATGCAATAAAATCTCAGAGAACAACTGAGATGGAGTAATTACATTGCTTACATAAATGATGTTACAATATGAGAATTAGAACATGCATGTACTGGACATAACTACGGTTGAATTGTCATAAATACACAACTCTAAGTAAAAACTCTAAGTATGCCATATAGAATGATATGGATGAACATGTGAACTATAATCCTTGTGCCCTTCTAAGATGATTCCAACCAGCTCATAGCTAATTGGTCCTCCAGTGTTTTGCAGCAAGGAATGGATGACCATACAGCCTGCTGGTCGCCAAGCAATGCCGCTCATCTCAATGCAATGAACAGCTAAACATCTCTGTTTCCTTTGCAAATCTTGCTATAAGGAGCACAAGTTCCGCACAGCCATGTGGTTTGAGTTTTGCTGCTTGCAAATTGGTATAATTTAGGAGCACTGTGGCATTGTCTTTTCCAAGATGATCATATGTGCAGCACCAGGACAGCGCTCATGTACCACCTAAGACATTAGAGGATAGTATTTCAGAGCTGAAGACAAAATGTAAATTGAGTTTTTTTTATGGTCACTCACTCTCCTGCCAGTGACACACTAAAATCCTGCACTGGCATTTATTGGCGACACATCATCCTGCTAAATACATTTATATCTTCTGTCACATTTACAGAATCCTTATCCAAATCTTACATTAATGATACACTTTTGGTATTACAGCAACCAGTACTTTGTCTCCTAAATATTTTAGATTTTAAAATGAACATTTCTAAAACATTGAATCAGAACTCACTAGTGAACAACTATACACACACAATTACATACTTGTTTGTATGATGTTAGATTTCAGAGATTATAATTTTTAAAATCACTGGAAGCTGAAGGTTCAAAGTAAATTATCAATCGTATCACTTAAAGGTAATCCTTTAACCAAACATTTTCCAATTTTCATTTTCTGTCCCCATACCATTATTTAGGGTTGGATTGGGAAATCCATGCAATAGAAGTGAGAGAATTTCAATACACTAAACTGAATCCTATTTTAAGAGGAGCATGATTTTTTCATCAGAAATCCTGATGGGAAGGAATGTCTGGGTTACAAAGGGACAAGAGTTCCCTACGCACAATATAGGTTGCATGGCAACATTTCCCAAGGGTAAGGTTATTGAAGGATTTGTAGTACCTCAGAAGGTGGCAGGAAATTATACTATCTTCCCAGATGACCATTTACCCAATGTGTGCAGCCATTGACTATAGAGAATATTTCACCACGGAACTAATCTTACACGGCTCAAAGTTATAAGCACCATTGATCCGCTGTTGCCCATTATACCATGATTCAAAATGAACACAAATTCTTGACTTTTTGCATGTAAAGTGTTGCTCCTAAAGTTAGTCAAAGAAAGGCGATAAGCTTTATAATAAATTAACAACTTTTGAGCCGTGAACTTACAAAGAAAATCATCCAAGTGTAACTTTCTTCCTATTAGTCATCCTGCAATCTGACGTCCTGATTGTCCAGAGAGAATAGTATAGAGAGAATTTTGTACAATCTCACATTGGTGCTAATGACTTCACAGCGAGGTAAAATTAAAATTGCTACATGATATGGTAATGATGAATTTTTCAACATATTTTATATCGAAATTGGCTCTGCACGTTGATTAAAAAGTACAAGGTGAAAATCAGCTGGAAGTCTTTTATTCCATCTTAAACCATGTTGGAATAGTTCAAAAGTAGAGAATGCTATATACAATCTAGCAATTAGTGTTTTTTACACAATCACCTGCGCATCACAATACAATTGTTGATTTGTCTTTGAGTGGAGTAAATCTCAGCAGAAAGTTCTTTTTTTCCTTTCCCTTTTAATTTAGTTCTTTAGGAACTACTGCTGCTTTCATTAACCCTGTGAAGTTTCAAGGAAACAAACTTCAGACAACATCAACGTTGATTTGCACTTCCAGATCAGTGAGGGGGGGGGGTCACGAGCGATTCCACTACAATCATAGAATCCTAGAACTATACAGCACAGAAGGAGGCCATTCGGCCGATTGTGTCTGTGCTGGCTCTTCCACTACAATGTTGAAATAATGCATCTTATACCCAACCTCCAACAAGCACTCATTACTGCATTAATGTGATACAGTATTTCCATTGCCGAGATCACCTGTCCTACAAAATTCAGTCACTACGCAATGTGAAAGGCGCTCTATCAAATGCAAGGGTTTCTATCATCGTCATTATCATCATTCTCGTGGCTTCTCTGAATAAGTGTCAAATTTAGCACCAAAGTGGTAATGCAGTATTCATTTTCACTCCCTTAAGGAATTTAATGAGAATATAGTACTTGATTCTTTGGAGAGAGAAGTCTTACCTGATCACAGAACAAAACTGTTGTTTTGTTTGTGGACCCACTACAATCTGGAGACTATGAGAAACTGTTGGAGAGTAAAATACAACTATGTTAGGATCTTAAATTCCCAACCAATTAGAGCAATTGTTCGGGGAAGCAGAATTATTAATACATTTAAATATTTTAAAACTAGGAAACAAAGCATTACATTTCCTCCACGGACATTTTCCTGATGTCTGCTTATTATTTAATATTCAGAGAGCTCAGCTCACGCATTGACATCAATGACTTTACAGTGTTGTAAAACTGAAGCTGAAAAATAATTGATTAAGCAAACAATTGAAAACTGCCGGATGCCTGTGTGTTGACTAGCTGCTATCATTTTGAGTGGGCAAAAATTGAAGACCATAATGTTGTCTCATAACCAAATGGTAATGATTTGATAGATGAAATTAGCATTGCTGTTACAATAAGGTTTTTTTTTTAATTCTAATCCAGTGTTATTGGATGTTTTTCCATTTCAGCGCTTGAAACCTTATGAGCAATTTATCTTGAATAATTTTCTTACTTTTATTTATGATAATAATATCAGATCTTATTTATATTTGATGGTTTTGTCCTGCGGTGATTAATGCATCTAATATTCTCCAGCAGCAGCTGTTTGTGATTTTGTATTATTATTTTGTGTAAAATTTGTTATTTCTGATTATGATTTACGCCTGATGATTCATTTCCAAAGTGACAGATCTTCTCTGAATTTATATTATTACACTTTGGATTGAAATTCTCTTTGTTGTATTAGGAACAGATGCGCTAATGAAACTAGCTGCGGAATCACGTGGACTCTCATGAATCAGCGAACTCGGGTCCATGTGAAGGTTTAAGAAAGTGGCAGAGTATCCATTTGTGAAGCGAGTACAGTATATCTGCCAGGGACAGGAAGGCACGAGATAATCACAAATGGAATAAGGAGAGGTTAAGGATAATGGCTTCACACAGAGGGCGGTCAGAATGTGGGAGTCTCAGACTCAAACAATTGTTGAGGCAGAATTTGTAAATTCTTTAAAAAGGGAATTAAATGCAGTGGATGCCTGATAAAGAATATTAAAATATATGGAGAAACCAGCAGGAGAGTGGGATTATATGAGATCACCTTCATGTGGAGAAAAACGCTCAGACAATGAATGATGCATTTCTGTGCTGTAATATTCTCAGGCTCTACAATCTAACTGATGGGTTGATATTGTGTTTCGGACTGGTTGATTTGGAATTAGAAATGTTGTGGGATAATACAGAATGCTGAGGGGCTTCACCAATTCATACAATTAAGGTTTGAAATGAACATGAATAAAGACTGATTTGGGAAACTCCCACAATGCAATAAGTATGTACACATAGAAATCTTACTCCAATTAAAAGTTCAAGTCACTTAGAACTTGTTGAAATGAACATAATGATATACATGATTGTCATCTCTTGATTTCAAGACTTAAATTATGTTGCAAGCGAAACAGTTTTGGTTTATGCAAGTAAAACACAGAAGGTTCACGCAGACAGAACAAATCAGACCATAAATCCTTAAGATGATTACTTTTTATATTTACAGCGTGATATAATGGAGTGGAACGTGTGCTGGATACAGAATTTCCTGTAATTCACTGCAAATTATTCTTTAATACGATTGAATTAATAACATTACAATTAATAAGCCCCAGTAATAAACTGCAGCATGCATCAATGACCCGAAAGTCAGTCAACATTAACCACTGCTGTCGGTACAAAAAGACCTAAAACTGAATTATAATACATCAATATACAATAATAATGCTCCTTGACCCCACTGCACTGGTTCAGCATTTTCATCCACCTCTCATCCATCCCCCAACCCTGCAGTCCATCGTTGAGTGAAACCGTTTAGTTAAAATGGTTCAGTACTCGAGAGCAGAGAATTTGCTCTCTACATGCTGTAAGACTGGGGCTGTTGCTGTCCAAACTCGGTTCACTTCAGATCTATTATGGAAAGGAGATTGTCATTCAATCAATCTAAGCTGGTTTAGATTCTAGGCTGAAATAACCTTTTGCTGACCCACTTCTCTGCCCAGTCCTCTCCAATTCCAACACTCGTAGCTCTCAAATCCCCAAAAAATCTCACTGCAGCAAACCCTTTCGACAGAGTGCAATGAATATAATTCCTTAAATAGTCCTTAAACTCAGCCATAACAATGAAACTCAGAGGGAATACTATAGATCCCGAACTTAATTGAATACATGTGAAGTAGGTCACATTTCTAAGAAGGAGTTTAATAAACTACAATATTTTTTAAAGGTTCTGTTGGCAACAGAATATCATGCTTTGACGAATTTGTTTTTATACAACAGGATAGCCGATTGATACTATGTATATATGTTGTTTTCAGGAAAAATGATTAAATGACTTATTAATAACCTACTTATTACCTGTGTAGCTGTTAAACATTATGCCTCCTTCCATGCTGCTGCACAATTTCCATCTCATTATCCTGTTTCATCTCATGTTCCTTCAATGGACTGTGATTAGCTATTCCTTTGCAATTAGGGTTTATTCTTCAATATGGCTCAGCATGATACTCCCTATTTAGATGCAAACATTTTTTTTATTCCGCTAACTATTAGGAAGCTTTTTCTGATAAATCTTTGTATCATAAGAGTTGTAACATTAGTAAGTGCTTTAACTCCCAATTATCACTGCGCACACTGCTTTTTGGTTATTGATGTTGTCAACTAAATTGTCATTAACAATATCTTCCATATCATTGACCCTAAATCAGAGTGTTCTTGTTCTGCAATAGCTTCACAAGTGACTGAGAATTGGACAATTTCAAGCAAATTTACAAATACCTGAAATGTGCTCATTTTAGATCGGATTGGTCTGTAAATTTACTAAGACAACAACAAGAACACAAAAAGCTTGCAGTGTTCTCCATGTATCTTTGTTGCGACCATTTCTACACTGCATAAGTTTCCCCATCGGTATGCTGAATGATAGGCTCTGCTAATAACTGTAGCAACAAACTCACGCTATTTGTAAAAAAAAGTAGTTTCTGCTTTCTATATAGAAAGGTATTAGGGTCACCCCACATTCACCCTGCCTCTCTGGTTCTTCACTGCCTGAAGGACCTTCTAGTTCCTGGATTTAAATGCAATCAGCAAAGGTCCTTCAGGCAATGAGATTGGTCAACCTCAAGCCAGATCCTATTTGGCTTAAGGTCCGAAAGCACATTCCTCAGTATGTTCCTCAGTCTGCACTAAAACTCTCTGAACCCTTGCGCAACTTAGGCATTAGATTCGATCCCCACTTATCCTTCCTCCCCCACATCCGGTCCCTGACCAGGACCGCTTTCCTCCACCACATTGCTCGTCTCCGACAATACCTCACTCCACAAGTTGCCGAAACCCTTGTCCACTCCTTTGTCGCCTCTCAGCTGGACTACTCAAATGTGCTCCTCACCGGTCTCCCCTCCTCCACAATTCACAAAATTCAACTCGTCCAAAACTCCACCGCCTGCATTGTGACCCGGACTAAACTCAGCACCCCGATTACCCCAGCCCTTGCCAAACTCCACTGACTCCCTGTCACAGAGCGGATCGACTTCAAGATCCTCCCTCTACTGTTTAAATCCCTTCACTCCCCAAAGCCATGGAACTCACTCCCTCAAATCATTCATCTTGCCCCCTCTTTCCTCATTTTCACGTTGCACCTGAAGACCTTCCTCTTCGAACGTGCCTATGGTCACCTTCCCCCTCCCATTGGCTTGGCATCGGGGTCCACCATTGTTAAGCGCTCTGGGACACCACGTGGTGTGGAGGGCGCTACATAAAAGCAAGTTGTTGTTTTGGTACCGGATCAGGAATCTCACTTAGAGAACCACAAGGGTGATCAGTGTAGGAAGTGGCAAGTGGTGTGCTTTTCTGAGGTTGGCTTCGAGATTATTTATGGAATTGGGAAGAGAGAGTTTTACTCTGACTGTGGTGCATCCAACTTTGGACATGATGCCGATTAGGTATTGGACATGGACAGAACGATGGTCGTACAAAAGGATTCCCTTTACAGCCTTAAAATTCCTGACTTTAATGATCACAATTCACAAATTAAAAAAAGCTAGGAGTGTGATCAAAGGAGAAGCAGGGTTATTCTGAAACTCAGATCATTGAAAAAAGGGAGAAAGAGCTTTCAATTAGGACAGATACATAATAAAAGACATCTTTACTAAAGATGCATGCCTACTACAAGTAGAACTAATGGCTCACAGGTTACAGAAATGACCTGAAGTCTGAGACAATGCTTAATGATGCCAAGTCAGAATAATATTGTAACTCAGCAGCACTATTCAAATTAAATTTCAGTTTGCAGCACTGGAAAGTGAGCTTTCCCAGTGAATGAGTAAGCGATGAGGTGCATTTGCTTGTTACCACCATTGCTGTCGATTGTAACATGACCCTTTTGTGACAATGTTTAACATGAAAGAAGCAAATGGAGATCGTGGAACCACAGTAATAACACAGAAACAGCAGCGATCATTAGAACTAATGTTAACATGTTATAAGTGTCACAGTCTAATTCTTCAAATTTATAACATCCTCTGCTGAACCATTACAAGTTCAAGTGACAAGGATTTGTTTGACTATGTTAGTAAAACAAATCAGCCATTTAAATTCCAATCTTCACTGTGTAGTGCAGGAGTATATGGCCATTGCAAACAACACATGCCTAATCCAAGAATAGAATTCAGATGTACCAAATCACATTCTTATGGAAACCAGTGAACCATAGTAATAATGATATAAAATTCCAGATATAGAATTTCTGATCCAGACATAACAGTGAAACATAAAAAGCAATGATTTAAGCACAAATTGTTCTGTAATGTTCAGAACATTCAAATGGAATCAGTCCATGATTAAATTTCATCTCGAGACAGCGATAATCAGTTCCGTTTGTTATATGGTTTGTTATACGGTTTGGGTAAGTGTTTCCTGTTGTTTTTGTTTGAGATTGAATTGTAAAATAAAGTGGGCTGGAGTGCAAGGTTTTTGTAAATTAGTTCTTGGCTGCATATTTTTTTAAAAATCTGGATACAAGCAGAATCCTGGTGCAAATGTAAACGAACATAACAAATGAGCTATGCCTTTAATAGGATCTAACTGCAGAATTGTAATTAAAAATACATTAACTCTTCACATGCTGTGGTCAAGTCCTATGTTCAGAAGAAGTCTTTTTTTTCCCCTTGGCGCTGATAAATATACTCATCTGTCTTCAGCCCCTTCATAACTGGAACACATCAAGTACATCAGTGATTGAGTTCATCTCACCAAGGGTACAGACAAATCAACCTTATGTTTTTTTGATGGGATTAATTAACCCTTAGCGTTTGGAGTAGGTATTACAACTCTGATAAAACAAGAGCTTCTGAGGGGCAGATTTGGAATTCTATTGGTGCAAATGGGCTTAAAGTCATCCCTAGTTCTTAATAAATAGGAACTCTTTCATCTTCAAAAATGTTTCACTAACCAATGCTTGATTTGACCCAGAGGAAATGAAAACTTCAGTGAAGAGGAACATTTAGTCACTGGATAAGGGATAGGTTGCAAGAGGCAAGAAAGAGTCAGATGTAGGAAGAATTCAGGGTTCGGAGCAATGAAAGTGGAGCCAACATAATATAATTGATATGGAATTGGTTTTCCATTGCCATTATGGCACAGTAGAAAATAATTGCCATCACAGAGAGAAAGCAATAGATTGAAAGTGGCAGCTAACATTGGTGAAGGGAGAGAGTGCAGATTTTACTCCATATGATGATGATGAACCCTCTAAAACAAGTTGTCTTGCCTGATGTCAGAGATAAAACCAGTTTGAGACATCTCGACGATGTAATAAGGCGCTATTTCAAATGCAAGGAGTATTACTATTATTTTCATACTCTTAAAGCAAGGTTTAATATCTGAAGACATCACAAAATATACAGCACTTTGAGACTAACAAAATTTGGATCAGTGAAAGCAAACATGTTAGATTGAATCATCAACATTGAGATTCACAGTTTTGAAAATTATGGTGCAATTTTGTCTTGCTATTTGATTTTGAATTACAATGTAATTATGTTTGGCTATGATTTCCTTCTTATGCGAGTCAAATAGTAAATTAAGCAGCTGTTCCCCATCTGAAATTAAATGCGACCCAAAATATTTTACCCATTTAATTTAAAATTGGTAGAGATCCTGTGCTGTGCACTCTGAACCCATCATCTTTCAAAAGCAGTGAAGCAGAGAATGATTAATTAGATACCTGGTTCATTAGTGGATAAACAGGAATCTTTTGTGATATGTGGATGTGACACTCATTAAGGCAGAGATGACTTTTTGGAGAAAGGCACATTTTTCATATTATGCCTGGTGACAGCACTGCCATGCAGGTCTCCTAAATGTGCTGATAAAGCACATCAACCCATACCTGAGATAAGGATAAACTCTTAAATTATGCCAAACCTAAACTGAATGAATTGAAATGGTTTGGCCAAATTTGAATACATTTCAATTTGCCCAGTTTAGACTTCAGTCTTGCCAATGTGGGCTCAGGTGGCAGGAGGTTGTGGTGGTGGGGGTTGAATCCCACATTAAGTCTTGAACTCTCAATCCAGGTTGAATCTCCGACAAAACATTAAAGGTGCTGGTGATGCTACCCTTCAATAAAACAGTAAAGTGAGATTCTGTTGAGACTGTGATTTAAAAAAACATTCTTACAATTTTTGGGGGCAACCTCAAACTGGTATTTAGTATGGGGGCTTTTGCTACAGTTTACTTGTTAAGGTGACTATAACATAACTGTGAGAAATCCCCTTCTCTGTTTGAATAATACCATAAGATCTTTAACATCGACTTGAACAAGCAGACAGGATCTCAGTTTAACTGTTACTAACGGTTCCAATAGCTCTCCATTGCAATCTATTCCAAATGTTTGTTCTATCTGCCACTCTATTACTACACCTGTAGTACATCTGTTGATAGTAGAAATCTAGCCTTCATTTTTCTTTTCAATGTTTGGAGGACATGTAGGTGCAAGTACATTGCTTTGGATGACACCTGTACAGACTCAAAGCAAACTGTCTCAAATTCTCTAAGGAGCAACAAAGTCAATGCAATTGAATAGCAGATTCAATCATCTGATAGTTTTTTTTTNAACCATACATAAAGAATAGTGTTAAGAATAATATATCTCCCTTTATACTTCACCTCTGGCATTATGCAACCAATTTTATATTTTGCAACCGTCTGTTTCACAACATTAAACCATGGTTCTTTGAGAACTTTTAAAGATTCATGTTAGAACGCAGACTGAATTCATTTGCACCCGTTGCACTCCAAAAAGTATTAAAACGTCAGTTTATTTTTGGCTGAATGGAACTTTGAACTTTACATCAAGCAAACCTCCAATTTCAAGTCAATATGCTGACTTCCAGTTGCCACGGCAAAATCAAATAGCAGCATTTAAATAAAAGTATCTGAAAAAATAGATTTTCACTTATAAAATGTTGCTTAACTTTGTTAAGATCCAAGGAATAAAAGCATAAAGACTGCTATTGGGCAATTTGGAATTATATTCTTAAAATTGGGTTCCAGGACAGTTATTGGCCTTTAGTTTCTTCCATTAAGTACTTGTGTAATGAAAAAGTTCAATTTGCGATTTTTCCCCTTGAAACTGAAAATACCAATAATAATTAAAATAGGCTGCTGCTGGGGAAAAGAAATGAATTCCCATAGTGGAAATCATTTGAAAGCTCCACGCATCCTTTATTAAACCACAGAAAGTGATTTAACTTATTAAATCTTCTCTATTAAACAGAAAGCCAACTCTTTGTCATCCATAAATTTGTTTTGAATCGGTGTTTTGCAAAATGCGAGGGAGGAGCACGAAACTAAAACCATAACCTTAAGTAACCTACTTGGAGTTAATTTGCTAATACCTCTTCAACTACTTGCATTTATATAGTGCCGTTCACACGGTGTTGTGTTGTGGAGCCCTTCTGCTTAACTCACCACCACACTCACCACCTCCAAATCTCACCTCGATTTACCTTTTAGCCCACACGTTTAGTCATCTTTCCCTCCCACCCTCTTCAACAACCATACTCCCAACCGCTCAGCTAGCTGTGAAATAATAATAATAATCCTTGCATTTGATATTAGCATCTTATCACATCATTGAGACGTCTCAAAGCACTTCAAAGGAAATACTGTGAAGTGGATTGACTGTGTATACTGTAGGCGAAACGCGGCAGCCAGTTTGCACATAGCAGTGTCCGACAAACAGCCATGGAGTGAGTGACCAATTTTATTTGGGGGATTGTTAATCAGACACTTGGAGAAACTCCCTTCTGTTTTTTTTAAATAGTGCCATGGGTTCTTTAACATCCACCTGAACAGGCAGACGGGACTTCGGTTTAGTACCTCCAGCAATGCAACACACCTTCCAGCACTGCATTGGAGTGTCAGCTTAGACTGTGATTCCAAGTTCCGACATGAGGTTTGAACCCATAACCTTCTGACTCAGAGGCAAGAATGCTATCTCTGTGCCAGGCTGACACACAAGTGTAAAGTGCTTTGAGGCAGCTTCCTGATGTTAAGTGCGCTATATAAATGTAAATTATATTCTACATTGTATGGCATTGGCCTCAGAGTGTTCAGTGCTAAACTTGTATTAGTGTACAATGGAGAAAATGTCATATCCCATCATTATAGTCTCTAATCATTGAAAAGGCTTGAATTAAACCACAAAAGATTTAGGGTTTGTGCACTTGATGAAAACCAGTTGTCCTGGTTCAAACAGTAAAGTTATAAATACAGCATTACTATTCCTGTTAACGGTTATTAAACTGTTCCTATTAAGTTAACAAAAGAACATTTTTGAAATGCTGTAGCAGAAATTAAAAGGAAATTCCACTAATGTAGGGCATTGTATGATTTTGAATGTCTTTGATCATACTCCCCAAAGGACCATTGAACTTTTAGGTCTCTCTTGCCTTTGGAGACTTAGAAGGACCGGAAGGAAAAGATTAAGATCCCCAGATATTAATATATACTTTGATGGTCTTTCATCTGAAACCTAGCTTTTTTGGACTTGCTGTGGAGTTTCAGCTGTGTCCTGTTCATCTTTTAAGAGTGTTTAGACATGCCAGCCACAGAATGACATTGCTGTAGACAAACACAATTGAGACAATAGGGTCTTAATTGTGAGATTCACAAAAATGAATAGCAAAGAGGCTGATCCTAATCTCGATTTCCATCAAGTTCACATTTGAGTGGAGTATCCCAAGGTTCGGCCACCGCAGATTTGGAATTGATCCATGTTTGCGATTTAAATCTCGCAATAGATTTTGATAATCAATCCAATGACCCACGATGAAATTCGGCACCAACTAGAAATCCAAAGCATTCTGTAGATGAACAATTACCTTGACTTCCTAGTGATGATTCGGCAGTTATGCTATCGGGAATAAACTGTGTTTGTGACGTTTTCATTTCACGTAGTTAATTTTCTTTTGTGGGTGGAGAGAGTCAAGAACTCAGCAGGAATTTTCAATCTTATGATAAGCAAAACTGAATCAAAATAACATTGCTCATTCAGGTCAAGGTCAGTAAGTGTGGCTAACAATTTACACGCACTTTTAACTTGTGGTTTAAAAGAAAACCACAGCGACAACAACAGTCACAGCAACAGTGGCAAATGTCAGTGACAGCGACTCCTATTTTTCCAGATTAAAATCAATGTGTTTAGAAACTTTTCTGTGAGGCTTGAAAGGCTAAGTGCACCAGTTCTGATGTAAACTAGTTGAATATGGCAAATATGACAGTTCTTTCTATATTGACAAATAGATGCACAATGAATCAGGGAAGGAATGTGTAGCTACTGAAAGTATAACTATAAAACCGTTGCAAACTGTGACATGAAAATGTTGTCTTGTATATGTAAAATAAAATTACACATAAGGTGTCCAGCTGCCTAAATTTATTTTGTTCAATGTGTTACACTGCTTTTATGAAACAATTGAGAAGGAACTATGAGAAATTCTCAGAATGAATCAGCTAATATTCCTTATACTAATAGAAATCAAGTCTATGTTCACAATTTATTACAAGTAATAATAAGTGAACTCAGATACTAATCATTTACAGAAAGATCGCTTTCCTGGGGCAATAATCCCTCCAAAATAATAATAATTTGGTCACTCAATCCACGACTGTTTTTGGGACACTGCTGTGCACAATTGGCTGCCGCGTTTCACCTACAAAATACACAATAATTACACTTTACATTACAGTATATTCTGTGAAGCAAAATGCAGTAGTCAATTGCGCACAGCAATGTCCCACAAACAGTTGTAGATTGAGGAAACAAATTTTTTTTTTGGACCTTCTCACTAGACACGGACCTGTGTCTCAGGAAAAATGTCACTTCTCATAGGTGCTGCTTGCTCACTTGCAAGTTTTCTGAAGTAAAATGTACCAATCAGTTATTTAATGATTGAAACTGAACATCCTATCTTGCTGGCTATCTGATTGATTCCCTTTGGTTTGTCTACTGCTACATTTCAGTTCCTAAACAGTCAACCAACATTCTGAGGACCTGAGGGGACTAATGCGCTCAAGGCAAAGAGAGGGAAATATTATTCATCTGCATTCAACAGCAACCGTTTCAACCCAAGAGGATTTAATAATCGAGGTGGCACTGCAGCCGTATTACTTATGTAAATCATATTAAGAAATGTTTGATGCGTTAGCAATGCTGCTGGCAGCTTTTCCATCCATCTCTGCCAGTCTACAATGGATCTCTTTCAGTGCAAACTTGTCTTGACCCAAGCATTGCTAATTTAAAAAGAAATCTTAGAAATTTCTTCATTTTTTATAAGGGTACATTGTATTGTTTTATTTTCAGATTTCCAGTAGATTAAATATGCCCCGTGGACTCATTTTTATATATTCAAATCTTTTTTGTATTTTTCTGCTTACTCCAACAAAATTCTATTTCTTTCATATGCAAGAGTGTACTTTCAAAGTCAGAATACTTCTACAGAGCCCTTGAAATATTGCACTTCCACCTGAAATAGATTTTACACTATTAAGGCTACAGGCATGATACGCTTGGCCCAACACTTGATGCTTATCCTTCTAAAAGGAACATAAACATACATTTTAAACATACATTTCACACTGCATTGGGTTCCACAAGTGTTTTTTTAATAAAAAAAGCTGTACTTTTTCCCCAGATCCCAAGAGCTATTTGGATGAAGAAGATCTCATTTGATCTCATAGCTCCAGTATACCCTTCGTCCTAAAATTTCCAGAATTACATTCCTATCCGGTCGTGGAGTGGGGAGTAAGCAGGTCGAAGAGGTAGGGAGGTGCCAGGGAGTGAAGGGACGTGTAGATGAAGATCCTCTACCACTAACCATGTTCTGTCTGTCTTGGAAGAGCTCGTTGCTGACATTGTGTTGCTTCCATTTCTTAGCGCCAACATTGCTTTTTTTTGATGGGCACAAAATTCAGTAAAAATAAACGTGATTAAAAGAAAACATGCCTGAAGTGTACTGGAAGGCAACAACACAATCTCAATGCTGGAACGACATAAACAAATCATTCCAGTTTGGTTCTCATGGTTCATGATGCCATCTGAACCCTTTAATTGCTTTATCATGCTCCCAGCTTCTTGTTATTTTCTATATTGTTTGTTTATCTGACAACAAGATGACATTGTTGTGATGTACAATGATCTGGGGCTGACGACTCTGGGTATGATAGTGCTGAGGATGAAAGATTAATTCACATTGTCCTTACAAACACTTTCTAATACTTGAACATTCTGACAGTCATAGTAAAAGCCAGAAATGTTACAACAAAGTGTCCATATAGATAGATGTTAGACTCACTTAAACAGATAGATTTTATAGATTAAAATATTAGTTCCGAAGGTCCTTATTCTTTTTTAAAAAATCACAATTGCTGAATGATGGTTAAATAGTCTTGTGAATGCTCCAAATAAAATGTTTTTTCAGTTTACTTTGGGAATCTACTTTCATTTGTGATTTTAAAATAGTAGCAGCTTCTTTTGGAAAATAACTTTGATTTATTTAAGATGAGGGAATCTTAAACAGGAGAGATGTATTATTAATGTTTCTACATGAAGTATCCCAAAGTAGCAAATGAGATTCAGCTTAAAAAAATGTTGAGTGAGTGACTTGTTTTACCAAGCAGACTTGTAATCCTGATGGACTTACTTGAGTGCAAGTTTATACCAGCATCACCTATGTGGAGCAGAAACGAGTCCTTCGAAATTCTATTGCTTTACTTAGAATAAGTAATCAACCTTCTGGCTCCCACAACACCTAACCCAATAATCTGTGTGTTTTAGGTGTCCCATTCAAAGCTGTTATCTTTACATAATTTCCAAGGATGGACTGTTAAAGCATTATACAGAGCCAATTTTGCAGGCCTTATCCCAGTGTATTCTCATAAATTAGATTGTGTAGCATAGAAGCAAAAAACTAATAAAATTCAGCCACCAGCACACATTTACCCCTGGGAATATGGTAAATGAACTAGTGTCAGAAGATGGAAAGCTTTCATCCACAGGGCAGCAGTATTAAAAATAGAGAAAACATGATTGAATTTGTAATTATGTTTTACACAGAAGGAGGAGTGAAAGGATGAATGGTAGTTGTACTTACACTTTCCATGATTGTTGGGACAGCATTAAATTCAAATCTGATGTGCCAGCCGAGTTCAGCTGGTAGCACTCTCACCCCTAATACAGTCACTATACTTTATAATAAACCCTGTGAAATGTTTTTGGACTTCTTCCTGATGTATGAAAAGCACTGCATCAAATGCAATGATTATAATTTATTATTCTAAATATAACTACTGCCAAGTGAAATGACTGGTTTTCTTTGCAATCAATCATGATGATCATTTGTACCAGTAAGGTTCCATAAGCAGCAATGAGGTAAATAAGCAATTCATCTGGAGGATTGATGGCTAACAGAGAAACTCTCTTCTCTTTTCAAGTTTGTCATAAGGTCCTTAACGTACACCTAAAGCAGACAAACAGGCCTTGGGAATGACTCATTCATAGGAGACCATCTCTAAAAAAAGTCAGGGAGCTCAAATCCTGACATAGGGATTGAACTCATAACCTTCTGAGCCAGAGGCAAGTGTGCTATCAAGTGAGCCAAGCTGACACTGTCAGTTTAGGAATGTCATGAGTCATCAGGGCCACTGCTGGAAGCATCCTTCAAATTGTGCGAAACATGGAGAAAATGTTAAGCTCTGAATAATTATGAGCAGTCCCAAAAATTGTCCCACCGCGATCAGCACGGTCGGTTCAATCACCTAATCACCTTTTTTGGGGGGGGATCTATATTATTAAGGCTGCTTCCTTTTTAATGTTTTCAAGGTTAGCAAAGAATTCTGCTGATAATTTATTTAGAAAATGTATGTAATCGTGGAGCAATGAAAGCCAGCAATGATTCCATAGATACTGTGCAAACAGCACGGACAGAATTTTAAAGGCCTTATTTAGAAGGCACTTTTGGCTCTCTGAGAGCTCTGGAGAACAATTCTTCCTTTCAATTAAGATACAATGGCTGTCTCTTGGGATTCCAATTGAAGACTAGGCTTGGTTGTGCAAGTAAAAGGAATCAATTAGTCCAAGTAGGATATGTATCAGTCAGTAACATGATTTAAGTTGATTGTGGTAAGAACAAAAGCTATTCAATGGTGTACATTTAAGCACTTCATGATAAAATCTATATTTTATGCTGCAACATTAACAGTTTCAAGTTATAAACCTCTAAATTGTACTTCTAACTCAAACTCCATAAGTACCAGTGCACACCAATATCTATGGCAAGGAAAGCATAAATGTGTTTTAGGTGTATTTGGAGAACACTAACAAATAAAAATGATTTAAAAGTCATTTCTTACCTTTTATCATATTGGCACTTAATGGATTTTTTAAAAAAAAGAACAATTCTGCCAAGTGTAACTGTGTTACAGAAAGCTATTAATAGAAATGATTCAATGTTAGGGATTTGTTTTGTTGGGGAATTCAAATCACTGTAAGAATAATTTAATTTTGGCAAACCCAATCAAAATTACAACATAATCTTTATTAGTTTTTCCATTCAAAACAATTGGATAATAATAGGGCATGTATACATTGTTGTCAATGGAAGACAAGGCAGATTACACCTTCTACCGCAAATTCAGACTACTGTGAAAAAGTGGCAATTGTTTTTTTNCTTTGCTTGCAAGCAAACTATATGATGACAGGATTTATATCGTTGTGGCAACATTTGACGACAACAGTGCACTCTCAGGCACTGTGACTTAAGGTAATTATTTAAAGTATCGAATGTGATTTTCTTTGCAAGCAAAGGAAACATGTGCCAAACAAATATTCCATTTAATAATAATGTAATAATCCTTGCATTCACTCACAAAATACAGAATTAATCCACTTTCCAATATTTTCTGTGAAGTGGTTTGAGACATCTCACAGATGTGTTATAGCACTATATCAAACGCAAGGATTGTTATTTGATATCATGTCTTATGACTTTGAAATGTCTTAAAGTACTTCACAGGATTTACTGTAGAGTGTGTTTTTGTAAGCAAAAACAGCAACCAATTTGTACATCAATCAGGAGGTGGATGACCACTTTAACTGGAAGATTTGTTGGCCAGGACTCCGGGAGAAATTTCCCATCTATTTCCAAATAGGTCCTTAGATTCTTTAACATGTTGCTGCTATTTTTAATGTTATTCCCCAATCGCATTCAGGTTAACTATTCTCTTCATAGTAATAATAATCCTTGCATTTGATATAGCGCCTTATTACGTTTTCGAGATATCTCACAGCACTTCACAGAATATTCTGCAAAGTGAATTAATTGTGTATTTTGTGGGCACAAAATATATTGCACATGTGTAAAAAATAACACTCAGCGAATCTTCTCTCTTGCAATGTTCTACCTTCACCACTCTTAATCAGACAAGTAACTGCTAATGTATAACCGTATCTCACTAGGACTTCTAATCTTTCCTCGTCTGCTTATGTTCAAAGTGTAATAGATTTTCCACTATCTTTTCCTACAGTTACATAGTAACTGATGTACAGTGTTATATTCCTGGTGGTGCATTTCCAGGTTTGCCTAAATCGTTTGAAGTAATAATTTATCTGTGCTTGCTGTGTATTTGAATTATGGGGTTTTCAGAATTTTCAATTAAAGCAAGTAATGTACCCACTACCTATGTAATATCATTTAATTTTTCAAATGGAATATTGAAATTCTTTGACATGGTGGCATTTTTGCTCTGTGAAAATAAATGGGATGGAATAATAAAATCTCACAGGGGGAGCTTGAGGAGTCATGGAAAAGCAAGTTTGCCGGAAAAGTGTCCCCGTCCTCAAAATCTGTTGCTGTTGCTCCCCATCTCATTGTTTTCCCTGTGTTGAAGTCAAACATCATTGTGTTTAGACCCCGTTATAAGCTAACACAGTTCTATTACGTGACCCTCAACCCCTCCTTGCCACGAAGGGTAGCTGTGCTTTCAACCACTACCCCCTTAACCTCTGAAACTCCTTGCCTCAATTCCTCTGCCTCATCCCATTTTTATGCATCTTTCAATCTCATCTCTCTCTTTGACCGTGACCCTATGATCATCTGTCCCTTCCCTCGTTGCTCGATGTCTAATCCCGTCCCTGTACAGCGCTTAAGGATGCTATCCTAAGTGAAGGGCGCTATACAGATGCAAGTTGTTGTTATCCGAATGGTAAGGAGAATCTATCCTGTAAAATTCAAAATTCGTTATTCTGCACAAATGACAATTAAAAACTACCAATTAAGTTGAATATCTCCTCATTTTGTGTTGTTGATTCTGTTCATATGGATTGAGGGTTGTGAAGATTACCTGGTATCATTTCATGTACCCGGCGATAGAATGAGAGTGAGAGAAAATCAGATGTGGTTTCTGCATTCAGCACATTATGTCTACACTGCACCTTTGCTTAATTTGACAACAAACGGATGAGACAGGTATTTGGATGCAACTTGTAGTGCAAAATATCATAGAATAGTATGATACAGGATTTCTCTTGCCATTCCCCATATGGTGAATTGATGATCTTAGACAGACATCTAAGAAAGCACTGAACAGAGAGTAAAGCACTAGTCCTGAGGGAGAACAAGAGCAAAACATATCTTCAGACAAGTCAAGGTTAGGGCTCTCAAGCATCCTTTCAGCTGAGAAATAGTTTACAGCATAAAGAGACTTAAGGAAGCAGAACACAATTACTGTATTTGCAATAATATTACATGGACGAGAACTGTCCATTCTTCCTTAACAATTGCATACAAATACTGTTTCTTGGAATAGCACTTGCACTCTCCTGTGACATTCAAACACTTTTTGCATTGGTGTACTATAAAATCTGAAGAGAACATAAATAATAAACACAGTGAGTTACAACTGCAAAACTCAGAGACCTCATGAAGAGATATTAAAAGCACAAGTGCTGAGTAAGGATGTCTGAGAAACCATTGCACCCAAACTTTCATGTATATGATGCATTGTAATGCAGCCTTCCAGGCAACATTAGGCTTCTAGCGCATTTTGCAGCTGTAAAATCTAAGAAGCCATTCAGCCGGATGATAGATTTCCAGCAAAAACGTTCTATGTGTTTAGAAGTAGAATATATAGTTTTAACAAACAGGCTTTCATATTTACCAATGAAATACACAATTTCCCATTTCCTGCACATTTTATAATCTGGTACTAAAATCCTTAATATCCACAGTAAATTTGTAACTCACATAATTGACTTGGTATTTTGTCTGAATGTCTATACTTATTTGCCTTTGTTTTTATTTATCTAAAATGCAATATCATTAAATCCTAGCTGCTGCAATCAGTTCCCTTTCCCTGCATGTATCACAATTGAATGTTGTTTGTAAAAGCTAACCCTGCAGGTCAGCCACCTGCAATAACGTCATGTCTTTATCTTTACTGCATTAACATTTACAAACTACAAAAAGCTATCAACATAAATCTATTGAATATTCCATTGAATAGAAACTAGAAATCAAAGTCATGTAATAAATGTACATTTCTTAACTTCCAAATGCTGCTGCGATCCCTAGTGGCTTGTTTTCAAGCTGTGTTTTTCTAAGGGTTTAGAGTATTGTTTGTAAATAATAATTCAAAGCAAATACATCTTCAAACTAAGAAAGAAATGCATGTTAAAAATTGCACTGAGCTTTTCTTTTAACCAAATTCTCCAACTTTTTAAAAAAGTCATGAAGCAATCAAAAAAGTGAGCCTTAAAAAAATTGATTTAATTAAATGAAACTGGTAGAAATCAGTGAATTCTGAAGTGAATCAACTATCGATTGAAGGAGAAAGGAAGGTTATAAGTAACGCTGACTTGACAATTTCATTTATTTTTTGTGACTCTTGCTGGATTACTTGGTAGAAAAAAACTTCTTTATATATAATATATAGTGTATCATTATTAAAAAGTTTAACACCAGCATATTTTGATATTGGTTTTCAATTGGTGTAGTCGTATTAAAGAAAGATATTTCTAATGGCCTCACCTTGCCAAGCTAACAATGTGAAGCGATTGTGAGCAATTGCCTGGTGTTCAGCAAGTATAAAAAGGGCCGGATGCATTTATTTCCCATTCTCGTTGCAGAATGTTTGCAATGCGATCCATTAAAATGAAGGGGCATGACCATTTTGCTTCTCTTCAGACCTTCTTAAAACTTGCAACTGAACGCCAGCAACGATGGATTGCAGCCAAATGTTGAGCCAGCACAAATTACATTGCAGCCTTGCCCCCGACCCCACCTGGAGGAGGCAGTTTCAGAAGCAAAGGTTTTGTCTACCACAGTATGCATGTGACATGGAGCTAATTGAACTGGGCTTGTTCTCCCATGGACCACTGAAACTCCTCAGCCTGCCCGATTGATGGACCGGGGAGCTTGAGCCTTAGCAAAAAGTTGTCTGCGCGTGCACAGAACTCCTTAATTGGTGTTGATATTTAATGGCCCCCAATGTGATGTGATACAGTGATGGAAGCATAAATCACTCTTCCTGCACCATTTTACTGCGCTCCTGGGAATAATGTTGTTCCACTCCCAGCAGTAAGAACACAGCACCAGAATATCCTCAGTTTCTATCCAAGCCCCAATTCAGCCTATTGTAACTCTTCTACACTTATTATTAAAAATTATTATGGAGTTAATTTATAAATTTGAAATGTTACCACGAACATGATTTGATCTGCTCTTTTCATTGGAAACTTGTGTACAAAATGAGCAAAGTCAACAAATTAGTAACTCTTGCAAATGAAGGTTAATGAATGATTAATATTTTTTTTCTATTTCGACAGAAACAGGGTTGAGATCACAAAAGTGACACTGGGAGAAAAGGGACAAGGAGGTTCAGCTCTTTGACTGCCCTTGAATTTACCCACCACAGAATTTATCCACTGCAGAAGATCTAACTGAGATTAAAGTTAAAAGGAGTTAATGCATTCCTCCAAGGTGAGCTATATCTCTCACTTCTGATTAAGTCAGATGGCATTCACTGCACTTTGCTTGTCTTGGATTTGGGTTAAGACATGTAGTCTCCTGTGGCTTTATAAAGAAAGTAGTGATTTATTTGACCATTAACCTCGACACGGAGGACAAATCTATATATAACCTTATTTTAAAGCTGTCATTCACACTTCACATCTCTGGATCTATTACAGCTTTGAGTAAATAGCAAGCAGTTGCATTTACGGTGGGTAATTTACAAGTTTTGCTGTAGATTCATGATTCACTGTCTATTTTCATGAAAAAGATAAATATTTAATCACAATTCCTAAATTTATATTATTCACAGCAAACATGTCTATATGTCATTTCATCCAGTCTTTCACCTCTGTGCTATCTTTCTTCAGTCAAAAGGGAACATGGGGAGATGATTCCTTCCATCAGTGACCAATAAAGAAAGAAAAATGTACTGACTCCACTGTATCTTCCTCAACTCTGCACGGACTAGTTTGGCCAGATTCTATGTATTTCTATGTAATATGTAATCCACTGATCGATAATTGAGGAGTATACAGAGCTGAGGATGATGCAGAGTTGAGGAAGATACAGTAGAGTCAGTCACTTGCTGTTTGTCTTTTACATATTGCCTTTTGAAATCTGCTTCACTGAAACACTAGGTTTGACTGGAAATAGCGACACCCAATTTAGAAATACTGAATTCTGATGACTGACTAAGGAGCAAGAGCTCTTCTTATGTCACTGCCAGTACGGATTCGAGATGTGCAAGAAACGTCCTAAATACATTTTGAACAATTTTAGCTATTTTAATTTGATACTTTCCTTTCTTGCCGTATATATATTTTTCAAGGCTTTGACAGGTTGATTCCATGCGTAAAAAAAGAAAATTAAAAAAAAAGGTGAAAATGCAAATGGTGATTTCGAGCACAAAGCAGATGTTACTTATAGTATTATTGAAAACAAATTCAAGGCATGTGAGCGCCTAGCATTTATCAAATTTGCAGTTTAACAAAAATGTCAGTTTGATTGAATATGTTGTTTGTCGTACAAAATAAAACCCAAAATGTAATTTGTAAGTACAATACCGACCTGGAAAGGCTTTAGGCATTTTGTACTGTATTGCTGGACTTGAAAGCTGATGAAGCAAAAACTATATAAGACTGTTTTATGTAACTCCTTTCAGCAAATGATACTGCTGGTCACACAATCAAATTATTTGGACACGCAGCTTGTGTAAAGGAACATTCAATGAATCGAATAATATGCAATGTGTTATTTCTACCTTGTTAGGTCATAACTAATGTCCTTGACATCAGTGTGAACAAGCTTCTGTGCTATCATGTCACACACCATTATCCATTTACCTTTTTTTTATATATACTTACCTGCTTTAAGTTCGAATTACAGCATTTGATACTGAAACAGTTGTACAACTTGATGATGTCCAAGACTTGCTCCCAAATTTACAATACTGGTGACCTTAGCTTTGACGGAAGCTTCATTTTTACAGTTTGTATACTTAGAATTACACATTACAGAAACAGGCCATTCAGCCCAACAGGTTAGATTTATATAGGAAATGACAAGAAAAAAACCATTGATTTTTATATAATGTCAATCCTTTGTCATCGCAATTCAGAAATAAAAAGGCTCATTGTCAAGAGTTGTACAAACACAAGTTTATGATGGAAATGTTGGAGAGAGAAAGAAAATCGTTCTCTCAAAAACAATGTTATTTTTTAATAATGATAAAGAAGAGGCTTTATTTTTTCAAAGGTGCTTTGTTTTGTAAAAACAAATGTGTGTACATGTACCTAATAAAACTGAATGTATTGTTTTTATTGGGTTAGATGAAAAAGGATTTAAATTGGCTCTTCTGATAAATTTGTTCACCTCGTTTTAAAAATCACAGTTGTGAGTGAATGTAAATTCAAATACAGCTGAAGCATTAGGTGGCAGGATTTTCTTGGAAATTTTCAGAAATCTTGGGCCTGCATTTTTGATTTCCATAACAATGAGAGACAGTGTTAATTATTGGTGGCTCTACAAATCAAACACCATTTGTGATATATATCAACACTGAATTTTCATGTAGTTTTATCTACAAGCACTGAAAACATGTGCCAAGTGAATATTCCATGTAGACAATAGCTGTGTAATAGTAATAATCCTCAGATTTGAGTGCTTCACAGTAACTGCAGGCAAATGCAGCAGCCAATTTGCTTACACCATTGTCCCACAAATAACCAGAAGACTTCACTAGTCTATTTTCAACATACCTTAGCAGATCCTCTCTGTCTTTCATCTGTGGCTTTCAGTTTGGGGAAGAAATCACTTACGTGACAATGTTTAAGTCAAGGTCACATTGGACAAAAGTCACACAACAATTGTTGGCTATTTAGCCTCAGCAAAACAGACCATCTCACCATCAAAACACGCACATTCCTTTCTTGTAACCGCTCTCACTTCACTCCTTCTATTTTATTGTACTCTGCAGGTCATCCCTTGTCTCGTCAACCTTTATTGCTGTTTCTTTCCTCCCTTTTTACTGCCACTCTTTCCTTACAGTTATCTAACGAACTCCAAGCGCTTTAAGGAAAAGAAGTCAATTGGAACAATTGACACCATTCACTCCTGATTTTGAACTGCTGCTCTGGCCCTTTCGGTTTCAACTTCACTCACACAAGCTGACAGCGCATGCAATCACCTGTAGAGAAACAAATTGTTCCAATTGACTTCTTTTTGTGTTGTAAAGCATCTGGCTTCCCCTTGTGCTGCAGCAGGCTTTGGATTCCCTTTTTATTTAAACTGCCAAATTATTCAATGGATCAAACTAATGAATATTAAATAAAAATTATAAATTGGATTTGTGAAACATTTTACTGGATAGCCACAGCATGCACTGCAACAGTATTTTTCCTCAACAAAATATTTCCAGCTTTGTTTCAAAGTGAGAAATAATACTTCAGTGATGATTATTTACCACGTTATGTTAAATTCAAACTTATGCAGTGTAAATAAAGTCAAACTCCCTTTCCAAAAGTTATGGCTATAGGAATCACCACTATTTTTGTATGAAAGGGATATTGTAAAATCTGACTTTTAGATTATATTTCTGAGAACAAGTCAATAACTGGAATGGATCTTGCAGAGCCCCGAGTCCCTGTGAAAAGAGCTGCTTCTCTGAGGAAACTGATTGATTTAACCCTGAACACTGTACAAGTTGACAATGGTTGGAGATTGAATGTGGGTTCCCCTTCAGTGGCTTTAACAGGGTCAGTGCCAAGTAAAGGCTGGGGAGATAATTATGTTTGGAATTAGAGTTGGGATGTATGCTTACATGCCAGGAGTCATGGAGGTGTACTGCATGACAATATTCAGTTGGCAATATAGTTTGGACACTCAGTAGCACCAGAAATGATCAAATGATTCTCATTGAAGAATTGGCAGGACAAAGGATGAACGAGGAGATCGTGAAAGGATTTGTGAAACAGAAGGCACATCAGAAGGTGGATTTATACACAAAAGGATGGAAATACTCAAAACATTTTTACATCTCAGCAAATAGGTCAGCGAGAAACCTTCATCATAAAGATTTTAGCTTCCCTTCTTTTGAGCTGCAATCTTTGTACATGAACTGCAGATGTATTACAAGCGCTGGAAGATAATAATATCACAGTAAAGCAATTTCCATATTTACAGCTTTATATGAACCAAAGCGTATTTGTTGTGGCTTGGTAAAAAAAGATATTTGAAAATCACTTTTCCGGTGGATTAGTGATTATACTAGTGTTTTGGGAAATTTTCATTAAGTGACCGAAAAATCAGGTGCAAACAATGAATTTTCAGGTTTTATTTTTGTTTCTTTAAAAAAACATGTGAAACGGGGGGGGAAAAAAAGCACCTAAACTAGAAATTCAAGTTAAATAATGTCAGGAATTAAAGGAGGTGCAGATGGTACTGAGAAGAGACACAATACGGAACTGCAAATAAGAGTTTTGGAAACGTTACAAAAGCAGACAAGAACGGATAAGAGGATTAACTGAAAGCTTAAGGCTATACAATGGAAAAGAGCAGCCCAGAAATGGTCTGACTTGAGAACCCTCCATCTCTACAGCTACCATTATCCTAATGCACTTATGTCTTTACCAACAATCCTAACACAACTTCAAGCTCTCTAACCCACACAACAAGAGCCAAAAGCAATTCCTTCCCATAATATACCCCCACTTCAAAAAATTCAAGCTCTGGTTGACAGGAAGGGCATGTCCTATTTATTTGTATTATTTTTCTTTCCGCCTATCTGTGTTTTTCTAACGAACAAGATGTTTATGGGTCGCTCTTCCAGTTTGTCATGGCTTCTCTCCAGCTGTATCATTTTTTAGTTCTTGGTTACATTACAGGAATCCTGTAGCTTTTCAGACTGGTTCGGAAATGTGATCTCAAAGTAATTTCCCATTACTGCCAAACTTCCAGCAAATACAATCTGCGAGAATGTCTAATTGTTGTAGCCAACAATGCTGTATTTTAGTATGATGGAGAGCTGAATGTGTCGCGTAATTCAGAATAAAAATAAATCTACACGACAGCTTGACTTTGCCTTCTATGGGCAACTGCAGATTGGCTGTTTTCCAGATAGACTGTATTGAAAGAGAATGACTTGAAAAAGTGCAGTTTGCAATTAAATTACGTCTTTGAACAATTATTGCCAATTGTTGTGAGATGACTCTATAAAGTGATTTTAAAAACAAAACATTTGTTCTCATTGTGTTATGTACTTTTGGTACAAAACGTTTTTTCAAGTCAGTAAGTGCAATGGCACACTAGCTTTCAATGGCAGCACATAAACCCAATTTTTTAATACTTTAAGCTGTCGCTGTGCAATACTTGATTGTCTGGGCTGTTCGCCAGGGGAAATGGCAGAGGTTGCCGAACAGGAGAAGAAAACATCAAATATTGATCTTTGCCTTGATATTGGCTGTCACTGCATTACCCTGCCGGGATCTCAAAATATTACTTACAGCTTAAATTATGATGTGCAGCTTTGTCTCTCTTTGGCCATGTTACGTAGACTCAACAGTTATTGTTATAGCTTTGCTCCAGGTTATGGGACATGAGTGCTGGGTTTACACAACAAAAACATTAATAATTAACAGCATACTGTTTGGTGCTGAAAAGCAATTTAAAAACAACAGAACTGGAATCTGGATTTTTGAAGCTGCAAAACATTATGTAAACATTAATCTATTTGTGCTGATGATCTAACATGTTCTATCTTCATAATCCCCAAAATTCCCATGATATTAAAAGCCCAGGTATAGCTACATTAAGAATGAATTGAAACAACTAATTTATCAGCCATTCAACCATCTCAAAATAACATGATGATTATTGCTCAATTTGAACATCACAGTGTATTTCTTCACATTCAAATTAAAAGCGAGCTACACTATAAAAAGTGCGCAATTAAATGTTGGTACCAAAAGCACTTAATGGTCATTGGGATTTCTTCTGTGATGTTCTAACATTTACAAAAAAATTAAAAATTAATCAATCAATAACAAGTTGTATTTATATCATGGCCTTCACGATGGATGCAATGTTGGGGCAAAATAAGGCAGAAGTTTACTTCTCATGAATAATAATCGAAACAAGACCCGGAATTATAGTATGCTTACAATTATTGGATTTATACTGAATTTGACAGTAAAATGAACTGGTATAAGATTAAAATGCTTTCAATTCTGCAATGTGTCATGTCTTGTTTTTTTAATAAAAAAAGAAAGTTTTTGAAAGATTATAATTTAAAAGGAATTAATGAGGATGTCTAAAGCCGTATTAGAGGTCATTTATAATTTTGGTTATCAGCAATATCATCAGCTGCAGACCATATAATCTTGCCCTGAATGGCCAATCATTCCTCAGTGTGTGAAATTATCCCAACTTGGCTGACGTTCTTATACCATTTTCAAAGTATTGAACAATTACTCACTCACTCATTAATATATATGGTTGGAGTGGACAACATGTATTCAAAGCAAACACTCTCCTGTTTCCATCAGTTGGATTGTAGAACTCATCAAAGTGTCTAAGCCTTAGGTAGTATGAATGCTTGGCTATTGGCCATCGATGAGGGACTCATTCTTTCAGTAATTTACACTGTATCTTTGACATTACAATGTGAAGTGCCTCTCAGTGAGCACAGCTTGTATGATGATGGAAAATGTATTTCCCTGGAAAATGGACTTCCATTTATGAGGATGTTTCCATGTTCGTAAGAGCAATGATATTATGTACGAGATGAGGTTTGTGAGTAAGGAAGGTAAAATAATAATAATAATCTTTGCATTTGATATAGTGCCTCATCACGTCTACAAGACGTCTCAAAGGTTCTATTCCAGAATGGATTTTATGTTTGAAAACAGCATCTGACCTCCAGGTAGTTCTTTGCTGATACCAATTTACTCTCTTAATTTGATGATGAAAACACAAAATTAAAACACTAGCGACATCTTACAATTGCGAAATCAAAGGATTGATTCAGCAAACTCATTTGAGCAAAGGGAATATTAATGGTGTCCTTAACTATGTAATTAAGAACATAAGGAAGACCATCTGCACAACAATTTGAATTTAAGTTACAGTGGTTTGGGGGTTGAATGTACATTTTATGTTCTTAAACAATCAATAAAATGACTTTGCTACCATAGCAGTCATGACTATTTTTGGCTATATTTTTCTTTGTTAAACCCAGCAAAAATAAACAGAAGAAGCAAAACTAGATGTTGTTCTATTAGATATAATAAGGTAATTCATATGTTCATATCAATTACATGTATTCCACTGTAGCATTGGTTTCAGTTTCTACAAGCATCAAACGTATTGTGTTTTACAATGTACTTCCATGAGACTATATAAAAAATTAATATCAATCATGGCTGTAAGCACATAAAACTGAACAAATTCTCTGTTTTCAAGTGGCAGAAAACATTTTGTTCGGTCAATACATTGTGGCTGATATTGATTTTAGGTCCTGCACTTGTGCAAAATGTATTGATTAATAAAAACTCTTTTGCATTGCAGCGCAGATCGCTGTTATTTTCCCTCTGTTCAAAAGAGATTGGGGTGCTGTTGAAAGGTCATTGAACAACAAGAGATGGAACAATTTTTTACCCAATTGACCTCCATTCCTTCCTTGTGGGTTGTTCACTGATGTTCTGCCTCTATCAAGTTCTTGTGTACTGTTAGGTTAGTTCAATATTTGTGATCTTTTTTTAACTATCAGATTGTATGTCAACGTATCAAAATTTCAACAAGTTCACTAAAAAGGTACCATTGGATGTGATTTAATTTGTTCAATGTATTTGCATAAAATCAGCGTTTAATATTCAATCTTCTGTACCCTGGATATTGTGTACAATCTGGTGATGTGGACTGTTGTCTTGTCTTTATATAATAAACTGCTAATAATCCTTGCAATTGATTTTGTACTTTATCATGTCTTTGAGAATAAAATGACTTTGCTTCACAGAATATACTGTAAAGTGAATTGACTGTATATTTTGTGGGTGAAACACGGCAGCCAATTGCACACAGCAGTGTCCCACAAACAGTCGTCGATTGAAGTGACCAATTTTTTTGAAGGAATTATTATCCAGGGAAAAGTGAGCCGCCAATCAACTAACAACCGGGCTCCTACGTACTGCTAGGTAAACAGAGGCATGTGGAGTAAGGAAACGTGCCCAACATTTCGCCCTGCCGGGAATCAAACCCAGGTCTATCGCTTGCGAGGCGAGTGCTGTAACCACTGAACTATAGGACTCCATATGTGTGGATACTGCAAGGTGATAGAATATACTTGAGTCAATGGTTGAAACAGTCAATGTTTCGTAAATTATTGCCACAGTCTCCATTGTCTTAAAAATTAAATACAACTCCCCCCATCACCCAAACACACTAATTCAACTTGGAAGAAAGTCTCGAGTACTTTTTTCTATTAAGATACAACTCATTTTTGCAAAAGGAGGCTATTGAAGCAAGGAATATTGTCTCATTTTTTGGGCCCTTTTTTGGTTCTGAGTAGAATGAGATTACAAAAGAAAAGTAAACTGTCAGACTTCTTATGTCCCAGTTTCCCCATTAGAATCGGCCTGTTGCAGGCTATAAATCAATGAGATGAACTGGGATTTCAGACCACTAGACCCCAGTGATGAAAGATTCATAGCCTTAAGCTATTAATCCATGTGCACTTCTCCCAGTTGTAATTTCTAATCTGTTAACAAGAGACTGTGAAATAGTCCCAATTAACCCTCGCTAGAATGCGATTTACCTTTTAAAATGCGACTCACGATATCAGGTTTTTATTGAGAGTTCCAGTCTGTCAGGATTGCAGTCACTGACACAATCTCAATCATTGTACTTCAAAGCGAGTTAATCTGTCATAAGAGGAAAAACAATAAAGTGTCACTAATTAAACACAAACATTATGTGTCATTATATCAGAAAATATGGTAGGTGCTACTCATTCATTTGCTTCTCTTTCCTGTGTGTGTTGTTTTCTCTGAAATACATTGATGCTTTTTGTTTCAACCATAGGTTCTGGCATTGAATTTCACATTCAACATTCTCTTTGTAAAGATTGGTACTGTTCAGCTGTGCCACAAAAATGAGTAACGTACATTTATCCAATCCCTTGCCACGCAATGCCTCCCCCACCCCGAAACCTCACTCATCCATTCAGTTTTGGAATAAGCTTTAGTCTCATACTATCAGGATAGACTATCAGCCACAAAAGCCAGAGTAATAGCCTGGAGTGACTGAGTTATACCTCGCTGTGATGGTATCTAACAAGAGATACTCTATAATCCCCGAAGCAGCCACAAATGCCAATATCTAATTTTGAACATAAATCTATGGTGGAATCTCTGCTTCTGAGTTTATCACTCATCAGAACCAGTCTAATGCTTTCAATCCCTCAGCTCAGCAACTCCCAGCATTTGATATGAATTGGAACTGGAGTGTACACAGTATAGGAATTTGCTGATCCTTTTTATGCTCTGTGACGATATCAACCACTCTAGCCATTTTTAGGTTGTGAGCTGTTTACTTTAAAGCAAATTATGAGGGTGGTTGGATATCTGTCACATTCATGAGTCTGGCTGACATCAATCTACAGGAACCACATGTTGCTCAGTGGAGAAGTGAAAAATTATCAACAGAAATAACATACCATACATACCTCTCAATAAACTGGGCAGAATTCCTCTGCTTTCCACATACAACATTACTGTATTCAGAGAATTTTTTCCAACAGCTTTGAGATTCCATGTGAAAGGCGATAAAATAGGGATTCCTAGTGCCAGGGTTCTCGGTATTATTTTTTACAAAATGCTTACTTATAGACAAGACAAAAATCTATAGTGTTAAGTAATTAATTGGCATAAACTGATAAAATGCCTGGAAGTTGGTTTATTTTAAAATAATAATCATCTATCTTAATATTATCATACAAATAATTGTCAAGGTCAGTTCCTAATAGGTCTTTTACGTGTTGCCAGATTCACTTTCTGCTTTTTCTGCTTTATTAAACAGGCAAACTCGGAGGTAATTGAGCGACCATTCAAATATTTGTTGTAATTTTTTGATGCATATTAGACTGAATATTTTCTGCATGACTTTAGCTTTCAGAGGTGGAAATGGGTTTCTGCTTAAAGGGCTTAATGAGATTAGGCAATGAGGTTTCCTCATGGCTGTTTATCCCAAATAACTGGGAATGCATTTGAAGTGTGTACGATAGCAGGAGGGAGGTCTGGAAAGGAGAATGGGGAACATGTAATTTTTTCTGGTACTGAAGCAATCTGTGAGCTACTTATTTTGCTTCGCACAGCAAATTTGACTATGTTACTTCTCAACTCCCTACAACAACAACAATAGCGTCTTTCACACTGGATGGCGTTTTGGAGCGCTTCATGTAGAATTGGAGAGGCTCAGAGGTCTCCAGCCATGTAGACCAAGTGGATTCCAATTGATGACGTTGCACATATGGTAGAATAAAAGATCATTAAGATCCTTATTCAACAACACGTGTTTCTGTTCCATATTCAAAATCGATTTCCTTTCTGACAGAAAGATAACAGTCCAAAATGTAAATTTACAACTGAATGAACAACTTGTTCTGGAAATTATGTTGTTTCCTAACCTTATTATTGTGCTGCCTTGTTCACAAACACATAATACTTGCAAGCACACACACACCCGTGAAACACAGTACAGTAAACCCAGCCCTACCAGACTCCAGATATCCGGAATTCATACCTGGCTGGACCAGACCTGCAACAGAAACATTTACACTTAGCTGGATCTCCCCCACCCCCGCACTCTCCACCCCATTGATCTGGCTAGCTGGTGGTTTATTGCATCTAACATTATAAACATTTTGATGAACCTTTCTTTTCCCACTAAATGGACTAAGTTTTCAGTGGTTTTGCTCACCGGAATATGATCTGAAATCACCCTTTTTACTCTTTTATCAATTCTATTCATTGCTTCTCTGAGGACTTTAAGAAGCCTTTTACCAGTATAAGTTCTGGAAGTATGAAGTACTGAGGGAGTCTTTCTATAGTCCCTGAAATTTGAAGATTACATTCCTCACCTGTGAAATTAGTGCAAAGCCGAATCCAAGTTATTATCCCACCTTTGGAGATTAGGATCAGCTTTGATGAACCTCAAGAATGAGGAATATAGTTCTTTAAAACAGAATTTAATTCACCAGTACAATGTGTATAATCATCTCCATGATGAACTGATCCTACACTGACAATTACATCAGATTGATTTTCACAGTAATCCCCCCACATTAATCTGGCAGCCAATGTATTTTATCACTTTTTGCTGAACCTCAAGGTTCCATTTCCAGTGCCTTTGGTCAGATATTAGAATGTTTTAACTAGCATTACAAGGTCTTAGTCATGCATTGTGGCAGCATTAAGAGTAATCCCACATTTCCATTTATTTTTATCTGATCTAAGTAATGCAATTTTGAAGTATAAATTAAATTAGATGAAACAGCATCTGGGAAGTTATGCTGACATTGATAGCATTATATTGCATTAATTGGATGAGAACGTTGTGGCAAGGCTACGTTTGCATTTTGGAGCGAAGTCTGACTCTGAAAATTATATCATGGATTTTGCGATTCAACGAATATGCCATTTTAAGCATTTGTGTTCTTCCTGTTCCCCGCACTGGATCTCCATCTATTTTTCTAACACTCAGAAGATCTAGAAAGTCTGGTCCTTCTTCAATAGATGCTGATAATTTGGCTCATCGCTCTCAGTTTTGGTTGAGCAGGTTATGTCTAGCCACTCAAATGGGATCAGTTGCAGAGAGCAGTCGACGACTGGAACATGTTACCAGGAAATGTGGTAGGGGCCAGGACAATGGACTCATTTAAAAAAGCATCTTGATGGGCCGAAGGGCCTTCTGTATCCAAAGGAATCTCATGAGGAATTCACATGAGCAGAGGTTGGGATTCAAAACCAGGTTGTGGATTTTGGTCAGTTGTATGTTCTTCAGGAAACTGCTTCACCTATTTAGTTTAGCTAACCATTCCAGGCCAATAAAGTCTGAAATTCCTAGCAAGCCATTTTGGAAAAATACTAAGGACCTCCCATGTTAAAGGTGTTTCGTGGTAAGGATATGACCTGGTAAAACTGTGTCATGATAACTTTAATAAATATTTTCTTATAATGTCATTGATCTGGAATGTAATAGATAATAACAGTTTGAGGGCCAGCTACAAGGCAGTAAATCAAATGAGCAATTCTGATGCACATCACAGCCCTCAGGATCAAAACGCAAAAGAGTCGAAAATGTTAGTAAAACCCAAAGGTCAGTTTAATGCTTAAACGGAAATGCCAGTTATTAGTCACTCTTTTAATAATCTTTACAATGTCAATTTATAAAGGATGGCTACAAGGTTAATACAGATTTAATGACTGTAACACTTGCTCTTGTGGTTTAAGACCTTTGTGAGAAACTATTGATATGCGTTTTAATTACAACTTCATAACTCTACCACCCAACAATTGATCTGTAAGTAAAGCTTATTACCATAGACTAATGATCAGGATATCTTTTATAGACAGAGGGTCTTAAACTGTTATCAATTTAACAAATATTCCAGGATACAGAATACAATATGTACTGAATTAAGGCCTTTCAGTTAGAAGAATTACATGAGGCAGTAAACCATGACTGATATAACCTCTTCCCCCACCAGGCCCCCCACCCCCATACTGCAGGTTGACCTGTTATCACATAAATCTTCAGGTTAAATGTCATAATGAGCTTTATTGTCTATCCCTGACATGTTATGTCATTTCTATCTTACAAGTACACTAAAGTTGCCAGACTGAAAAATGGTAGAAACCCAAATAGTATTTTGTACAACAAAAAATGCAAAGTAATGAATACGTTATGTGGGAGTGAGTTGAAGCCTATCTTTCATTTACAAGAATTACATTACTTGAGCAGATAGAATTTTGATAGAATTGTAGCTTAACATCAATTCCCAGTGTCTATTGCATCAGCAGTTATTGCCATGTAGCATCTCATGAGGTCTTGTCACTCTATCTTACAGATTTGAATACCGCATGATGAGAACAAGCAGTGTCGAAATGAGAACATTTCCTCTCTCTGGGGCAGCCTTTGTATCCATACAGGAGAAGCAGCTATAGAAAGAAACACATTTCAATGTAAAGGAAGAGAGATCTTCATACTTATCAAAATCACAATAAACCTATCAAGAAAAAAAATGACAGTGAAATGACAATCGATATGCAATTTCTCTAATATCACAGATACACATACACATGAAGCATGCGATTTTGTGAAAGTCATTTTGATTGAAAAATGTCACTTGACAAGAGTGTGTTTTGTCAAACAGTATTTTCTAATGTTGTGATGCGAAATAATGTTGAAGGGAGAGGTTGTAATAAGATAAAATCTGGATTTGCATAGTTTTTTATATGCTCTTGTTTCCTTCCTCCCCTCTCCCTCCCCAACACAATTCATTTGCATGAAAAGAAAACTATACAGTATAACCAAACAAGTCTTTTCATACCTAAACAATAAAAAACATGTTTATGCAAGTAGTTACACTTGCTGAATGGAATTGCAAAGCTGTTAGAGGCCAGCGAACAGCATAATCAGGCTTTTGTAGCCACCTCTAATGGTTTATATAACACTAAAAATAATATTCAACCCAGGAGAGCACATAAGGCAGCATCAAGCCAAGCACATACATATTCAAATACACCCCCTCATTCAGTCACAAAAAGTCCTTGCCAAAGGATGTCAGAAACATTGATGAACATAGAGAAGTTTTGAAGCCTCTTAGATTATCGCTTCTCTGGAATACAGTTTTAAAAAGAAGGCTTTACAGCTCCTGTATTTTTTAATAAAAAGAAAACATCAAGGGTAGCTATCAAGGTCAGCACTATGTGATATTGATGATGTTTCCCCCTGGATCCCATTCAGTGAATCAAAGAAGGAATACATCAGCATTTATGAGACTCAATGCAGAATTCAAAATAACTCATTTCAACTCTTCTGTATTTAAAGATATTACTGATTATGATTTCTGAATTTTTTCATGGACCTACAAGCCGTCTGAAATGTAGCATATTATTTGACTTGGGCGTACAAATAATTTGAGGGCATGGCTTTGCTGCTATTCTTACCCTACTTTTTCTTCCTTCCAAAGACATGCACACGACCAGCCAAAGGTGACCTGCTTCTAGGTCTCTGCCACTTTGGACCAGGTCACCAGCTCAAAGTCCAGATGTGTGTCTTGAACCCACAGCCTCCTGACCCAGAGACAAATGTGCTACTGAATGAGCCAGGCTGTACAGAAGATTTTATACTTCAGGCACAAAACTGCAATGACGACCCAAATCAAAAGGTTGCTCATAGCAATGGATTTCTAAACCCATACCAGATACTGGCATGAAGGGGCTGAAAATGTTCTATCATTATCTCACAGCCCAGTTTGCATTTCTAATGATACACATGTTCCGTGAACAAAGAAAATTAATCTGTTGAATGAAAGATCAGCTGCATATTGAGCAAATGGAAGCTCTCATAGCCGATATTGACTGCCAGTATATTAATGTGAATACAGTCAGAAAGACCCAATGCTCTCAGGAAACCAGCAATCCAAAACGTTTCTCTCACCAAACTAATGATATTAATACAGATATAATCTGTAAGCTTCTCAAAATCCGTTGCCTTCCAGAACAAGTCAACCAGGAATACTTTATTCAAAATGATGAAATAATGCACTAGTCAAGCGACAAAGAGCCAAGCCAAGTTAGTGCTTCCCAAGCGTAAATGGTGCAGTTATTTATTTCTACCTTCTCCCTGCTGAGTGACATGCCTCTTATTTTATCAAAGGATTTGCATCTGGCTGAGTACATGCCTTATGCAATTCTCATCTTTTAAGGTGATGAAAAATACAAGTATCAGCCTTATAATTGAATGCCACTGGGTGCAGGAACTGAATCAGGGCAGAGGTTCGTATAAACTGAAGACATTTGGTTTACATTAAATTCAGATCAAGAATATCCAATCTCGCACTGACACGGTAGCTTTAGTGACGGAGAACCGGATACCACGACTGCATGAGTTGTGGGATAATTAGTTGCTTCAACTGACAGGCAAGATCACTTGAATTTTTGAAATGGTTCCAACCAGAATGAATTGAAGTCTGCAGCAAGTAGCAAGTTGTTACCAGAGTCAACATTTCCTTTATGTGCTGTATAGTGAAGACATGAATCTGTTCAGGGAAAGACTCCAGCTCTGTCTTGCAGGAGGTAAGCTTGGCAAGAACAGGTGGGTTAATCCAAGCTGATCATGGACACAAATTTGAGTCCATTTTTAATTATGACTTAAGGAATGATTCCTCAAGTGCATCTCAGAATGTTACAGCACACATGCGAGATGTCTAGCCCAACTTATCCGTGCTGATGTTACATGAGCCTCCATCCCTTCTCCTATACTCCTCTGTTCTCTTCTCTCTGTGTCTCTCTCCCACAAATATGCAGCGAGTTTCCTCATTATCCACTTTCACAAGCACAAAAATACCACCATGAAATCATTTGATAAAGTCAAATCATTTTATGGTGGTGGTGGTGGTGGGAGAAGCTTGGCAGAACAGCTTGTGATGTGCCAGCCACCTTGACGTTCTCGAGGTCCAAGTCCAATGCCGCGTACCAGGCTTACTCAGCAGCAGATGCTTAATCCAGGATCTCATACGAGGAGTCTTGGCAAATAGATGTGCCCGCTGTGAAGCCACCTTTGCCTCCAGGGTGCTCAGCGACAGGTCAGTGTAGGCTGGAGCCCTCCCTCCCTCCTTCCCTCCTTTCCTCCCTCCCTCCCTCCCTCCCTGCAGCCTGTTCTCGCTTTGGCCACAAATCTACCTCGGTTTTGAGGACTTCAATATAAATCTACAGCCTCATTAGAACGTGTGAGTAACACATCTGAAAATTTTTTTTGCACTTACTCTCCACCAATTTTATTCTGCTGCATTTCAAATTCTAAGTGGCAAGAAAACTCAAAGAGATTTGAACCTTTACCTCTCGAAGGGCTTCAGTTTAGAATCCAGAGCACAGACGGAGAAAGTCTTAAAAGCAATTACTGGCAAAACGTCTGACTTCTAAATATTTAACTTTAATTCGAGCTTTTGTTTTCGGATGGTTTACAGAGTCTGCGATGATTTCCAGCTTCTTTTTGTCCGTTTAGCATATTTAGTGAAACGTCCTTTTAATTGGCTGACTAACAGGACATTTTATCCATGTCAGAATTGAAAGCAACACATCATTATCTCCGTTACACCTCAGGGTTTCCAGCAAGTTGAATGCGGTGATTCACAAAATATGTCACAATACATTAAAGAAATAGATAGCACAGTGCATTAGGACACTATTCAGGAGAAATATTTGCCTCTGGGATCCAAGTTTGACTTCAGCAGAGACAGAGGGTTTGAACGCATTATGTCCGCCTGTGATAATCAGCATTTCAAACATAATAAGTTCTGGCAGTATCAATTCAATTTCCAACTGATGGGAGGGCAAGGTATCAAACTTCCATGAATTTGACATTAAGAAGTCTTGCATTTACAAAACCTCATGAAAAGAAGTAAGAAGATTACACTAACTATGAGGATACAACAGAGCTGCTCGTTTCCTTAGTGCAGCGAAACTCTAGGATATCATCTATCCAACCAGAACTAAGATTGACAAGCCGCCATCTCTCCCTCGCTCTTGACTTTCATCGGATTTATTCTTAAGAAGAAAATGCTATCGGATTAATCTGCGTCTTTGATGTCCCTGTTAACTCAGTGCCTACTAATAAGCTATCATTATGCAGGGATTTCACCATTAACAATTCAAGATCAAAAGTTTTCATCATTAGGTAGCCGAGAGATACAACAACAAGATTACATTTGTACAGCACCTTTCATGTCGGGAGGATGTCCCAAGGCGCTGGACAATCAGTGTTTTGGACAGGGCACAGGTCAGAATTACCAGCAATTAGACACCCAGACTTACTCTGATCAGCCAGTTGAAGCATGCAATGAAAGAGAGGAAGAGAAGGAAAGCCAAAAGGTGAGTCAATTTACACATCATGTGTGAACAGTCCTTACAAGCAGGTCTTGAAACCTACACTCCACCTTGGTTTAAGGCTGGAGCTTGGGACTGGAAATGAAAAGAATGAGGTTCTTAAATTTTTATTTTAAATATATGAAATCCACCCATGCAATGCAAGGCTTAAAAGGGATTTCTCTATCAATCACTCTCTTCAATGCCATGAAAAGTTATTAGCCATATCAGTGAGTGATTAATTTAGTGCCGAGGCTAATGGTTCTATAATCCCATTTACATTACATCAGTAAATTCACTTCCACTCTGAATTTTTCAATCAAAATGCAGTATAAAACAATGGAGGTTAATTGACTTGCGTGACACAGGAATGGAAAAATAACCCCACTGTTACTAACTTCTCAGGTTCAAAAGCAAATGGCAGAAACTGGCAGCTCTTTGAAGCTGTTTCCCACTGGTCTTTCTTCTAGTTGACATGTATTCATTGGATTAATTATGAATTTATATCATAAGCAATCAGAATAAATTCAATTTTGCTGCTCTTTATGAAATCAGCAAGCTGTTATCTAATCTTTTCTTAACCCAAATTACTTGGTTGGAAATCTTGCATTGGATCAATCCTTTAGTGTTATTTATTAAAAGATTTCCTATTTGCATCTCACAGCTACAATCAATTAGTAAAACCCCCACTCCCATCTTACCACAACATAGTATTGCACAAAAGGGACCTGTGAAGTAATGTGAAACAAAATAAACAATAACACAAGAGGTCCAACACAAAAGAGACAACAATTTTAAAAGTATCTGAACCTTGGCCAAACAAAGTTTATCTCATAGATGTTCAAATCTAATATATAATTGGTTCTTAAAGATTTAAAGCAACTCAACAATTTAAAGTTTCACGGGATTGTTCCAGTGATTACTGGCTTTGTATAGTTATTTATTTCATGGTTGTTTGTGAGACTTTGCTGAGTGCAAATTGGCTGCCGTGCTTACCTACAAAACATAGTTGCTACACAAGAATCTGTGAAGTGCTTTGAGATGTCCTCCTGTTACTTAATCAAATGTAGGGTTTATTATTATTTTAGTAAGCACACTGTGTTTTATACGCTTCAAATTACACTATTTACTCTTGAGGTTTTATATTTTTAATACTTTGAAATAACTTGTGATTCCGGAAAACATATTGAACACATGGGAGAATGTTTGGCGTTTATTACAATAAGGAATCAAATTTGACTTTGAGTAGAACTAGTTTGGATGTGATTCAGTGTGATGGAATGCAAACTTCCTCCCTTGTCCTTCCAGCATCTCAGGGGAAAGAATCTCAGGCAGTCAATCCATCCCCCATTGGTGTCTAGGATGGCACAGGTCAAAGCAGCCAGGAGTTAACACTAATGAGGACTAATTGTGGACGCTGCGACTTGGAGGAGAGGTCACGTGAGGTGTTAGAAACATGGAAATTAATTTGAAATGTGAACACCACATTCTTTTCTCTCTGTCTATTGTGCAAAGAAAATTATTATTAAAATGTGGAATGCCAGTTTTCTTTGCAGTAAAGATTACATTAAAATTACATTACAGTGGTTTGTTTCCATAGTCATTCAAAAAGTACCTTTAACTCTGAAGTAACTGTAATTTCAAAAATAGACTTTGACTCCAGCATAATAGTATCATCTGTGCACATGAATGATCTCAATTGGCTCCAGACCTCAGGGAGTTCATTAATACACGGTGTAAAAAGCAGAGACAGAGTGTTGATCATTGTGGGAGTCCCAGCCTTCACCAGTCTTCATTTGATAAATGATTCTTGAATTCGAACAAAGGCTTAACTACGATGTGAACCAAACTCTTGTTTTGATGCAAATTTTAGATGTTAAAAGAGCATGTACCACTGTGAAAGTGAAGCCAATAAGATAGCGATCAAAACAATATAAATACTGCTTAAATCCATCAAAGTACAATGGGTTAAGCAGAGTCATCATAATCCCACTTGGATTTCACTCAACACTCTGACATTCATTTGTACAGTCAATTCACTTTACAGTACATTCTGTGAAGCACTTTGAGATGTCTAGAAGATGTGAAAAGCACTATATCAAATACAAGGATTATTATTATTATTATTATTATTACAATTGAGCCGCATTTGCATTGGTGAAGTTAACGAATAATACCTCTTCAATGGATTCAAAGACGAATAAACCATTTTGGTTTTACCGTATTTGTCCATTGCTGGGTCATTTGTAGATACTGAAACATATTCTGACAACACCTCTGCACCCCTTTCCAACGATATTAAGATGTTAGCAACTCAAGTTTTAGAATTACTTTAAAGTATTTTGAAGCATTTCACCTGTGTAAAGGGTGTTGTTGTCTTTTAATTTTGATAAGATTTTAAACTATATATTTGATTGCCATGTTACATGGTGGGTATCTCAATTGGATCATCACTCTTAAGATGAGATACAAACTCTTTCTCTGAACCATTGTTACGTTCACTGAGGAAGTATCTAGGTTTTGATCTTCAGATTTAGCTCATATATCTGTGAAATATTTAGAAACTTTACAACACACAAACTCATCACATAGAAAACCGTTTAACCCCACCAGCCCATTGGAAGGTCTAAAAGAATATTCAATACATATTCAACAGACGCACACAAAAATAATTATTTAGAGTAATTGATTAAATCATAAACGTTGTTAGAAAGAAAATGTTGTCTTTAATTCTGGTCAGTGTGTTTGTAAGCAGAAACCAATTACAAAGAGAACATTTTGGCTGCAGCCCCGACCTGAGTTGCTCCCCGTGAAAATGTTCCTGCTCCCAACCCCCACTCTGTCCTTCTCTCCCACCGCCCTCCTCGCCTCCTTTCTCTCCTGGACGCCACCATTACCACCTTCTGTTTCAGCTTGGGCATCCTCCGCCAGGCCAGGCTCCCGGTGCTTGGTTGTCCCAGAGCAGCGACCCCAACTGTCAACCTCCCTGGGCTCACCAAACCTCAGACTCACCAAACCAGTGCACAACCGAGGCATCCAGTTTGACCCCCAACTGTCCTTCCTCCCCCGCATCCGGTACCTGACCAGGACAGCTTTCTTCCACCTCTGACATTGCCTGCCTCCGACCATACCTTACCCCAAATGCAGCTGTAACTCTCGTGCATGCTTTTGTCACCTCCCGCTTGGATTACTCCAATGAACTTCTCGCCGATCTCCCCAGCTCCACCATTCACAAGATCCAACTCATTCAAAACTCTGCTGCCCGCATACTGACCCGACCAAACTCCATACCCACATCTCACCAGTTCTGGCCCAGGCTCCACTGGCTCCCCATCACTGAACTGATCGACTTCAAGATCCTCACTCTCGTGTTCAAATCCATCCAGTCCCTGACACCTCTCTATCCCTCCGACCTCCTCACTCCCCAATCCACCACCTGGCACCTCTGCTTGACTAGCACCGGCCTCCTGCTCATCCCTCACACCCTCCATCCCACCATCGGAGGTTGTGCTTTCAGCCACTACACCCCAAAACTCTGGAATACTCTCCCTCAATCCCTCCGCCTTGCCCCCTCTATCCTCTCTTTGAAATCCCAGACTTTCCTGTTCGGCCGTACTTACGGCCACCTCCCCCCGGCTCGGAGTCAGGCTCCGCCACTGTTAAGCGCTCTGAGACGTTACCCTGCATGGAGGGTTCTATAAAAGTGCAAGTTGTTGTTGTTATTATTGTTAGTTTCCTGCCTGTAGCAGTTTTATTTTAATAAAGCCAGATTGAAAGCACACAGTGGAAATACCACAAGCCCTTTTGAAAGTGTTTTAATTTGGGTTAGAGTTTCCGACTCGGAGTTTGGAGATACACAGTCAATCAACAACAACAAGATGCGACAATAAGAATACATTTGCATAGCGCCTTTCATGTCAGGAGGAAGTCCCAAGACGCTGAATCAAAAGAGCTGTCAAATGGAGAAAATGTGACTGTAAATAAATTGAACTCAGTGTCCAAACAAAAACAATTTGTGGTGAAGGTTTGATGATCTGGAAACAATGTAAATTCACATTTGAAGGTATACTGTTGTAATAATATAGAGGCGAGCAGGGCTCTGCCTTATATAGGAACCATGTTATGTCTGGTAAGATAGATTGGTGTGGTTACTAGATGAGACTTAGTCTCATCCAATCCCTTGAATCATTCCTCACCAGTGAGCCTATGTGCAAATCAAGAGAATAGAGAAACAGTTAGGTTTGCTTTCCGAGACTGTATCGTCAATGTTACTTTTTTTTTATCTGTAATTATAACGGTTAATTTAAAAAGGATTTTATTACTGCTGGGCAAAGATAATGCCATTTGAAAGAAACAGCAGTGAGCAGAATGCAGTTCTGTTTAACTTAGTGTCATTGTGAATGAACCATTCTACTTGTCCTTTATTTCTGAATGACCTATAAATTTGACCTGCAACACTTGCTAACTTCTTTGTCTGAGTCTCCGAAGGAGAAGTTGAATTTTGGATTCACTTTACACATGGGGGACAAGGCTGCTATACTCATTAGTAGGCTACCGGCAGATACTGTTGTTAGCTGCTGGAAGGATAAAAGGTGTCAGAGTGTCATCCGTCTGGGGAACAGCAACTCAGCACCTGTCACTGCAGGCATGAACGGGGACCCTGTCCGTCAGAGTTGAACCTGAAAATCAGTGATAAGGTGACTTGAAAGGACTGTAAAGGATTTCTGGTTGCTCCACACAAGGCTGTCTAATGAATCTCATAGGGAACTGTTCCCAAGTGGGTCTGTGCATGGTATGTTGCCTTCAGAACAGCCACGTAGAGATAAAAAATCTTTGTATTGTCTGCTCTACCATCAAAAAGTAATATCTTTGTCTTCATTAGCAAGAACTTCACAAGGGATGGCATCCCATTGGTTAGGCTCCATCTAGAGGCCCACAAAGTAAAAATGTATAAATCCGATAATTGTGCACAAGTTCCTGCAAATATTTTCAAGGGATGTTTTCTCTATTTCATAGCTTGTGGACCAAATGCACTGCATATTGCTGAAGGGGATTGATGGTTCTGAGTAAACATTCTTGCAGCCTCTATCAATGTTACCTTATGAGCAGCGAGTTGGTGGAGAATAAGAATCGTAACCCAAGCTGGAACAACAACAACAAGATTTCATTTATAGAGCGCCTTTCACGTCGGGAGGACGTCCCAAGGCGCCGGACAGTTGGGTCGGGATCCAAGCAGGGGGGAAATGGTCAGGGTGAGGGAAGGGAGGGAGCGAGGAGGGGGTAGAGAGTTGAGAGGGGAGCTGAAGGCACGGTCGAAGAGAAAGGTCTTGAGACCGGCCTTGAAGGAGGAAAGGGAGGAAGCGGCGAAGGCACTGGTGGATGGAGTTCCAGAGCCTCGGGGCTGTGAGGCTGAAGGCCCGGCCACCGATGGTAGGGCGGTTGGGTCGGGGGATGTGGAGCAGACCGGAGCCGGAGGAACGGAGGGTACGGGCAGGTAAGTAGGGGGATAGTAGGTCGGAGAGGTAGGAGGGAGCAAGGCCGTGAATGGCCTTGGAGGTGAGGATGAGGAACTTGAATTCGAAGATGATGACTTAGCGTTGTATGTTATGCCATTATGTACAACTCCTGAAGCTAAGTGGTTAGAGCAGTTGTCTAACGAGCGAGAGTCCTGCGCTCGATTCCCAGCAGGGCGAAATGTTGGCCAAGTTTCCTTACTCCACGCACCTCTTAGTAGTAAGTAGGAACCTGGTTGTTAGTTGATTGGCGGATCGCTGTTCCGGGGGTAATAAATCTTTCAAAAAAAATTGGTCACTCAATCCAGAACTGTTTGTGGGACACTGCTGTGCACAATTGGCTGCCGCATTTCGCCCACAAAATATACAATCAATTCACTGCAGTATATTCTGTGAAGCGCTTTGAGACGTCTTGAAAACGTGATAAGTTGCAATATCAAATGCAAGGATTATTATTATTATAACTCAATACCTTGGTTTAGCTCTACTGCTTACGATCTTTCTGGGTAAGTCAGAATACAAATATAACAATGATAATCCTTGCATTTGATGTAGCGTCTTTCATGACGGAAGGACATCTAAAAGCATTCTACATGAGTTCATGTAAAATGTAGTGACTGAATTTGTAGGCAAACATAATAATTATAAGAATGCTTGGTTTTTATAAAAGGCCTTAGGTTAACAACATGTCTCAAAGCACTTCGCAGAATTTACTGTAAATTGGAGTCACTATAATTTTTAAAAGGCGGAATATCATCTGAGCCGAAGATATTTTAAACTCCCCTGCCTGGTGCATGAATTATTTTGTGCCACAAAGATGGTTATTTTTGCTTTAAAAGTTTATTACAATGTATTTTTAAAGATAATCAATGCTGATTATTACCACTGGCGTAAACTAGTTAACTCTTCCCCATCTCAACTGGCCTATTGCCGCAGTCAGTGCCATATCTGTCAGTTTGTTTGAGGTCTTTATCCCTCATCTCTATTTTCACACATTCGGATTATCTCTCCGTTATTTTCAGGTGAAGACAGCAATGTTGTTCCTGGTGTTGTCCCTCACTGCTTTGCTGTATGTGATCAAACTACACAAGCAGATTTATTTCATTTCAAAGCATTACTATGGAAGGCTTTTCTGCCCTTTTCCGTTCAGTACTCTCCTCTCACAGGCAATAACCCCAGCTCATGTGACCAACTACGTCAGGCAACATTGACTGAAAATACCAAGCTCACTTTCCTGATCATTCACCAAGTGGCTGTTTGTGGGACATTGCTGCACACAAGTTGGCTGTCGCTTTCGCCTACAAATACCCAAGCATTACATTTTACAGTAAAATCTTATGAAGCACAATGATGTGATAAGGCGCTATATTAAATGGGAGGATTATTATTATTATTATTTCTTGAGCACTTGCAAAAGGTTGGCTTTTTGCGCAGTCCAGTAGGATCAAAATACATCAAAATGATCGAAGTGGGGATTGTCTGTGGAGTTAAGCTGAATAGGGTAAATAGGTTTTCCTGTTCATGGAATACCAGCAGGTGGCTCCCCTCTCTGGTTAAGTGGCTTGCTCCACTCAGGGTCCCAAAGCCGCTATTTTGTTTGACCGAGAAGCGAGTAATTTTACTTTGTAAAATGTTGTCCGTACAACAGGCTTGAGGTTTATTTGCTTTTCATTCATTTTGCTTTCGTAGGGTTTATCTCCTGAGGTGGGTGGGGCGGGAGGAGAAATCAACTCTCTCCTCGGTTAAAACAATTAACTTTCAGTGATGGGCCTGAAATCACCGATTAGTATCAACGCATCTTTGTAAGCTGGTTTGAAAAAATACCACATTTTTGCCTCCATGTTAATGGTTTCATAGCTGAACATGGGGTGACTTGAAGTTTGCAATGAGGTCTACCACCAACAACTTTAAAGGTTCACCACCACTTAAGTGTTATGCATTGGAACAGTCACATCAACTGGTTTGGTCCTTGGTTTCTGCTGAGCAGCACAGAATCCCGCACAAGTGCTCACTGTTCCAGCAGCTCTGGTAGCTGTGTACAAGGTTATGTCTTTCAACATCCAGATCTTTCACAGTTTGAATGCTTGTTATTCTCTGCTATGCCTTGGATCCCTTGCTCAACAGGGATATAATCCTAGCCTGCAGGCTGTACGGAAGATGACCAGCACTCGTTTTTAACATGTTCGCTTCACATAGGACACGATGTTCCTGGTAGATCCTGGTAGATTCCTGGTAAAAACAGCCTTCTTCTTTGTATAATGCATCTACCTTAAAATGGCATTTTTTAAAATGAGCATCACACTCAAGCATACTGCTCATTTTGAATTTACTCTTCCACCCCCAACCCCACCGCCCAAATTTCAAGTAATAATAATTCTTGCATTTGATATAGCACCTCATCATGTTGTTAAAGCACCTTGTGATGTCGTCAAAATGTCTCAAAGCACTTCACAGGATTTACTGTAAAGTGTATTTGTAAAAGAACATATTAGTTGAAGTATTCATAAGAATATATTTAACTGTTCCCCAAGATCGAGTTTTTAGGCTTTGACTTTCACCAGTTTATAGGCTATGAAAGAAAGACAAATAATAAAACTACTGAATTATACCAATCAAGTAACAGATTGCCAGGACGTTACTTCATATATTGATATTCTGTCTATTTTCAGACATGTCAAATGCACAGTCACTGGTTAACAGCCACACTTGTCTAGTTCACCATCTGCCTTCAGTGTGGCATAGGCTTAAAATCAGAACTAAGAGTTACAACTGTGGACAAGAAGCAGTTTTTCACACAGAGGATTTCACAGAGCAGTTTTTCACACAGAGGGTTTCACAGAGGGTGAAGAAATGGAGTGCTCTGCCCCAGAAAATATAGAGATGGAATCATTAGGCAAATTTAAAAAAGAGATGTCCCAATATTTGGGTAGTAAATGTATTAAGGGGTTTGACAAAAGGACAGAGCATTGCGATCTACCAAGATCTAATAAACTGGTGAAACAGGCTTGATGGGCTGAAAGACCTCCTTCTATTCTTCGTTTCCTATGAGAAATGCTATTGAGGTAACACTCTCATAATGTCCTTCCTAACTAAGAAGGGCAATCGGTTCCCTTAGGTATTTACCGAACTTTTAGCAACCAACAACACAAAGAGAAATAAAACAATTAATCAAAATGTAAAAGGTGCCCTCAAGGAATTTGTTCAAAGTAATTTAATATTCCCATTTGCAGTGCCACACAATGGTATACTTTAAGTTACAAATTAAGTATGTGCATCAAAGAAATATAGCCAAAGTCTCTTTGGTTAGTGAAAATAAAATCAGAAAACTTGTCATGCCATCCTCCTGAGGAAAAGTCCAGTCTGTATAAATTACTGGGCATCACATATTACTAGAAAAAGCTTCCCTTGCAAAAAGAATTCTTCTCGTTAATCATGTACATATAACCACCTTTAACTGTGAAAAATGCAGTTTCCTGCCTTTCCAAAAGCAACCACAAGAACATCAGTGTGGTATTTCCTGATGCGTTTTTCTTCAAAAGCAACCCAAGCAAATAATATTATGGTCAAGAATAGCTTTGTACCTTTATCACAGCAACAAGTCCACAGATTTTGCTCCATTTAATCAGAAGCCCCAGGTAACCTATTCAGACAGGGTAGAGAGGCCGTGAGAATAGATGTCTTTCAGAATCGTAGAACTTCCACAGTACAGAGTAAGGCCATTTGGCTCATAGTGTTTGTGCTGATTATTTCGAACAAGCAATCTATTCCATCCCATTTAATTGGCTTTTCTCCATACTCCGTACTCCATTGGTTTTCAGACATTTCTCTAATTTTCTCTCAAAAGAAATATGGATCCTGCTTTCAACATAATTCCCATCCTAACAGATCTCTGTTGTAAAACCATCCCTCCTCATCTCCCACTCCCTTTGCACCTTTGGGATTTATTTTAATTAGCCCTCTTGTCACTGACAGCCAACCTTCCCCCAGATACAATGAATCTAACCTCATGTTCCTCTCTCCCCACTTAGAAACATATGGGTTCTGTCTCACCTTTTGAAATGCTGCTTATACGAGAGAAAGATTTCAAGTTGTTTTTGTCAGAGAGGAATTTGCCCAAAGAGAAAGATATCTTGGAGACGAAACAGGGATTTTTTTTTAAAAAATGCTCGGACGTTAAATTCCAATATGTTGAAGCTGTAAAAAAAATGTGCCATTGTAGTTTTCAGTGGGAATTGTATTGTTTGCATCAATGACTTTAATTAAAGGTTAAATTGAAGACAGAGAAAGATAATGGGGGTTATTAGTAGAGGAGCGTTACTCAATGGGTGGTTTTGCTGTCTATGGTATATCACAGCAGGAGGTGGAAAATGAATCCCAATTTTCATTGTTTTGGGGGGAAAGTAAGGAAGCACTGCTCTTCCACTGTCTATGGTAATAGGTATGATAATGTATGTCCAGGAATGCAGAGTGCAATATCAAGAGAATTGATCATAGGTTGGAAGTGACATTTGCAAATTGGCCAGCAGTCTGGACCTATTAATAAGGCTTTTGTGATATAAAACCACTTTCAAAACTCAGCTCAGTAAATTCAGGTTTTCAGCCCCCTGCTGTTGCAACTACCCTGTTTACAGCTTAGGGAGTTTGAACAGCAGGGAGGACGAAAGAGACAGCAAAAAAAAATGGCTGTCACGGTCACGGCTGCTGAACCTTCCCGTTTCTCCTTGAACAATCACTGAAGTGCTTCAGCCTACGCTTGGCTGAACATTGGCGGCAGCTATGAGAAAAACTAAATTGTGGTTTATGATATAATTAGCACAGAGGAGTGGCCCAATGCGATAACCTTTCTTTGTTCCAAAATTTCCTGCAATTATTGACAAAACTCCATAAAAATAAGTCTGGGCAAAATTGTACTATGAGACGTCACCAAATTTCAACCGCTCCTGTTTGAGGCAGCCATCTTGTTGTTCTCTCTTTCCTCCTCTTAAGCCGTGCGTGCTCATAGGTAGATAGTAAATTGTCTTCAGTGGCGAAAATGAACTCAAATGGATTGAATAGTCTTTCCTGATGTATGCTTTCTACATTCCCAAATGTATTTCCACCAGTCGAGATTCAACCTTTTGATGATTGAGCATTTTTTTCCTTGGCTGTTTCAGAGATGAAGACAGTCATGGAACTCTCCACCACAATTTCGAGACAAAAACAACTTCTTTCGCAGAACGTTCCTGTAACTGCACCACTGCAAAACAAAGGCTGTGTTTCAGCAACCCAATGAAAATGGCTAAATTGATACAGCATTAACTTTCAGCAATAAATACAAGCGATCTGCTGCAAATTGGCCTCCTGTGTACCCTTAGGCACATGGATCACAACAGTTTTGAAAATTATTTAATGCCAAATAGGGTGCAAGATATTGTGCAGGTAAAGTTTACAGTCAGTGAGGGAAGCATTAAATAGGCCAGCACATTGTGTATCTATTACTCAAAAGTACAAAGCAGGGAAAGAAAGCCAATCTTTGTATTATTCCTGTCAAATCACGGAGTTTAAAATGTTCTATTGAGAAGATATTTGAGGAGTGATTGCCATATACTCCAATGGATATGAGGACAACTATTGCATTGTCACACAAATGGTATCACACCAGCATGCTCAAGTCGTATGTGAAACTAATTAATTTGATAAAACACACTATATTTTTGTCCTGAAATCAATCCTGGTCTGATCGTTATTGCTTTCAGCGCAGAATAAATGTAAAGTGCACTGATCAATAAAGCAAACAGAGCAGCAAATACAGGTGCAGGAACTGGCACTTCACTGAATTCACAAGTAATTATTTGTGTTAATTGAACAAGAACTAAAAACACCAAACCAATTAGTTTCCATTGCAATCATTAATCCTAACCGCAGATGTTTGTTTATAAATTCTTGTTCGGTGATTTCTCTACCCCGCCATCCCCTCCCACCTTTCGGCTTCCTCTTTTGGAAACAAAACCCAACTACTTTCCTTAACCTGTGGGTTGCTGCAGCCATTTTTAATAATACTTTCAGCAAAAGTAGCAACCGCGCTGCCAGTTAACAAAGGCTCTCTGCTCCCAGTGCTGTGGGGATGATAGGCCACAAGCTGTTGATCAGCTCATCATATTGTAGCTGGCTATTCCTCCAGGGTATTGAAGATCTGGATTAAGCAGTTGGTGTGGAGCATTCCTAGTATGTGATATTGGACATGGTCTTCTGCAACTTCATATCTGACCCATGTTGTGCCCTGTAGCTCTCACTACAAGAGAGGGGTATGAAATAGTCTCACCTACATGCTGTCTCTCCATCAGAACGTAAATCACATCAGTATAATTGTAATTTTTTTATAGATCCATCTGGTATTTACAAGCAGCAATTCCCCCATTCCCTGGCTATAATTTACAGTCTACTATATGCTGCTCTGTACTGTATTTCCTTGTTTTCCCCTTGGTCTGTCTTATACTTTAACAGTTCAGTGCATTTGTCCATATAGGTGAGATACTGGGCTATTATAAGTCTCAGATGGGCACAGCGAGACACTCTGACAAACAGAGCACCGAGAGATTGATTCCTTACTCCTCCAGTCTTCGTAGGGAAATCAATTTCACTAACTTGTGGTTTGTGCACTCGTATTGCTGACCTCGTCTTCACCTTGGGTTCCCACAAATCGCAGGGTCAGAACGAGAGGGAAAAGAGTGGACTCTGTGAGCTCTAACACACAACCAGTGCTGGTCTGGTCTTGATCTTTCCTGCACAAGAAGTTAAATGTTTCAGAAAGTGAATGCCACAAGAGAAACAACAACTTCAGTATTTTTATATAGTACACGAACGCAGTGTAACTATAGTGTAAATGTTGAAGCTTCATGAGAGGTACTATAAAGTTGTTTAATATTCTTCAATCCAGTCACATGAGCAGGCTCTGCCTCTCCAGAGCTGATAGCCCAGCTTCTTGAAAATCCTTGGAATGGGGATTACATGTACAGGCCTTTTTCAGTTCAGTGATTTGGAGAAGTTGCACATATGCTAATGAACATATACAATGCAATTTTGCTACTTTTTCTGTCCCGCACACTGGGAAACTGGAATTTATCCTTGGGCCCAAGACGTACACAATAAAAATTTTAAATAAAGGCTATTTCTGAAGACTGATGCCCAATTTGTACTGGGCTCTCTGTCAAATCCTGTCTGAGGTGTGTGATACAACAACAACATTACATTTATAGAGCGCCTTTCACGTCAGGAGGACGTCCCAAAGCGCTGGCAAAACAATTCACACTGCAGCCTACCTGCTGCACCTGCCTACTGAAACTACCTGGAGGAGATAATCAATTTGTACCACTGGTCCGTTGGACTGTCCAAAACTGAACACCATTCTCTCTTCAGTTCCCGTTCAGTAAAATTTCAGGAATGTGAAATCTAAGTGTACTGAATCACTTTGGAAACTGTGTCAAATCACAACGTGATGTGAGTTTTCTTCTGCAATGCTTTGTACCTAATTTAATTAACTGCAGGTCCAATATGCCATAGAATCTGTTGATCTTCTTTCCTGAAAAAGGTGTCTCAATAATGTTCATTATTCAAGTGACTGCCACCAGTGAATGATCTGTTGGAACTCAACACTTTGCATGGCTGAGGTTGATTTGCACTAATGCCATCCTGCACAGGTTATTGTTAACTATCAGCATAGTTTGTCAACTTTCCTGGAGGAAGTGTGGGTCATATCTCAACAGGTCCAGGCACTGGAAGCCAACCTTCAGTATCCATAATGTCCTCAAACCTTATGACTTTATGGACCTCATTGTATAATATATTGGAAGTACGTGTCAATGTCGTCTCCCTATGGCTGTCCACACGCAGTCTGTCATCGTCTTCAAAACACTTTCAACAGTGCAGATACAGTCATGTGTGTAACCAACATAATTGGTGTATACATGCTTGATCACATTTTGCATAATACAAACCACCTGCATACGCATTGAATCACGTTGCTCCTCTTCATTAAGGCAAAAGCTTTCTGGGTAGACGTATATACAGATTGACACGTACACAGTTGACAACTCCAGGTTCCCTTGGAAACATCGCCATGTTGTAGAACATTTGTTGAGCAGCTACCTGCTGTTGCTCTGCAAGGAAGCCTTCATTAGCAGTGCATCTGAAACATTCTCTGTACTGCTGGACTTGGAAAGAGCCAGTGCCAAAAAGGTTCAGGAAAAGCAATGACCTTCATAGCTGGAGTTAACACAGTTGCTATGAAAGAGGAGCACTCCAGGTCTGTGTGCAACTGATGGCATGTTAGTTATCACATTTCAACTCATGGGCATGAAGGCATACTGCTCTATCATCAATACATGGTTATTTCTCTGCAAGGTAAAAACGATGCTTGTCCTTCAAATTCTCTTTTCCTCATTGCGCTTTCAAAGAAATTCACACCCACATTGCCGACACTCATTAATATGGGAGGAATGCCACGCAAGTGCCAAGATTGTTAACTCGATTTCAAGGGTCAGGGGACATTTATTATGCTGGTGTCTGATACATAGAAATAGCCTGGTGTAGCAAAATAAGAACTGATAAGAACTGAACAGAGCACCAACAGAAAAATCTGTGTTTTAATTATTGTTTGATAAGATGCTATGAAAATGCAATTCTTTAATAGATTTTCTCTGTGAATCGTTGTGAAAAATGTGAGTTCATGGTGCTTCCACACAGCACATAGAATTAAAACTAGTTATTTTGCAGTAAGTTTAAAACAAGTGATGGATAACAGGAGTCAGTACATTTCCACCTATGGGTTTTCTCTCCTCCAGGGATTATATATTGCAGCAAACGTAATTAGTAATTTCACCCTTTATAGAACAATATTTTATACGTTCAAAGACCAAAGGCAATGAGTTACACAAACATGATTTAATGTTTAATGGCTATCCACATCCATGCACTGTTTGAAGAGTTCATTTCAAGATTCACTTAAGTTTCTATCAGGGTTGTACACATGGAATATCTCCCCACATACTTTCAGTTATACTAAAGGACAGCGATAACTCACTGGTGGCCACACTCGCTCATGAGTTATTGGTTTTTCACTCAGGTAAAAGAACAGCTATAACTCACCAGCCTCTGGATCTTCAAAGTCTAGCTAAGCAGTATTAAAGCACTGAATTGCCATTTATCGATTATAATTAGAGTGATTATTAACTGCATTATCTAGCTAAGCAAATCTAACGGTGAAGGAGTGGGCTGTAAAAAATTCTCAGAGGAAAGGCAGGCACAGTCAGGCAGATAGAGAACTGGAGGGGAGATGATGCATTGCTGCAGGAAGGGGATATAATTAACGACTGGAACAGGTTCCTAGAAAAGGTGGATCAGGCTAGGATGCTGTACTCATTCACCAGAACCATTTGATGTTGTACCGTGAAGGGTGGGAATTCTGGAAGGACGAGATTAAATGGGCTGAAAGGTCTTCTTCATCCAAACCTCTCGTGGTCAACTAGAAGTCAATCTGCTGTGCGCAATTGGCTGCCGCGATTCGGCAACAAGATACAGTCAATTCACTTTACAGCATATTCTGTGAAGCGTTTTGAGATGTCTCGAAGACGTCATGAGGCGCTATATCAAATGCAAGGATTATTATTATTTATCGGCTGCAGGTCATAACAGGCAACATAGTGAAATAACACTGAGCAGAAAGATTGATTATAACACGCATTCGATATGAATCAAATGGGCTGAAGGTACTTCTTCTAAAATGTTTTATTGCTTAATGTTTTTTAAAAAAAACATTGTAAATATATTACCGTGCAATAATTTGCTGCCTCAGTGGGACATTCTCTCTGCGCAAACCCCGGCTGTGTTTACACACAGATCCAGTTCTATCCCTGTCTATATTTATTTTCTATGCTACACTGGGATAATCGTTGCTTACATCCATCAAACTAATTCCACACGGTCCACTTCAAAGCTATAGAAGAAAGTTATTTTAGGTATTGAACCCAGCTTTTGCAATATAGTGTATTTTGATAGGGTGCTGTTGTGCACAAACACGGTACTATTCATTATATTATTAACTTAAAGCATTTTGGAATCATTTTGATCAGCAATCAAAGCTGTTGCATGTGCTGAGGTTTCTGTTTAGCAATTGATTCCAAGAGCACTCAAGGAGAATAAAAAGCGGATTGTGCAAAATTATATTGATTAAAAAGTTGCTCAACAAAGGAATCCTTATTCCTTATAACATCAGTAATACCATCACATCCTCACCAGGAAACCACAGACAAATGCTAAATGAAGGAAAACAAAATTCAGAAACAAAGCAAAGATAACAATACAAGTGACAAAAAAGCTAATAAAATAACAATATTAAAGTGTTTTTTATTCTAGATATATGAGCAAGAAATAAAGAAATGATGATAAATTAAGCAGGAGAAGGTGCAGCAAACAATAAAATAACAAAAAAGAAAGGAATATATGCACGGGGTGAGATAAGTTGGATGTAAAAGCTACAATAAAATTGAGAAATCAAATTCTTATGAGAGCTAGTTTTATAAGTGTTTTTATCATCCTATATTTCAAACAGTATGTGTAAAACGGTAAGGTATGTCAAACATGATACCATTTAAAAATATTGATATGGCGTCTTATCACGTCGTCAAGACGTCTGGTGGTCACGGGCTCAGCTGGTGGTGTTCTGAGCAGGATCTTTGCAAATCTGGGTCATGGGTTTGAAGTGAGCTTAAGGGTGAGAGCTGACATTTTGTTTACATCAAAAGATTTGATCTCATCCTTCCGCTGGTAAATAAATGATTCAACAAGGCTGTTTCTCACTAACTAGTATTTTGTTAAGTTTTTATACACTGCACTGTAAACCCCATGAAGCACTTTGAGTCTTTCCTCTAAGGTGGAAGGTGTCCCACTGTAGATTAAGTTCAAGATCCTCTTTCACATTTTCAAATCCTTGCATTCTCTAACCTACTTCTCAGAGAATGTTTTTTTTAAAAGGGAGGCAACATTTTAATCCGTTCGTTTCATTTCAAAAAAAGTCTGTTCTGTTCCTCTAGTGCATAGAACAGCGAAAAATCTGTCAGTCCGACTTAGAAGAGTTTTTGCAAACACAAGGGAGATGATGTGAGTACTGATTTATAACAAGTTTTCACAGCATCAATGCTACAGCATAATTCCTGTGAACCTATCAATAAGTTTGCAAGATGCCGGGAAGATTTGTTTGGTTTTATGTCAGAGAGGGCCTAGTCCTGAGATTTTAATGAATGATCATTTGACGAAAGGTAGAACATTTCCAAAGGCTCATGTTATTAAAACAGAATATTTATCTTTCCTCTTTTTTACAGTCCTTTCAAGAGCTTGTGCGTCTACCTTTCAAGAAGAGAGGTGAAGGACTGAAACATCTCAACTTGTTTTCTCTTCTAATTTTAATTGAACTCTATTCTTAGGATTAAGTGTCTGATGTTTTGTGAGTCTGACAAAACAATGTCATTTTTCCTTAAGGGAGTCGTAAATATTCTGAATGCTGCAGAGAAGCTTCGACATTATTTTTTGAAGAAGTTCTTGTTTAAGGAACTTTCAATCCCATCATCTCACTGTAGAATGTATTGAGAGTTAATGGCACACCTGACAAAAAGACTAATGTGGTGCTATAGCCTTGTGCATTTGTAAATTACACCGCTGTTGGAAAAAAGAATCACTTTTGTACTATAAATCCTTGCCGTCAAATCTCATGAGATTGTCTCCTGGTGTTAGGAGAATGAAGGTGACATATTTATAATTCTCCAAAGTAGAATGCTTTCAGTCCCACTAAAGTATACAGGATGAGTTATTCTTGCGTCAAGTGTTGCAACTTGGACAATTGGGAATTTATTATGTGCTAGGTGCAAATGCACGTGTTAATGCATGTGAGTTAATGCATGCAAATATCATACACTACGTGCAAATGTTTGCCCGCAGAGGGAATTACAGATCATTAAGTAATTGACAAGTCATGAAAATGATCTGCATGAAAAAAAACTCAAGGATGCCATTCCTACCTGTGCATATAGTCTGATCACGTGAAGAACATGAGCATCAGTTGTGAAATAGGAAGAGGAAGAAATTATTCATATGGTAAGAAAGCAAAAATTCAATGTGTTTTAATTTAAAACAATTGGAGAAAAAGAAGCAGATTGTTATCAAAACCCCATTTGCATTACCAGCTGGTGTGGTGAACAGATAAAGAGCGGGGACCACATCTGTGGGCAAAAGTGCAACAGCAAGCTGACAGCAGTGAATTAATAATGATAACCATTGCATTTAATAGAGTGCCTTTATCCCATCATTGATATGTCTCAAAGCGCTTCACAGATTATACTGTAAAGTGAATTGATTGTATATTTTGTGAGTGAAATGCGGCAGCCAATTGCGCACAGCAGTGTCCAATAAATTGGATTGAGTGACAAAATTATTATTTTTCTTTGGAAGGGTTTATAACCTCTGGAAAGCAATCCGCCAATTGACTAACAACCGGGTTCCTACTTACTGTTACCTAAACAGAGGCGTGTGGAGTAAGGAAACTTGCCTAAGGGTTTACCCTGCCTGGGAATCAAACCCGGGTCCTGTTGTTTGCTGAGCGAGTGCTCTAACCAATACGCTACAGGACTTCATCAAAGTACAGTGATTCTCTGAGCCTCGGTTACTGGTAGAAAACAACAAAAAACATTACTGGAGGATTTGATCCAGTGAAAACCTAGTAATACTAATTCATATCATCAGTTCAGAAAGACACCATATTTATCCCAGATATAACAGCCAACGGAACTAATGTGAGAACTGGAAGAAATTGACACGTATCTCAAGCTTTTAACCTCATTGTACAGTCTGTTAACCTTATTTTGCTTTGGCAATGGTTTCCATGAGATTGTATCTGCTGGGTGGTTCAATGATTAATGAAAGTTCATGGCTGAGTGAGTGCGGAGAATCTCCTCCCCATTTGCCTATTATAGTAATCCGTATGGAAGATGCAGGTTTGTGAGCAGAATATGGAGCAGCTTTATACTGCACTGTAACATTACTGCACTGTAACATTTTAACCAAAGGCATGCGATGCTGACACCAGTGAATAATGTCGTGATCACAAAGTTGATTAAGACTGACTTAAGAATAGCAAAAAACAATTAACATGTTTTTCACTGTATTACTATGAGTACAGTGCAGTTGCAATGGGCCAAAGTATTTATCGCCTTGAAGAAGGAGTAAAATAAAACTTGATAGCACTCTTGCATTTCACAAAGCTTCACAATCACAATCAAATATAGTGACTTTTGTGAATTAACCTGAACCTCTGTTCAGATAATATTCCTTGCTCTTGATATAACATCCTCTTGTCAAAATGTCTCAAAGCGCTTCACAGGATTTTACCGTGAAGTGTGGGAACTGTGTACTTGTTGGCAAACACAGCAGCCAATTTGCGCACAGCAGTGTCTCACAAACAGCCTTGAGGTAAATGACCAATTTCATTTCATGTGGGAAAATTGCAGCAACCGAAGAATCCACAGTGAAATAGTCTTTTGCTTCATTGTAATTGACTGTGTCACATGCCACCGTTTCACTGGTATGTTATTTTGCAAAATATGATGTGCGGACCAAGATTATTGGCTGCTTTGTACAAACACTTGTGAACAACTTAACATTAAAACAAAAGCTGGTGGCTTTCAAAATAGGTTCGACCTATTCATTCAGATGAAATGTTTTGGCTTTGGCTGACATGCGGTGAATAAAATAAATTGTAATGTTAAGCAGATTGCACAGGTAATTAGAGGGTGACATTTAGAATCAATAGCAATCAAAAAATTGTGCTCGTGCTTGAAAAAGTAACAGTATCATTCAAGTCGACAGTCACCTATTGGATCTTGAAAATTGAAAGGTTTCTTTTTCCCCCAATAAAGAAATTGGAGCATTTAGAACATCAATTGCATTTATATAACATTTATCACATTAAAAAAAAAGTCTCAAAGTACTTGACAATTATTGTGGTGGACATGGAGCTAAGACATGTAAAGACATTGATCACAAGTACAATCAAGGAGATTTTAGGAAGGATTGTTTGGAGGCAGGATGAGATATAGTAAGAAACGATTGTTTTTGGAGGAATTCCAGAGGATAGGAGCATGCTTACCCAAGGCTAAGCCTTCGATAGGGAAGCAAACGGAATGGAGAGCAAACAGATATCCTGGACTACAGAGAAGCAGATACAGTATTGACTGTGATTCTTTGCTCTTCCAGCTCCTGAACTCAGACAGGTCAACTGGGAAATAGATGAATTAAAAGAAAGACAGGGAAGCAAATCAGAAAGCCCAAGGCCTCTCCTGGAATGCTTTATTCAATATCAGAAGGGCTGACAGAGACTTAGAAACAGGGCACTTGACAGTTTTATCATTCAGAAACCAATGCAGGCTTGAGAAAGGGAGCTTAAGAAAGGAAAGAAAGCAATTTATAAAAACGATGGGAAAATATAAAAGGCAACATATTCACTAAATTGATTAAAAATTCAGCACAGAGTTGCCTCAACTTACTTTGCAAATGCTTCAGCTTAGAAATGGTTCATGCATTCTGAAAATGACAATGAATTAAAAAAAAAGTTCTGATGATATGATTAGGAAAACATATTACTTCCCCTTTTTCAGAAACTTATAAAGATTTCTTCACATCAGCTGTTGCTCACTGAAGTCCAAACGGTAAAGGACAAAAAAACAATTGATTAGCTGTTTAGCAGCAGTTTGTGCCTCTGATTTAAGGAAGCGCATCTCTCAACTTGCCACTATGATTTTTATTGAGTGTTGCTGCATCAGAAGACTGTGTGTTCCACAGGGTGTGCAGAAGTTAACCCTTTATCTATTAGCAGGTCTGCAGAGGAACGGAGGGTACGGGCAGGTAAATAGGGGGATAGTAGGTCGGAGAGGTAGGAGGGAGCGAGGCCGCGAATGGCCTTGTAGGCGAGGATGAGGATCTTGAATTCAAATCAGATATGGTAGGTTGAAATCCAGGTCTGTGATGAGTTTGTCTATCTCAGTTGGAACACTCAGTTAACCTGAGCAATGAGAAGGTTTGTATATAATCATTGGAGAGTTTGCACATAATGGGTTGTGGAAAGGAAAATTACCTGGAATTCTGGCTTTCTAAGTGCTGTGTGCAATTGATTGCTGCAATTCGCCCACAAAATCCAGTCAATCCACTTTACAATATATTCTGTGCAAAGCTTTGGGACATCTCAAATGACATGACAAGGCACAATATGAAATGGAAGTATTAATATTATTATTATTATTGCTACCAAGGATCACTGTTGTAATGTACATATGTGTGGACATTGGGTAATGATGGGATCAGATTCAACTTTAAGGCCTTTTCCTGCAAATAACCTGCCAATGCCATGGCTCACAAGGTAAGAATGGCCAATTGGCACCTGTGGATCTGCTCTAAAGGAGGAGGAAAAAGAAACCAAAAGAAACCTGGAGGAGACGAGTAGCTGACAAATCAGCAGCTTTTCCTTTAGTTTTCGTAGAAGCTGAGAACAACTTTTCCAACTAAAGTTATGATCTTTTGGCTCAAAAATGGCTTTATAGGCTTTCTTTTTGCAACTGATGACAATCAGAAAGATCGATGGATGATGAGGTTATGTCATTATGTATAGCCAGATCCAGTTTGAGTTACTCCTACTGACACACAGGACAGATTATCATGCTATTGTAAATTTAAATAGATTTTAAAATCAATACATTGGAAAGAACTAACGCGGGGAAAGTGCACAGTTTCTGACACTTCATGCTGAGCCGACTTGTAAATGCTGATAAAATTAATCTATATTACTGTGATACTTAAGAGAGCTAAAACTTCAGGGAGTTAGATATTGAAAGAAGCTCCATGACAAATCATTAAAAAAACATTCAGTTGCTAAAGCTATAGCAGAATTTCTAATTTTATTCTTGTCTAATGGGATTTTTAGTGAACAAAATCTCATGGAGAAACATGAAAGGAACTTCGCATTGTGTAATCCTGTAGCTCAGTTATTAGAGCACTCGCCTCGCAAGTGACAAACCTGTGTTTGATTCCCGGCCGGGCCAAACCTTGGGTAAGTTTCCTTACTCCACATGCCTGAAAGGCTGCTGTGTTTTGCCCACAAAAATATACAGTCAATTCACTTCATAGGATATTTTGTGAAGCACTTTGAGATGTCTAGAAGATGTGAAAAGCGCTATATCAAATGTGAGGATTATTATTATTATAGAACAAAATATTGGGCAAGTTTCCTTACTCCACAAGCCTCTGTTTACCTAGCAGTAGGTAGGAACCCGATTGTTAGTCGATTGGCGGATCTTTTGGTCACTTCAATCCACAACTGTCTGTGGGACGCTGCTGTGTACAATTGACTGCTGTGTTTCGTCCACAAAACATACACTTTACAGTATATTCTGTGAAGCACTTTGAGACGTCCCAAATATGTGATAAAGCACTATATTAAATACAAGGATTATTATTATTATTAAGAGTGGGGCAGATTAGAAAAAAAGAACTTGGTTTTAAGAATGTTTTAACGTCGAAACGACTCAAAACACTGTGCTGTAATTACTCTCAACTCTAATTACTCTAATTGTAGGTAAATGTGGGAGCCATAGTGGGTACAAAAAGAGCTCCCACAAACAGCCTTGAAGTGAATGATTTTTCTGGGGGATTGTTGACACGGGGGAGAAACTCCCTTCTCTTTTCATGATCTGGCACATCCCTACCTCTCTGACCTATTTAGTTCCCATGTCTGCTCAGCTGTCTCCAGCCTCCTGCTTGTCCCTCATCCCCTCCGCTCCACCATCGGCGGCCGTGCTTTCAGCCACTAACCACCAAAACTTTGGAACCTTCTCCCTCAATCCCTCCACCTTGCCTCTCCTTCCCCATTTTCAGATCACGCTCAAAGATCTGCCTCTTCAACTATGCTTACAGTCACCTCCCCACTCCCTTGGCGTTAGCTCTACCACTGTTCAGCGCTCTGGGACACTGCCCCGTGTGAAGAGTGCTATATTGTTGTAGTGTCACAGGATCTTCATCTGAACAGACAGATTTTAGACGCCTCTGTCTTTATACACAATCCAGACTAATACAGGATTACAATACCTAATTGACTAATATTAGCTCAGTGGTTTATGCAACATTTGTGATGTAAACAGATTTTGGAAGGAATATTTTTGTACATTTGAGTGAGATCTTAAATCATTGGCAGTGAAGTATCTGAGCAAGTAAAAAAAAGAGACCTTTGACCCTATTTATGTCATCACACAGTTAAAAAAAATATATTTCCAGAGCTGAATGAAAAGCAGCATGTGTGACCCAAAGAAGCATGAAAACAAAACTTGTAGGGCAGGAGATGGGCCTCATTGTGACAAAGCCACAGCTTAAAATGTCCTTCGCATTCAGAGCCAGTATCAATCTCCCAAATCGATGCACCAGACAAGAGGCCAAGGATGAAGTTGCTCAGTGGTTGAAAACACTCTCCATGAATAAGTGAAGCTTGCAAGACGTCAGGAAATTTCACAATGATTTGAAGAAAATCACAAAGTAGAAAATTGCATTGAACCTCCAAGCTAGGAAATGTGCAAAGCTGACAGAGCTCATTATAGCTCAGAAAAGGGTGTCACAGCTCTTCCCACTGGTGCATGTCGATGTTTCGGGGCATCAGGAGCTTATTTGAGCCTCTCCACGCTAACTGTCGAAAAGATCTTCCCTGAAGTATTATTTTCCTTTATAGAACCTGTTGTGTCATCATAAAATCTATCAGTAGGAAGGGCAACAGTATGAGAGTTACGTCACACAGCAAAGGTCTTTGAATAAATGCAAATATGATTCTTTGCTGAGGTGGTTCACAAAGCATCATACTGCACTGCTAATGTGAATCCCATGCAGCTCAGAAACACACAGCACAACACGTTATATAACATATGCCTTCTCGCTACAAGTGATCTATAAAATTCTACAATGTGTTATTGGTAGCACTCTGGTTACCTTGTAAACTAAAAGCAAATGTAATTTCTAAACAAACACTCGTGTTTTACAATTTCCAAGTTCAGAAAATGCAGAATTGCTTTGAGTAATTGAATCCATGCCCTTAATTCCCATATATGCACAGCAAAGGAAATTTACAGATACTTCAAATCTCTCCCCTTTTGTTTCTCTCCAAAATGAAGGTCTGAGCCCTGATGATTGGCAAAGATCTTGTTCAGTACCAAGACTATTTGTTGGTCGTGGCAATGAGAATTATCTTTCCAACCAGATTTTATTACTTTGTACTTTGTGTAATACTTTGCTCTCTTACTTTAGGTAACAAATAGTTGGATGTAGGATGCCATCAAATGTGAACCCAGAAGATTTAGCTTTTGTTAATGTAGCACAAAATCTCCTCTGCCTTTCAAACAATAGCATTTTAGTCAAATCGAGGTGGTGGATGAGAGCTGGTAGCAAAGTTTTTTTTATGGAAAGCTGTGCCATCCATTTTTTCTTTGGCTCCCTCGCCGAAGACTAAAAAGCTTTTAGTGAATATACTGCAATCGATTTTAAAGAACGCAGTTGCCAGCAACTTATAGCACATTCCAAGCTACAGGAGATCTGTAAGCTATTTCATTGATTGGAAAAAATCTTATAGTTAAAAATGAGTTTTAGAAAGCCGCTGCATATTTTTCAGGAATTGTAGAGGTCGTGGCAGTTTTATATGATATCATACTGCCACATTTCCACCATCAGCTTATTTGAACCGGTTAATGACGAATAGAATAAACCTAAAATGTCCACAAAGAAATGAAAGGTGTTCACTGTACAACACAGAAGACTATCCAATATGCTGAGTATTGAGGACACCCCTAAAGATTAGCACAAGATACTGACATTGTTGACAGGCGCATTCTAATGGGGTAACCCTGTATTATGTGGAAACAATGGTAAATGTTCAATGTTGTCCAACTAAGAAAAGAAACCTTGACTGATGAGAGTAGTGGGAATGGGAGCTTACAACCTTCTATTTGGAAATGAAGGAAAAAACATTTGCCTTTCCACATAATCCCGCATGGGTTTTATCCAGTAACTTGTGAGTGATGAGCTGTGTTTATGTACAGGATATATGTTTGAAGTGCAAGAAACTAGACCTGAAAAGCTGATACTGTACAATCATTCAACGGTTGGTATAGCAGTTGGGCTCATTATTGGTATATTCCAACCCTTTCCACTCTTTCTGATATGCTATCAAGATTGTTATCTGCAATATCAATCTGTCTTGGTCTCTGTTGAACGTTTCTGATCGTGGTTTGTTATTTTTTTCCTTTTGGTTTGCAGCGCAGGAGATTTGAAATGAAGCATCTGTCTTGTTCTGGATGGTGTGTAACCTAGTTCTATCTGGATTCAATAAATCATTCGTTGATATCCTGTATCTCAGATGATGGAGCTGGTCTGTTGACTCTTAGGTGCCCGCTGCCTGAGATGAAAGGTTAATTTATCACTAATGTTACTTAGGCTACATCACTTTGGTCTGTTTTTTCTCACTGTTATTTGAGCCTGCAGTTACTTTCTCTTCCGTGGCTTCCAGTGTGTACCTAACTACTTAACTGTATCAGCATTTCATTAGTTAAGAACATGTACTGGTGACACAGTGCTGACAAATACAAGAACAACACGAAAACTTGTCAGGTATCACTTTTACTCACAGTATTTTTGTGATCAACGTAAAGTGTTGCAAAACAATGACCTGCTTTCTTCATTTCCTGTGCCGGTAAAAGAGGATTGATGTCAGCACTTTCCTTCATAGATGTCTGTGGCTGCTGCGGTTGCCATCAAAACAACAACAACTTGCATTTATATAGCGTCTCTCATGCAAGGTAGTGTCCCAGAGAACTTGAAACACTCGAAAAGTCAAAACACACAGTCGATGCACTTTATAGTATATCCTGTAAATGTTTTGAGATGTGAAAGGATTTATATGTAATGAAACAATTATTGCTAAATGTATTTGTGAAGGTAAGGGACAAATAATATAGCTTTAAACTAGAACAAAGCTGAGCTTTGTCAAGTTCTGAAAATTTAGTTTGAGGCCATTGCTTCAGGTGCCAATTTTTTTCAACCTACTGGCTGGAATTATGAATTACTCTCCATCTATAATTGTCACTGTCGTAGGTTACGGAATCACACCGAAAGGATAAAAGATGATAAAGCTCCCACCAAGCTTCATACAATTGATTTCCTAAGCAATTGATTGCTGAAGCTGGATGTCATGTACACATCACAGTCATTTGAGGAATAGGCTGATCAACAAATAAAGTAATTCAGGAACTTCGAAGAATAGCTCAGTTTTACTGTTCAGATTGTGTACACACAGAAGTAGGGCATAATTGGGCATAATTTCATTGCAACAGGGATAAACCCAGTTTCATACAATTGCTGGTACCAGTGAAACGGCTTCGCACCCTGCAGGAATGATTTACATATAATATAAATAATAATAATTTGCACTTGATGTAGCTCTTTTCACGTCTTCTAGATAATTTTTTGAGGGATTATTATCCCCGAAAAAGTGATCCGCCAATCGACCAACAACCGGGTTTCTACGTACTGCTAGGTAAACAGAAGCGTGTGGAAAAAGGAAACTTGTCCAGTATTTCTCCCTGACAGGAATAGAACCCAGGTCTCTCGCTTACGAAGCGAGTGCTCTAACCACTGAGCTACTTTCCCATCTTCATTGCATCACTTCATGGCTGCTGATGATGTTGCTTTGCGCAAATTAGTTGCTACGTTCACCTACAAAATAGACAGTCATTGTAAATCCTGTAAAGCAATTTGAGAAATCCTGGTGACATAAAAGGCGTCATCCACAAGTGGCCTTGTCACTTTGCTTCTTGCTTAATTGCAGACGCATAACTAAAGGCAGTAATAATAAATGCAAAGATTGTTATTACTAATAATATAGATAACTGCCTTTTGAGAAGGAATCAAAATTCCTACTTAAGGAATCAGATCAGAACTCACTGTCAGCTCCTCGGCTGAATTCATTCCAGTCTATCATTGTAAATGAAACTGATTCAATTTGCAGCATTAAACTAACAACTAAAATATGTTTCCTCATAGAAATCATTGCTTTGACAGCACAAGTATTATGCTGGCTGTCTTGGTATCAGGTGCATATTTTCTCATGATATGTTTATTGGGTTCATGCATGTTTTGTGTGAGAAAATCTCATTCCCACGGGATAGAAGCTAATATTCACTCACACCTTGAAGCAAATGGATTGTCTGCTGGCTACAATTGTAGCCTAATATAGCAGACTAATCAATAGTTGAGAGCAGGGCAAGCTGTGCTGCCGATGGAGGAACCTATACTCATTTAATATAAACAGTGTGCAGCTCCTGTATGGCAGCAATTTCAAATGAATACCAGGCCACGCTTACAGGGAATGCACAGTATGTTTTACAGAGCCATAAGCGCTAATCCTAGTCAGGGTTTTTGCAGCCATTTGAAAGGAAATTATTGTTCTTGTGTTGTATTTCAGACGCTCTATGGTGGTTTGAAGGTTTGACTGGGGGCCCTGCAATTTTTTTTAACTTGAAATTTGAACGCAAGCAATTCAGTATCAGTGGGTGCCAGATTGTTCAAGCAGGGCATGTTTGAATGGGCTTAACCTTTATGTCTTTGGAAATACTTGTGGTTTATGTTATGAGAACCATTTGCCATTGTTCCTACATCTAAACAATCATTGATCCAAGACTTGATGTTTGTGGCGAAAAGTTATTTGGCAGTCAAGGTCTTGAACATTGCAATGTTTTTGTGCCTTTTGATCATTATTCCAACGGGTATTAGATATTAAAACTAATTATATTGTAGAGGATATTTTTGTTACAAAAATTAAGGTTGTACCACAGAGCCACGATGACAAAGATCCTGGAGGAAAATAATTTGTTAGGACCATGGTGGGAGAGATTTTTTTTGTCAAAACCTCTCTCCCTAATTTTCCAAAATTAGGAAATTCCAAAGTTCCGAAGTTTCAAAGAACTTTCTATTATTATCAAAGTCAAGATTTTTATTGAAGTGAACGGGGAAATTGAAGACTTAATTAGGAGGCGTGAAGAAGTATGGTTGAGATCCTGACACTGAACTCATTCTGGTCTGCTTCACCCAAACTAATCTATTGATATTGTGAGTGAATAGAAGATTTTCCCACATTTCCAGGTCAGTCCAAAAGGAAAAAAAGAGGAGGAAATATACAGGGCCAACAACAATAATAATAATCCTTGCATTTGATATAGCGCTTTTCACGTCTTCTAGGCGTCTCAAAGCGCTTCACAGAATAGACTGTAAAGTGAATTGACTGTATATTTGTGGGCGAAATGTGGTAGCCAATTGTGCACAGCAGTGTCCAACAAACAGTCGTGGATTGAAATGACCAATTTATTATTGTTTTTTTTGAGGGATTGTTATCAGGCATGTGGAGTAAGGAAACTTGCTCAAGGTTTCACCCTGCTTATACAAAGATCCCCTGCAGGACATAGAAGGGTTTAAAATAATGTGAATAACTCTAAGCAGCATGTCAAGTGAATAAGAATATACCTCCACAGTCTAGTGTACCCGTCCTGCAACATTCATACTCTAACCACTGTACATCTCTTTCTGAAGGTTAAAGATCAGAGAGGAGAAAATCTCAGCTGACAAAGATGATGGATTTGTACTCACTCAAACTCATTTTCCTGTCTGAGATTTCACCAGGGACTTCTTTATGTGGAGAGGAAATATCTATGGCTGGACTTATCACTGAAGGTAACCATCAGTTTAGCCTTTAAGTATTCAGGAAATGACAAAGACACACTTGGGATAGAAATCCACCTTGCTCTACACTGACTGTAATAATGTAACATTTCAGAGCATCCAAAATTTGGCAAATTATTGAATTCTGTCTTACCTTTGAAGTCAGCTTTCTGGAGTTCTTAGAGAATTTTTAAAAATAATCAAAATTAGGACTGTGCTTAAGAATTTTGCAAAATTCTAGACTCTCTGAAATGCTAAAAAAAAGCATAAATCTAGACACAGGTGGAATTTTATCTCTGTCATTCTGGGTTTTCAATAGTTTCCAAAATAATGGCCCAAGGGCCTTCATTGAAAAAGTAATATTAGATATGATGTCCACACTTTGAATTATTTATAAAAGATAAGTCTTTTACTAAAGTCTGCGAGGAACTGAAAATAAAATCTTCAGTTTTAGAAAAACTGTTTATTTTTTTTAGAAAACAGTTATGGTATCTCTTTATAGGAATTATTGGAGCAGCAAAACAACCATAGCAACATGGTTTGTGTGCCTCCAGGGGCAAGCTTCCAGTTTCTGAAAATTGTTTGAATTTTTGAAACTAGATCATTTATATCAACTGCAGAAAGCTGTGCAGGGCACACTTGATATAAAAAAAAAGTGACTGGTTTGAGGATCATATGTGTATCACATAGGTTTATATGGAAGCTGTCATTTTATACATGTTAAATGAAAAATGTGCACTGTTACATGACTGTGATACTTAGCTGAGATCTTCTATCACTAACAAAGCTTGTGGTACTTCAGGCATACAGATTACAGCACACATGAACAGAATAAATTGTCAAACTTTACCTGATGTGCTACCGCCAAATATTTTTGCACCGGTTTTAAGTAAGGGAATCATTTCGCTCACAAATACATGGTCAATTCACTTTACAGCGAAACGTTTCGCCCACAAGTATACGGTTAATTCACTTTGCAGTCTATTCTGTGAAGCGCTTTGAGACGTCGAGAAGACGTGAAAAGCGCTATATCAAATGCAAGGATTAGTATTATTATCTCAATTCTTGAGTAGTATTATAACTAAAACATACAGTCTCTTTAGTCTGTTGAGAAGCTAAATTATATGCAGTTCAGGGTGCATTGAACCCCTCTGCCAGAGATACAAAATAGATCCACTTGTTTGTTCAATGTGCTTGCACAAGCAGTCTTTAAGAATAAATCGCCATCCTATGGGTGATATGACGCTTTAGTCTTCAGTATTTTCCAATTCTGTTCCAGTCTATTCATTGAGGCTGTTAGAAGGGATGTCATCATTCATTCATTCATTTATTCATTTATTTATGTTAATATTAGATTAAATTAAATATTATGACATTTCATAATTTACTGCTCAGTGAAATGATTTTTCATTTGAACACAAAGCCCTATTTATAAAGGTGTGGGGCAAGGAAATCCTTTATTTATTTATTTGGAAATCGCTTATTTGCTGGCAAGATGAAAGAGGCAAAATCAAAAAGATAGAAAAATGCACAAGTGATGAATGCTCGCAATTCTCTCACAGGTCAGCGTGTCATTTATAACTGTTCAATACTTTGCAAATAACGTGAACCTTCTTTACTTTGGGTTTTTCCAGCTCATCAGTTGTCATGCCATTTTAATCTAATTTCAGATTCCGTTGGCTTTGAGGTTCTCACGGACCCAGTTATGTATCAAACAATATTGAAAATGCAGAACCCGAATCATTAACTCTTTCAAACTGTGATAGTGCACAAATCAGAACTCTGCGTTGAGTATGCATTAAAGACAAAACAATGAATAAAGTTTGTCCCCACTGTACAGTTTGCTAACGTTATAGCTAAATGGAAACCGTAGCCTCCAATCCTTGGAATCTATGGAATATAAACATCAGAGACAATATATAGTTCTCAAGGTGCTTTTTTTTATTTTACGAATCATCCAAAACATTTCAATTTCATAGGTGAATGGAGACTGGACACTTTTTGACATTTCATAATTTACTGCTCAGTGAAATAATTTTTCATTTTAACACAAAGCCCTATTTACAAAGGTGTGGGGCAAGGAAATCCTCCTGTCACTAAGTGTAGAGACATTGGTGCTGTTGACCAGCTTCTCTCAGTGCCTTGGACAACAACCCTACAGATAAACTGAGTATTCATTTTGTATCTGGTTGTGGGACTTTGCTATGGGCATATTGGCTGCTGTTGCTTCTGCATCAATTGGAAATGGAATCCATGAGCTTTTGGTTTGTATGGATTATACCGATTATTGTTTTATTTAAACAAAAGCTTTTTACCAAATGTACATAATGGAAAATGAACTACACCCATCAAAAAGACTACAGGCTTTCTGAAGCCAATCACAGTTTAAAAATAGCCCAGTTCATTAGTTTACTCTGAAACTACAAACGGAACTGGGTTATTTATGGAGAAATCCAATTCAAACTACTTTATTATCCCCCAGGGATTTTGTTTGTGCCTTTTTGGGACATTGTGCTCTGGAAGATTGCCATTGTTCTGGTCAGCTTGTGTTCATGGATGTCTAACAAGAATATCTTCCAATGTTTTCAATTCTGATAGAACTATTTCTAAGTACGAGATATCCTCAGTGACAGGAATTGACCAATCGAGCTGGGTTGTTGAACACCTACTGCTTTCTCTCTGTAGTCTTTTCTATATTTATGAGGAACCTCGCCTCACAACTCCGGGGGCCTTCACAGTTGTTGAAATGAATGATGGACATAAGGCTCTGCTCAAAACCATTTAATGGTTTTCAATAAATTTTCCGCAAACATGACTTGCTCAGCAGCAAGCTTGCTGAGTCTCACTAAATTGCTATTGACAAAAGTTTTGCTGGAATTCTGGCAGGCACACTGTTCAAAGGGAATCGTTACATATGTGCTGCATGACATTTAATGTATAGAGAAAAAAAATTCTGTATGCAGAAGATCCTGTTTATGCTTGTAACAATATTAACCCTTGCATTTGGTATAGCACCTCGTCATATCATCAAAAGGTATCGAAGAGCTTCACAGCATTTGACTGTAAAGTGTAGTGACTGTATTTATAGGCTAACGCAATAGCCAATTTGCAAAAGCATTTCCCACAAACATAAGGTGAACAATGATTTTTTATTAAAGGAAGAGTTTGGCTTCAGAATGTTGTTTTATAACTATGGTAATGGGCCAACTTTAACCTGCTCTTACTACTGGCAGTTTAACACTTGTCATTAGGTTTGAAAATCATAGCTGTAACTTCATGGTTAGAACACTAGCACTGCAAGTAAGAGGACCTGGGTTCGATTCCCAGCAGGGCGAAACATTGAGCAAGTTTCCTTACTCCACACACCTCTATTTATCTAGCAGTAGGCAGGAATAAGATTGTTCGTCGATTGGCGGATCGCTTTTCTGGGGTAATAAACCTGCCAAAAAAAATAATAATTTGGACACTCACGGCTGATTGTGAGACACTGCTGTGTGCAATCGGTTGCCGCTTTTCACCCACAGAATGTACAATCAATTCACTTTGCATTAAATTCTGTGAAGCTCTTCAAGACGTCCCAATGACGTGATAGGGCGCTGTATTAAATGCAAGGATTATTATTATCGTTATTACTTGTTTTAGTTACATCAGTGAGGGAGGGTCACATTTTAAATATAAATATTTAATGCAAAACATTAAAATTTTGGATTCGGCAATTTTTCAAGTCCTCGGTAACAAGCTATTTAAAGATACACAGATTTCAGTAAATTTCTTTTCCATTTATTTCAGTTCATTCATATGAAACCACAAAAGAACATTTGTTTTGGTTCATGACTCCTACCTAACCACAATTAAACACAGGAACCGTCACTGTCGGTAACTGAGCTGAACACCTGCTCATTTAACAAAGAAGCACAAGGAGGAAAAAGAATTCATTAAATTCTAAAATTGCATTTCCTTGCCTCGAAACACATTTTTTTGTTTATCTGTTGGTAAAGACCAAAGGCATTATATACTGAATTGCTTTCCCATGCTAATTTAAATAGATACATTCTTATAGCATTGTTTCTAAGAAAGCAGGGAACGAGAAAGTGTATTTGACGCATCAAGTTCAGTTTCCATGGACCATTTAAAACCTACTTTATTTGGACGAAACCTACCACCTCTATCTCCCAGAGGAAATTTCTCAGTACATATAACATGATCCTCAAAGAGAATCCAGCTAAACTTCCAGAATATTCACTAATCCCCACATCTTCGCCATTCAGCTTTGCCCTGCTTCATTTCATCACTCTCCCGTCCTAATCCCAGGAGCAATGAAACCATTTTAAAGGAGTATTCTTTTATTTCAGTCTTCAATTTCCCCATATAAGCTAATATTATTCTCAAGCAGACACTTATCCATTTTTTGAAGGAATTAATCATTGCATCTGCTACTTTTCTTAGAACTGTGTTTCATATATTCGCTGCTCTGTGGGAAAAGAAAATCCTTTTAATCTCCAGTGTTGTTAGTGGTATGTTCATGTTGAAGCCATGTCCTCCAGTTCGGCACTCACAGTCTAAGTCAAAAGGTTTGTGCCACTCAGCATTTGCAAGACCTGGAGACACTGCAGGCAGTGGATCCCTAGATAGAGTCAATTTAATATTTTGTACTGAGTTCATAATAAAATGGAATTATGCAGTGGATCTTTGGAGCAATGCACAGAGGTGCTTAACATGTTGGATACAAACTCCATCCCTAGGTCTACGCGTGGAGTCCTGTAGCTCAGTGGTTAGAGCCCTCGCTTTGCAAGTGAGAGACCCGAGTTCAATTCCAGGCAGGGCAAAACCTTGGGCAAGTTTCCTTACTCCACACGCCAAATAATAATCCCTCCAAAAAACAAAACAATAATAAATTGGTCATTTTCAATCTATGACTGTTTGTGGGACATTGCTGTGCGCAATTGGCTGCCGTGTTCACCCACAAATATACAGTCAATTCACTTTACAGTATATTCTGTGAAGCGCTTTAGGACGTCTAGAAGACGTGAAAAGCGCTATATCAAATGCAGGGATTATTATTATTACTCCATGCTGCTCTGAAACCACAGGATAATGTATCCAAACTTCCAAAGGTAAATTCATGTTGCTCTATTTTTAAGGACATTTGAAGCAATGGGAATTTGTTTTCAATACATCTTTCCAGACCAAGTGTAAAGAGGTTGCTAAACTCCCATTTGGGGTCTCACCAGACATTAATTGCTCATCTTTTTAAAACGTTGCAGTATTCTGCAGAATGCCATCTTTGGCATTCTGCAGAATACCCAACATTGATTAGAATGATGTTCAATAAAACAATAATTTCAATGATTATATGCATGTGGTCTTAATTATAGTGGCTTTCAAATCATTATTACACACGAATAAAGATCATATTGAAATTTTCACTTGTGCGAAAACATCAATAGGGAATGGATGCACTTTCAGTCTGTTGCACTTTGCTGCTTGCAGGCTATTTCAGTTGCCAAGCACAGAACGACAATCTGTGTTGACACCTCCACATTTCATCTTAAAACACGTAGCATTTTAAGATGAAATGATACACTTAAATCTGAATTACGCATGCATTTATCTGGAGTTGATGGTACTTTAGATATAGATCTTTTGTATTTGATGGTTTTAAAGATTTTATATCTTTACTATTGAGTCAGTCACTGGGGACAGGGTTATGTCCCGTTCAGCTCTTGTTAATTCTGCAAGCCAAAGCCCTAATGACAAAGGTGGTCTTTAGTTGGACAAGCAGCACAAAGCTTTCCGGATGGTGGTTACAATGGCAAACTACAGAGCTTTAGTCTGGTTAGCCCAAGGAACATCGAATGGGAGCATGAGAATAAAGAACAGTCTGAACTTTAGCTTGCTCCAGATTTTACTTTTCTATGAGACTTTGGGGCTATCTTCAATGGTATTCAGGATTATCAACCTGACATTTAGAGGTAGGAGGATTTTGGCTCCAGAAGTTGCATGAATAAACTGTGGGAAGGAGAAATACTCTCCAAGAATTTAATGTGCATGAGGAAACAAACATTGTGAGAAAAATCTGTGAAAAGGTTAATTAATAAATGGACGAACATCCCATTGCTGTCCTTATAGTCACAAGATGCATTCGGAAAAGGAAGAGTGACAATAATTGTCCTCCAATCCACTGAAGTGCAGGGTACATATATGGTATGAATGTCCTCAAAAAAGATTAAAACAATGTCTGATGGGGTGAAAATATTTTCTTTCCCCTTAGTAAATTGAGTTCGTACATTGAGTTATCCCCTCTCTCACTGCTTATTGCCAGTCCTGAGTGACTCAATAGAGTTTACATCAACAATTATGTCAGATTACTGAAGAAACAGAATGCTAATTCTTTTCTTGCAAGCAATATATTAATCCAACAAGACCTTTTTCCAGAGGAATTGGGCCCAAAAATACAATCTTTGTATTCGAACAGCACAAAGCTTAAAGTAGAAACAGAAAGGAAGTAGAAAAATGGATGTGTGTTAGAGATGCAGAGATAATATTGCTGTAATTTGCAAGCTGAGAGTTGCTTTGATGTTCAGTTCATCAGAGCTATAAGGCACCGTGCCTCAGGCTGAGTGGTAAAATGGAATCTTATGTCAACAAGATATTAACACCAATTTTGTACCAAAACACTCACAGGAGTCTAAATCAAACAGAAAAGAATATTTGGAACATGGAAAGTCCACGTGATAAATCAATTCTATTCCTTGCACAGAGGATGTAATGTTAATCTCATTATTAGCCCCATCTGGTCAACACAGATCTCTGTAGGGATACTTCCAGATCCTCAAAGGTAAATAGGTGAAGCTGCAGATTATTTATCCATCTAACTTTTCCATTATTTCCCCCAGGTTTAGGGCTGTCCATGGGTAAAGATGCTATCTCAAGCAACACAAAACCCATCTCGTCTCATGTTTGATTAATAATAATAATAATAATCCTTACATTTGATATAGCGCTTTTCACGTCGGGAGGACGTCCCAAAGCGCTTCACAGAACACACTGTAAAGTGAATTGACTGTATATTTGTGGGCGAACGCGGCAGCCAATTGCACACAGCAATGTCCCACAAACAGTCATGGATTGAAAATGACCAATTTATTATTGTTTTTTTTTTTGGTTTTTGGAGGGATTATTATTAGGCGTGTGGAGTAAGGAAACGTGCCCAAGGTTTCGCCCTCTGCCTGGAATTGAACTCAAGTCTCTCACTTGCAAAGCGAGTGCACTAACCACTGAGCTACAGGACTCCACATGGATTAACATGGTTATCATTCATCTCTATTGCCTCCAATCCCATTCCCCACTACGCATTTATCCAGCTCCATTTTGAAGGAGCTAATTGATTTGTTGTTCCATATTACTCTTTCAGGGGAAAAGGTTTTGCTTGAAGGTTTACAATTTTAGACACAAGTCTTGCACTTTGGAAGCATTCACAGTGCAATTGCAAGATTAAAATCTCCCTCACACCCTGCCACTGTACACAAGTGACATTACAGACCAGCAAGTCTCTTGTGCTGATTTCTTACACCAAACAAACCAGTGTGATTTGAGGCAAACCCTTATATACCAGTTTAATTGTCTTCAATTAACTAATCATCACCACGCATACAAGCATTTAACCATTTATTCACTGAAACCAATTTCAGTCGGTTTGCAGGGACACAATAAAATTGGATTGAAAGGATTATTTATGTTGTGTTGATTTGATGAGAAACTAGTGCTGAATTGAAATTGGAAAGTGCAGTATAATCAGTGTGAATCACATTGGAGACCACTTGCCAACAGAATCTTCCTAGGAAATTGACTCAGGCCACCGCAGTGTAACTACAAGTGATCTGAATCGATTCGGCCTCTACTCATAAATTTCTCTTTAAAAGTTCTTGGGTAATTCATTGGACCATTTAAAGAGATTACTTTGGGTCCCATTCTAGTTCACTTTGTTTAACTCTTCTGGGTCAGAATGTGTCGGTTCAGCAACCCCCACCCCATGCACACACACACACACATGCTGATTCAAATTATTAATGTACCCAGTGAAAGGTAGTGGTTCTGGTAGATGCTCAGGATCCCATGCCACTATTTCGAAGGAACAACACACAGAGGTATAAGGAAGCAGAATGCTCCCTCCACAGGCTGCAGATCATCCAGAACTCTGCAGCCCATTGGCTGCCGTGTTTCGCCCACAAATATACAGTCAATTCACTTTACAGCACATTCTGTGAAGTGCTTTGAAGACTTGAAAAGAGCTATATCAAATGCAAGGATTATTATTATTATTATCACCCCCATCCTCGCCCAACTCCACTGGCTTTGCATCACACAGAGGTTACAGTTCAAGATCCTGGTCCTCACCTTCAAAGCCCTCCACAGTCGTGCTCCCCCCTACCTCTCTGACCTCCTAACCCCCTACCATCCTGTTCGCCCCCTCCGCTCAGGGGGCTTCAGCCTGCTTCCCCTGCTCTGCTCGCCCCACTATTGGTGGGTGGGCCTTCCGCCACTCTGCACCCATCCTCTGGAACTCCATCCCACAGTCCCTCCGTCTCGTCCCCTGCCTCGCCACCTTCAAAACCCACCTTAAGACCCTCTTCTTCGACTGTGCTTTCGATCTGCCTGCTTCTCCCCCTGCCCTCCATCCTCCCCTGTCTGTCCAGCACCTTAAGACGTCCTCCCAATGTGAAAGGCGCTTTACAAATGTAATTTTGTTGTTGTTGTTGTGGTTTTGGGGTCAATGATCAAAGCAGGATACATATTAGAAGTCAAGAAAATGTTTTATATTTAGAGGAATAATCTGCAGGGATTTAGGGAAAAGGCAGGCAAATAGCTCTTTCAAAGAGGTAGTAGAGAAACAATGGGTTGAATGGTCTTCTGTGCTGAAATTTATGTGGTTCTAACTTGAGTTTAGATTGTTCAATAAAGTTCTGCAAAGCCATGAGAGTTTTGCCTGAGAAGTTCTGATTAAAACTTACTCAATTTCACACACATAAGAAAGTGGAATACTTACAGGACCCTTTTTGCGAATGCAATCAAAAATATTATTATAAAATATTAAAGCAAGACTCCAGACACAGTTCCCTTAGGAACTTTTCAATTTCTCGCTGTGAATTTCATATTTCAGTTCATTCTAATGAGACAAATTACAGTCATTTTGTTACAATAAAAAAAATCTTGAAACATATAGTCTAAATGAGATCAAACATGTTAAATAGCTAGAATTACACCTGGATTATGATATCATTTGAAATGTCTTCACTCATCAAAAGAAAAGTAAAGAGGAATAATAAACGAGGATTTTTTTAATTAAAAAATTTGCTTTGCTTCATGATCATGAAGTAATGCAAATAAAGATTGTATTATAAAAAATTCTGACAGCTTCATCATTTTAAATTGCAAACCATTACAGTTGTTATCAAGAACACCATGGAAGATCATTTTACTGATTGTGCAATTTCTACTTTAAAGAATTATTTTGCATACATTTCTTCTCCATCTATCCAAACACGTTCTGTAATTAATAATCCTTGCAATTTGTTATTGAACCTGTCATGCCGGGAAGACAACAACAACAACAACTTGGATTTATACAGTACCCTCCACGCCGGACGGCGTCTCAGAGCGCTCAGACGCTGCAAAGCATTTCACAGCATTTACGGTGAAGTGTAGTGTGTATGTTTTGTAGGGGTACGGAGCAGTCAATTTGCACGCAACAATATCCCACATACAGGACGGGTTGGGTGAAGAGCTAAATTATCACTTTAATTGGTGGGGACTGTTGCTTAGGTTGGCAGGAGAAATTCTCTCGGCTTCATGTCTCATGCAAAAGACGGCACCTCCAACCATGTATCCATCATCATCATCCCTCTTCCTCTCCCCCACACCCAGCAGTGAATCATAGCATCAGCCCACTCTACACGAGTTCAAAGTCTCAACGTGAAGCTTGAACAGTCTTTTGTTTCAGAGGTGAGAGTGCCTCAAACTGCTTATCTCATTGCAGTCTGTCCAAAGAAATTTCAACTGCATTTTGGATTTAATGAAACCTCAAATAGATTCTGAAAAATTACACTTGAAATAGACACGTTTGGGTGGATTTTCATACTTAACAGTGAAGGATTTCAGGTACAGTAATTAAGATTAAATCTGCAAAATCAAATCCTGTTCATATTGAGAATATTTTGCCACCTTTTGTATTCCAAGATTATTTGAAGCCAAATTTCTCTGCTCTCCTTCCCATATCACAGTGCAGCCTTAATCAAATTACAAGTAGCAACAGTGCCTTTTATGGTTTTAAATTAAGTGGTTGAAATTGCTAAATAATCACTGTTTGCAAAACAAATATAATGCGTGGGCCTCCTTCTGGTAAATAAGGATTGATCTTTAATTATAGATCATTTTAAGTCTGAGCAAGCCTGGTCAACGTCAGTGTTGAAAGGTTAATGAAGCAGTCTGCGGGATGCAGTGTAATATAAGGTTATACCTACAGCAGTCATTTTAATTACCCGATAGGGCTCCCTGCTGCGCTACAAACTGCAAAAGGACATTAGTGCACCAGTTCACGTTGCCCCTTATTCACCTGAAAATCATTTAGCATTCTATTTTTCAGGCATGATTTTCATTTATACCTGCCTGTAGCACTGCTGGAGGATACTTAACACGACCGCATGGCTGCAGAGATCACAATAACGAGTTCATTTGATCTATGATTATGCGTCGCAGACATTTACAGCAAGACTCTTAATATAAATCACTCACGCCACAGCATATTGCCTTTATATTAATTCACTACTCACGCCGAAAGAAATGCACACTGGCAAAGTATGAATCGACTCCCATATTTGAAGAACGTTGTTGGAACTGATTAATGTTTCAATGAAGGAAGAAAAAAAGAGTTTATTAATGCAGTCATCCCTTCTTGTACTTGGGATATTACGATTATTGCTAACATGTCTTGCACAGGGGAACAGCCAGTTCAGTCTGTTTGTGAATAATAATAATCATAATCCTTGCACTTGATATAGCATCTTAACATGCCTTCGAGACGTCTCAAAGCGCTTCACAGAATATACAGTAAAGTGAATTGACAGTGTATTTTGTGGGAATTAAAAGACCTGATAGCTCACAAGTAAAATGGAATAGAGTGAGTGCTGCATTTCCACCCTTATCTCTGTGCATTCTGAATGCACTGCATGGGCTTAATCCCCAACTTTGTAATCACAGGCACCGAAATCCGATTTTCATCTCATGCCACATCACACAATATTAATCAACCAATTTAAATATGGAATTGAATGCTGGGCTCAGTACTGTGAAATACTGAAATATTCTGTCAAAGGTGGAAGATGATCCCAACTCTCATGCCTCCTTCCTGTATTGCACCTGTAAAGAAATTGCTTAGCGTATTGTTAACTGCTGGAAAGCAGTGGAAATTGACAGATGTATTGCAAAGTTAGGAAGGAGAATTAATTCTGGTCACCATGACATTACATATGCATGTCTCAATGCATATCTTAGATCTCTTAGATTTCTAAAGGATAGATGGATTAAGGGATATGGGGATAAAGCAGGCAGATGGAGTTAGGTTAGAAGATCCTCCATGATCTTATTGAATGGCGGGGCAGGCTCGAGGGACTGAATGACCTACTCCTGCTCCTAATTCCTATGTTCCTACGTTCCAATGGCTCAATAAAGGTCTATCTTGTAGAAATTTCTAGACTCAGGTGTACAAGCCTCTCTTAGTTATTGCTACCTCTGGTTGCATGCTATTCATGAAAAATGCACATTTCCAATCCATTTTCATGTGTGCTTATCGTGAACTGAGACTAAGAGCAATCCAAAATAACTAAGTTCCAGGCTGTCACTAGATTGTCACATAAAATGTACTTCATATTCAATTTAAACTTCCTCAGAAGTTTGATTTATCTACCCTCCTCCTCCCAAAATTGAAAAACAATTCCCAATAAATACTGTAAATACAATAAATACTTCAGCTGCTTTGCTGAAGGGTGGAGCTTAGGCATGGAGCTTCAAATTATGGAGTGAATGCACAATTGACAGTCCTGTTCCTACTGTATACATCTCTAAGTTTCCTATTTAACCAAAGTAAAATTATTTCAATTCAAATGTTACACACAGCGTAACAAACAGCATCTTTACCAAGATTATGTAAAGCAGGGAATTCTTCCAAAGCACAAACTATCTGTGGCTGGGCAGCTATCTGAAGAGACGCCGGAACTAATATTAATCCTTGTATTTGATGTAGCATCTTATCATGCCAAAACATTTTAACATCTTCACAGAGTTTTTGTGTAAAGTGCAGTGACTATGTATTTCTAAGTGAATGCAGCAGCCAATTTGCACACAGCGATGTCCCACAAACAGCCATTAAAATGAATGATCATTTTATTTTTTGACCTGGACCCATGAAGAAACGTCCTTCTTGTTTCACATAGCACCATGGGATGTTTAACATCCACCTGAACAGGTAGACAGGACCTTGGTTTAACCTCTCATTTCAAAGAATTGGATCTCCAACAATTAAGACTGCACGTGGACAGATGTAATTTATCTCCTGTATTGTGTGTGTGGTTGTGGCAGCCTTGCTGGAATATTAACAGCAATCCCTGCAGAACCAGAGTACCATGACAATGTAGAAGAAGCCAAAAAGACTGACCTGGGGCCCATAAAAAGCCAGGACGCAGCTCAGTCCTTTCCAGTGCTTCCATCGTCTCTTTAGAGAGTGAACTTCATCATTATTATTTTGCTAGTTATTGCAAGTTATTGAGAGGAAATGAGGTTGAGAGCTAATCTGTGATCTCACATGGAAAATTTCTGCACTGATTTGGACAAAACACCAAGTAGTGGAGCTTATGGTAACTTAAGATGTTTTGTATATACATACATATTTGTTACTTCATTCGAATTGCCTGGGCTAAATGTGTACACATCAGAAGCTGTTGCAAACTGTCCAAATTTTACTGTATGTAATAGGGATTGCATCCAGCACAACATTGTGGACTAATTTGCAGCACAGCGTGTGGTCTGGCCTGCAGTCAGTGATGATCTGCATTTTAACATCTCAATAAAATGCTCATTTCGATATGTGTCCAGCAATTGATTCCCAGCTTATTAGGAAAAAGGGAGTCAAAGTTTGCCCAGCACGAGCATTGAGGTAGAGGCTAAATTAAACCCTTGTTCTTGCTTTGCTCTTCTTCTCAAAGCCAGAAAGTACTTTACTGCTGGCCAGTTGACAAGTGGAATGATCCAGCACTTGTCTAAGTATGTCTCGGAGTAATAACCCAAATATGCTTTTTGTTGTACTCTCCTTGCTCTTGTGATATAATTCAGAGTCAAATGCTAATACGTTCACATGGTTTGCCAAGAGATGGTAAACTTGGAACAAAGATTTTATAAAATGCAGATAGAACAACAGAATTTGTAAATCTTTGTATCAGGGCACATGTTATCACACACTGAGCAAATCAAGCTGAACAGAAACTGAATGCTGTACACTTCAGACATCTCACAGGTGCCTTGTCGCAAGACATTTTCAGGAAGGAATTATTAGTCGCATTTCTTTGTTGCATAACTTAGCACGTATTCTGGTTTTCTTGAACAATTTGCAATTTTAAAATCAACAGACTTGCACTCGGGTGAATTATTCAGCAATAATGTGGAAAAATTGCCAATAATGTCACATTGTGAAATATAGGGTTGAATTGCATTTTGGTCGTGTTAATGTGGATACTGATTCTCCGTGCCTTGCTATGGCTTGAGGCATCGGCTTATTTTTTTCTATGTGGGATGAATTTTTTTTGCAACCCCATTGTGAATTCCTACACATGAATCTTTCTTTTATTCAGATACACCTTAATGCTGCTGCCTTTCACAACAAATAAAGACACCCCTCATTCCTTTTGTGGAAGGGTCAGAATAGATACTTTTATGTTTTAAAAAAAGCTTCTTGTGTTCATTTTCCACAAAAAAAACCATAAGTGCCAACCTCTTTTTCTTTTCAAACAAGCTTTCGTTCCTTATGTTTCTAAAATTCAAAACTTAGCATGTTCATGATTTTGATTAAGTGGGTGAATTGGGGTTATACATCAAATCTTGATGAAATCAAAATACCAAGGCAAAGATTCATGATCCTGTTAGTTTCAGTTCAATATTCCATCATTGCATTCCTGCTGTGAGACTGAACATTTTAAAGAATGGCAAACATTTCTGAAAGGAAAAAGCTGATCAGTATCACACATACAGTGGCTCACATCCTGATTACATAATGAAAAATGCAAAGGTAACCTGACAGGAGGGTAGGACGGAAGTCAATCCCATTTGTTTCTTACTTGTACTAAAAACACACACCTGGAAAGGCACCAGTTATAAACATTAAAAGAGAAGTCGTTCAAAATGCCAGGGCTTTCCCAAAACACAGGAGCTTGCCACCACAAAATCTTTTTCTTTTCAATGTTTTTTTTCACACAAAGGGTTGTGGAATTCTCTCTTCCAGAAGGCTGTGGATGCTGCGTCGATTGGAATTTTTCACTCTGAGGTCAATGGATATTTGTTAGGGAAACGACATGGAGAAAGGTCCAATAAATGGAGTTGAGGTACAGATCAGCAGGGTGGAGCAGGCTCGAGGGGCTGAATGGCTTACTCCTCCTCCTATGTTCCTATAATAATAATAATAATAATATGTAGTAGAAGACTGAATGCTGCAGAATTTTCAAGTTTTCATTAGCGCTCCAGCTCTGGAAGAGGAGCTCCAGTCCATCTGTCAACTCTATCATAGTGAAAGTGCTCTGTCTGTCTTCTCTGGTGTCTGTTTGGAGATGTTTAGGAAACGTTTGCAAGGCATTGAAATGTAATCAAGCAGTAAGGGTTCCTGAAAGCTGCCGCAAACTGTTGATTGGAAAGAAGTAAAAATGAAATCATAATTGCCAGAAAGCTATTGAATGTGACTCCAAATTTCTCTTTTTAGTGTCAATCCAGATGTGCATAATATTACACAATCTAGCCGATTGAGACCCTCATTTTAGAAATCAAGGTGACACTTCAGAAAGGTATGAACGGACATTAATATTATATAGCAATCCGTTTTTCCCACTTTACTTATTCAGACACCTACACTGTCCAAACACATTATGCTAGTTATTCAACTCGTGCACAATCTTGTTCTTTTCGTTAGGACTTGGATCTCAAAACCATTGAAACTCAAGGTCAATTCAAGGTAGCAGCAACAACAACAAGAAAATTACATTTGTATAGCGCCTTTCACATCGGGAGGATGTCCTAAGGCGCTGGACAATCAGTATTTCAGCACAATCATCAAAATTGGACAGAATACAAAACAGAAGGAATATAACTGCCAACAGTCTATCAGGTGAAGCTGGCAAAGGTTTGTGTGGTTGCAGTTATGAAAGTTTATCTGAGCAAAAAAAAATCTGTCCGTGCATGCTAAAATTTCAGTACTGTTGCCAAAAACTCTTAGGACAATTAAGAACTATAATCGATGATGCATCTGCTTACGTGGAGAGATTGAATTATTTTATCTTGGATGCTGTGAAATGCTATGTTGATAGTGCAAATCTAGTCGTAGGTGGAATTTTACACCACATAATATGCCTAAGGATTAATTGGTAAATCATTTGTGTATCAAAACTTGAAAGCCAAATAAATGGTACAAAACTATTGTGAATACAAATGCTTATTTCTATAAATAAAGCTGGCATGGTGCCTTTATAAATTGTTGTATAAAATGAGGAACTTCTAACGCAATCAATTCAGTCTCAGAAGAAATTATGTTTTACAATGCTTTTGTTTCCAGTTTTGTAAAACCAATTCAAATTAATTCATTTGAGCATTTTTGAAGTGGATGTTGACAATCGGAAAGATACTCCACAGAAAAATTAAATAGATGTGACGGCCTAAAATTGTCAGAGGTGAAAAGGCAGATGGATTTCATTAGTGACTGAAGGAAGTATTGGTCAGGCCATTGACTGTAATGCAACCTGTTTTCACAGGGTTTGATGGTGATTAGTTTGAGTTTCATTTTTGAAATCTAATGGAAAGATTCAGCATGTAGGTTTGGAAAATTTGCTTTGATGAATTGCTGGACAAATAAACCTGTCATTCCTCTGCTACCTCTGTGTTTTTAGAGGTATTGTTATTCATCAAAGGTAATGTTTTGCAATCATCTGAATTTCCTTTTGCAGCTTCGCATTTTGCGATGTGCTAAGAGATTAGAATAAATCCCTTGCATTGGCACTTAAAGTATGAATTGAATTGAAAGGGAGAAAAAAAACCATGGAAAAAAGGGATATAACGTTTTAATAAGGCGATGATTGAAAGTACCAAATAGTCAGAACACATTATGTTCAGATAGCTCTGGGTTTTCTTTTTTCTAAAAAATGTTAAGGACAAAATGAAGAATAGAGGTTTGTGTTCAAAGTGCTCCTGCTAGACATGGAAGAAAAAGATAGCTATACAAGTATTTTTCCTAATGAAGAGGAATCCTTTCTCTTTGGTTAAATATACAAAACCTATATGCATTCCCAGGTTGAGAAAGCTCTGTCATTGACTCCAAAGCATGAAATGCTTTTGGTGGATGATTTGTATGTATATTATAGGGGTGAAAAATTTCATGTTTTATAACAGATTTGAGGTGATCAAATCCATATGAAATGCCTCATTTTTCACCATGAGGTTTCTCAAAACAGTCTGAAGCAGGCAATGTTTATTTAAGCTACTTAAGAAATTAGACCATATGGCAAAACCATATTTCATATTTCTTTCAGCATTTAGTGAGAAAATCATGGTTTGAAATTATTTAAAAAATCGGAATTTGCGCACCAATTCCATGCCCCTAACTATTTCTGTTCAACGTGCATGAATGCAGATTAGCAAATTAAACACGAAAATGACTGAAATGGTTGCTTTGTGGTATTTAACAATTTTTCAGCATTTGCATAAAATTGTGCTGAAAGTTGCAAAATGGTAATGAATATGCCCTACAGTCAGAACTGTGTTCAGGTCAATTTATCAGAGCTTCAGAATCCATATACAGCCATCAAAGAAGTAATCGATTGTTTTGTTTGGGTACATTAGTATCAAATACAAGATCAACCGAATCTGACTCAATTCCAACCTCTAAATTCTCATCCATAGCACTTTTATTCAAAGGACACCATTTCAGAAGGGTTGCTGAGAAGGTGGCAGTATCATATTAGTCCCATTATGAAACCAGAATTGGCAGAGGAATTAAAATCAGTGAGGAAACTGCAGAACTCATCCTCCAGCGTTAAGAGTTATTCAACTGCCTGCAATGCCTGTGATGCTTCTTTCATGGTAATGGAATGGAATTAAATCAATCTGTTCCTAATTAAATCAAATGCAATTCTGATGTTAGCAGGTACTTTAATGTCAGCTGTTACATTTTCTAAAATTATTGAAGCATCCACTCGTATGACTTCATAGAGGAGCAATTGCGTAAAATATTTAACTTGTGATGGAGCGATTGATGAGTGAGCGCTCTGAGATGCTATCCTGTGTGAGAGGCGCTATATAAATGCAACATTTTGTTGTTGTTGTAGTTTGATTGTCATATCACAAATTGCATTCTGACATATCTACCTGCCTCCAATGCACACGATATTTGTTGTAGAGGAGCATAATGTAGGAATTATAAAACAAAGTACATTATGATTTAGAATGGGACAAAGTAAGCCCCGTGAGGTAAATTGTAATTGTTCACTTATACAGTGAGCAGTGCTGTTGTGTACACTTGTGTCCGTTTAGAACTGGCTCAAGTCTAACTCAAACACATTTACAGCTATTAGAAAGGGAATACCACTTTCATCAAATCAGTTTGGATTGAATTGAAACCCAGGTCCCATAGGTGATAAAGCAATCTGCCCAAGTGACTAATTTGCTGTTGCCATTACAAGCCTAATCAGAGGAAAGGGTCATGCTCCTTTTTGAGCTAATCATGGATATCCACCATCGTTTGTTTATGAAAGCTGAATCTCCAAATAATTGGCCAATCTATCTGGTCTAGTAGGACATTTACCATCAGAGCAGTCTCTTCTGCAGCTTCCAGCTCAGGTAATTCAATCTCCCAGCAAATGTCATTTTGTTGCTTGGCAGAGCTTTGTGAATGCCACCTGTGGTGGCCTGAGTCTGTAAAACAATTTATAACTTACACTGCTCCTGCAGCTTTGAACAATTCTCTTGGTATCTGTCCTCCGCCTCCCAGTACAGGCATATTTTGCTGTGTGACACCAGAAACAAGATAGAACAATACACAACAGCACTAGTAAGGGATTCTATAACAGCCAATAACTCTGAGTGAACCTTTCAAGAGGATAATGCTAAATGTATAAGAGCAGTTGGAATTAGCATTGTGCTAAACGATCAAATAAATCCAATGATCCCTATCATTTGGAGCCAATTGCAACTGGCAGGCAGACAGATACCTTGAATCGAGTGGAGAATTGAATTGGAAAGAGTGAATTTAGTGCTAATTGTGTGTATGCACTGCTATAATGAATGTCCCTCTGGATGATTTTATTACTCACAGCAATCAGTAAAGGATAAAATCCTGTGAGTAATAAAGGAGTGTTTTAAGAACACAAGCGAGTACTGAATTAGAAAAGAGCCGTTTTAGCCTGTTGAAGCCAATGCACCATGTATAATATTAAATGGAAATAAATCTTCAAGTGAAGGATATGAGTGAACACAACCCAAAAGCTCCAAGGAGAGAAAACCAATAATTCTTACATTAGCTGAAAGGAGTCAAGCGAAAACCATGGATGCAATCTTACACTACGATCTGCAAGTCATCTCAATAATCTTGAACTGTTTTTTAAAAGATATTAAATTCCTTTGAAACGGAGTCAGAAAATATATCAGCTGCTGTTTCTATGGAAGTTCATTCCCACATCCATTGCAGTTCTGCAGATGAATGTCGCTCAGGACGCAACATTCTTGTGCTTGCTTTCTGATTTTGTTGATAGAAATATCGCCTACAAATGAACAGTCACTACACTCTGCAGTAAATTCTGTGAGAAGCTTTGAAGATGTTTTGATGATGTGATAAGGCACTGTTATCAAAGGTGAGAATTATTATTACTATTATTATTTTATTACTATCTGAAAGGACTAGTTACAAGAAAATGTATTGCGGAAGGCGATGTGGAAATAATCAGTGGGGTATGCGATTGGGGGGGACTGTGATTATTTCATGTAACACTTAAGAGGGATGAAGACCAATGCTGGACCCATATGATATTCCATTTAATCATTCTCAAGGTTGAGTTTTCTTTGGATGAGTGTGAAATTAGTGCCAATTAGCTGTAAATGATGGGCAGTTTTGCGCCAAAGGCTGATGCCCTCTAGGAACTGAGTTGGAACTGTCCAAACACATTTCACTTAAGATCTGGCAGGGAGCAGACAGCATAAGTTGATCAGCCAGGCTGGATTTATGCCACTTGTTATACTGCTGAAATGGTATGATATGCTTACCTGCTCCAAATAGTTCTCATCAGAGATTGAAGAGAGTTCTGTATGAAGCATATGTAAATGCATGTGTTGAGTTCTGCTCGCCAAGATCAGATGTTGGTTGTTTATTGCTGCGCGTGGTTGAAGATTTGAGATGTTACCAGCTCACCATTAACAATAACAAGCTCAAGTGTAGTGCAATTTACAATGAAAAAGCGTTCTGAAATTGAATGCATTAACACCTGCTTACTCACCCAAGTGGGGGCTTAAAATAAAATCTGTGCCCATAAAATCTGATTCTTTCTGCACTGTGGTCTGTATTGATCGACTATCCGTGACCACAAATGGGGGCATTTTAAACCCAATCTTAATATATAGATTCCATTAAAAAATAAAAACAATTCTTGTTTGTGGTGATGTATTTCAAACAGTACTTCAGAACATATATGCAAATACATTTACAAAATGTGGATGAAAAAAATCTAAACTTCTTCAGGCCGCAATCTGTGTTATTATTAGTTTCTTCCCATTTTAATAAGCTGCATTGCAATGGGACTTTTCATCGCACTCTGCCTATAAGCCATAGTTGCGACGCTTTTCATTTTCATAAGCCCAGCTACCTAGCATTTCTTTAAGCGGTGCGTGGCAGATTGGCAAATGTTCTGATTGCTTTCAGCATGTTGTGGGGATCTTTCCATACGTTCTCCACAGAGGGGACTATTTTCAAAGTCTTTTAGTGTCTTACAACCACTTTAACACGAATGCTGCAGAAAAAAATTATTTACATTGCATTTCACTGTGACGTAGATATCTTTCAGGAAACAGGCTAACGTGGAGAGGATCAGCCTCGAGTGGAAGAGGGATATTTCTGATTAAGACTGGTGTGCTGAGAGGCTGCTGCTGATTTATTTTTATGTTATGGAGCTGTAAAATTTCTTGATCCATAACATTGTTACTGTGCAGTTTTCTCTGTTGCATAATGCATTTTCTCACAAAAGGCGATCTGCTTCAGCCTGATTGTATCAAATTGCAGTCTTACTGCAATGTCATTGACGCAGTAAACAGAATGTGTCATACTTAAAGATACAGCATCTTTTCATTTCTTTATAATGGACGGAATTCCACAAACAAAACCCATGGACCATCAGTATATATGCTTCACAACTAGACAATGACACATTGTTTGCTGTGCCATCAGATTCCTTGTGGTGTTTAAACCATCACCACAAGAGATCAATATTCTGTCCCACGCTGCCCTTTGGATCTCTGCCATGAGAATCATATTTTTCCAGGAGATTGATTCCAACAAAAATCATACAAGGATATTATAGACTGGCTCTCAGCAGAGCTCAGAGAATTTAGTCTGAACATTCATGCCATGACCTCAATACACTGTAGTTACAAGAGTAATGCTCGAACGATGGCACTTTTACATTGGTTGCTTTACTGCAAAGGAAAGGATTATTAATTGAGTAATTTATCCTAATATTTGAAGCATTTTTTTTGTAAATGTTCTGGCTTTGTTCTGTGAAATCCTCATATGATAAATGACTAAAACGTGCACGATAGATTCTTAGAAAGAGAAAGTTCATTTTCTTCTGCCTACTACACACGCACATACACACACACACCATCAATTCTTACATCAGGAATTCACTTTTCTATTTTTCTTAATTGATTCCAGAGCAGTTCCATCCTGATACAATACTGTTACCCTCTATGTTTTTCCTTTAACAAGTGGCAAAATAAATAAGGCCAAACACACTAACCTTTTGAAAGCAAAATCTATTACAGTTAAGCATCTTTCTAAGATGGCTACAGCATTTTTGCTATCACAGTTTGTGTGCTGGAACAGAAGAAAACAATTTACTTTTCCTCTGAAAAGTAGTTCGCTGAATTTAGTTCAGTCAAAATGAATGAGGACAAATCTATCTATGGATAAACCTTCCTCTTATCAGGATCGCTCTGGAATAGAATAGGCTGCAATTGCCTACGGCATTGAAAAATGGTAATCCATTTTCAGTTGACAGTCCGGGATGCAGTAGCATGCAGGTGATTGCAAGTTCAAGTTCAAGACCAAGACCTGCCTGATCCTCCAATTTCTGAAGTTCGTGCACCAGAGTTATTGAGCCAATTTTTGCTTCAACCAAAGTGATCCTGGACTCCATGACCCCACAGAGAATTACTCAATTGGCCTTGAGTCACTAAAATCTGATCCCTCGCACTCAAGTGCACCCAGCAGGTTTACTTATCTTGGCATCTCTTCTCATCCTGGTAAGCTAAGTAACTTAACCAGCAATAAGAAGCTGTGCTCGTCGATGCAAATTGTATATAGCATTTCAAAGCACCACTGATTCCAATCACCGCATTTAATGAAATCACCAAGGGCCTGAAATTTCTCATGGGCTTAATTAGCCTTCATTGTCTTAATGTTTACGGAAAATCGATGAATTTATTACAATTTGAAACACGGAATCCCCGTTTTCTTTGCCAGGGTGATTTTTTTAAAAAACCAGTGTCAGTGGAAAGATGCATTCACTATTTGCCAAGGAAGTTAGGAGAAAAATTGCGCTGAAAGTCACATTACAGACAGATGGGACCTAAATAAGTGAACCAATCAAAAAGGGATGATGATCCAGTGGGTGAGATCTATCAATAATTATTGGGTACAGGTCTACAGAACAGAACTAAATCTAATTCACACGAGCAAACTAACTTGAAATAGGCAGTTCCACTTAGAGACACTGGTAATGCTTCCCGTCTGAAGTTGGAGCTATGAGATATTACTGGGAAATTTAATCTTACAGTTACTTCGTACTACACCTGATCTGAGAATGTTTGATGTCAACAGTGAGAGCAGAAAGCAAATCAATTTCCCTTCCCAGCAATGACTCCCCTTATAATAATAATCCTTCAATTTGATATCGCGATTTATTACGTCTTTGAGACGTCTCAAAGCGTTTCACGGTAAAGAGGATTGTGGGCAAAACATCTAAAGAAGGCACAATCAAAACAGTGTTTGCTTTTCCCAAAAAACAAAGACACGAGAACAATTCCTGCTTGTGAATTTCATGAACTTGCACATATCTGGGTTTTGTTCAGGAGATTAACTCCACCACAGGAGAGCGGTATTTTAAGTGATGAAACCCAATACAGTTATCAACCCCTGTTGAAAGTTTGCACAATGGCTGACAGTCTCCAGGGCACGTAATACCCACTGTAATGTGTTTTCAGGGCTTATACAGCTAACTCTGCCATAGCATTAAGACCCCGAAGAAATCAGAAAATCTATTAAAGAAAGCTTATTTCCACCTGGATTCATAGAAATACTGAGAACTTTAAATCCCTTTGAAAGAGATTATGCTTCAGTTCTGATATTCATGGCTCATATGCGGCAATATATATTGTGTTCATTAGATCTAATCATCTCAATTCTTATGTGAAAAATTGATACAATAACTTTCCACAGAATTCCTCCATTTCGAGATGATTTAAACTTGCCACAGTTCCATTGCACGCTCTGAAGTGACATCTTAATTCCTCTGCTCTGTTAAATGAAATATTTTACATCTAAAAGTGCCAGTCAGTAAATATGATCTGAGAGGCACTTGAATACACTATTAGGACAATGATCTGAACGGTTATATGTAAACAGAGAAGAGAACAGATATTTCGAGATTGTGATCGGAAAATGAAACTATCACAATCACTGTTTGAAAACTGATTTATACTCAAATGATAGTCATGTTTATTTATAGTTACTTAATTCTCTTGGATTGACAATTAAACATTAATAAATTATTACTTTTGTCCATAATACATAAATAGATGCGAACAATAATTAAAAATAGCTGAATTAGGAGCAATTTGAATGGTGCAGGACTTAGAACTATTGCTGGTTTGAACCCGTTCTGTGGCTTCTGAGTTTGCTGGTTTGTGGGTAAACTGGAACTGGCTTATCTCATGGTTTAGAAGCATAAAATCAGCCAGGTTTACTGCTCCTGGTCCTTCTTCAGAACCCTCCACTCCTAATGCGAGTGTGTGGCAGACAGGTGAGGTGAGGCTCAGCTGCAACAACCTTTACACTTGGGTGACCACTGACACGCATTGTCAAGGCAGAGGACTGGAGAAACACTTAGAAACACTGGAGAAATGTAGAAAGTACTTAGAAACAGACCCCAGCAAGAGGAGACCGAGAACCAGGAACATAATAGGTACATGTTATCACAGTTCAAGAAAAGTAATTGGATACATTAATTCAATTAAATAAAAAGGAATATACTTCATATTTTTAGCATCGGCCAGCATGATACCACGGCCCAAGTACAAAATTATAAAACTCTCATGGATTACTGGAAGAATTTATCTGATTCCTAAAATAACACCTTTAGAATCTACAAATGTGAATTTTCTCCAATAAAACCATGCTTCCATTCGTTACAGAAGATTATATCGTACTATAAGGTTAGAAAAATCTATTACAGGAAAAAAAATCTAATTTACATTGGCCCTGAGAAATCTTCCGGCAGAGACAGATTCTGAATGAGGCGATTTTAATGCAGAACGCTGCATGAAATGGGAGGGGGTTGTTTCAACTATACATATATTTATGGACACGCTTAATGAAGCAATTGATAAAGTTACTATACCAGGAATCCTACACGCAGCTGTAATTAAACTGATATAGATGAGGAAATGATCCATTATCGAACTGAAACTATCAACTTATTAATTAACACTAATAGAAAATGATTTTTCAAAGACGCTACTTTCAGCTAGGGAGGGGGAAGAGGGAAATATTAACCTAAAACATCTACGAAGTTGGTAATATTAAAAATAATATTAATATTACTAATATAAGAAGACTTTCAGTCTTTTCAGTGGGCTTTAGAAACAAATACACGTAGTGGATGAACAGAAAGCCTTTGATTGCATGGAATGACATGCCTAGGTTCACACCATTGAAGTTTTGAAGTACATCTTCCTAAACCATGAATATGTTACCAAGGAACTGTTGGGATTTATCCCGAGGAATTATCACCCACAGACACATGCACGAGTAATGATACCCTAATTTTCTTGAACTGTTGGTCACCATTAAACTTCTTAATCAACAACAACAATTTGCATTTATATAGCCTCCTTCACGCAGGGTAGAGTCCCGGAGGGCTTCACAGTGGCTGACTCTAATCATTTGTAGTGACCTGTGCCCGCCTAAAGACTGATCTTTTTGACTGTACCTTTGGTCATCTAACGCCCTCCACCCCCATGCCTCACACAATGTCCTCAACTGCCCCAGCTTGGGCTCTTAACCAGCTCCGCTGGGAATTTGGAGACATCCTTGTGATGTGAAAGGCGCTCTTATAAGTATAGGTTGCTATCGATTGTGATAGTCTCAGTTGATCTGAATGTAAAATTAATCTATAACCAAGTAACATGATACAATTGTATCCACAGACTTTCCTGTTGAACCGATATTAGAATGTGGAACATGTCACCACAAGTGGTTGTCAAAGCTGAATCAATTACAACACTTAAAAGAGGATTAGATATACACATGAAGATTAAAGATGTTTAAGGGTATGGGGGATGAGAGGGAAATGGGATGAGAGTAGATAGCTGCAGTGATGAGCTAGCAAAGCACAGTAAATATTCCATGTGGACTCATTCTGGCTGAAATGTTTATGGGTTTGAAACTAATGGAATGAATGTTAGTTAGTTAAATTTTTGAAGAGAGCAGGTTCCAGTTTCAGTACAAAATATGTTCACCTAGAAATTAGTCACTACACTTTACAGTAAATCCTGTGGAATGCTTTGAGATGTCCTCCCGACATGAAAGGTGCTATATCAAATGCAAGGATTTTTTTGAATTTAAAGTAGGGATTGAAGATAATAAAAATAGCATAGACATAAATGATGAAGTACTCCAACAAACATTGAGATGCCAGTCATATAGGGAATGTAGGAATTTCATCTGTTTGATGCAGTTGGGTAAATAACATTGAATAACTTATATTTCTATGTTAGATCAATATCCTTATTATTAATATTTGGGAGATAAAAAGAACTTTAACATGCATTGGAAAATGAAGGTAGAAAAGCAGCAGGAAAACATGTGTCAGGTGCGGAATACTAAGAAGAATGCATTTTGTGTTCTATGGCGGTCCCTGCAAACAGACATGATGAGAGTGTTTGGGAACGAAGACTTTTCCATGTTATCAGCTGTGACTCCTTTCTGAACTGAATCAGGTGTTTGGAGAGCAGGAGAGAGATAAAGGCTCCACCACATCGAAGCACCTCCTTGCTGACAGGAAGTAGAGGAAAAAAATCCCCGAGCTATGTTATATGCAGTTTTATATCAAATCAATGCCGCTTACACGTTGAATTCATGCAAATGTTATCATGTAATTCCTCTTTTGGGACAGGAAACCAAATTAAGGGAACTCTTCTCTATGGGGCCACTTTGGCGAGGTGATCTCACATTGATTTGCTTTGATTTGGTTGCTCTACAACTCCAGTCTGACTGAAGGCAACTTTGAAACCAATCAAATCATGTGTTTCTTGGAAATCCATTTGATCACCATATGATCATTCAGGTTGTGAATAACCCGACAGCTTTCAGTGGTGCCTGGTACAGCTCTGATTATTAGAAATACCACAGAAGAACATTTGGGTTTAAAAACAAACTCATTGCACACAAGTGAAAACTCGAAGGGAAAACCTAGATCTCTGTTGCAGCCAAAATAAATTGACCACATAACGCAGAATAGTAATGCTTCTTGTGCTCTTGCAGATATATGCTTACAGTGTAACCTCATTCAGGAAGTGAGCACTGACAGAGGAGCTGTTTGTGTTTGTGAACTGGGTGTTGATGAGACAAATGCATTTTAGCTGGCATATCCATAGCTGGCACCAAACAAATCTTCTAATGGGGGAAATGTGTTACACAACACTTTGCATTATCAAGAGCAAGAGAGGGCCTGGGTGTAGCAAAGCTTGTAACAAAGCTGAATTTCAATAACCCCATTGAAACAATTGCCTCTTTAATTATTAAAGAACTCTGCTCACCCTTTTCCTTTTTAGCAAAATAATTATTCCTGATTTATTTTTTGTAACAAATCAAAACAAATTGAGTGATGTTGCAGCCACAAAGAAGAAAACATCAGAATTTTATTAAATCTGGTGCTGTCAAACTGCAGCTTTTATCCGTGACATTCTGACTGGAGCAACAATCACCTTTTCTGAATTAAACTTAACTTGCAGAAGGGAACAGCACAGACAGTGCAAAGCGAAGCCCATTGAAAAGCTGTGCAGCTCAACCTGCACAGAACTTCATTCAAAAAAAGGTCATTTCTTCTTCAACTCTAAAGGAAAAGCAGGAGAGTTTTATCCACATAGCCACCAGAGACTAATAAAATTGAGAGAGAATAAAAAGGAGAAGCATCCTTTGGTTCTTGATGAATATTGAGCTAATAGATGGCAGGTGATTTTTTTTCTCTAAGAGATTTACTTGCCAGTCTAATGGTTCCCTGAGGACACAGGAGCTCGCCGTTTATTATTGCCTTGTCTGAATACATATCTAGTCCCAAAAGTGAAATAGATCAAAGCTTTTGAGAATCTGGGCGAGAAATGACATGGTGCTTTGGTACTCAACAGGCATTTGAACTGGATTTATTCAGTTTGCTTTCCAATATTTGATTCAATGAGCTGTGTGTGTTTTGTGTCTTTAAATCCCTTAAGACCTATCTCTTCGACCGCACTTATGGTCACCTCAATCTTCCCCTGCTTAGTGTCCTACTCCACCACTGTGCAACACTTCAGGATGCCATCCTGTGTGAAGGGCGCCATGTAAATGGAGGTTTTGTTGTCGTTCAAAATTCACCAATTAATGCATGAAAATCTTTTAACAGGTTAGTTGGAAAATATGTTGTGGGTTTAAATGTTTTTTTTAATAAACGCCAGGTTTAAGGCAACAATTTTCTTGTTCCAGCCAAAAGTAAATAAAATAAACAAACCCATTTAGCATATTTACTCACAATGAATGAAACTAAAATCAGCTCACTAGTGCAAATCTCTCTGATGAGTTCAGTTTAAGCAAGCGACAAGGCATTCCGGTGATTCTAGTCGAACAATGCTAGGGGAATGCTATCTATAACAGATAGAAAGCAATTGAACTGCAAGTATTTTCAAACAGCGTGTGATTCCATTAAACATTTGGCACCGTCGTAATTCAGCGCAAGTGTTGATATATATTCACCTGCAGTATAAAGCAACCACAAAAAAATTCTAATGCTTTCCTGATTTCCTAAGTATTTCAATGATTCATATTTCCTGAAGAGCAAATCTAGGTAGACTGAAGGTAGCAACTTTTTCCATTTTTATCTGTAAGTGAATGGTTGCCTGACCTCATTTCACAACCATTACCGTGTAATTTTCACTTAAAGTGAAAAGAAAACACAGCGGGAGCATGAACTTACTGAAACTCCCCATTCAATTGCTGAAATGAAATGTCAACAACTTGCACTTATATAGCACGCTTAAGGCAGGAGTGTCTTGGAATGACAGCATAGATTAAATGTTATTCCCATGCAATCCAAATCCTGACTCAATTCATTATTTACTATTTTGTAGATATTTACAATATTGGCATCCCTTGCTATTCTTATAGTTGTGAAACCATTGGCCTCAGCTGATAACGTTACAAGACGTAGTTCAATGGATTGCTTATTGTCTTTCTTAGGTTGTTACTTGTTGAGCACGCTGACTTTGGAAAAAAGACAGAAGTGGATTTTGCTCCACCAATTCATCGGTTGTTATAAACCGACCAACAACATTGATCATTGCTGAGTATGCACACTTGCGCAGTTATGCACAGTTATTTTAAAAATAGAAACGACTTTAAATTATTCAGTTATGATGCCTTTAAAAGCACTCCAGAATCAAAACACAACAAAGTATTCTCAGGTTTAAAAATAATGTAACGAAGAACACACTGCATTTACTTTAGCATATCACCAAGATTGAGTGTGACTGTGATTGTTATAGGATGAACGCAGTGAGCTGATGAAGTAAAACAAACCAGGACATATGGCTGAAAACATGTCAGTGAGCAGTTGCCTGCGCATCTCACCAGGCGTCAAGCTTTTACCATGTAAGAAAATTGGGATTTATCACGCAATTCCATTTTTTGGGGCTGAAAAATTGGGAGATTAAAACTGAATTATGTCCATTATTCTGCCACTTGTATTGCTCCTAATGTGAGCAGGTGTTGAACATTTAGGAAAAACAGAACATATTATTTAATTTAAAAGCACGTCAGTTGAAAAACAATGGCTGCGATTTCATTAATCTAAACAGCATGTGTGTTACTTGACTGATGGTGCCTGTGCATTTCTAACACTGCAGAACTAATGATAGTGGTTTGCATTTCTGATCTTAAGGTGTGCTATCAATAATATTGCCATCGGACGTGTTATTCTCAACTACGCTAAGGTGAAAATGGTAAGGAAACCCCCCGCCCCTCACACCCACACACACAAGTTGAAAGAGAAGATCTTATTTCATCAATCCTTGCAATAATCATGATGCTAAGATATCAGCTTAGTAAGAAGCACAGTTGCCACTGGGTTAGATGGTTGTGGGCGCTTTGAGCTCATGGCCTACGCTGACAAGCCAGTGCATTGTTAGAAGTGCAATCCTTTCTCTGAGATGTTACACCAGGGTCCCATCTGTCTGTTCAGGTGGATGTTAAAGATCCCATGGCACTCTTCAAAAAGAGGGAGTTTTTTCTGGTGTCTTGACGAACATTCCTCCAGATAAATTGGTCATTCTCTTCAGTGATGGCTTTTTCTGGGACTTGCCTACAAATACATAAATCACTCCATTTGATAGCAATTACCTGCGAAGGGTTTTGAGATATTTAAACATTATAGACATTATACCAAGTGCAAAGATTATTATTCTAACTCCTGATCAGCGTGGAGGCAGTATATTCCTGTTACATCACTGTTTAATGTTGAAATCGTTAGCATTAGTGCCATTTTAGCAGTGTGGTAAGAAACTATCAGGGCAGCCTATTGAAATAAATCGTATGAATATATTTAAAAGACAGCAGCATAGGTGTCTGGAGAAAGGAAATTGAAGGTGGCATTGAGGATAATTAAAAAGAATGGGTTTAGTGGATCAAATGGCATTTTAACAGCCCTAAACTTTCTATGTTCCAATGCTATTCCACATATTAAACATTAAAGATACAGTATTTGATATTTTCTATTGGTAACAAAATCCAGTGCTGGCATTAAATAGTGGTTATATCTGGCAGTTGTGATGGAGAACCATGGGATAAATAATATGCGGTTCATGAATCCAAACTTCTGCACTTGTAATGAAAGGTCAAAATCAAGTATTGGGTTCTCCATTATATAATACACTTCAGATACTTAATGAGTTGTTTTCTATTCTCATGAGTTTCAGGAACTTTATAAACTGATATTTTATGCAAGTCTGTATAATACATTTCCTAACAAATGCACAGTCACTACGCTTCATTGTAAATCCTGTGAATCGATTTGAGGTGCTCTAATGATGTGATAAGCACAAAAAGGGCTCTGGATTTTCAGAGTAAAATGGTAAAATGGGAGCGCTGATTCATGGTGGCGATAATTTGGCATAAAACCTCTGTGCGTTCAAAAACTTTGTCAGGGTTGGAACAGGAAGGTGGGATCTGGATGATGATTGACAACTGTAACTGTCACTCATCAGGGAGGGTAGGCTCTGGACAATGATTGGCTGGTCCGAGCTGTCACTCACCTGAACGTCAGGCTTTGGGGTGGGGTAAATTCCTCCCCCCCCACCTCGATGATCAGACACTATATCAAATGCAAGGATTATTGTTATTATAATTGTTATTATTATTAATCACGGAGCCTAACCTATTCACAAACGGACCTTTTACACTACATCATTTGGGGGCCCTTTGTCTCTATCGAGTCTCTGTCTCTTGAAGCACCACAACAACAACTTGCATTTATATAGCACCCGGACGGCATCTCAGAGCTTCAAGATATTTTACAAGAAGACAAAAAGCTCATAGGTGCTGAATTGCTGAAGGATTTTTTTTAGTAACTGATGGATAATGCCAAGCTATTCAGATACCACAGTGGATGATAAAATTACCATCCGTTTCACAGTACATTCATAGTTTAACAGCACTGCAGTAGATTCTCGCACATGAATTTAAAAAAAAAATGATTGGAATTTAATGGTTTATTTTGAGAGTACGGATTAAATTCTTTTTTGCTTTAAGCTGTTTCTCTGGTTCTATTTTACAATGCTCAGCAATAAGAATGAAAGAATGATCTCGGGGTAAAGTTATAAAATGGGAAATGGGAATATTTTGCAAGCTGTTGTGAGCTATTACTCAGAGTGAGTGTGCCGGCAAGTCATTTGAATAATAATTGCTTAAGTAAAAATAAATTAGATACATAAAGTCCTCATCATCACCTGTAATCACCACACATCTCAGCTTTCCATTTATCTATTCTCTCCCCTCGCACCCCCCATCATGATTTTCATTTACACACTGATTCTTGTTAATACGGACTAAACACTTGTCTGGAGGAATGCTGAGAGAAGTAAAACAGTGATTCTGAGGAACACCCTTTGTCATGCTAAAACAAGCAGCTCTATGAAAAGGTCACATTGCCCATCAGTAATGTACTGCTCTTTTGTGCGAGCCAATCTTTCGCTAATCTATTGCTGTTGTATTTTAATGCACTTGCAATGCATCAGCACACGCCGCGAATAAGCAACAGTTTATAAGGCTCCCTCATCCTTAAGCCACCTGTAACTTGCTCTGGTTTCACCTCCCCAGAACAAATCTGAAAATACATAGCGCAGCATATACTATCTCTATAAGCCAATGCACTGAATGCAGCAGCGATAGCAACTCTAATCTCCTTACCTTCTGACATGGAAATGAGCGCTGAACTTGCAACCTTGCTTGCTATTTCAATCAGTACATATGCTGAAATATGCTGACAGGATGTTTTATGACAACGCAAAACCTGTAATGGATAGACGATCAATGGATTTTTTTTCGTATCTTGATTAAAATGTTGGCAGGAAGACTTGCACGAATAAAACTTGTTAATGTATTCAGATAATACAGTATTCATGTGCTACCGGAATCACATTATCTGTGAACGTTCATAATAGAATTAATATTGAAGTGCTCAGTTCCATTTTTAACATTCTATCATGAAGGGAAAACAAAGCAATTTGAAGTTTTTTTTTAACCCCCTTTTCTTCCGAGAATGGAATAAATTGCAGAGTGAATATTTCATATTTAGGAGATTTTAAAATACATTTTTGTTTTCCCCATTACAGCTCTACTATTGTCAGAGCACAAAAGAAGGAGATATCAGCATGGAACATCTGATGCAGGAGAAATATGAAAACGTCCAAATCTGAAACGTCTGCCTCGAAACATCACTACCCACCGAAAGAAATACAGACAGAAACATTCGGATGAAGAAGGAGCCTTACGTGGTTTAAGCTTCATCTTAATAATTCTTATTTTATAATCCATTGATGACTGAACAAAAATCCTCGTACTATGCGCTGATGGTGTTTTGCCGGCTGTACATTCGCGCACACACACCCACACAGTCACTCCACTTTGCAGGTATATCCCGTGAAGCACTTTGAGACATGCTTCCAACATGAAAGGCACTGTATCAAATGCAAAGATTATTATTATTATTTATTCTAAAACGGGGAACAGGCATCCAAAAAATTAAATATCAGAAGGGTTATTTACATTTATATATTACATTAACAATACAAGTGGTAGAGGAAGCAACAAAAAAATGGGGTTCAACAAATGCTCCCATCCCCATTTTCTGTGAGCGATAGACTGTATGTAAACTCAATTTATTTTCCCTGCTTTTGACAGTAATTTTACTGAGGATCTCAAACCTTGAAAAGAACCAGTTCTCAGCCTCTATAATTTTTTTCTGTCTGACGAGATTTGGTTTTGTTGTGCTTCACCTCAAGCTGGCTATGACCATCTTTCTCTCTCTTTATGCTGGTTGTTATTTGTCAAGCCTTCATTCTTCTTCACAAAAGAGCTGCTTATTTTGATGTTCAAATCAGCACTTCATGGTCTAGTTCATCTGTTTTCATTTTCTAATGAAGCATTTCCACACGTACAGCATATAATTCTGCGTTCATTTCTCAGCAATTGGGTCAACTATCATGCGTTCACCTTCAGGTGCTTTTTTTTCACAACAATTCCTTTAAGCGTGAATATTGTTCAGCCAACTTCACATTTTATTAACGCGAGCTGCAAAGTCATTTAAAGAATGTATGCAAATCACAACAGTTCTAACAATACACATTTGTTTTAATCTGAAGTGCCTTTATAGTCTTTATAGAATAAATGCAAATGCAAGGATTATTATAGTTGTGTTCATGGCTTTTGTCTGTCATCAGATTTGCTGTGAATCATTCTCAACCAGCACTGACTCAGTGGGAATGTGGCACACAAGGTAGTGACTCAGTACTAAACCTGGAGTGACACCCTCCCACAGGAAAAATCTGAACCAAGATCTAAAGAGTTTCAAATGGAGAAGGCCCTTCTGAATGTTCAATCTCATCTTTCTAGAATACAGTGTTTCCACTACAGGACACAACTATTTCTCAAATGAGCCCAATGTCTTGCTTTGCTCATGTAAAGCCATCAATTAAGACAGTTGTGTAAGCATGTTCGCATCAACTTTTGTGTCAATGAAATGAACACCCACCCCGCCGTCATACATCCCAGTCTTTGGATTCACTGGCAGGGGGTGCATAAGCAAAAGATGAGCCAGCAGTGTCAATTTCCATGTGATGTGGCATCTTATCAAACAATTCATCTGACACATAACAATTATTCAAAAGAATAATTAGACAAATTAGTCCACCTAGTCTATTTATTTGTTTCCCAGTCATCCGTATTTATTTAGCTTGTCATTGGAGCATCAAGTCACAGAAACATTATTGAGTTGTCCATTCATAAATTACAACATCCACTTCCAACTCAGCCATTATAATCCTTGTACTTTGATGACATATCTGTACCTTATCATATCTATTTTCTGGCAGATAATCATTTCATTCACAGCCGAATGGAATCTCAATGATGTTCTTCATGCTCACAGATGGAGTTATTTATTAAAATCTATTTTACATGAATTACTTGTGGATGAGTGTGCTTTAAAGCCAGGGAAGTGAGAACCTTGAAGCTTTATATTCAGACTAGTGAATAAGCTTTACTTTTCTAAACCTATTGCAGAAACTGATACCTGTTTGATTTATAATAATAATAATAATCCTTGCATTTGATATAGCGCTTTTCACGTCTTCTAGACGTTTCAAGCGCTTCACAGAAAAGACTGTAAAGTGAATTGACTGTATATTTGAAGTAACCAATTCATTATTGTTTTTTTTCTTGAGGGATTCTTGATTTGTTTATAAATGGGTGATCTTGGGGGATAGGAGGGGTGGGGGGTTCACATTTTATTCATGTTTTTTTTGCTGTTCATAACTATCTTTGTAATATGCCTGTAGCTGAACAGATATAAATATTTATTTAAATTAAGAAAAAACCCAGTGGAATTCTATTTCAGTATATGCCATTCATGATAATGGGAATAGGTTATGTGCAGTCAGATTTCCAAGCATACATATTTTATATTATTGTATTAATCTAGGAAAACAGTTTAATAGAGGAACAAATGGGAAGCAAAGGCCACAAGGGCAAAAGGGCAACCTGCCATGCTACTAAAATACTCCTATTTGAAGAATGTTCCTTCAGAATGAACCCCAAGGGATTGTAATGCCTCTCCAAATAGCAAATTTCCAAATGTCAAAGGTAGATTTTGCAACTCTTCATAATCTGTGGGTATGATAAAATCAAGACTTTTCTGTAAAATTAATGTTTATTTTAAGGTGGCCATTCTTTACATGAAAGCTTTAACATTAACACATGACTATTGTAGTTCTGGGATGTTGATGACTTAAAGCAGTTATTTTTGGGGGGTCAACCTTGGGACTCAATAGATATAATGGATTCATATGACTGTTTACCCTCTGAGGCCTGAGATTGACCCGAGGTCAGATAAATGGGTCAAAATTGCATTTCAGTAGTGACTGTAAATGGTTTTATGCGAGTTGGATAATCTCAACTGTCTCCTGGATGCCTAGAGATCTTCCCAGAATTCAGCACAAATTCAGCACAAAAATAACATCAAAGGGACCAAAAGGTTGGTTGATGCAGAAAATGGAAAATTTCACTCTGTTGGTTAAATGGGTTTAAAGCAAAAACAACAACTACTGGGATTTATACAGCACCCTTTGTACAGGTATAGCATCTCGGAGCACTAAAAGGAACATCATTTCGACAGATTAGTGGAACATTTAATCTAGCATGTTGTAGTTTACTGTGCGGCATTGATAAAAGCGAAGATCCAGAAAAGGGAATATGTTCCAATCATGCCTATTCTAGAGTCGGGAGTAAGTACAACATTGTTAGATTTTACATTGGCTTCCTTTGAAAAGGTTTGTCCAGCTAATTTATCACTGAAAGTCTTAAAGTTGACATTGTTGTATCTGTAGTGATATTTTTTCTGTACAAAAGTGAATCAAACACGTTTCTGCCCAATAAATATATGAATCAGTGATTCTCTTTGGCCCAAGAGCACCCAAATGAGACAACTTGTTTGTGAAGTTGTAAAACTTAAATAAATTAGATTTGTTAGGAGAACACAGCAATTTGTTGTCAAGCTCTGCATGTTTCCAAGGTATTACAAGAGCTAATTGGTAACTCTTGTCAGAATGCTGCACACTTTTAGGAGCCAATGCAAGTGACCTTTTCTTTTATTTGAGTCAATATTATGTGATGGACAACTTCGCATGAAATAATTAACAATGGGCAGAGATCCCAAATTAGTCATTGCTTGTAGTTGACTCAGGGGTCTTAGTTGGGGGTTGTGTAAATCCTGTGTAAACGCAAAGTGTGCAAAGGGAATTACAGATAACCCCTAACTACGTAAAATAAAACCCACACGTATCAAAGGATCAAGGAATCAAAGACATGACACTGATCAGCAAGTATAAACTCATCTCATATGCGCTGTTTTTGGATTCTGTTTTATAATCCTGGCATTTGATAAAGCGCCTCATCACGTCTTCTAGACGTCTCAAAGCGCTTCACAGAATATACTGTCAAGTGAATTGACGGTATATTTTGTGGTCTTATTAAAGAACCGTCTCTCTGAGCTACTAATTCTTTTTTTAAACTTCCAGACAACCTCATATCTTGTTCTAGCAGAAGAGCATTTGTTCCAGGAAGAGGCAGGATTAATTAGACTCTTGATCCCATTCACTCTCAGAAAGACTGGTTTGCACTTTAGGCAATGTGTTACTACAGTCTTCTGGCAGTTCTCAATAGAATACACTGCTAATCATAAATGCTACATCCTGAGCTTCTCAAAGTTTAAAGTGATAGAAAGGATAATATTGGATGAACATGCCAAGCTTAAAATTTAAAATGACTTTTATACATCACTGCAAACTTCAATCTTGATGCATCTCAGACTAGAATAATCCATGAGCCATAAATTCACCTTTTTGATTATTATCACAAACTATTGTTCCCACCACCTTTCCGAAGGCTGCATAAGGATCCGTTTCAGTGACATTTCTGCTTACTGAAATCACTTTTCACTGTCTACTCCCTGCAGTGAACATAATCAAAATTAATTCTCAAGAACAGGCAAAGCAAAATGGCTGTCATCTGGTGAAAATGCAACTGATGAAGCAGCTACTCACTATTCTGGATTACTTTCCATTAATCCATGTCCTCGGCCCACTTAGATTTACTTCATTTAATAAATTCAGCTCTTTGCCTTCATTGCAATATTCACATAGTTTTCAGAGTAAAAAATGCTGACAAATTGTAAATTTGTTATTAAGAAGCACAACAATTTACATAATATGATCATAGTAAGTAATGCTCTATTGAGAAACTAGTTGCATGCAAATGATGGAAGGAAGATATTAAAAAAGTGATAAAAATGTGGTCACTCAATCCACTACTGTTTGTGGGACACTGCTGTGCGCAATTGGCTGCTGCATTTCACCCACAAAATATACAGTCAATTCACTTTACACTACATTCTGTGAAGTGCTTTAAGAGGTCTCAATGATATCTTAATGCTCTATATCAAATGCAACGATTATTATTATTAAGACAGGGCGCAGCATTAAATCCAAGGACCATTTTAGAAGGTAATTTCCACATGCTGGTGACACAATAAGATGAAGCCATGTCTCTTACAACCAGAGCTTCTCCACTACTATCAATGCAAATCACACCACACATAGCTTTTCAGTTAAGTAAGAATTGCTATTTTTAAAATTCGGTTTAAGAGAAATCACAGCTTCATTGCTCCAAGTAGGAACTAAGAGCAATTTGTGGCAGCTTGAATATTGATAGGGCGAGTTATGGAGAGGGGAAAATTAAAAGTTTCTTAACTTTGTCAGGAGAGTCTTACAAAGTTAGAGATGAATTTAACTGGTATGTACAGTATTATGGCCTAATTGAGATTTTCTTTTTGAACAACAGAATAATCACTCAGTCCAAATGAGAGTGTGTGAAATATTGCTACAATTTGGATACATCGAACTTCCTAGCCTTTGAGTCTTTTGGTTGATGTTAAATGCAGTTTCCTTTGAAGCAATGGGAATTGTTCTCTGAAACTGGAAAAAAAAATATTCTTCCAATTATATTTCTGACACGTTTAATATATGGACAGCAAACCTGGAAGGGGTGAAACAGGGGAAATAAATGACAGGTGGTTGTATTTAACATTTTCCCAGGTAGTTAGAATGAGATCAACCCAGGGTAGCGTACTGATAGGTATCTTTCTGACAGTGATAGATATAGGCAACCATTATAGAATTGAAACACTCACACGTTTGTAGGAGGCTGAAATTCAGGATTCTGTTATTTGGACGAAGAATGAAGTAGTTTTGTCTTATACCTGAATGATTAATTTGTATCAATCAAACAGAAATGAAATGCGTTTACAGAAAATGAACTGTTGAACTTATAAAATGGGAGAATGAACAAGTAAGTGCAAAATGAAATGATGATTAATACAGTGCAAATGAAACAATAGCCCCCAATCTGCATGTAGTTAGTCCTGGAAATCATAGAGATGGATGGAGTTTACAGTTCAATTGCAGGCCTGGAACTTCCTCACTTCAGCTTCACATTGGCTGGAAACTTTCTATCAATAATCAATAATTCATCTCCTTTAAAGGGCACATCTCATTATGCATGTTTACTTTATCACATTGGTATTTTAAATCTATGTAAATGCTCATTTAAAAAGGACTGAGTATCCCTCAAAACCATTAAAACCACTATTTGTAAAGCCTGTCCGAGCTGTCTTGAGCACTGACATTATCTTATTTTAACAGATGACTTACAGCTTTTATTTCTATGTTCTTATGTGAATAACTGAAAGCGCATTGCCATTATTCATATTTCAATTGCAGATGTGTTCCGAGATTTTAGGATTGCACTGATGACCGTTTTCTTGCTGGATTCCACAATACCAAAACATATTCTAAACCAATTCAATTTAAAAACATGTCTGAGTTGAATCCAAATCACATAATCTGTACATTGGGACACATCGCACATTTTATTGCCACAGTATTATTTTATGAGTACAGCTTTTTGAAAACAATAAACAATAAACTGAATAACAAGAATGCAATAATAGCCAGAGGGTGTTAATTCGATGTCGAGAATTGCTGCAATGCTATAGCAAAATGCTGTGGTGTTCAGTTGTATTTCACTCCTTGAAGGCAATTTTCATGCTTGAATGTTTGCTGCAACGTTTGCTTGAACGTGAGACAAAAAGCACAATCTAGACTCTCTTCCCTAATCTCGGTGTACGTGTCAACAAGACAAAGAAAACTGTGATTTTTTTGTTGTATTATTCGTGTTGCATAATTTGAAGATAAAAGGATTTTTTCACCTTCAGCTTAACAAGTAGTGAACCTATGTATGGAGGAGTTTCAACAGCATTGCCCTACAAACAGACCAATTGAAAGACCAATTTTAATTGTGAGATTGGTGGCCAGGATACCAGGAGAAACTCCCTTCTCATTTTGAATAGTGCCATCAGATGTGAGCAGGCAGACAGGACCTCGATTTACGTCTCATTCAAAGGATAATAAACCTTAATTTGACGTGGCGCCTTTCACGTCAAGTTGGACATCTCAAAGCACTTCACGTTTTTTTTACTGTAATCTGTTTGTGGACCATTTAATAGTGCAGATTCTCTGCCACATTTGCTGTAACAAATGGCATGTGTGCAGTTTAAGGTCTGAATACCCATCATGACTGTAATTCATCTCTCAAGAGATCTTGTTGTGCTCCCCTCAGAGTAGGCCCTTGGGCCACTGGTTTGCAGTGATGTCCATCCCCACATTCCGAATTCAAAGCTGTGGGAATGGGACTATCCAATAGACTTCCTGAAAGGAGACGATCTTGGGCAGGAGCTGGAACAGGGTAAGCAACGATGCCAAGTATCTATATCCAACCTGGTTATGATGATTCAGTGACAGACTGTATACAATGGGGTTAAACAGTTAAATAACTCTCACTGGAGATTGTAATGCGGAAACCACCAATATGTCATTGCCTTAAAATGTTTTAATGTGACAGTATTTCAAACAGAAAAAGACATAAGTTCCACTGTGTAAAGCAACTTGCAGCATCCCTCCTGATGCTTGATGACTGCTGCAGCATTCCTCTCCACCTCCCACTTGACTCAATTTGTCTGGCAGCCTATAGCACAGTGATGGTTGTTATAGCTTAACGGTTGCATCATTCACTCCAACTGAACCAGAGAGATGGTTGAGAGAGTGAGAGAGAGGGTGACTGGCTAGATTAAGAAATTGTAAAATATTTTTTCAAAATTAATCTTCCTCTTCCAAAACTCCTCGAAGCCATTCTTGAGGATCATTGATATGCTAGGGTCTAATTTATTGTATTTGTCATGGTTTCTTCCTGTTTGAATTCTCATCAACGTGCGGGACCTCAGCTCCGGAAGTTGTGCAATTTCCACAAGCTACCAGGAATAGTTCCAGGAAATTCCAACACAGCATCACCACAAAACCACGTATAACAAACAATGTGCTGCTGAAGAGATCAAAGGGTTTCAGGTTATTAATCTGTATTGATGAATACGGTAAGGCTGACAAATGCAAGCTTTGAAAAATATTGTCTTTCTTGGATCACGATTTCTGTCAACTCCAGATAATAAGTAAATCACAAATGGTCGTGCCAAAGGCCATTTGATCAATCCAAATGAAAGTTCAAAACATTTTAAGTAAGGCATACAGCTTACAAAATTAATTACCCTTCCAAACCATTCTGCTGTCTTTAGGTGATATTTGGCAGTGTTCACTGAGCTATGCTCAGTGTGCTGAGCATTAAAACAGGAACATTTGGCAATCTTCCCTGGCTGATTTGGACTTTGTTGTGGTCAGATCAGAAATTCCGTACAACAGGAATGAAGAGTAAACGATTCGCGCTTTGGTGATTCACTGTTAGATGTGTAGACGTTTCATTGTATTTGTTTAGTTTTAAATCGTTAAACATTAGAAATGTCACAGTGTCTACTTGTAAATTGAACCACTTTCCTGAATTAAAGATCAAGCAGTGGAATGGAGACTTGGAGCAAGGACTTGGATCTAGAGAATTGACTTGGTTTCCAGGCTCTCTCTCTATGGGTGGTGGTTGAGGGGTGGAGGTTTCCTGCTACTTGCAAATTGATTTGTAAAGCTGATGTGATGCAACCCAACCGGCTGGAGCTCCTGCTGGATGTCAGTCTCAGGTTTGGTTGGTTCTGTATATCTGGATTTCAGACATTGGAACCTTTCCTCTCAACCAGCGAATGGTACCTCATAGAGATATGCAAAACAATTAATGAGATAGAAAAAGTAAAAGAGAGATTTACTGTCTTAATAGAGAGTATGAATGCTGTGGCTGTATTCAACCTGCATATTGTTTTCAAAAATTGTGACATCTTTGCCTGTATTCAAGTTTGTGAGAAATAGCCAGAAGTGAGCATTCAGACCTGGAGCAAGAGGAGACCACAGTCACATAACTAGAGGAAGGCATACTAACTCTGGGGACAGAGTGTATAAGTGAATAACAAGTAGTTAACCCAAGGCATGTAATGGATGGTTTCTGTGGAGAATTCAGGAAGTTGAATTTTTCAGTCTCCTGACTGACAAGGATAGGGTTAGTAGGGAATTAGAATTAATACCGATGGAGAGAAAATAATTTCCTAAGATGCTAGAATAATCCTCTCAGTTGCTAATATCATCGATATAGATCTGGTCATTCAATAATAAGCACAAAGATGCCCACAGCTTTGTACAGAACAGTACGGATCTGAAAAGCTATTGTCAGAGTCTCCAGGGAACTGTGACTGAGCAGTGAACTTGTGCTCATTGAGAAGAAAAAAACCCACAGTCCATATAAAGATATAAGCATGCATAAGGTAAGGAAATGCTACTTCACCCAGCAATCCGGCTTCTTTGTGACACTGTGTAATTAATATTAATTATAATAATCCGTGCATTTGATGTAGAGCCATACCATGTTGCTATTTTGTGAACACTAGTCAAATGAATTAACCTTGTGAGGAAAGCTTCTGCAAAGCTTGTCTCCCTGTTGTCCAAAGGTAATCAAGGGAAATTCAAGAAATCTGTCTGATGGCACAGCCTGCATGGTTCATCTTTGAACAGTTGTTTCCCATAAGCTGCCTTGTTTGCCTCTATAACAGAATTTAATTTCTAATGAATCTCATTCTGTGAAGGGCTGCGAGACATTTTTTTTGTGTGAAGGGTGTTCTACAAATGTATGTGGCTGTTTTCATGGCATGATACAGAGTTTCCAAGCTCCTTGTACTGTGGGAGCCATCATGTTCTATAGAGTATTTGCTCTTCTCAAATTACGTCATTCGGCCCCATTCCTTGCTACATATTTATTCATTAAATTAAAAAAAATGCGGTCACTCAATCCACGACTGTTTGTGGGACACTTATATGTGCAATTGGCTGTTGCCTTTCGCCTACAAAATACAGTCAATTCACATTACAGTATATTCTGTGAAGCACTTTGAGACATGGATTTTTATTATTATTATTTTTATTATTTTGTTGAGAATCCATTCCACAAATCTGTTACTTCAAACAAAATTAATCTTACCTTCTGAAGTATCTTAATTTCCTATGTTTTATATACATATGAAAATCTCAGTTGGTAGCACTCTCGCCTTTGAATCGAAAAGGTTGAGGGTTCAAGCCACGTGTCGAAACTTTAAGTTGATAGTCAATACTCCAAGACAGTATGCTGGGGGAGTACTGCATCGTCAGTGGTACTGTCTTTCAGATGAGACATTAAAACTGAGGTCTAGTCTGCTTGTTCATGTGGATTTTAAAGATCTCAGCACTATTGAAAGAGAGTTTCTCCAGGTGTATAGGTTTCTCCAGGTCCCGGGATCCGTTACTGTAAAGCGCTCTGAGACGCCGTCCGGCGTGGAGGGCGCTATATAAATCCAAGTTGTTGTTGTTGTTGAAATATTCCTGTCAATAACTTCTTAAAACTATTTTCCATTTATTTAAACATTTTCATTTTATTAAATTAGCGCCAGCGATAAAGATGCCTCAAGATGGGAATCAGTTCTGCTGCTGGGAGCTGTTTTGCAATCTTTGTAAACGGAGGCTAGTTTTCTGCATAGCCTCAGATCTAAAGCATGTTTAACTTAGTGAATACCTTTCTGCCTGTCTTCTATAGGTTGTCGTCTCTCAGCTTTTTATCACTAACTTTTAGAATGTTGTTTTGGCAACAGATATCAAACTTTATTTCAGTCTTAAGTCCAACAGGGAATGGTATACTATATGCCATATCTTGATGTAGGCTGTGCAATCTGTATTTAGAGCTTTTCCTGCTGCTGCTTTCCATCATATTCTGCAAAGAGTAGGATTCTGTTCACGGAAATGCTGATTTGTAGTGACGGAGTTAAAGCGAAACAGTCTGGTTTCAGAGAAGAGAGGCTGGCACAGCTCTACTTTCCAACAGATTTTGTTAATTCCTTCCTTTTTCTTTTGCAGTGACTGCAAGATCAAGAAAGAGGCCCTTCTGTTTTACTCATCATCAGAATCTCGGATTGAGGATTGAAATGAAACCCGGAGATCTAGTGAGGAAAAGGATAAGAGGGATAGAGCAGGCAGAAATGATTAGCAGTGAATATCCTCGTCATTTATTTAAGCAGTTAACACAGGCATTTGAGCTTACAGTACGTGATGATGACTTGCCCAAAAGGCTCAAAAAACATAATATGGAGCCCTACCTTAAAAGGTATTGGTAATTTTCACTCCCTGTCCTGAGCAATCATGAGTATCAGTCAACCATCGATAGCTAAACCAATTTATCATTCCACTGCTGCATGTGTAGGAAACATCAGTATGAGCTTCCCAGCATCCTCACAAAGAATCAGGGAGATTTTATGTTCCATTGTTCCTTTCTGTGATCTCTCAGACGTCACAGTCCATGATAAGAATGTACATTTCTACCTGAATAAGAAAGCCATTAATGTGCTCACATGACATGATTCCAAAAAGAATCGAGCTAAGTATTTGCGCCAATTTCTCGGCTCGGAATTTTGAGCTGAGGCATTTTGAGCAGCCAACTCTCTCAATCTGCTCTTGACTAGAATCGTACATGCTCAGTTCCTCCAGACTATTCAGTTCAAAAAATTGTTTTGTGCCAATTCTGCCCAAATGAACTTAATTGTTCCAAACCTGCCAATACCCTCCAATATTTACGTAGTGTTGCCACACTGCTGTGCTTTCTTGAATCATTTGTTGGTGCAATATTCCAAGCCTGTAGTAGTCTACCAGGTTTCACTGAACGTTGGTTCTGAATCTTCCCACAAGTAAAGAAACTAAACCTTGTGCTTGAAGCTGGAGACACTGAACAGAACTATGTGTTTCAGCCTGATTCAGTTGGTACACTCGCCTCTGAGTCAGAAGCTGTGGGTTCAAGCCCACCATCAGAAATTTGAATTCATATAGTTGAGGCTGACACTCCAATATAGTGCTCAGGGTGTTCAGTGTTGTTAGAGATGCCATCCTTTGGATGAGACATTAAACCGAGGTCCCTGTTCAGGTGGACATTAAAGATCCCATGACATTATTTGAATAGTGAAAGAAATTTCTTCCAATGCCCCAGCCACTGACCCCAAATAAAATTCACGTCATGGCTATTCGTGGGAAATTGCTGTGTACAAATTGGCTGCCACATTCACCTACAAAGTCATTGCACTTTACAGTAAATGGTTGATCTTATTAAATAAATTTAAAATAGAAACAGCAACAACAACAACTTGGATTTATATAGCGCCCTCCACGCCGGACGGTGTCTCAGAGTGCTCAGAGTCCTTGGCATTGTCTAGGTCTCCTCTTCATTATTTGAATTACCCAAGTCCAAAGCCGCAACTATTACAGTCTTCCTCTTTCTGGTTGAAAAAACATCCTTCTTAGCTGAAAAAAGTCAAGAGCAGAGCAGTTTCAATAAGTTTCAGAAAACACCACTGGAAAGTGCCTTGATGGGAAGAATTAACGTGCATGGTAGAGCTCAATCTTATTCTAACACTGAAATCCCTTGATACTTCTCAATACCTAATACCCTCTGCACACCTGGAAAGGTCTGACTTGCATCCACAGCATTAAAAAAACTGCATTTCATATCATCGTATGCACATTTAATGACTTCATAAATGTTTTAATGCAGGTATGTAATGATATGGCTTTATTTCCTCTCTATTTTTGCCACCAAATTCCAGGATGGACTTTACTAGATACAGTGATCACATGTGTAACACTCTATTGGAATAAAAAAATCAAAATAGACTGTGTTCAGTAACGATGACATGTGGTCAGCCTCTGTCACTGATATCGCTTGCTTGATTCCATAAAAAAGCACTTTGTATCTTTCCTGATACTATACTTACAAGGATAACGAGATACAAGATTTCCTTCTTCACTCACTGCTCTGTTCACATTCTGAATTAAGAAAATTGATGAAAATTTTATATTTCTGTTTGCAATTTCAATTTCACAGATCGCTGGGATCCGTGGATACAGAATGATTCTGATGCAGCTGTGAAGGCATTTAACAAAATGAATGGCAGATGGTAAAACAGTTTGGGGCAAACCAGTTTTTCTAATTACGCTAACAAAACATGGCATGTTGTTTCATCAGGATGCAGCTGCAGTTAAGTTCATAATGGAAAAGAAAACTAGACACACCTAAAAACTCTCCAAAATTATTAATTTATGTAAAGCTTTGCAGTGCAATGGTATTGTCTTGGATAGGTTTTAAGGCAAGCAGGGAAAAACGTGCAATTAATTTTTCTGTTAACTCCATGTGAATTGCACCTTTATTGAACAATTGGCTGCCGCTTTTCGCCCATAGACCATACAGTATACTTTGCAGTATATTCTGCGAAGCGCTTTGAGATGTCTCGAAGATGTGATGAGACACTATATCAAATGCAAGGAACGACATCAAGGAGAAATGCTGTTGTCTACGTGCATCGTATTAATATACATCTGATATTTGAACACAAATATGAATCTCTCAACAAAATATGTAAATGCAATATAATAATAATCCTTGGCATATAGCATTTAGTTATTAAATGAAGGTTGCTTTAGAGCAAGTAAAATACAAATTGCCATTGTCACTTCTGTGCTTCAGTGCAGTTGCAACATGAAATGTTATTGGAGTTACATGATAGTAATAATGAGTGTCTAATTATGCTTTTTTCAAACATGTGATTATGTACTGTATATCAATTTCAGGACTCTTCTGAGAGCATTTACTCCCCCTTAGGAGGCTGTTGTGCAGCTCATCAGTAGGAAGCAAGTGGAAGGATTGGAGGATGCAGAAGTATTCGACAGAGAAAGTCCCAGTGTTCTAATCATATACTGCACAAAGTTTGGTTGTTTTAAAGGAAATATTCCATCTCATTTAATATGTATAAAACAGCTGAAAATAACACAAGAGCTCGGAATGTAGGACAGAGTATTGTGAGCTCTGCTTTGGAAAACAGGGCACATTAAATTCCTTTGTGCAGTGGGACCCAAGCAAACTGTCTCACCCCAGATATGTCTGCATTGGGTGGAGCCAGTTCCACAGAGATTCACAGCTGAAGTAGCTGGGTCCCAGCCTGGCTGGCATTTTCAATCCAAAAATGGAATAAACTCACGTGAAACAACCAGATTCTGACATAATGTTAGTGTAAATCTTACATTACGAAAATTGGTTAAAAACAAAGCTGCGTCTCTCTCGATGTAATCACACGGACAGAGTCCTGTTGCAGAATGTCACTGTGTCCTTTATTTTTCAGGAATTGAATTTTGTTGTAATAAATCATATTGTATATTTGCAGTTCGTCCTTGGACAATATAGCTCTCCCTTTCTGACCGGTAAAGATTTTCATCTTGGAGAATGACCTTTCTACATTGATATTTGACGTTGGCAAAACACAGAGACTACTCACTAGTGACACTCTGCCTACTAAAACTAACTGATGTACAGATGCTTATGAACAGGAACAGCCTTGGCCAGGTACAGACGTCCTCCCAACGTGAAAGGCGCTCAATAAATGGAATCTTGTTGTTGTTGTTGTTGTTGTACTCAGAACAATAAGTGGTCGACATAGCACATCAGAGCTATTAAAATTATCAAAAAGAATGTGTAGGGTTCAAAGTTTCAATAAAAATCATCCTTTCTACGTGGGTCAATGACTTGAACTGAATGTTGCTTCGTTCATTTCAAATTGCGTCGTAGAGGACAGACTTTCTAACATTTATGCTTGCAATTTGTCATGTTTAGAGGTCAAAACAAATTCGAAAGATGCATCCTAAAAAGAAACCGTACTCTCCACTACAAAACCAAATCATTTTTAAAATGAGTTTAAAAGAAAATCAGTTACATCTTTTAAATTATTAAATTATCACATGAAAATAGTTATTATAACAATAATCCTTGCATTTGATGTAGTATCTTATCACTTTTCAAAGCACTTCACAGAATATACTGTAAAGTGAATTGACTATATTTTGTGGAGCTCTGCAGATTAATGGTTAGAGCATTCGCCTCGCAAGCGAGAGGACCTGGGTTTGATTCCTGAGCATGGCAAAATTTGGGCAAGTTTCCTTACTCCACATGCCTCTGTTATAATAATAATAATCCTTGCATTTGATATAGCGCTTTTCACGTCGGGAGGACGTCCCAAAGCGCTTCACAGAACACACTGTAAAGTGAATTGACTGTATATTTGTGGGCGAACGCGGCAGCCAATTGCACACAGCAATGTCCCACAAACAGTCATAGATTGAAAATGACCAATTTATTATTGTTTTGGGTTTTGGAGGGATTATTATTAGGCTCTGTGTGGAGTAAGGAAACTTGCCCAAGGTTTCGCCCTCTGCCTGGAATTGAACTCAGGTCTCTCGCTTGCAACGTGAGTGCTCTAACCACTGAGCTACAGGACTGTTCACCTAGTTGTAAGTAGAAACCCAGTTATTAGTCAATTGTCAGATCGCTTTTTCAGGGGTAATAATCGTTTCACCCTGAGGTTTTATATTAGACCAATGTTAGTCTTTATGAGACGGTTTCAGACTTTAAGTCCATTTCGTGTAACTGGCCCATCAGTCTTTGGCTTGGAAAACCTATCCTCGCATGCATTAAAGGAACTCAGACTTTTAAACAGAAGTAAAGTGTTCTGGTTCTGTGAGTTCGAATCAGCAAGGGAACAATGATTAAAAATTCATTGTGTTTCCACTTAAATTATTACTGAGTGAACTCGAGTGCCTATGTGATTTGCAGCTAGAATCCACATGCAGGTTGGCATATTAAATAGACAGAGCCCATAGCTAAATCTTTCTCTCTAAGTTCAACTCTGAAACATTTCTCTTCAGAAACAATAGTAAAATTTACTGTGAAAAGAAATCAACGATGACAAACAATGACTGAATTACACATTTATATATGAAAATATTAACTGTAATTAAGACCTTTATTAAAATTGATATTATGCAAGACATTATTATTAGTCTTGAGGGCAGTGAATATTGTAAGTTGTTTCAATTATTCATGTAGTTCACATTCCATCCAAAGGAGCTAATTCAACTTTATTTTCACATTCAATGAAGCTCGACGAGAAGACCAAATAAGTAACTCTTTAATAGAATAGAAGGAATGCGCCCCAAAACTAAATTGATAGTCTTCCACATAAGTTGGGTGTTTAAATTTGGTGAGCTGGCAATTAAGCTCAGTTTGGTCTCGTTTGGGATTTCTTGAAAAAGTACATTGAGAAATAGGGATGTGTATTCTCTGCAAAAATATGGCCCACAGCTTTGAAAACAAGCACTTTGAATTCAAGTCTGAGTTTAGGGAGAGAAGGTCAGTTTAGGTCAAAGCAATTTGAAAACAAAAAAGCAGAAAGAAACACTTTAGGTCATTTCACAAAGGGAGCTTTGTGTCTTCCCTGTCACTTGTAGTGTTTGGCTGTTACACGATAAAGCGTTGAAACCACAGGCAAGTTTTCATACTCCACGTGCCTCTGTTTACCTAGCAGTTAAGTAGGATTAGCAGATCCCTTTCCGGGGATAAGAATTCCTTCAATAATAATAATAATAATTTGGTCACTCAATCCACATCTTTTCATGGAACACTGCTGCGCGCGTGTTTTGCCCACAAAATATAGTTCAATTACCTTTACAATATGTTCTGTGAAGCGCTTTGAGATTTCGCAAATGCAAGGATTGTTATAGGGTTATTATGACATTCATGTGCACATTGCATGTAAATCAACTTGAAGGGTCATAATTTGAAATGAGCATATTAATGTAAAAATATATTCGTCTGTAGTTATATCCTTGCTCTAGGGTCACAATGGACAACATCAACTCAACAGAGCATTGTGTGCTATACCACACGCCAATTCTTGTGAAAAAACAATATTCCTTGAAAGCACAGTTATTTTAAATTTATTCTGGAAAGAATAAATTCAAGTGTACAGTTTTGGTCAAATAACTTTCTTTCCTCTCAATGTCTAGGCACTTCTTTCGTCTTTCCCATTTGTCACATATACTGTAACATAGCTGTGGCTGCGTTCATCCTGCGCTTTGAAGACTGCAGATCTCATTAACTTGTAGCTGCTTCCTGGAGACACTTCACTACTAATGAATTCAGTCTATACCATTAGCATTTGGCTGTTATGTATATTCATGAGCATGAACTGTGGGTTGAAAAGTCACCTCCCAAAAAAACCAATGGAGTCATTCCGGTCAGAAAAACAAATGTGTGTGCCTTGTCAGCCTAGCAAGTGAGATGAACAAAATAAGTTGGTCAGCATTCAGAGACAATGACCTCAATTGTCGAGTTGAAATCTGCAAATTTGAAGACCACTTGTTCATCAGTCTTTAAATTTGAATTTTTTTAATAAACTCATTCTTCACGTAAACCTGGGCTCTGTATAATCTAAAGTAAACATCCTGCTTTCGAAGTTTATGATTACTTTGAGAAATTATCTGCACAGGAGTAAACTCAGAGCTGAATTGGACTCAAGATTGTGACACGCACTGTAAATAGTTTTGTAACGGAGCTCTAACATGTTGTGCTATAGAGACGGAGATTCTCTAGTTCACGTTGTCTTTGTCAAGTGGAAGTTGTACATCTAAGATCAGGAAGGATAACCTTGAACAGTGGCTTTAATCAACATTAGCAGAGTCTTGTAAACTGGTTGATTTCTGTCCTGTTACCAAGGTACAATGAATAGAATGGAAGAAGCAGGACATATTATATATGTATGTATATATATCTATAGTCAAAAAAAGAGACAATTTTAGTTAGATAACAGATTTAGCCATTCGTAAATCTGACCTGCAGCAAACAATGAAAATCTGACAAAGGAAATGGCACAGAATGGACAACTTGTGAACTATTAAATGCATACTTCAGCCCATTGTTTTTTGGGTGTTGCTTGGGAAATCCAATAGTAAGCCCTTCTTTATTAAGGAATCTGTTCAGAAATACTATACAGCAAGTTAAACTCCAAAACAATTGACTTCTCGCCCTGAGGATCAATATGTGTCAATGGATATCTTTGATAGATAAACGCAATTCAATGAGGCTGCTCTTGCAGCACGTTGCAAACTGAATGCTTGGCAGAGACAGCCTAGTTTGACTTGGAAAGAGCTTCTACTTCTTCCGACAGTTGTTCTGGCACTTCATAATGTAAAGTTATGCATTCTGTGCTCCATCACACAATACAATATTTAGTAAATGGGGCTTTACTGCCAAATTAAACAAATCATTTTCTAGATTTATGCAAATCTACAATCCTATTAGTTTAGTACGCTGACACTCCAAAACCATCTATGCAGGGAAATAAGCTTCAACTTCTCTGAGATATGTTAATTTGGAACAAAGAAGTACTGATGACTCGAGAAAAAAAAGCAAGGAAACACAGTTTTGGATAGACGTTTTATATGAAGGCTGAGAACAGTTTAATCTGAATACCAAGTACAGTACAGCATATACTGTCAAGCTCCTGGATTTGACACACAGAAACTGAACCCAAGATTGGGTCTTCCTGTGCTGCTCTGAGACTCCTATACTGTGAGTGTAACAAGCACATCTTTGAAAAGGTTTCAATACTACATACATCAATGCAAATAGCGTGTCAAGGTATTCACTGGTGGATGTGTTTTAAGTCAGAAGTTTATCATGTCAAACAACTTAAAAGCAACTAAGGTTTTCATCGAAACAGGCTGAAAGTCATTTGTTCATCTTTCCCATTGCCATCTTGTTTTTAATCCCAACATTTTGTTGTCATTATGTATGTTAGTCGATAGGATTTAGTCTGAACATAAATCATGATATATATCATGCCTTGCATGATATAGCAACTTAATATTATTATCATTATTATTAGAATGTCTCAAAGCACTTCGCAGATTTTTTTCTGCACATATATGTATGTGTGTAGGCCAACCATCAACTTGCACACAGCAACGTCCCACAAACAGCCAAGATGAATTTTGTATGTGACGGATTGTTGGACAGGACACTGGGAGAAATTCCCTTCTCTTTCCGAATAGGACCATGGGATCCCTCACATCGACCTGATCAAGCTGCAGGACTTTGGTTTCACATCTCAGTCCCAAGGATGGCATCTCTGACAATGTAGCACTCCTCTAGTTCTGCATTGGAATATCAACCATAATAATAATCCTGACAATTGATATAGCACTTTATTACGTCTTCGAGATGTCTCAAAGTGCTTCACAGAATATACTGTAAAGATTGTATATTTCGTGGGCGGAATAATACAAGGAACAGGAGGCCAGGCCTTGTTTTGTACCCACTAATAATAACATTTAATAACAAACTAGTTATTTAAGTATATATTTAGCTTGACCCTGGGGGCAATAGGCAATTACTATGGAGTGACTATAATGGCGAAACCACATTAGCTGGCTTTTGTGTTAAAAAAACACAATGAAGCATCAACCTAGTGTTGACGTGTTATCTTTATTAGGGAAAATGGATAGCAATTCATGCATTATATACACTTGAAAACACATCAAAATATTCAAACCCATTGAGCTCTTAAACTGGCAATGGAAAACTAAATGAGTTATAATGAAACATTGCATTTTCTTTATAAATTGATGCTTTCTGAGTTTGTTTAGTCCTACTTAAAGAGCTTAAGAGCCTCCAACTGAGGGGAGGGGTGTCTGAACCCAGGTATATTGTTCTGTACAGATCTGCTATAAAACACTCGTTAAATGTCCAGCGCACAACAAGCTGAGGTGCTATCTGAAATTCAAATTGTTCTTTATTGGGTAAATTCAGAAAAACTGCAAATCATTCACCTGCAGTGATATGACGTGTTCATAAGCCTGTCTGTGTTAGACGACTCTATCAACACCATTAAGACTAACCTGGGATAAGAAAAATTTCTGCAGGGTGCTCATACCGAATTGATTAGCAACTCTTATCATAATAATCTTTGCATTTGATATAGTACCTTATCAAGTTGTTGAGGCAACTCAAAGCACTTCACAGGATACAACACTGTGACTGTGTATTTGTGGTGGATGCAGCCGCCGATTTTGCAAAGTCTCACAAGCTCAGGGTTTGGTTGACAGTTTTTGATAGTGACGTTGAAACATCTCAAAGTGCTAAGCAGCCAATTGCTGACTGTGTACTGACAGGCAAATGTGGCAGCCGTTTTGTGCAGAGCAGGTGAGCGCAACGCAGACCTGAAGTTAAATGAGCAAATTTCTCTGTAGGACAGCTGGCCAGGACACCAGAGAAACAAACTATGTTTGTCTTGGTTTCAATATGAACTTGATTTCCCTTTTAATGGCTTCACAAGACCGCTAGGTAGAACAATTTGTGTCATTGAAACTATTTGGTGGAGTGCAGCCGGGGGAAGGGAGATGGGGACGGTAGGAAACATGAGACAGGAGCAAAGAAACAGATAGATAAATAGACCAGTTAATTTCAGCATACATGCTTAGAATAGAGTAACATTACTATCAAAGTCAAAGAGACATCATAGCTCACTCAGCTGTCTAACTCAAGGAGGAAATGTGACCGCTGATGGCAGTAGTGGGGAGTTGACAAGGAAAACCTAAATAAGTTTAAAAATGGAATTTGGTTGCACAATGTATTAAATCACTGCCATGTCATTACAACCTAGGGACAAATCCAGCCCAGATTGGTTTCTTTCAGGAACCTTGGATGTATTGCTTCTAGCCCAGTTGTAGCAATTCATCTCAGATTTTCACAGAAGACAGTATTTGACTAAAGGTTTTGATATAACTTACACATGGATTTTACAGGCAGAGTAATAATCTGGAGATTTGTTTTTTCCCACCTGTGACATGATGCTCCTGAGAATCATTGAAAATCAAGCTCTGTTTCCATGGATTAAACCACAAAAATGGCTTTCCTGTCATTTTGAACATTTAAGGAAGTGGTTCAATGGTACTCGGAGTTTGCTTTTAACAACCTGTCAATTTTAGAAAGACAGAAAGGCTGAGGGAGGTACTTGAGTTGATGGATAAAGTTAGAGGACCAATCTCAAAAACTCAAAATAAATGAAGCAATTTCAGAGGAACGAGATAAACATGAACCCTTAGTAGAAAATTATAAGACAATATAATTTATGATTATATACTTTGCATAAGCTCTGATAGTGGAAGCCAGCTCGATAGCGCCATGAATTTGCATTACCCTTAGAAAAAATCAGAGACCAAAGCTTTCAGACAACATAAGCTTTCAGATAAAACAGAATGAATTGATGACTGACCAAATTGGGATCTTAATTTCTGTAGCCAACAGTTGTAGCTGTTTGTACACCCATTAATTATGCTGCCACACACAGCTCCCCACTGAAACAGTTCAAACAGGCCTGCCACAGAGTGGGAAAATGCAAAGCGGGCAATCTTTTTTTAAAATCTTTTTTAAAATGATGACATTTTGTTAGCAAAATTGCACTTGTGCTGTGTGCCTGCCTTGTCTATTTGATGTGTAATAGTGCCTCAAGCAGGTATGAATTTCACATGAATATTCAAACAACAGGATAACTCTTCCCCCTTAAGACACAAGCGAGCGTTTCATATCTTTCTCACTAAACCCAAGATTTGAAAAATGTTTTGGAAGCTGAATAGGACCCAGTTTGCTTTCAGCAAAATAAAAATAAGTAAATAAATAAATACAGCTTTGAATGGTTTGAAATCTATAATCTCAAACTTTCCTCCTGATCCTAAATAGGTCATTGCATTTTTCTACTGAGCAAAGGCCCAAAATTATAGACCAAAGATCAGAAAGCCTTTGCCAGATTTCTGAACAGTGATTTTTCCCAATTGTTTTAAAGCAAATTTGGTATTGAATCCCACAATCGCATTGACTTGCAATTTGTGAAAATTGCACTTCAAGCCGCCTATGTTTGTGAAAGCACAAACGAGAAGATGAACAACTCACAAACAATGGCAACTTTTAATCAATGAGACCATAGAAAGCTTGGAAAAAGAATGGTTCATTCAACATATCAGGCCCACTCCCTCCAGAACCCAGAACAAATCTCTCCTAAAAGGTACATCACCTCACACAGACTCCAGACACAGAGTCATTTCAGACTCATCTCATTGCCCCTGATAATAAATCAAGCAAAAACATCAGAATGTTTTCTTCATCTATCACATCTCCATTGTTCAAACCTGACCTCTTTCACTCCACAGCCAATAGTCCCAGCGGCAGGGAAATCATTGTTTATTTGCAGAAATGTATTAAAAGAGCTACGGTAAAACACTAGGAATGCAAACCTTTTTGACACTAATACTACAGTGCCTCACGGGAAAGATAGATTGTGGCATAGATACTGTCTGTGTGGCCCCAAAAGAAATGAACTAAGTAGACAATGGCATATCAGATATTAGCAGTTAGTTTATTTTGGGGAACTCCTTGGAGGATAAATTTTCAAAGTAAGTTTCCTACAGAACTATCTAGTGGTTCTGAGAACTGAGGAAAACAGTTCGATGGACCCAGAGGCCTCTTTATATCAACATCCTCCCCCCCTTAAAAAACAGCTTTCAAATCAGATCCGTTCTATAGAACCTATAACTGTGCAAAAATGAAGAAACAGTCAGGCTATGAAACACTCTACAGGCGAGTGGCCTGCGGCACTCACAGCCAAGGCCAACACGTGAACAACGGCCACTTTGTAGGGGTCTGGAGAGCAACCTGCTCCCCTGGAGCTGCACTCGCACATGAGGAAGCTGGAGACCAGCAGAGGAGACACAGACATGTGCCATTTGGGAGAAAATTGGGGAAAAAAAGAATCGGACACACAGAAAGGGAATGGATCAGAATTTTTTTACTTACTCTTCTGGAGAGCAATGGAACAGAGCGTCGCTGTGCCCTAAACCTAGAGATACTGTTGTTTTTCACCAGAAATAAAAAAAAGTGAAACATTTTTGATCCAAACCCACACCCAAACAAAAAAATGGAAGCAGAAGCATCACTGCCTCAAGTTTCAGGTTCACTTAAGACCCGAGCACAACTGTAGAGGTAAAAATCAACAGAAAGATACAAGAAACTGTGGTAAACCGAAGAGGAAATACAAAATTTGACCAGGTTTTTTTTCCATATTTAATGTACTTTCCTTTAACTGTATACTTGTTATTGAGCGCTAGGGATGCTTCCATTTAAGCTCTCCGAGATACTGTTCAGTGTGAAGAGCGATATATAAATACAAGTTGTTGTTGTTATGTTACAATCCTACAACAGCAACTTGCATTTATATAGCAAACTTCATATAAGATAATGTCTAAGAGCACTTTACGGTGATGGGGTTGGCTACTGAGCAAGGGATAAGGGGAGGTGATTACGGGGGCTATCGAAGAGGTAGATATTAAGGTGGGATTTAAAGACAAAGTGGGGTTGGGATGGAGGGATGTGCGATAGACAGATAGAGGCAGGAGTTGCAGAGGTTAGGGGCATAGTGATACTGAGCACCGGATACATTATTACATTAGGGACCATAGGCAGTGTATTAATACAACTGCATAGCAATTTGATCTAGCTGTGCAGGTAATTTAGTGTTCATACAAAATGCAAGACATGGTATTCTCCAGTTTACTGGTTACATAAAGCTACACCTGGCTTAACATAATATCCATGCTCATTTTCAGGCTCATACTTCAGTTCCAGTATATTTCATTCACTTAATACTTGAGTGCAACTATAGAGCTAAAAATCAACAGAAAGATGCAAGATGAAACTGAGGTAAACCGAAGAGGAAATACGAAACACTAGCTGTATTTGCCCAGGTTGTTTTTCCGTATTTAATGTGCAGTAACAAGGAGTTTGTGCAAAATCTGCAACGTGTGAAAAATCGTCTCATTAGACTTAATTTGTATTGCAATGAAAGGAATTCTGGCACACACTGTACCAGCAGAATATGCTGAACGGCAAACCTAGAAATATTCCCAAAGATGCTCTTTGTCTGCATGTCCTCAGGACAGCTTTATCAGTGAACCGGGCAAGTTATTGTTGCTCTTCATACATCTACATATTGAAACTTTAACTCGTGTCAGCCTGGCTCAGTTGATAGCACTCGCTCTCAGCCTCTGAGCCAGAATAATGTGGATTGAGGCCCCACATTCGGGACTTTGAACTCATATAGTTCAAGCCTACACACAGCTGACACTAGTGTTGGGGCGTGCTACGTTGTCAGAGGTCCATCCTTTGGGATGAGTCCTGTTCAGATAGATGTCAAAGATCCTATTGTATTATTCAAAAAGAGAAGGGTGTTTCTCCCGGTGTCCTGGCCAACAATCCTCCAAATACAACTCGTCATTTTACTTCATGGCTATTTGTGGATCATCACAGTGCACAGATCAGCCATAGCGGCTGCCACAGTCACCTGTGTTATACAGTCACAACAATTTACGGTTTATCCTGTGAATGCTTTGAAGTCTCAAAGCACTTCACAGCTATACCAAAGCTATATCTTCACAAGCTATATCAAATGTAAGGATTTTTATTAACAACTCAAGCCTGTGTTTAAAAACGTTAAACTCTTTCCTGAGCAGAAACCTGTGAAAAGCCATCCACTATGTTCTTATCTTCTTACAACCTGCACCCACACCCCCCCCAACCCCCCCCTCCCCACAAATTTCCTTGTTTATTATCTTTTTCCTATCAGCTGCAAGCATGTGTTGGAGCACATCTAATGTAACAAGAGTTCAGAGAAAGCAAGCAGAACATATTCCAAAGCTCTTTGATTCAAATCCTCTGTGCATTCTTCCAAATCAAATTACAAAGATGGGTAAAATCACATAAGCATCTGTCTGTATCAAGTTTGTGGTGCTTGACAACTGAGTGAGGGTTTTATGGTTACTGTGTTGTAGCAACTGTTGTGAAGCAGATGCTGAATAAAAGCAACCGTACTCACTTTAGAAGCCATACACCCTCGGTATGCAAGCAATTGGATGAAGGGCTCAGTCCCATTAGGAATATTTAAGGGAGTTTCTTCTAGTGACATGGCTATCAATTCCCAAATAATATTGGTCACTCGCCTATAACTGGGACTCAGGAAATATTTCTAGAGTGAGATGATATTCACTTTACAGTATATTCTGTGAAGCACTTGCAAGTATTATTTATGTATCTTGGAGAGAAGAAATAGAACAGACTGTTGATTTCTAGTTAATTGTGTTAATGAGTTAAATTCCTTCTCTTTCGTTAGTTCAGGTATACAACAAGTGGCCAATCTGATGTCAATGTTTCAAAGCAACTTTCGCACAGTCATTCCTCCTCCTAATCTAATTGACCCCCAAATTCAAATTAGTTGACTACTCGTCACATTGTTAATGGAACATTGCTGGCACGGATTAGCGGGCACATTTGCTTGCAATAACAACATTCATTTCATTTCTGATCAATTAGATTTTCTAAAGCACTTCAAGGTGTTTATATTTACAGGAAGCTGCTATGTAAATCATGTTATTATTACAAAGTAGCTGATGTTAAATGAATTAGAAGTAGCAGCGCGAGTGCTCTAAGTGAGAGAGGATTGTAATAGCTAGAGCACATGGATTGTGTGGTTTCAGAGCAATGTCCTTGGAAAATGGCAGAATGGGCCACGGATGAGAAAAAATCTACGTAGAACTGAGATAATAGCATTGTGTAGAGGAAGATCTGAATGGACAAGTGACAATAAGCAAACAGCTACAGGAACTGGCACAGAGCAACACATTCCGGTGAAAGTGTGTGTCCTTCAGTGTCTTGTGTGTCCTACAGTTATCCTGGTTTATGTGATTATAATTATTGGTTGACCCATATGTGGAAAATATAATCTAAGGGAGTATTTTGTGTTCAAAGCAGCCCTAGACTTAAAGATTCCCCAGGCTCTGTCTCATGTTAACGGCTTTCTCAATGAGTTCATTTGGTTTATAGCTCAATGACTCCAGTTGATGTGATCAGATACAATAGTTAAAATCATGAGGGTTTTGCTAGCCTCAGTGGAAAATGATGAAAGTTCTGCAGTTTTAAAAGGGCCTGAACCAAGCAGGATTTATCTCCAGCCAAATCCAATAAAACAAAACCATCTGCTACCAAGAATTGGTAACAGTGCTTACGCAGATCACAATAAAGCCAAGAAATTCACTGACATTTTAATTGACATTTTGCATCATTCCTTGCTGTAGTGTTCAAGCGCTGACAAGTTAGCTGCCATTCGACTTTTTCACTCAGATGTTTGATACAAGGTGGCTCTTGCAGGTATAGCTTTACAACAGATTGGTTTAACCTCTGGGAGATAGAAAATTGTGAGTTGCAAATACAAGAAATAGTGGCAGTCAAATTCAGGGTAAATGCTGAAGCAGCTAGAAAATAGAAATCAGCAAACATTTATTCCTCCAGAGGAACTTTTTATGATTATTGTTGTTTTACATTTTTAATAGAATGCAGTATTTAATTCTTTACATGAACATCACATTTTAACTCTGTTCCTAGGAGATTATATAATTTTATTTGCAATTATAAAGAAGCATGGAAATCCATAATGGTAACTGGGGTGTGGAAATGTTTAATAATTTATGTATGTACATTTTCTAAAATGCAGAGCAATAATCTTTTTCTATATATCTGCTGCAACATTCGGTCTCAAGGCAAATCTCAGGGACAAGTGAAAGGTTTGGATTTAACCTTCGGTAAAATAAAGACAAGGGGCCTATTAACACCAGCAGTACAGGACGAAACAGCTATTCAATAGGGATCGTGAATTTTACCCTTAGGCTTGACTGGCATTAAAATTTGCCTTTCCTCCCTTGGCAGAATCTTGCCAGTCCTTGTCCAGGCTGTTAAAGAACTCGATACAAGCACCTCACTGTGGGTGAACAAAATCTGAGCTTTGGAAGATGCCTATAATACTCAGGTTGCCCTGATCTCACCACGGAAAGCAGATAGAGAGCCAAGTGGGACACATGATACAAGGACCGGACTCTCAGTATGCATTTTTTGAACGGTAGAAAGCTCATTTGTCCACCAAGAACTACATCCGCTTGAAAGTATTTTTTTTGTCAGATGACCAGGTATGCATATTCTTTTCAACTTTCAATTAAGGAGGGAAGGTACTTAAGTTCTTATAAAATGTTTTTGAGAAGGTTAAATGAGTGATTGTTGCACAAATTAAATTATTGCTAAGCTCCTTGTCATGTTTTTTAATGATTGAAAATCAAGCTGATTGTGATTTATGAAAGGATATTTTTTTTCTGTGGCAGATAGAAGGTGCAGTTTGCTTGGGTATATAATTAGCGATTGGCCATGCCAGGCTCAGCATAATGCAAATAAATCAATCGTTTTCCTCCAGATAAACTCAAGAGAATGGGTTTGAAAGTCAATGTCTTCGCCTGGGAACGAGCGGAAAGGGGGAATGTAATAGATTACTATTACAATTATTGTGATATATAATGTGAAAGTGTTTCCTTTTCTCAGGAGCATAATGATCTTTCAAAGTAGTGCGCAGACAGTGTGAATTGTTTCTGCTTGAGTTCCAGGGAACTGAGCTCTTGCTTTGTTGTGTGGCCTCAACTGTAATATTTGCCTCACTTGCAAAGGAAGCATAATGCTATAATACACGAGCAGCCTTCTCGGTCATTAAAGCTGAAGGGATGTTGAGTGTTGGCACTTACAGTTTCATACAATCATCATTTGTTGTCTCAACCTGAGCTTCATCTCTTTCTCTGCCAACAATCATACGAAACTCTAATACTTCTGAACTCAAAATGCAATACACTTTGACAAGATGATATTCTTATTGCTTTGCTTATTGAGTGAATAATAACAGAAAAAAAAACTACTGGCTTCAGCAAGCCATCATTCAACCTCACCTACCTGAAGTCTCACCATATCCCTCAATCCCTTCTCACTCCACAATGATGTCAAGTTGGTTTTTCTTTAAAAGGGCTACTCATGATAACTGTTTCAATGTTCTACCGTGATAACTTCTTCCACAAGTCTTTTCTGTAATTGGTTCTGCTTGACTTCCTTTTTTATTCCTATTTTTTAAAATGTATCCGTGTTGTGGAAGACAAAAAGCATGCGAGAGATCCTTGTCCTACCGTGTTTTTTGACGGTTGTTAATTAGGCCTCTATACTGGTAATATTCCTACTCAAAGTTTCACTACCATTATGAAATGAGCTTCCAGCTGACAAGTCCAGAAGTGCCATCAATATTGCTCAGTGATGAATGGATGCATTCACATGGGTTTAATCCCATGCAGGTCAATCCACTATGGCAAAGCACTCCATCTAGTGGACACCAGTGCTTGTGAAATTCACCCATTGAAAGTCACCAAGTTGAAGTACCATTCGAGGCTAAGCATAGATTTACAAGGATGTTGCCAAGGATCTAGCGTGGGATTAAGAAGAACTTCTTCACGCACAGAGTGGAGGAAATGTGGAAGTCACTGCTGGAAGCTGAGGTTGAAGCAAACAGCGTGAATTTAAAAGGATTTAAAAGAAAACTTGAGGCATGCATGAGGGAGAAGCGTTTTGGAGGAATGAGGACTTGTGTGGGCTATATGCATTGCCGTAGACTGATTGGACTGAATGTTCTATTTCTGTACAGTATCACTCTATGTAACTATACTCTACGCAACTTTACTTTATGTAACTTGTTTGGTCCATCAAGATCACTCCTTCCAACACAAAACAATATCAACTATCCTCAACCTAGTTTCCTGCAGGCAAGTGTTATCATAATCTTAATGATCCATAGATTTGATATTATATTGGCAGAATGTCTCTAAATTCTTCACAGGATTTATTGTAAAGGTCAGTGACTGTGTGTTTTGTGGGTAAATGCAACAACTAATTTGCACACAGCAATGTGCAGTGAAACTCCTCTCCTATCTGCAAACCTGCTTACATGAGTGAACACACACCATATATTCCCTTACTTCCGATAAGCAGATCCATTCAAGTGTTTTCAGTCTCATAATGAAGCACCATCTTAAAGAAACTTTACAGCTACAATTTACCATGGTAATAAAACCTGTTATGTACACATTGGTGAGAGGATGATGTAATGTCGCACAGTGATTTTTAAACGAGTTCCAAACCCATGGAAATTAGTTTCTGCTATATTAAGAGGTCAAGATCCTACTTTTTTTTCAGATTCTTGGTATATTATCTGAAAGGTGGGAAATCTATCAATCCTTTGACCTAATTACGTATGGATTAAATAATCATTAAAATTCATTCCCATTGTTACATGCTCCACATTTCAGATATTTTAGCGAGGTGCGAATGAAAACAAATCCCATAGGATGTGGACTATTTGTTTGTTAAAAAGATTAATAGGAATAACGTTGTTTGTCCGGTGCTTTTTTTTTATAAACTCTCTGAATATTCTTTCTTTATGAAAATGAACACGTCAATTTTCTATCCTTTGCACAGAATGATATTTAGTAAACTACGAAACCTCCTTACATCAGTGTTGCATCCAAACAGTGACTTGTGAGATCAAATAATGTATCAAATAAGTTCCCGTTCCGTCTGTGGTTAGAATAGAACATTGAGTTGCAGTTCCAATTTGATGGAAAGAAAATCTTCTCTCTCTGATGGCTGTAAGGATTGTGAATGAAATCAGTTTGAGGCTGTCTCAACCTTGTACCGAGCAGCCATGGGTCAGAACACAAAACTGCCCATAATTCATCACAAATTGATGCGAAATTAGCAATCTGTTTTGGAGTGAAGCCACAAGGATGGCTGATGTGGAAGACTGAAAAATTCACATTCAGTAGTAGGTGGTGGTTGGAGTAAATAAAGCTTTAACTCACATCTAGCCTCGCATCAATAAAATTGATAGTCATAAAATGGAATTAAACATGTTTTATAATACATTTGGTGTACCAAACAGAATACTCAAAATATTGAGCTATTCAATCCAGATTTATTTCACCAATGAGCAAGAATGGCATAGCACAGTTTTGTTTGAGGTGCTCATGAGTTATAAAGTCATTTTTACTCAGAGGATAGGTTTCATATTGAACAGATTAGTGTTGAGTATTTTATGTAGCTGCTGGCTACACATATAATAATGACAATAATAATCTTTACATTTGATGTAGCATCTTTTCATGTCAGGAGAACTTCTGGTTGTGTATTTTATTTTAATTTACACACAACGAACTTTGTCATAGTCAAAGCTATTTGCTTTCATACTTCATGAATTATCTTTTCAAGTGAGCACAATCTGTGAGTATGCTATTGTAACCATTTTGTTAGTATCTGAGTGTTGCCATTTAAGAGAAAATACTGCAATAAATGTAAAGTTTCACGTGATTGTACTGCTCCACTAAATGTATAAATGTACTGCTCGACTAACCAACATTATGTGATATGTAACAGCAAAGGTGAGTGGGCAGCTAATAGGGTTTTTGAAATAAAGAACCACTTAAAAATAAGGATTTTCATCCCCTTGCTGTTAAAACTGTCCCGATTGGGAAATCGTCATTGCCAAAGAAAAGTTCAAATAAGCCTTTACAACTTTACCCCTTCACTGGTGGCTTGTTTGTGCTGCTAATTTTCAACATCGTATGAGAGGTTCGGAGGAAGAAGACCCTTCGGCTGATTTGATTGCATCCTTTCCGAGTACCTACTTTACTTTATTACAGCATCAAACCATTTCTTAAATGAGTTCAAGGTCCTGGTTTCAACCAAGCACTCTGTAGAAACATCAACCTTCTTCTCAAAATGTAGAGACTAACTGGTCCTCATAGCTGAGGACCAGTTCTGTTGGAATTAAAGAAGCCAATTTACTCCCACACATTCCAGGATCTATCAACATTCATTGCCTGCACTTATACCAACGCCCAATTTCATAGCCTGACTGCAAAAATATAACATTTTGCAATAGATTGTCAAGTGTGTAAAAGATGACTTTATTATAATTTGTTGCATTGTCTTCAGCAGATTTGCTTTAAAATATGTTGCAAATATGCTATCAGATCTGTCTAAAACCTGGACTTAAAGCAATGCTGCTGTTCCTGTGTGTGAATTTGCCTTCATGTCACTGCCACCATCTGAGAAATAAAAACTTCCGTTCATGCTATTTGTATGACTTTGGTAAATGTTTATAATTTTCCTGTCAAACTAATTGTTGAATTATTACAGTCTGGTGAAGAATAAACCTGATTTTTAAATCCTAAAGATTAGGCTGGTTTATAAATTATCATAACTCTTACAGGTCATAATAATGTTCTGATAGATGTTACGAGACGTTTGCCTGTTCTATGCATTATGATTCTTGCATAATAAATTAATTCATTATAAGAGAGAGGAAAATTGAAACACAAATTCTCCTTGAGGGCATGAGTCTGAGTAAGTAAATCGAAGACATGGTTGATGACATATCTCTTACTGGACTGTAACAGTGGGAAGAGTAAAGCGGGCTGTATCATAGCTTGTCTCCTATTGACTTAGCAGGATTCTCATTTAATTTTGAAACTGTTTCCGCAAATGTAGCTTGAAGTACTATACCATAGCATGGTGTTTGCTGACTTCAGGTGAGATGCTAAACCATGATCCTGTTCGGCTTGAAACTCATGGCACAACTCATAAAGAGAAGGGATTTCCGTCCAGTGTAGTGGCCAACAAACACCCTGATAAAACTGGTTATTCAGCTCATGGCTGTTTGTGGGATGTGGGTGTGCCGAAATTGACTGCTGCATTCAGCTATAAAATATATGGTTACTACACCTCACAGTAAAACCCGTGGACTAATTTGAGAAGTTCTCCTGATGTGAAAGGCACTATTTGAAATGCAAGGATTATTATGACTATTATTATTATAATGGATATGGCTGGCACAGTGGGATATCTGTATCTTCTGAATTTAAATTAATAATGTTATAAATATTAAAACATGGCAAAGACTCTTAGAAATCTAAAGCAACTCTATACATGCTCTTGTTTTTTGAATTACTATACTGAGTCAGTCTCCCTTCTCCACAGGGACTCTCCCGTTTTATGGTGATCGGTTCAAAATACAAACATAGGAATGATTCCCTGAAATTGCAGCATCGGCTTTTTTTCTTCTCTTTCATGGTGGTTTGTGTTCCTGTGGAGCGTGAATGGGCCTCATAAGGAAGTCATTTTATGGGCCAGTTATTCCAATTTCAGGTCTTTATTCTAAAATGCCATCAACTACTGAAGTTTCCAACATGGCTGCAGTAATGTACACGCCAGGAGTGTCAGACCACAGGTGGTGAATATATCTAGATCAATAGCGCATCAAGACTGTTGGCACAGGGCGGGCAGTATACATAAAACAAATCACAATTAACACACACTAGCATTGCTTGAGGAGGTTAACCATGTAACGATGGTCCTTGGATAATCACAGCTAGTAACTGCAAGACTGGATGCTGATATCAGTCCACATTTGAGAATGACGGAGGGCAAAACTACAGAGACACGTGAAAGGCCACTAGCAAAATACTGTGGTTTACTTTACCGAGATGCTGAAGAAGGGAACTTGTCTTGATAGATCTGGCTTGTTTTACCAACCAACGCACATATACAAAATCTCTACTGTGTCCTGCATGTTACATAACCCAGATTGACAACTTGTGATTGTGTGCAGCAGAAATTGAGAACGAGGAACTCCATAAGCTTGGCCCAGCTGGTAAAGTTGGCTGGAGACTTGTACAATCAAATGACTGAACTACTCCACATAATGAAACCATTTTTATCCTGTCAAAAATCCACATCAATTTTAATGAAAACTTTGGAATTCAATACAATCTGTTGGTGCTGCACCCCTGCTATTGGGTTCCTACCTTCAGTAGATGCTACGCAAAAGCTGTTATTGGCTACATTTTAGCAAGCACACCCAATGTCAAGGACATCAACACAGCTTTAAAAGATACACAAAAACAAATAGCTATTTGTGCTTCACAGAAATACTTGACCGTTTGTTCTTACACCACCTAGCTTCCTTTTGCCCTCAAATATTGGCTCCTAGAGTGGTGGACGGCCTATCCAATATATATCATGCAGGAATTGGCACTGATACATTAGTATGTCATATGCCGACAAATGGAAGTGAATTATTTGCTGTCAAAATGTATGTTCAAGAATGCATAGTTTTTTCTTTCATGCCTTTATGTTGAATTTCAAATCAAGGCAAAGTCTCTGTCATCAGCACAGACTCATAAAGTCTGTATGCGCAGTGAAAGTGATAACTTAGAGATCAGGCCACAAACAAATTATTATCAGGGGTGAATGAAGTCTCAGACCACATCTAGCATCCTTTGGCATATTTAAGAAATGTTCTTGTACTTTGTTTTTAAATCAAGTCAGAATGCAGGACATTGCAAGAGAAAGTAGGCTGTTGTTTGCATTGATAACAAAGTCCATGTGACGAGTTTCATTGCATAATGGAATTCTTGCTCAAACGTGAACACATTTGAAAGTAATAGACATAAAGCTACAAAAAGAACTGGCTTTAAATCATCTATTTACCTACGCTGTAATTCTACTCATTTGAAAATATGCCTTCTTCGCTCCCCCAACCCCCACCCACACACACACACAGAAAGGTTGGATAAAATTAATGAAATATGAAAACATATTCCTATGAATAAAAGCACACGGCTTATAGTCTAATTGAAATGGATGGATAAATGCAGAAGATAATAAAAGTTGACATTTGTAGGAGACTGATTTACATCTTTGCATAAAAAAAAATCACATTACTTTGTGCTTCCAGTTGGCAAATGTTCGAAAATTTAACAATGGTGCCAAAATTGATATTTCTGTTTCTTCAGGTAAAATTGAGGGATAGATGCTCCTTTGCTAGGCTTTCAATTTAATGATGTGTATGGCATTTGGATTTAACTCAGAATATTAAAAAGCAACGCTAGTTCAACTGGGAATGTTTTGTCAGATCAGCAAACAGTCTTCTGTGTGTCCACTACTCTGACTTCATAATCAGTTATCATCTTAGAAGCCATGAAACATTCAAAGCATAATTGGGGCTATTGCCCGTGAAGTGGATGGAAACGCTTCTCATGATGGATTTGAGACTGTCTTAGGAAAAAGGTTGAGCAATGTTTTTTGCTAAATCTCCCTTTGTCACAATGGTAACATTTCCACTAGTGAAATACATATTCTTCCAACAACAAATTAACAGGAGATACATAAACATTTTGCGCATTCCTTGCACCAACGATTGGTCAAGCCTTCACAAATCCCTCTTTAATAGAGATAGGACTTTAGAATGCTTCAGTGCATCACGGATAATGCTGAAGTAACAGCTATTTTTTTCTGATTCTCAGAAATCGAAGAATGAATTTCCTTTGGGAAGGAATTGAAGATTCCAGAGAAGAACTGAAGTCATCTGACATGGGAAGGTTTGCGAAGATTACAGATTCCACGCAGACTAGTTTCAACTAGTTAAATAGCCACATTGAGCGACAGCAAATCATGATGGAATAAGAAGGCTTGAGTCATCAGATGAAGTAGGATGACATTGAAATGTCCTAATTGATGTCTTACTCATACTCAAGCCTCGAATCCCTTCATGTTCAGGCAGTGGCAATATCATGCATGTTTGAAAACTGGCATTTTCTTTGATTTAAAAATACACATCGAGGACGTGGTTTGCTTTACATAATTTAAGTTTTCTGTTTATTTGAGCAAAAAAAAGAAATACTTGTGCCTCAATTGCAGAGATATTGTTCATATCTACATTTCATAGGCATTTTAACCACATTTCAAGATTTTTTTTGTTCAATCCATGGAAAGATCCTGTGGTTCAAGTGCATTTTAATCCAAGGCAAAGAGTTAGCTTCCAGCAGTATAGAACATTGCACATTATCTGTGCTGCTATACTTATTGAATCCTCGTTGTTTATTGCCTGCTTCACATTGCACATTGAAGCAGTGGGTGTAAAACCCACCGGCAATACTGTAATGTCCTGGCACTGTAACATTACGGTGATGTGATAATATATTCACTGACTCAATAATTCACTCTTAACCAGCTATTGATCTGAATGGATAAACTTATTATGATTATGTAAAGGTCATTAACTTTTCTGTTTGGCGAGCATTATCGGGCAGCAGTTACATCTGCTACAAGTAAAAACAATGAACAGAGAACTCCTGCCCACAACCCTCACAGTGCTTATTACGAAAGAGCAGATGCACCAGGAGTGATTTTGAGCCTATAATTTCATCTCTGGGATGTAATTGATCTGTGTTGGATGTCATGAACAATAACGTTGCTCCTTTTACCGATGAGATGACTCTCTGTGGTTAACTACTCATTGGAAAGACAAGTACCAACCAAATCACTGCTTGATCTAGACAGAATTGGACAGCAGGCAGACAAATGGTCTCTTACATTGAGCACTGAGAAAACCAAGTCAATCATTCTCCCAAATTGTTTCTTGTCTGGTGGGCCGCAGAGAAAAACATGCTTTTGCTTCTATACCAAGCGATGTCCAAAGCCACCAAATCAATGGGCACACAATGATAGCTGGTCCATGCCATCAACAAACGAAAGGATATTTTCCTGGTTTCCTGGACAACAATCCCTCAAATAAAATTTGGCATTCACTTCATGACTGTTTGTGGGACGTAGCAGGATGGTGGAAGGCGAATTGGATGGACCTTGATCTTCTTTCGTCTAGCAGTTCTTATGGCTGTGTGCAAATTGTATGCTGTGTATGTGTACAAAATAGACAATCACTACACTTTACAGTATATATTGTATATATATATACTGTGTTTGTATCATCATCATTTTATGCACATTACATTATGTGTATAGCATATTAATCCTTCACAAATTGATGACTGGACCACAACCACAAGACCTGCTCTAGTAATGTCTATGTTAGGATGACAGGGTTCATCAACTTAACTATCAGGAGGCTGTGTGACCATTCACTCTCTGCTGAACTGCATGTTGCTGCCAAATTGACACAAGCATTTTAAAACCCATCAAAATGGCATTTTTTTTTCTTTTTTTCCTTTATGCGGATTTAACATTAAAGCATTTTAAGATTTATAACCTCTTTCTTTTCAAAAGTACTCTTAAATTTATTTAAATACATTTCCCAATATATATGTAAATTTTCATTGGAATGTTTGCTATAAATATGTTCATTAAGGTTTTAAATCTATTGGTATATCCTACAACTCCTTGCAGGCTGCTTTAAAAGTGAATTCCTTTGACAATTCCAATGAGGGATACATACTTAAAAGTGTATGTAATTTATGTTAAATTGAAGCAAAATGCAAGCACAGGTATGGCTGTGAGCAAAGAATAAGTCAGCAATGACAGAGATGATATCATGACAGCAGCATTCAGGTGCCAACTGCATTTCCTGTTATTAATTTCTCAAACTGGTGCTCAACTTAAGAGACCATTTGTGCTTAATGTAGATCAAGCAGTGATTTAGTTGGTACGTGTCTTTTCGATGAGTAATTAACCACAGAATTGTATCATCAGTGATAAGAGCATGTTACTCATAATAAAAAAAATCCTTGCATTTGATATAGCACTTTCCACGTCTTCTAGACGTCTCAAAGAGCTTTACAGAATATACTATAAAGTGAATTGACTGTATATTTGTGGGCGAAACGTGGCAGCCAATTGTGCGCAGTCGTGGATTTTCTTGAGCGATTGTTATCAGGAGTAAGGAAACTTTCCCAAGGTTTCATCCTGCCGAGAATCAAACCCAGTTCTCTCGCTTGCAAGGCTAGCGCTCTAACCACTGAGTTACAGGACTCCACAACTCCACTACTCATAGTGCGATCCAACACAGATCAGCATACAGGATCATCGCAGAGGCAAAACTATGTGGAAAAGGGGTAGAGTTGTATAAGGTAAATATGCATCAGTGCTATAATAATAAATATAAGCCTTGCATTTGATATATCATATTATCATGTCATCGAGACGTCTCAAAGTGCTTCACAGGACATACTATAAATTGGTTTGACCTTGTATTTTGAGGACAAAGTGTGGCAGTCAATTTGCACCCACAATCAGTCATGGAATAAGTGACCAATTTAATTGGGGGACTTGTTGACCAGGCTACTACTTCAACTAAGTTATGACTTTGGGGAGTGGCAGATCACTGCATTCAGCACACACCAGTGCTCAGGCTGGCAAAGTAAATTTTAAGCTAGCACAGAGAAAGCTTTACCCTTCTTACATTACATCTGAACTTCAAATTTTTGGTGCTACACTGGAGTTGGAAATGGAGAAGCGGTCCACATATTTGGGTTTCAATAAAAGAAGTGGTTAAAATGAGCAACTGCAGCGATTTGAACTGGAATTTCTGAATAAAGAACTGCTCTCCAGAAGTCACTGGCATCAGAGCAGACTTGGTATGAGGCACAAAACAACAGCCAAATACAGATTCAGGGATGCAGAGGGTAATTTCAGGACAGACACCAGGACATATTTATTTATTCAAAGGGGAATTAACAAATGGGATGGGTTACCATGAAGGATAGTTGAAGCTAGAACACTGAACTCATTTTATAAAAAAAAGCTCGATGCTGTAATGAGAGTTGAGTAGAGTGGATTTTCTGGATGGAAGAGATCAAATGAGTCAAAGAGTCTTCTTCACCCAAACCTCACCCAAAACTTGCACTTATATAGTGCATTTTGCACAGTTTAACATCTTGCTGCTGTTCCATTTCTGTCACTGTTGCTGTGGGCATCTGGTGTTTCTGGTTACCAAAAGGAGTTATCATTTGTAACTCAGATTCATCATTAAAAACAAATCACAATACAAATAATAATGACGCAACATTAATTATTCAGATAGGTTTTGACATGGCACAAAAAATGTTATTAATTTTGCGATTGAAATAAACATAGATATTTATTATTGTGGAGACTGCCATGGAAATTAGAATCAATGCAGAAGATTGGTCTCACACAAGCTTTGTGGCTGTGAAGGAAAAGAAACATACCAGAGGTCAGCTGCATTCTAAAAGGCTCCTCGGGGTAATCACCGATATGGAAACGATACCAGACTGGAGAACACATCTGTCTCCACCAAAGGCTTTGGGCACCATATAGATGAAGTCCTCATAAACTAAACCATTAATGACAGGTGGGCTGACTGTCCCCTAGAAGGGCAGAGAAGAAAGCGTAGATCATTTATAGAGCAAAAAGTACAAAATGCTTTGGAGTGATTGTCATGTTGGAAGATTTGGATAAACAGCAGCATTTGAAATAGATCCAGTTCTCAAATAATGTGACAGAAAGAGACACATTTACACCAATAAATGAATACAAATATTTATTATAGCTGGCAAAAAAAGTATTTACCTCAGAATCTTTTATCCAACATAGCACCCATTTTGGAGAAAACTATTTTATTATTTACAGTCTGCTGATTTGCACCCACTCACTCCCTACCCACACAGCATTCTGATTGTGTCACTGGCTATAAGCAATGATTAGATGTGTCAAGGCTTTTTATATAATAATGGAGTCTGTAGCGTAAAGTTAGAGCACTCGCCTCGCAAGCAATAGGACCTGCGTTCAATTCCCGGGCAGGGCGAAACGTTAGGCAAGTCTCCTTACACCACATGCCTCTGCTTACCTAGCAGTAAGTTGAAAACTGGTTGTTAATTGATTGCTGGATCGATTAACAACCAGGTTCCTACTTACTGCTAGGTAAACCGGAGGTAATAATCCCTTAAATAGAATGTGATCACTAAATCCACAACTGTTTGCGGGACACTGCTGTGCGCAATTGGCTACCGCGTTTCGCCCACAAAATGTACAGTCAATTCAAGTTGCAGTATATTCTGTGAAGCGCTTTGAGACGTCTGGAGGACTTGATAAGGTACAATATCAAATATTTGGGGGGAGATCATCGGGTTCACCCATTAGTGAAATAGTTGACAGCATGTAAATGTTAATGCAAGTGCCCTTTGGCCACCGCCAGATACTGTTGGCTGCGATCCGTATGCATAGTACATTGTACCCTGTCTGTAAGGACAGTTTTAGGAATAATACAAAAAGCCTACTGGATCAAGATTTGAAATGACCTCTATTTGTAATGAGGCCATAACAGTCATAGCACATCAGAGTTCATGGTGGAGAATGATGCAGTGAAGTTTTACTGTTTTTAGGCATTATCGATCTCAGCCAACAGAAAATCTGTACCTCTTTTGATATAGATGAATGACTAAGACTGAAATGCTGATTTAAACTTGTTAATTTAACTACAGGGCTCCCCAATAGCTTTATCGTCACATGAATTGCGCCATATGGACCTGAGCATACAGATTGTTGAGTTACTATATGACAGCCAAAGTGATGATTAGAACTAAGTAAAGTGAAAAAGACCAAGTCATGGTTCCCAATGATGTTTTTCAAATCTATGTCCATTTCTTTATAATCCGCAGAGGCATGCCATTACTTCTCTCGTGGATATTGTGTATTAAAATGAAAATGGGCAAATATTTCAATAGAAAATGAACCGGGAGATGGTCTGTTTTTGTTTTTCTATTTCCTGCTTCAGCTATTGGAAGATTCAGACTTGGATTGTTCCGTAAGACAACATTCATTAATCACAACTATTTTGTTCAAAATATTTGACTTAAACATTAACATTGTTCAACACCGATCAGCCAGTGAAATCTTCTGCACTCCTCATCAAAGATGAACATATTTTTTATTCCTTGTTAACTATGTGGAGATCAGATCATATTATGTAAACTTCTAACTAGCCTGATCAGCTCATATCACCTGTCACTCCGAATTCCCCGCTGACAGTAAACAATTCTTCTCGGGCTTCATCAGCTGTTCAAAGCCCACAGAGAGCTATATAAAACCTCCTGCTGTACTGAATTGGTGTCAGAGCTAATTACAAATCAACTTCCCATCTTGTTGCATTGCTCCTCTTCTAAAACCATGCTGGTATATGTTCTGTTTCATTTCTTGTTCCAAGAATTTCAGAATACACCTTTCATTTCAATACTTAAAAAGGATTGTAGCATAAGCCAAATGATTTGCTTCCTAAAAAAACTATTTCTTTAGCTTTTCCAGATTCATTGTAGTTTTACTAGACTATTCTGAGATTTCTGAAGCTGAAACGAAGGCTGCGATTTTCAAGATTTACCAATGATATTTGTGATTTCTGATTTTTCCCCAACTCGTTCTTGTGTTATTTTTGGAATGGCAGGCAGATTTGTACTCCATCACTTATTGTTTGTTCCCATTCTTGTGAAAAAANCTGAGAATACCTCATTTCCCAAAGGGAAGGGTGAGCGAGAGTCTAGTTTCCGAGCAGCATCTGCCGATCAATAATGTGATTAATTGTCGTGTGTGTGTTTAGCACACATAATAAAGGGGAAGAGACATGGTGAGCGAAGAGATGGAATTTCCTCACAGCAAGTACAATCAAGTTAGTGTCTTTCAGTGCTGCTTCACCAATTAGTGGAAATACTCTGTGCTCATCCTACGAAACAATTCCTAATTTTGAAAACCTCAAAAACGTTCTGTTACAGTAATATAAAAAGAGCATCCACCCCATGATAGTAGACTCCCAATTGTCAGCAAAATTGACGAAAGTCAATTGAAATGCACAGGGTCACTTTACATTGCTCTGGTATTGCCTTGTCAGTTGCATTCAGTTAATTCTATGATTCCTAATGTCTACCCAAGCGTTTCTCAAAGAGACATTAGCAGTTTATTGCTAGATTCAGGCCAATTTTGTACTCCTGACAAGGTGTCCACGAGGAGTAAGTCTGAGTCTGATGGAATAACAGTATTCTCTCCTGTAGCCATTAATAACAGTTGGAGAGAGGAGACCTTTGTCTAGTTTATAGTCTTGACTTGGGATTATATTTTGAAATCGTTACACTGATATTGTGTTCAACCCTCAATGGAATTTTTAGTTAGCTTTGCCTTTATCATTCCAAAACAGGATATACTTGTCCAGAAGTGCCTGGCATTTCTCTGAAGGACAATCTATCACTGCCTGATATTTTGTCTTTCTCACAGTCCACAGAGTTGATACAATTGTGGATCCTTGGTGCCAAATTATACTATGATTCAGGAGAGTCCCTCTGACTGCTTTCCTCTGTCAATTCAAAGCCCACTTCAAGGCCATAGAATCATAGAAATTTACAGAAGAAGGCCATTCAGCCCATTGCACCTATGCTCATAGTTTTAAAAGAGAACTCCTGTCAGTTCCATTTATCTGCCCTTTCTGCATACCTTAAAAAACAAACATTGGCCATTAATAGCAATTGAAGAGAGAAGACCTTTGTCTAATTTAGCTTTATATTTTCAAATAATCACACTGATATTGTCTTTCAGTCAGAGTTTACCTTTGTAGTCATCTTTCCCATCCCCAGGCTCTTCAGCTTCCAGCTCAGGTGCCCAACCAACAGAATCAAGTGATTTCAGACAACCACTTGATGTGCAAGGCACTAAATAAATGTATCAATATGCACAAAAACACAATTGCAGGCAAGGTTTCGCCTTTAACTCTTTTATACAGCTGAGTGTAACCTTAAATGTAGCCACACCCAAATCTCTTGTTCGGATTTGTTAAAAGTAAAAAAAAGTTTTCAGATGGGTTTTCCAATCAGTCATTTTGCAATCTCATGGTTGACTGATAATTAATGAAAACACCTGTTATGTAGTGCCTAGGCTAACCTGAATTTTAATTGATGGCATGTTGACCACTCTCCTGGTGTTGTCCCGCACCAGGCTTCGGGACCACATCACTCCCACCCTCGCTCGCCTCCACTGGCTCCCCATCCCCCAGAGGATTGATTTCAAGATCCTCATCCTCACCTACAAGGCCATTCACGGCCTTGCTCCCTCCTACCTCTCCGACCTACTATCCCCCTACCTACCTGCCCATACCCTCCGTTCCTCTGGCTCTGGTCTGCTCCACGTCCCCCGCCCCAACCGCCCTACCATCGGTGGTCGGGCCTTCAGCCTCTCAGCCCCCAGGCTCTGGAACTCTATCCCCAGTGCCTTCGCCGCTTCTTCCCTTTCCTCCTTCAAGGCCGGTCTCAAAACCTTTCTCTTTGACCGTGCCTTCAGCTCCCCTCTCGACTCTCTTCCCCCTCCTCGCTCCCTCCCTTCCCTCCCCTCACCCTGACCATTTCCCCCCTCCTTGCTCCCTCCCTTCCCTCCCCCTGACCATTTCCCCCCTGCTCGGGTCATGACCCAACTGTGCAGCGCCTTGGGACGTCCTCCTGACGTGAGAGGCGCTTTATAAATGTAATCTTGTTGTTGTTGTTGTTGTTGTCTTATAAGGAAGGTTCCTCAATTATTTCACTTCTAATGAAAGATCCCAGAGAAAGAGCAACTTGCTTTTATATAACATAGCATCTGATAATCAAGCATCTCCTAGCACTTGACTAACATTGTAGTGGACACCAAGCAGGTAAGAGAGATGTAGAGCTGTTAAGAAAAGATGTGGTCGAGGTGATTTTTTTTTAATAAGAGGATTTGGAAGGCAGAGAGAGATGGTAATGTTTTTCTCTTTCTGATGCTGATTCATCTGTTGTTGATTTACACTATTTTCCAGATAGATAATTATAACAGCTTACATTTGCATAATACATTTCATGTCAGGAGGATATAAACAAAGAGCTTCTCACAACTGACTGGGAGTCCACACAGGATATGGTTGAAAAGATGGGTTTCAAGGCAGACTTTAAAGGAGGGGGCGGAAGGGAGAAGCAGCGTTCTAGGTAGAGATAGATATAGAGAGAGAGTGTGGAGGCTGAACAGTGGTTGAACACTTACCCACTAATGGTGGGCAGATTGGGTGGGTGATGTGAAGTAAACTGGTGTTAGCTGAACGGTTGGGGTGGTCATTGAGATAAAAAGATAAATAAAGGCCAGACACAATGGAGTTCACTTCATTAGAGTTGCATTGCTTAATAAGTGATTTTTTTTGGTGACTATTTGTCATAATGAGGGCTTTTGACGCATTAAAAATGCTGGAATATTTCAATTGAGGACTTTTAGAGACAAATTTTGAACTGACCTAATATCTGCAAAAACACAAACTTTCTAATGTTTACTCTTCAGCAGTCATGAACGTTATTGCATCTTGAGCTTTGTTATTGTACACTTACCCCATGGGGAGTCTCGCCACATGTTTCTAATCGACAGTGTCACAGAAGTGACAGAAGTACTAAGAGGAAATAATTTGGCCCTCCAGTGGTTAGATGTCGAGTAAAACTCATCCCAAATTACATGTTGACTCTAATGAAAACATTGCACAGGAGGAAAATTATAAAGTAGAGCTTTTATTCAGTGTGGGCACGGATGACTATTTGTGTTGCTTTTCACCCTCTTCCAATCAAAAGGACCTAAACACCATCATACACTAGGCTATAGAATAATTTCCAGCAATTTCATTAATAGCGTTCTCTAATACTTCTAACAAGTATGATGCCCCTTTTTTGCACTGTAATGTGTAACAGTAGCATTGAAGGTTACAAATAATCTTTTTATATCCCTCTTACCATGAGTGTCACCATTATGTGTATCCCTTCATCAGTTTCTCACCATCGTAAACTGGACCTAACTATTGTCTATTCTAGGAATTCACAATGACAAGTGTTTTTTTTTAAATTTCCATTTGGTTTTCAACTTTATCTGCCAGTTCACTGGAATTTTATAAATGATTCAGAATTTCACTGATTCTCTGGATATTACGTTGACAATTAAGAGTTGCAAAAGAATATTAAGCCTCTCCTTTCCTGAATTTCTAAATCAATCCTATTGCATGTAAAAGCTGGTTCTGTATGTAAACATTTGGCTATCCTAAGCAGGTTACACATATTGGACCCATGCAGAGTCTATAAGACTGTTTGTGGTGTTCCTGGGGCGAGGTCAAATTCATTCCTATTTGTTGATCCCATTATCCTGTTCTGATATATTGGTGCTTTTGCAATGGTAGGTGCCAGTATCTGAATTGCACACTTTAAACCACTCAAGTTAAAGAGTGAACACTGAAACATGCAGTGTATGGAATATGTAGCACTGAGCATGAGTCAATTGCCAGTTGTAGGCTCACACTTGAATGAAGTGCTGGGGGTGTGCTGCACTATTAGAGTTGCCATCCTTCAGATGAGATGTTAAAGCAAGCTCCCATCTTCCTCTTGAGGTGGCCGTTAAAGATGCCATGACACAATTTGAAAAGAGAAGGGAGTTTCTCCCAATGTCCTAGCTACCAATCCCCAAATACAATTTGCTTTGTGGATGTTTGTGGGACATTGATGTGTGCAAATTGGCTGCTGCATTCACTGAGAAATACACAGTCACAATTCTTTATGGTGCAAATCCTGTGAGGTGCTTTGAGACGCCTTCTAACGTGAAAGGCCCTATTTCAAATGCAAGGATAATTATTATTGCAGATGCCCACAAGAATATCAAGTAACTTAACCCTTGCACTAGAGATGAAGTGGAAGGAGTTGACTAAAACTTTCACAATATTTTTTTAATTATTAAGTAATGAGACATGTGAAATACTCATGCACTCCCAAATAACAGAAAAGCTTCAGGTCTCTGTCATGTATTATATAGTTCAATATGTAGCGCAGAAATCAAACTTAATAAGAATGTGTGATATAAAACCATACATATTCATTTGTATTTTTTAATTCCTGCATTTTCTTTCACCTCCATAATCTTCCAGCTAATTTAGTGAGATGCAATCTTCTAATGTTATGAGTTATTTGTGAAAATATATTGTAGCCTTAATCTTCCTAATTAATTAGAATCTGAAATGTTTTATTCTATCTAATTGGAAGCAATCCAGCTTTTGCTTGACAGTAATGTATTCATTGCTTGACATCATGTAAATCCACTCTTTGTTTTAATCAAAGTTCAAAGTGGTTTGCGATACCAGTCAAATTCTATTTTTTATTTCTATTTGTGAAACAACAGTGCATTATAAGTTGAGGGACTTTTCATAGAGACAAAGCTTTTAAGTTTATAAAAAAAAATCCACTTCAACCCAAGAGTTTCACATTTAAATATTTTGATAAAATTGGCGTTCACTTTTTGTCGCCAGTTTCTAACTTTGGTATGTCCAATAAGTAATGAGAATGGAGTTGTATTTCAAATGTGCACTGCATCAGAACTCTGTGCATATAAAATGTAATGCATCAACTTAAACAACCGAATTAAAACAGATTGGTCTTTTGATAATTTAATCCTTTGTTTCTCTCTCTTTCTCTCCTCTGACTGCACTGTATTACTTTTATTTCTATTTTCCTCCTTTTTTGGTTTTATTTCTCTATTTTAATACTGCCTCCCACCCACCATCGACAGAATCGATATGCTACTCAAGCATAAAATAGTCCTGGGCTCTGAAGCACCAGGTTCTATACCAATAAGGCTTTTGTTTGACTTATCTACACCATGCTCCCATTCCATTCCACTTTTTTTCTTTTCTTCTGTAAAATACAGCATAAAATTTTGTTTATATGGTGCCTGAAGGAAGGAGCGAGGTGAAGGGTTGGCGTTCCAAAGAGTGGTGGCAGAAAGTCTGAAGACACGACCTCCGATTGGGGGGCAGGCAGAACGGGGGACATGGAGCAGGCCAGTGCCTGCCAAGTGGAGGAAGCAACAACAACAACGATAACAACAAGGTTACATTTGTATAGCGCCTTTCACGTCAGGAGGACGTCCCAAGGCTCTAGACAGAGTACAGCATTTCAGACTTGAGCTGGTGTTAGGCGGGTAAGGGAGGGAAGGGGAGTGGCCAATGGCATGGTCGAAGAGGAGGGTCTTGAGGCGGGACTTGAAGGAGGCTAAGGAAGAGGTGAGGCGGAGTGACTGGGGGATGGAATTCCAGAGGTTGGGGGCAGAGTGGCTGAAGGCTCTTCCACCAATGTGGGGCGGGTGGATTGCGGGGTGTAGAGCAGGCCAGAGCCGGCTGAGCGGAGGGAATGGGTGGGTTGGTAGGGGGTTAGGAGGTCGCAGAGGTAGGGTGGGGCGAGGCTATGGAGGGCTTTGTATGTGAGGACCAGGATCTTGAACTGGATCCTCTGAAGGATAGGGAGCCAATGGAGTCGGGTGAGAGTGGGGGAGATGAGGTCACGGAGTTTGGTGCTGGAGAGGACACGGGTTGCAGAGTTCTGGATTATCTGCAGCCTGTGGAGGGAGGAGTTGGGAAGGCCGACAAGCAGGGTATTTGCATAGTAGAGCCTGGAGGTGATGAAGGTATGAACAAGAGTTTCAGCGGCCTGAGGGGTGAGGTAGTGGCAGAGTCGGGCGATGTTACGGAGGAGAGGGAAGGCAGAGCTGGTTATGGCTTGAATGTGGGGGAGAAAAGACAGTTGAGGGTCGAACAAGACACCCAGGTTCCTGACTGGCTGGTGAGTTTCAGTGTGCAACCATGGAGGTTGATATTGCCAGAGCCTGAGGTGCTGAGGCGCTGGCGCGAGCCAATCAGGAGGGCCTCAGTCTTATTCACATTCAACTGTAGGAAATTTGCCCTCATCCGCAAGACTTGATGCCCGACAGGCAGTCTGTCAGGACTGTAGTGGTCCTGGAGTTGAGGGTGGAGGTAGAAAGATAGAGTTGGGTGTCATCTGCATACATGTGGAAGTTGACCCCATGTCTGCCGGATGATGTCACCAAGATATTAGATATTAGAGGAGAGGGCCAAGGACAGAGCCCTGGGGGACGCCAGACGTGACAGTGCGGGGGCTGGAGGAGAAACCATCAGAGGCAACAAAGTGAGAGAGATAGGAATTGAACCAGGCAAGGGCAGGAGGGTTGGTAAGGGTTCAGCAGGTCATGGAGGTAGGGAAGAGCACGACTGTGCAGGGCTTTAAAAGTACAAAGTTGATTTTCAATCTTGAATTATGCCAATTGAACCTATTCAGACTTTTGTAAATTAATTCACCTCGGATGGATTCAAATCGCGTATCATATTCGACCAAATTTTTATTTTTATTTATAATTACAGTTCAGATATTGAAACTCAGGAACAGAAAGTGTGGATTTGGCACACTTAAGAACATAAGAAATGCTGGACGCGAAAAGACCAAGGTCCAGTTAGTTTGCCATCCACCTTCCTGGCGGTCGCATGCACACGTGTCCCAAACTAGTGTCAAGGCAACGTTGATAAGAAGAAATTTGCTAAACTTCCTGTGAATTATAACTTCAAATTTGCATTGAAGTTATTGTTCATCCCCAATACAGATACTCACAACTGAGACATCAGTCAGCCTCTCGCTCCACCTACAGCACCACTCACACAGAATAACCATCACCCCTTGTACCATTAGTTGCTATCTTGCGGCTTTACTGCACAGCCCAGTTTTGTGTGAAGCACTCGACGCTTGGTGCAGGTATAGATGGTATAATCAAATGTTGTGACTGATTTTGACATTGGCAGATTTCCGGTAATGTGTGAGTGCGGATAAATGTTTTGCAAAAAGTGTTTTGAATAAGAAATAAGACTCCCGCACTCCCGAGGGTTACAGTGGTATAAAGAACTGGAGTTAAACTCCTTCCTCAAACTCCTTGATGGTTGGTGGACAGCATCGTTTTCTGTCCTTGTTGGGCCCCGTCTAAAACATTATTTAAAAACGTTCCTGTGGAAGATGTGGTCTGAGCTTCAGGGCAAAAAGGAATCAATAAAGTAAATGTTTTATAGCATAAACATAGAGATTAGGAGAAATAACTTTATCTTCTGCAGCAGCTTGTCGTGAAGTATCAGGAATCAATCTGATATACAAGCCTGTTGTAAAAGGATAAACATTTGGATGCTCACGTTTCTTCTTAGCAACGTTGCACACTGGGTTCGTTGTGCCTTGTCACCAGGTGCCAAAGCACTAGGTGGGAAACTGAGAGCAAAGAATGGGATTGAGTGAGATGCAACGTAGTGGCCTAATCCAGAGAAGGCATTGTGCTTCAAATGCCATTTTATACCACAATGGCAGTTAATAATCTCATTATTGTATTATTGTCTTGCTGCCTACCCACTATTGATTGGCAATATGGGCTGATGTACAGCTTCTGCTTATCCATCGAAGTTGATTTCTGTTAACCACGCAGTATTGTCTGAACAGGTAAGGTGATAAATATCCCATGCGAAGAGCGTTTCTCCTGGCTAAAAATCCTCCAGGAAAAAAAATATTATTTAGCTCGAGGCTGTTTGTGCTGTGTGCAAAATCGCCACCATGTTTGCCAGCAAAAAGAAAAGTTACCATGCTTCATAGTAAATATTACAGCGCACTGAGATGGTTCAATGTGGTAAGAAAGTGAGTTCATTCTTTCTACTTACTGACTTGACGTAAATCCTGTCTTCGAGCAATGTAGCTCTCAAATAACCCTCAACTCACCTGCTCTCAGCTAACCCTAACCCTAAGGAAGTCAGGAGAGAGGAATAACTTGTTGTGATACACAGCTGCTTGAATAAGAGGTGCCAGCTCGGAACATGCAGTGCTGTGTTATTCGCTCTGTTCTCTGCCTGGAATGGTGACGGCAAAGAAACCGACACACACATACTTAGTGCGGGTCCTGTTGTTTGAAAGTCATTTGTGGCAAATTTGATTTGTTCCCCTGAGGCTCTGGGAAGGATATGTGTATGACAGTGATGCAACTGCTCTGACCCTCAACTGCACTCTCTATCTCTGACCTTGATGAGCCAACTGAGCTCAGCTCACCTTCTGCTGCTGTCATTGGCGCTTCCAGAGTCTGGGGAATCTGCTCGCAATTTTTTTTTGCTTAATTTGAATTACCAATCGTATTTCAGAACTCTGCCGCCCGCATTCTCACCCGTACTAAACTCCGCTCCCCGATTACCCCAGCCCTTGCCAGACTGCACTGGCTCCCTATCCCAGAGAGGATCGATTTCAAGATCCCTCCACGCCCCGATGCTCTGGAACTGCCTTCCTCACTCCCTTCGTCTCGCTCCCTCCCTTCCCATTTTCAGGTCTCTGCTGAAGACCTTTCTTTTCGATCACGCCTCTGGTCACCTTCCCCCCACCCCCTTCCCCCTGGCTCGGCCCGGGATCCTAAACTGTAAAGCGCTCTGAGACGCCGTCCGGGGTGGAGGGCGCAATATAGATCCAAGTTGTTGTTGTTGTATTTTTATCTACCAGGTGCATTGCAGCCCTTGACCTAAATCAATACATTAGAATTCCTGCCCTGACACATTTCTAGCTTTCAAACCCAGCTTAATCATCTGATGACAAATTCCCAGTCTACACTATAAATCCCAACTGATCACTCTGCCTATGTTGATAAGACTACACAAGTCTTTGCTGAGGATACAGACATGATAATGCATTGGTAGGGGCTCCAGTTCCATTCGGAACTTGCTGGGACCGTTCCATTTTCATTCATCAGAGTTTCTGATTCCTTCAGAGGCTTTCTAGAATTGAGTTCCACTTCTATCGTGCTTAAAAAGGCCTGAACCTGCACTACTCTCAACCAGTTACACTTGTGAGATCTAGATCCAAATAAATGTACTAAATTCAGAAATTCACCTGCGGATTCAAAACTGAGAACATTTCAGGCAACCCTTGTGTTTGATATAGCTCCTGTAATATTGCGATGTTCTCAAAGCCCTTCATGGATAACTGTTGTCAAACATGGTGATTGTGATTTTGTAGGCAACGTGGCAGCTATTTTGCTAAGTCCCACAAATAGCCAATCACCAATATTTGCAGGAAAATGCAACCTTAATCTCTACCTTGTATAATTTGAGCAATTGACTTGAGAGAAGAAGGTCCTAGTTTCCAATCCCGCTGATCCCAGTAGACCTCATTTTCTTGACACAAGGCAAGAGATCAAATGTATCAGTGCCATTCTGTTCAGAGCTTTCTGTTTAGTCAAAGGCAAATACGACCAAATCAAGTTTGAAATTTCCAAAAGTTTACAGATTTGGAAAACCCATTGAGAATCAATCTCCCCTTTCTGCTTCACTTCTCCTTTCCCTGAATGTTACCCATTGCTGAGTGCAAAACAAATGGAGTTTCATGATGGTTCTCGAAGCTTCAAGTTATGGACTGCTAGTAATGCTCATCAGCCTGACTTTGCTGTAGATGTTTAATTGTGTAAAATTTCGCAGATCTCCTGTGGGTTTTTCTCTGATAAAGTTGTTTTGTAGGCACTTGTGCTAGCAATAAAATATTTCAGCGCAGCTATTTCTCTAAAGGCAGATAAGGAGCAGTCATTTATCCAATAGACATAGAAATAATATGTTGGCCAACATCTAATTTGTTTCCTACAGTTGTTGGCTAAATTAGATCGCATTTCCGTGCACAATATTTGCAAATGGATGGCTTGATAGAGGCCAGGCTCCCTGTGGTCTATCTCTCAAGGTAATAGTCTTCAATTTTGGATTCAAAGACTTTGCACAAGATATCTCTGCTTGGTATTCATAAGTGTTCAAGCAGTAATTTCAGAAGTGTTCAGATCCAGTTTAAATTCAATATGTACCAGAGTGAGCATGTTATCTCATTCACTGCAAACATAGCTCACAGCAGCATATGATGCACTTTGGATTACCTAGTAATTTGAATCACTTACTTGTAGCCAATGTATGCTGTGGGAGAGTTAATGGGATGTGCGGGATCCACGTGACTCCTACTGAGTCAACCACAAAGACTGGCCGTTCTCAATGAGTAAGCTTGGGCACCACACTACCTGTTCAATGAGATTTAAGAAAACAAAGAGGTTCCTCAGAAGTCACAGCTTCTCCCTCCTCACCCAGTGGGGAGTAGCCTACTGCCATCGCTTTGTAAAAGAGCAGACTCTGGAAGTGATGGCCAGCTTATGTGATGAATTGAATTGGCGCCCTGTCATTTCCAACCCAAATAGTACATTGTGCATCCATTATTTTCCAATTTCAATTTGCAGGTTTTACTCACTGTAGCAAACCAACCATTTTTTTCAGGGATGAGAATAAGCAAATATGGTTTGGCGGCTATGTGTAATAGTACTGTTACTACTAATAATACAAGTGCAGTATCAGTGGGTGATGAGGGGAAGAGGGGTCCCACAAAATGATATATAACACAACCGGATTGCTCCCTGGTAGTCTGTCCAGGGTGATGCATTTTAATTAAATGCCTTTGAAAGATAGTACAAAATCATGTAACTTATTCTATAAGCATCACTGGCATTGTCAGTGACTGCAGGAATTTTTCTTAACTGAACATCTGTTAAGTAATACTTGAGGTTTGCTGCAGTGTGTTGTATTCTAGGTTTAACTTAAAGCCACAAGGAAGACACAAGTGGGAAAAGAATTGCAGTGTCAGGTACACTGACTCAAACTGCAGCTTAATGGAGAGCAATTTGGGCCACGTAAGAGGGTGTTATAATAAGTTAGAATAAGGGTGTTAGAATAAGTTATCTATTTAGATCAAGTGTCTTCACATTATGTTCTCCCAGATTTAATTTAAGTCAAACTGGCAACAAAGACTGCTGTCCAACACAATGCTGTTATATCAAGCCTTAGAATACTCCCACTGCACAATGATGTGATATCTTTATTTCCAGGCAAGCCTTCCAATTCCTGCTTAATTATCTACAGTTTTCCACACGTTCTAAAATCAGGCCCAAGCTAATTTATTGGGGCTCCTAGTAACTGAGAGATGGGATTTGGTTCATCAGTCTGAGCTGCTTTTGAATCCAGGTTCCAGAGATGAAAGGAGAGTGCTCGAAAGATATCATTTGAGACATTTTAAAAGCCATATCCAAAAATACACTTGTATGATCTCATTCTTGTATGTTTACCAAGATTTGCCATTTTTGTTTTCTTCATGATTGTTGCCACCAATGCCCCTTTCCAAAACCATGAGGTGACCTTTTCACATTGGCGAGATAAAACTTGTTCCTCGGGTTTCCTTTGCTTCCAGAAAGATCTTCATTTCACCCCATAGTTTTATGACTGACTTCACTTGATGGCTATTTGTGGGACATTACTGTGCGCGAATTGGCTGCCGCCGTGGCCTACAAAATACAGTCATCACAATAAATCCTCTGAAGCTCTTTGAGACATCCTCTGAACATCAAATGTAAGGATAATTTTTCTTATTATGATAATTTCATTATAAATGTCTGGCAAGTACAATGTGGAGGGTGTTTGATTCAGTGCACAGAGTAGATTGCCTGACTCGATGCACAGGGGTGAATTCTAGCCCAGCATTAAGTGGTATAATAACGCTTTGAGATGTCTTCCTGATGTGAAAGGCACTATACAAATGTAATTTTGTATTGTATAACAAGTCAATAAAATAATTCACTGGCTCGTGTCTCTATCAGCTAACATCTATATTGTTTAACTAACTAGGGCATTGGTATGTGCAAATTGGCTGCTGCGTTGACCTACAGATATAAAGATTATTAACATTATTATGAACTGGTCTTTCAGCAAAAACATGACATTTGTAAACAGGAATTTCAGGCTTGCAAGCTAAATATTCCTGGTAACATGGTACCTTTAAATCGCAACACAGTACCTGTATTTTTTTTATATATCAGTTTCACATTTTACAAACAAAGGTTTCAGTAATTTAATGACTTGCTACTTTTTCAGCAGCCATGCTCCATTAACTTTGCAGTGTTTTCACTTTTTTGATTTTGTCAATTTTTCATACTTATAACTCTATTGATTCCCAGTAGGCCGCACTACATCTTAATGCTGACAGTGATGAATATCGCAGTGAAAGCCCAACAGCATTATAAAAAAAAACTAAATACAAATGTTGAATAAAAATTAAGGGACAGTCACTAAAGGCTTGGCACTGAACTTGTGACATTTGGCTTCCATTCATAGACTGCGTATTATTGTAATGTTTCACTTCTCACAATTGTGTTTAAAAAAGTGGATTTCATTATCTCGAAACAGCCACTGAAAGGGAAATGTTCATAACTCAGGGCCACAAATCGTATCTGAATGAAAGCAGAACTCAGCGCTAATTAAAAGGACGGCTGAGCTAAAAGGCTTCTCTGTTGGCAACAGTTTCTGTTTGTCATTAATTCTGTCATCTCATTTCTCCCCTTGGATGGTGCTAATGATCACACAAGCTTCTTCTACAGAGTGCCCTTTGAATCCGTAGCCCATTGACTGAGGCCAGTGAAGACTGAGTCAACAATCTGCCATTTTTTTTAGCTTCTCTGTGATTTTAGCCTTCACACTATCACCATTCCCTAAGCGATGCGGCTAAATGGGTGCCCTTTGTATAATGGCTTCATAAGATTTTGGACTATGAGGCAAGTTTAGTTTCTCCTTTCCCTGTCCAGTAACACTTCAATTTCTTTTGGTGTTCCAACAAATGTCCCTGCCTGAACTTGCTCAACCTCTTGAATCCGTCGGGAGCTGTATTGCTTGCAGTTGGTTAAATACGTGAGAAAACTATTAAGGGAGGGGTTTGGGGGGGGTGGAGAAAACAGGGGAATGGGATTTAGAGAAGATGGGCTAAAGGTCCTCCCTCTGTACCGTAAGTGTTCCATGATTTTGGATGAGACATTACCGCCTACCTGCCCCGGTTGAGGTGGATGTTAAAGATCCCATGACACTATTTGACAAGAGAAGGGAATTTGTCCAGATGTCCTGGCAAACAATCCTCCAGATAAAAATTAGTTATTCACTTCACAGTTGTTTGTGGGATATTGGTGTGTGCAAATTAGCTGCTGGATTCAACTACAAAATAATTAGTCCCTGCACTTTAGAGTAGTGTGAAGTGAAGTGCTTTGACATGTCCTCTCGATGTGAAAAGCGTTATATTTCAGTGCTCTGAGATGTTACCCTGGACGAAGGATGCTATATAAATGCAAGTTTATAAGTATAAGTATAAGTTTATAAGTATAAGTTTATAAGTTTATAAGTATATTATATATATGTGGAGTCCTGTAGCTCAGTGGTTAGAGCACTAGAGTTGCAAGCAAGATCTGGGTTTGATTCCCGGTAGGGCGAAACCTTGGGCAAGTTTTGTTACTCTACACACCTGATAATAATCCCTCAAGAAAAATAACAATAGCAATTTGGTCACTCAATCCACAACTGTTTGTGGGACACTGCTGTGCGCAATTGGCTGCCACGTTTCGCCCACAAATATACAGTCGATTCACTTTACTGTATACTCTGTGAAGAGCTTTGAGATGTCTCGAAGACGTGATAAGGCGCTGTATCAAATGCAAGGATTATTATTATGATTTACAACAGATCATCTACTCTGAAATATCAAGTGATGGGTAAGAAAGCTTAAATGCTGCCCAAGTAACTCACAGCCACTTGTTAGTGAGAGTAAAAGACAGTACCTTTCTGTCTTGCAATAGGATTTAAATAAGTAAATATGGATATTCCTCTTTTGCCTCTTTTCACCTCCGTGGCACCATTCTTGTGTTCCACATCCGGAAAGGAACACATTCTACAGCGTGAGACAGATGGAGCACTGATTTTTTTTTTTGCGTGTGTTTCTCCATGCTTACTTTTCTGTGATCAATGACATTTCAAAAGCTGTGTGTTATTCTGTGAATGTGAAACAGATGGCATTTAATGGAAATGCGTAACAAAATAATTTGTCAAATAACCCAAAATTTAAACACCGTTTTGCCTCAGCCAGAAATTAATTAACCAGTCACAGGTTGTTTCAACACTGCAAGGCCAAAGGAAAAGGTCAATAATAGACAGTTAACCTTCCCACCTGAGACTTGCTGAAGTACACATTAACACCACGGTTTCAATTGCAGCAATCATTAAATGTAAGGGGTTGATTTGTTTTTTCTTCGAGGTAAAGTTAGCGACCGTAAGAAGTTCAGAATTTTGGAGGAATATACAATCGTGCGTATACAAAATAGAAATGGCATGCTTCCTCCTAACCCTCAAAGGGACAAATAACAGCGACTGAACAACTGAGGCGAACTGATGGTGGAAGCCAATTAATCCAAGAGATGTATTTTTTTTCCACAGCCCCTGACGATGAGTGCACAAGGGGAAGGTGGTGCACCAGCTACAGTGCAGGAAGATGTTACACATCTCTCTGATCTATTTGCAGAACGTTACAATTTTGTACATTGTATTGAAAACCTTGTGTCAGGTTTTTCTAGCATTTGTCCCATTGTAACTTGCCATTTTATTATTCAAGGCGGGATAAAAGGGAAGTAAGGGGACACAAGTGGCGGTTGCTCCATATGAGCTTCTACATGCAGGAGAGGATCTATAGGCTTAGAGTTCAGCCTGAAATCTACTGAGGTCCAGCATCAGTGGAAGCTAGGATTCACCTGTGAGAAATTGATAGAACAGAGCCATCGGAGGCTGTCATTCATGTTGAGTTTGGTCTCCCCGAGTCTTTGAAGGTCTCGGCAGTCCTGAATTTCCTTTCATCTGAGGCTTTACCGGCATTAGTCAATGATCTATGTTGACACCAATCCACCAGGTTTCAGCCCTCTTGTTCGATAGGAACGGAATTGTTATCCCAGTCTACAGACAGGTCATTGACGAGTCAGTCATTGCAAAAACTGCAGTACAACATGAGAGGTAGCAAATTTGTAGCATTTGTATGGTGGACCTTAAGAGGGTTCTTATACTTAAATGGTTATTTACCATTACAGTAAAGTGAATACAGTTGAACTATTTATTAATTTGTGACTTATTGGGGTCTAAAATATGTACAAATTGGTTTGTGAGATCTGTGAATATTGGATTATGAAATTTGCAGAGAAATTTGGGAATTGCAAATCTCTAAGTCCATAAAAACCCTGGTGAGGAAAATGCTGGTATGAAAGCCACAGCAGAAGCGCGTGTGTGTTTTATTTTTTGGCACATTTCACTTTGAAAGCATTTTTATTTTAGTACAGTATTTATCTTTTTTACAACAGTACTAAAGCTTGTCTTGGCAAATGAGCAGCATAATTCCTGCACTGAATTTCTTGAAGAGGCTGAAAGTCTAAGAATTAAAAATGTATATATGATTTGTACAAATGTTGTGAGCGCACAAAGTAAGATTCCAAATTTAATCTGGTCAAAGTTTCAATGAAAATGGTCATGAGTTGATGCCTTACATTAAGACATGTAACATAATTTGAGGGTTCAGATGACCTTGATAAATCATCTGAGATTTGTGTTAATAATTTATAATATCATTTGAACCCCTTGGTTAGATCACAGCCTTGACTTTCAGCTCACCATTTCAATTGGCTTCATAAAAAGGGCCTCCCTATTTATAACCATGAATGATTCAATTTGCACAATTTCAACTGCCAAATGGCAATAATCCATCCATGCGATTTTGAATTGCTACCCATTATTTTGATCAAAATTTAAGCAAACGGAATACATGCTGAATCAAACTGTTAGCATTACTCAAAAGTTTTCTATTTTCGTAAGACGGGGCGACTATTCCTGTTCCTAGTCTGCACAACGGATGTGTACAACATTGACCTTTTGAGTTGATTTTTAATATATCTGAGAGACTTGTAATTTAATTTGACTCTGTCTTCCTGCAAAGAGTCTAATTGTACTGCCATCCATCTGAAGGCTGTGTCAAACTGTGAACAATACAGTTCTTGCAGAGCTCAGCACAATGATGCACAGTGATGCATCACAGAGCACAGCAGGTGCTCTATTGGCACAGCACAGCTGTGGATGCTGTTCCAAACAGAAATGTTGCTGCAGCATTTATGTTCCAACTGTGCACTAAGGCTTATTAAAGTCCGGACATGAGGTATAGAAAAGGGGACATCCAAATAATTCAAACCATCCCATGTGCTTTTCCGTAGAAAACAAGTGGGGTGTTTATTAAGCATTGAAATGTTGCCATTTTTACCAATTTGATTAGATTCAACTTCCGAGAATGTCCTATTTGTCGACTTTGCTACACTGTCTGCATGAGAGCAATGGAAGCCAACAGTCTTGAGTTATCCCCAAAACTCTGGAACGCTCTTTCTCAACCCTTCCACCTTGCTCCATGCTGCCCCAATTTGCAGATCATGCCTTAAGACCTTTCTCTTTGATCGTGCTTACAGTGACTCCAACCCCCCCTGCCCACCCCATACTAGACTATACTTATATAGTGAAGAGCGCTATATAAATGCAAGTTGTTATTGTTATATTACTGGCTACATATTGCCATGGTGTGCTGACCCAATGTCGCAATAACAGATAAGTGCACCAAACCCTAACCCCCTGTCATAGTGCAATGGCCAAGTGTCTTCCATATCCTCTGAGGCAAAAAGAAAGTCTTCATGCCTCTTGCATATCGAAGCATTAGCTCCATTCTTAAACTTCATCTACATTTTCCAAAGACTCATTTCTCTTATGGTAGATGTGCAGTGGATCTTCATTACCTTTTTGTCTTGTCTACTCACTGCTGTGTCAGAGCAGATTATTTTCACACCATGAATGCAAGGTTTTCCTTTATCCCTCATGTCCTATAAGCCCTTTCTGACTCATGTTAACTTGCCTTTCAAAACAATCCCTTAGGTTGTAAATTGTCATTCCAAAGCATCTTGAGGTCAGGCTTGTCATTAATTCATGCTTTACACGGTCACCATGGAGTCCTGTATACTCTGAGGATTGCTGTGAATTCATTATTTCTGCCAGACAGGCTTGCTCACTGCCAGACTTTCTGGTAAGTGGATCAAATAATGTGTTTAAATCTCTTATTCAAGAGCTCTTAATAGTCTACAGAAGATCTTTATTCTTATTTTCAGAACATTTTAAATTTTACAATATGACTCTTTATATCTATTTCCTTCCAGACTTTTGAGTTAGTGTATAGTTCGTTGGTGACATAGAACATGTTTGATCTGTTGATTCTTAAATAGGCTGTTGATTCTTTGTTTGAATCTGTTGATTCTTTGTTTGAAATCACAACTTAATCTTTGTAAAGCACTCTGAGATGTTATATAAATGAAAGGTGCTATATAAATGCATTTATAAGTTGTTGAATCTATTTTTCGGTTCTTCGAAAGTTATTCCTGAAAAATATGTATAACAACATCTTGCATTTACATAGCGCCCCTCACGTAGGGTACCACCCCAGAGCACTTGACAGTAGCATGGGATTACACCAAGCCGGGGGGAGGTGGAGGTGACCTTAGGCATGGTCGAAGAGGAGAGTCTTCAAGCGTGACCCAAAGATGGTGAAGGAAGGGGCAAGGCTGAGGAATAGAGGAAGAGGGTTCCAGAGTTTTGGGGAGTAGTGGCTGCAAGCGCGGTCACCGATAATGGAATGGAGGGCGTGAGGGACATGCTGAAGGCCAGGGCAAGTTGAGTGGAAGCAGGCGGTTGTGAGTTGGGGGTTAAGCAGGATGGAGAAGTAGGGAGGTGCCAGGGCATGAAGAGATTTGAAAACGAGTGTGAGGATCTTGAAATCGATCCATTCGGCGATAGTGAGTCAGTGGAGCCTGGCGAGAACTGGTGTGATGGGGGTATGGAGTTTAATGTGGGTGAGCATGCGGGTGACGCGGTTTTGGATGAGCTGGATATTGTGCATGGTGTAGCTGGGAAGACCCGCAAAGAGGGCATTTGAAAAGATTCCTATTTACCAATGAAGATTAAGTGATGCTGATCTGAAGGCATTCCACATTCATGTAATGATTTCATGGTGAAGTGGGAGATAAGCATGCGAAAGGGAACCATGATGGTAACATAGTTTATAGCTCAGGACTGAAGAATCTGGAATATCCTGCCTACTCCAGGGATTTGAGACAAAAATGTGATCCATCCTAGAATGTATGCTGTGATTATTCGAGCAGATAGAGACTTTTCTCCGCTGTATCCATATTAAAAAAAGCTGCACTTGACAATAAATACTTGAGATATTTTGATGTGGTAAGGGATTAGAGAAAAGCAATTTTTTTTCTTTCTTTAAACAAACCTGCTCTTGTCCATCATTTGGCACTGATGTGCATAATTTGCGTACCACTTAATTCCCTACTCTTACCACAAAGGACTGCTGCAAACTTGCACGTTTTTTAAAATTAATTGCTGCCTTTGCTATTATCCATGTAGATTCTTAGAACACCAGTAATGTTTTTGAGAAACGGGAAGTCTGAGAATTTATTGTTATCTTTCCCTAATTTAATTTTTTTTCTGGTGGACATAAAGAAGGACATAAAGAAGTCTTCTCGCACTTTATTGTATAATTGCAAATGATAAAGCATGTGTGTTTTTATTAAAAAAATCGAAACCGAAGTATAAATTGAGGAAAGTTTGGTGTCACTTTACATTAATTGTGTTCAGGCACATCGTTTGCTATTAACATCTAACACATCGTTAGTTTGATTCCTTCGTCATTCAACCTGTTGTAACAGTGTAAATTTCATTTTGTCCTTCCTCAAGGAATGTGAGGCAATAAAGTTTTTGCCTTTGATGATGAGGATAACTTCGCTCATTGTGTTCTAATCCATTAGAATGCAATTAATCCTACACTTTTCACAAAATCCTCCAAAGACAGCTCCATCACAAAGGAGTACAAGATGAACATTTTGAACATCAAGAACTGGATCCAGAAATTGAACAGGATAATCTCATGCATGTCCATACAAATGATGTGAAATAATGACAAAATAATTATCTAGTGTACTACCCCACATTATAAGATTTGAATTATTGGTTTGTGATAACTAATTAAAAGTTCTTCAAGATGTCAAGGATGTGCTCTGAATAAATTGCTTGCGACAAAGTTAAACTTTTAGGCACGACAGCAGCTTACGTTTTTTGAAATGGAATGTTTAGTTGTGAGCAAATAAGGATAATTTGAAGTCAAAGTTGTCCAATTGCAAAAGTGACATAAACGAGTGTTAGAATTTACACTTTTTGTATAATGTTAGAATCATAATAGATGTTGCGAACGGGTTAACTTTTAAGTTAAGTGTGTTGTGGGCAGCTGGACTGAAACTCCCTGCACGTACACGAGATAACGGACTGTCTCAAGGACAGTGTGTTTGTGTGTGTGAGGCACGTACACCCCATGAGGTGTTCACGTGAACCCGGCATGATTTCGACCGGGTGATCTAATGTCCGCACCATGATTGGATGAATATTGGTATAAAAGTTCCGATAACTTTGTGTACGGGGCCGTCGCGGAGACAAGGATACGGGAGATGGGGCCATCCCGGGTCGTGGAGACAAGGATACGGGAGATGGGGCCATCCCGGGCTGCGGAGACAAGGCTACGGAGATGGAAGACTGAGAGCTGGAAACACTAAGACTGAGGATATCAGATGGAAGATTGAAAGCTGTAAGCAAGAACACCGAAAGCATGAAGAATCAAACTTGTGTGCTGGAAAGACACAGTGTTGAACTCTTGAACTCGAGATATCTATAGTGGTGTTATTCTGTTATAAGATCTGTTGATTGTACCGGCCTTTGGTCTGACCCATCGGGATATTGGGGAATAACGAACAAATTATAATAAAACAGTCTGATATCTGGTTAGAGGAATTAGCGTTATTTTCTTGCAGATTTGGCTGATTTTATTTTCTAACACGAGGTTTAACTTTGGATTGTTTGTTTTAATTATTTTACAGCACAACTGTCCATGGATGTCATCAGAAAACTGCCCTTGACTGAATTGGTCAGGTATATTCAAAGGGGGCAAATGCAATAAAAGCCAAAATGACCGAATGCCATGTTTAGTGCAGTAACCTGAAACTAAAGTTGGATTAGTTGGGGATCACAAATTAATTTTTCCTGTAGTTTGAAACCCAAAGTTCAATCACTTTTGCAGCAGCGCGCAAAGTGATATCCAAGGAGTGTTGAAGCTCCTCAAAATAGTACAATTTTAAAATGTGTTTGAATGGGTTTGGTGAAAATATGTGCTCACTGCACCAATTTACTTGAATGATTCCTCCCATTGTTGTGACAAAACACAATAATGCCAGGTGGTGGGTCAACAAAGACTTTGCTTATATCAAGCAATGATTATCATGGAGATATGGGAAGATAGTGTAATTAGATTTTTTTTTGGTGTGTGAGTGAGAATGATCCATTTCACTACTCAGGCTAATACTGATTGTTACAGAGGAATTTCTTGGGGGTAAGATGTTAACTGATCCTTGTGTAGGATCTGCTTGCCACAGAAACTCCTGCAGTTGCCTGCATCAGAGTACATCAAGAGGAAAATCATTTTCTTGCAAAGCAGTTGCTTACTTGACAGGCGCAACAAAGTACAGTGATGTAACTTTTCTCATTTTAGATATGATTATGATAATAGGGAACTTCACTTTGAGCTGCTTTACTTCAAGGGATGTCAAGTAACGAGTTTCTTGTCTGTGTATGCATATAGCATTGCCGAGAGATAGCGGTAGATCGATGATAACTCATGTAAAAGGAGTCGTCGGTGATTTAGAGATGTAGGTCGTACACAGCAGAGTCAGATTGCAGCAGACAGCTTCATTATACTGGGGCCATCTTTCATGCACTATCCCATCGGGAGGATGGATATAGGGTCAAAGTCCAATTCCTATCTTATTTTATGTCACAATGTCACTTTCTTCCAGTAACATTGACCAGCAACTTGTTTTTATATTGATGTCAATGTGACTTACACTCTCTAAGCCAAAAGATTGTGGGTTTAAGCCCCACATCCAGACTGAACTCATATAGTCTAAGCTGACACTCTAATACAGAGTTGGTGGTATCCTGCATTGGTGGTGACAGACAGACAGATACATAATTCTTGCATTTGATATAGTGCCTTACCACATCTTCGAGACGTCTCAAAGCGCTTTGCAGGATATACTGTAAAGTGAATTGACTGTATATTTTTTGGACAAAATGCAGCAGCCAATTGCGCACAACAGTGCCCCACTATTTTTTCTTTCGAAGGGTTTATTGCCCCTGGAGAAGAGTTACTCCCGGTGTCCTGGCCAACAGTCCCCCAAACAAAATTGATCATTCACTTCATAGCTGTTTATGGCACATTGCTGTGCCTAATTGACTGTTGCATTCGCCTATAAAAATACAAAACCGCCAGACTATGACAGTAAATCCCGTGAAGCGCTTTGAGATGTCCTCCTGATATGAAAGGCACTATATCAAATTCAAGGATTCTTTTTATTACAATTGATTTAATTTCTAGATATTGAGTTAAACCTGGTGTACTCAGTATTTTCCTATCTCTATCTTAGCATTCACTCTTTTTGATGTGAACTGCTCTTTTTGCTGTGTGAGTAATGTTCCCTTCCATTCTAAAGGATTATTATTTTTCAGAATATAGTATTCTGTCCCTGATTTTCTCTTTTCAGACTCATGTTTCTTCTGTCAGCCTGTACGATGGCACAGAGGAGGCTGGAAACGTCTTCACAGCCATCACCAAGATACCAAGATATCAGCAAAATATCAACCTAGGAATGATAAATGAAAGTAACTTTCGATCACGCTCCTCAACTCCCCCACGCCCAGCTCGGGCTCCCAGTCAGTTGTGTGAAGAGTTGTTGTTCTGACTTGAAAAGTGCTGTATAATTAGTGATTGTTGTTGTTTCACAACTGGGAAAGGCCATTTGATTCAGCTGGCTATTACCCAGGTTAAAAAAACAAGCATTTTCCCCCCACTATACACCAGCAGTACATCTGAGAAGCAGCTAAGTGTGTAGATGGCACAGTGCCTCTCAATTTTCAATAGCTTCTACTTTACAAGATTATGAGAGGTTTGGATGAAGGAGGGCCCTTTGACCTATTTGAATACATATCCTGCTGTCTACCAATCACAAGACTCATTCAGATGAAGAAAGTCCCTCGGTCCATTTGATCTTATCCTTCCAAAATACCCATCCTACCATCCGCCCATCATAACGTTGAGTTGTTACAGAGTCAAAGTGCCTTGGCCTCAACTATCCTACCTGGCAATTCATTCTCACTATGGATTACAGAAATGCTTCCAAGTTTCTATCCAAAATTGTCCCACACAACCTTGGTGCTCTGACCTCGTGGGTTGCTGCCTTGGCAAATCTGAAAATATTTTTCTGGGCTTACTCTTTCTTTCCCAATTAACAGTAGAGTCTTGTAGCTCAATGGTTAGAGCAATCGAGTTTGATTCCCGGCTAGGGCGAAACGTTGGGCAAGTTTCTTTACTCCACACGCCTCTGTTTACCGAGGTCACTCAATCCACGACTGTTTGTGGAGCACTGCTGTGCGCAATTGGCTGCCGTGCTTTGCCCACAAAATATATAGTCAATTCACTTTATAGTATGTTCTATGAAGCGCTTTGAAACATCTCGAGGATGTGATAAAACGCTATATCAATTGCAAGGGATATTATTAACTTGTATACCTCTTTCAGATCCCCTTGAGCTGCCTCTTCAAGGATGAAGAGACCTAGATAATCTAGTCATTTCTCACAACTCATCCCCAAAACACTGGGGATCATATTCCCAAGGGAGTTGATAACTCTTTGCACAAAGCTGGAAAACAGTATGTGACTGAAATGCAACATTACTCAACTGTTCATGCATTCCTTCTGAACATTAATAAAATATGGTAAAAAATACAGGGTTAGGATGTGGGGGGAAGAAAATAATTGACAATGTTTTTCTAACATAGAAAGTTGATTGAATGTTCTTTTCAGTATCTAAAGAGGTGGAGAATGCAAGAAAATCCTGGAGAAAATACAAATTGGGAATTAATTAAATTAATTTACTTGAATATTCATAGGGTACCAAATATGAATAATCCAAAAGATACTTTATGAATAAAAGCAGGGAACCTATTGGTGGAAATGGTTTGCGGATCATTGAGCATGGTTTGATACCAGAGGACTGAATAACAGTTATATTGTTCCAGTGACTTTAAATATGTTGCATGAACAGAAAATGGGAATGGACTTTATAGCCATGATGAAGGGGCAACTCCACATATCTAGGTGTTAGCAAGTGTCAGCACTGCTCATTAGTGGTCCCCACTTCCTCTTGCAGACACTAAAAATACACTGGACAAGTTGACATTATTATATCCATGATTAGGCTTATCAGTCATCTTTAAGTTTCCTCCCAACTTGAAAGCCACTATACTAAATGCAAGGATTCTTCCTATTATTATTATTATTATAGGTTAGGCTGAAACTTGAAGCGAGGTGAAGAATTTTCAGCACGCAAATTGACCACTCCATTGGTCTACAGTCACAATACTTTACAATACTGTACTGTAGGATGTTGTTGGCCCCCAGGCCTTGGCTCTTGCCAAACCTGTGGGTTATATTTTCCAGAGTTAAGTAAGCAGGTTGTGTGTTTCTGGGGGGTGAGATTGTGCATTCCATTCCCAGTCCAAGAGAAATAATCATTTGTAAGTGGCACACATATGTGGGACACTAAGCCCGGTTTTTGGTAAACTTTCTCTGCATGTTGTGGTAAGACACCCAGATATCGAAAAATAAAAAATGATTTCCTTGTGGTAAAAATGAGAAGGGGAAAAACGAGCCTGATTAGTAATTTTCGTAAGATAAGATCTGGAATTGAAGCAGAACTACCCAGAGAAGAGTCTCTCTTAACATTTTTTTAATAAAAATTCTCGTATCTCAGTGAACATTAACCACTAGGGCAAGGATGCGCTGTAACCTTAAGACCTTCCCTGATCCATTTAATGTCGTGAGATAAGGCTTGGAATCCTTCCAAACAAACAGAGCAATGGTAACACTCTTGGGAGCTGGGATTGTCACTGATGCTTGACGCCATGCATGGAGCCCTTATGAAAGCTTGTGATGATTAACTGGGAAAAGAGCAAAGTTACTTGATGATGAAGCAGTGAGAACACACAATATGATGCCTGCTACACGGTTGTTAAAAAAAACAGTTAGCTGTGAATGACCTGCTGTTTCACATGGCACTGTTTTTCAGCAGTTGCTCAATTTCTTCATATCAATGTATATGTCTACGCAGGCACTGAGCGACAGCAAAACATAAAATGCTGAAGATAAATAGTTGCTCATCAGCACAGTTGTGATGGGATGGGGAAGGAGGAGAGACTCCGTAATGAAGAATTTTAGTTGTAAATCTGTTAGCAATTGGTAAAAGTATTCACTCCACAGCAACCTGATTCTTTGAAAATCTTTGTTTGCATTCAAAACCAATTCAAGCTCTCTGAGTTTACTTACAGCCGCAGTGTGCTCAGTGGGAATGAGTCCTCAATTGTATTTTATCAACAGAAGTGAAATGGCCCAATTTAAAGATCTCAATGTGGGTTAGCAAGCATTATTCCTAATGCACAAAATGCAGTCTTCTGGACCTGTGACATTACCGTTTATCTACATCAATGTGTAGGTGATATTTAACCTTTTCTGCTACATTTACAGTGGCAAGACATTTTTCTTTAAGTGTTAGTCAGTTTGGTTTATATGGTAGCAATCGAGTCTTTGGTTCAGTCGATTGTGGGTCCAAGCCGCACATTGGGACTTGAGTTCCTATTCCAAACTGACACTCCAGTGCAGTGCTAGAGTTATGGTTTTATCAGAAGTGTTATGTTTCAGGCGAGACCACGGTTTTCAAGTGGTCACTTCTGGCTCCCCGAGTTTGAGTTACCCGGTAATAATTTAGTTTGTCTTATCTTTAGACATGCTGTGCTCTAGTAACTATTCAGAGCAAAAGTAGTGTTAGACTACAAAAACATGAAGGATAGACATGCTATGCAATCTACATCAGCACTTTCCTTAAATCATTGCCTTTGATCAGCTTATTGTAACTTCTCCTTTCCAATGACTCCACTGGTACTTTCTACTGTAGAGATGAAACTGGGTAATGTTTTGCACAGTAGTATATCAAATTAACTCTACCCACACAACTAGAAGCCCTCTTACTTAGAAACCTCCTTCCATTTTCAGATGGCAAACTTCAAAGATCACAATGTCACATCAATTGCAGATCAAAGCAAAAATGAACGCTTTGCAGACACACACAGCTACAAAAAACAGTACAAGTCAATTGCGGATTTGCAAATCTTAATATGCTTTTAGTGCTCCAATATAAAATATACAGCACTGTTTGATATCTAGGGGAAACCGTAGCAATGTTTTAACCATGTACAACCGGAATAAAGAGAATGGTCTGCAAATTTTATCAGGATCAGCTTTACACAGTGTTCAGTCCTTTTTTTGCATTTACAGTTTGATGCATTGTCTTACCAGCGCACTATGCCAACACTGTTTAGATGCCCCAGGACATTGGTCATTTAATTGCTGTGTGAAAGGAACCTAATTGATAATTCACTATGATGAGTTACGGTGTTTAATTTCCTTGCAGTGAATTAATATGTTGCTGGATTGTGAAATTATCATTCATGGTCACGGAATAATTAAAAATAATCAAAAAACCAAGTCGATTGATTCAATTTAAGCATTCTTCAATATAACTCCTGTCAATTGACCAAATTCATTGATTCCGAACAGCACAAATTATAAACAAAAGCACAAAAATGAATGGCTCTTAATCAGTTATTCCTGCCGTCAATTTTGAATTTTGTGCCAATGATCAATATCGAGCAAAGAGTGTTCAAACAGTTATTTTAATGTTGAATCTGAACTATTTTTAACTGTTGCAAATACGTCAAATGTTGAGTTGCTTTGCCCAGTGTGTCTGAACCAACTGTTTTCTTTTTCATTTTCAGGAACACACCAGACAGTGATCCATGTAACTGTTCATATTTAGCAAATATAAACTCATCATTTATCACCACTATCAACATATGCCTAAGTATGAGAAATAATATTAACCACATCAGTACAAAGTCATATAATAATGGTTTCTCCTTTGGGTGGTTATTAACTGTTATCCTCAATTTATTAGTGAGGGCAATTAATAATGTTTCTACACTAATATTTGGTCTGCTTTAGAATCAAACTCTCCTCACTGCACACACTACTTCCTCCCCGCCAACTCTCCAATTTTGACATGTTTGGTAGCTATTCCTTTGTCAGGATGCCTTAGATCAGTTTGTGTAATAACTAACTGCCTTGAAATGTCTTGACCTGAACACACATGAGAACATAACGGACTGGGAGGTTTTTTTTCCCCCACTTGTTCCTTTGTGATACTGCTCTGTGCATCAGAATTGTGATTTGCAGACCAAAGTAAGGCATGAAACCGTGGTTGACATTAGGGGATACATTTAAATTATACACTTCATACATAAGAATAGGCATTTGCTACTTCCCAAGCTCATTAAGCAATGTTACAGTACTGCCAGGACTTCCCATGCACTTAAGTGTGAAACGGTCATAGGTTCTACACCATTTGGGAATAGTCCGCTCTTTTTGCTTTCCACGCCATTCTCCCAAATTAGAATTGGGATAATTTGGCATTGTGGGGGGCTGCAGCTTGAGAATACATATGTCCAATATGATTTATAGGAACAGGTGCTAAAAATAGTGTGCTTCATTCTGGAATTAGAAAATTGTACAGAACTGTAAGCCATTTGTTTTGCATCTGAGAGGTAATGCAAATGCATTGTGAGGGTCAGGCTTCAAGATCACTGAAACCATTGCAGGTTCACTGGTCGACTGGCTGTACGGGAGATCGAGAAATTTCCCTGAGTGTCCCCGTGAATGCTTCCCGAGCTCTTGGTTCAGAAGTTCCATTTAAGCCTGTCAAAGTTTTTGAACATGTGGATGTTTTATGCACTTTGATGGTTTCCCATCCCCCACATGAATTCCCCCCCCCCCCCCCACCACCGCCCCCACTATTTTGTTCGGGGTGGGGGTGGGGACTAAGAAGTTCTGTGAGGAAATAACAAAACGATAAAGGTAACATTTATTAGTAATGAGGATGTCAGTGCTGAGGGTTCCCTGCTTCCACACAATATATAGTTTGGGACATGACAGGAGCAGGTGACTGCCAAGTTGGTGGAAGGCAAATTGGATGGACCTTGGTCTTCTTTCGCCGAGCAATTCTTATGTTCGCTTCCAAAGCACCCGCTCCTGGGCGTGTCATCATCGGACACCTAGGGTCCAAATCCCTAACTGCCCTGCGCCTTGGGACATCCTCCCGACATGAAAACAAATGCAATTTTGGATTGTATTGTAGGACTTGATCACCTGTTTCCTTATTTCCTTACCAGCTTACAGTGGAGATGACAGATGCCACATCCCACCACTTTTAGCCCTTGGGAATCAGGAGTTAAAACACTGGGAGATGCAAAGAGAGGGACAAGCCTTTTCCCATCTAAGTGAGCATAATTCTGGCTGGAGATTGGAGGTGGGGAGAGAGAGAGAGAGAGAGAAAGAGTGAGGGGGTGGGAGAAATCCAATTTATATTCTGGATGCTCTCCAATTCTACTGAGTTGATACGTACACACGCAAGATTGGTTCAAGTGTGTGTCTTACAAGCACACTCTGTGCATTTGTGCGTCTGTGCTTTATATATATATATAGAGAGAGAGAGAGGGAGAGAGAGAGCAGCCTCTCCATATGACACAGTATTAATTACAGGCTTGGTGTGTTGTTTTTTTGTTTACCTCGACCTCACAGAAGAGATCTACACAACATGTCCAAATGCAGGTCAATGCAGAGGGTTTGAAACCCCCACCATCATCACCCCCCCACCACCCCCCCTACACACACACACACACACAAAATGATAGCTTCTCAGGCTTTTATTGGGGAATAATAATGAAACAAGCCGATCATGCTAAACTGCAGACTCACACAGTGCTTCACGCAGAGTGAGTGTGCAGTTGAGGATGGTTTACCTTTCTATCTCATCACTGAAGTCAGTGGTGGATCACGTCTAATCGATGCATTAACAGTGCAATTCCTTCCCATGTTAGCACACTTGTTTATTCACTGCCAAACTCGGGACTGGCTATTTGCTGCACCGTTTGACACCATAACGATTCTCACAAGTTTTTTTTTATTCCCCCTCCCCACAACACCCACAACAACATTTCTTTTAAAGACATTGGCAAGCATTTTTTTTTAGAAAAAATACACATAAATGCATTTAGAAAAAAAATGCATGTTACATCTTTTCTGTGTGTGTGTGTGTGTGAAAGACCAAAAAGTCGTGATATCTTTTAAAAAAAAGATATCATCATTTCTTTAAGACTTATTAGACAGACGTTGTAATGGTATCAGGACTTTTTGGTCATCCTATGTGTGTGTGTGTGTGTATATATATATAATACATACATAGAGATGAGCTGCATCTCCCCTTAATTTACAACACACACCAAAAGAAAATGCAACCCCAAAAAACAACAGCATTGTGCTGAACTGTCATTTTGCATCTCCCCCTTTCCATTCATTTTATTTTAACATGCATGGGGTGGGGGGGGGGTGAGGGGGGTGGGGGGTGAGGGGGTGGTGGGGGGCAATGAGTGCAATCAATATGCATTTTGTGGGGGTGGTGAGGGGAGGTAGAAACAGTTTGCCAGTGATGTTGGAGAATTGCATCCTGACAAGAGATTGATGTGTTTTTAATTTAATAATTTTTAAAAAATGCCAATGATTTGCAATTGCCCAAACTGGAGGGGGTGGGGGTTGGGAGTGGGGGTGAGTAGCCCCCCCCCCAAAAAAAAAGGTTTTGCTGTGGCAAACCACCACAGGAGACGTGGCTTTAATTAGCATTCCTCTCTCTCTCTCTCTCTCCCTCTCTCCCCCCCAACTCCATCTCCATCTCCATCTCCATCTCCCCCACGTGAAATTGGATGAGGATTTGAGCTGAACGTAGCGCTGCCCGAGGCGACCAAAGGCACTGCTTTGATCTGACGCTTCAATCCAAAAGGCTGAATGTGACAGAGAGTGTGTGTGTGAGAGAGAGAGAGATAGAGAGAGAGAGAGAGAGAGAAGGAAACGCAACACACACAGTGACTACTGCAGCAGTCCCAAGGCAAGAGGGGAATCCAGTCCAGTGTGTGTGTGTGTGTGTGTGTGTATATACTGTACCCTTTTTCCTGGACTTATTCCTGCAATGGCACAAGAGACTGATGGCAGGGAAGCGTGGGAAAAGCCAGCATCAAAAGGCACAGACTTGTGCCCAACCAACATTTGATCTGTGCCCTTTTAACCGTGAGGGAGAACCAGACTGTTTTGGGGCATCTCTGCAAAGCAACTGGAAGCTGCTACTGTGTGTTGTATGTGTGTTGTGTGGTGTGTGGTGTGTGCTGTGTGGTGTATGTTGTGTGGTGTGTGCTGTGTGTGTGCTGTGCTGTCAGTTTACCAGCCAGTCAAGCCACCCAGCAATAAGGCGAGCAAGCAAACAAGCTCCATCACTTCACTGACTGTCCACATTGGTTGTTTGCTTCCTTGGCCATTCAACGTTGCCCCCCTCCTCCTTCTTTTTTTTTTTTCTTTTTTTTGATTTAATTCTGCAGTTTTTTTTTTTTTTTTCGTTTTATTTATTTATTCATTCCTAAAAGAAATCAAGAGCCAATTGACCAGGTGAAGTGACCGTGAGTGTGAGAAGAAACTACCTGCCTTTGTTGGTTCTTTGGGGTGGGTGGTGAGGGTGGAGGTGGGGGGGGGGAGGGAGGGATGGGAGTGGGATGGGGGTTGTGAAAAAGAAATCAGGATTATTCATTTGCAAGGTAAGTTAGTGACCATTCTTTACCCACCCCCACTCCCACCCACCATCACCCTCCTACCCCTTCACTGTCTCTCTTTGCAACCGATTTTAGCTGCTGTTCTGTGCAGAATTAATCACCACTTGATTGATGCAATGAATTCTCTCCAAAGCTGTTTCTCCACATCACCTTTAGGGAGATGTCATTTGGTTAAATTGTACAAAATTGCAGCATCAGTTTTCATTCGTGTCCCTCCTCCCTCCCCCCACCCCCCCCCCCCCAAAAAAAAAGACCCCACTTCTAATTGCATGTGGCTTTGTTTTATATAGAAACACCAGTAACTTTTGCATCCTTTTTTGGGGTGGGGAGGAGGGTTGATTTATACGTATATGTATATATATATATATGTGTGTGTGTGTGTGTGTGTATATGTATGTGTGTGTATATATGAACGACTGTCGAATGATTCACCCCATTCTTTGGCATAAAAAGAGATGACTTTGGCATTCTGAAATCAGCCAGGGATCAATTCTGATTTGCACAGAGAGTACTTTTTCGCCTGCTGGCAAAGTCAGAGTGTGTGACCTGGGAATAACAAAAAAAATATTGGGTGGAGAGAGAGAGAAAGGAGAGTGTGGGGAAGATGTGTGTGTGTGTGTGTGGGGAGGGGGGAGTAGATAAATAACTTTGGGATCCAGCTGGATCTATTGGGCAAAACACTCGCTTGTCATTGCACGAAACTGCCTCTACTCTTTAATTGAGGGATGAACATATTAGATTGAGGGAAAGGCTGCACATTGCCATTTTGGAGGCTGTTTGGCTTTGCACACGACTTAAGGCTGGTGCTGACTGTGGTGTGGATCTGCTATTCACTGTGGTTTCCATTTGGAGGAGGTGGGAGAGAAAAAGAGATGACTTATAATTAGCTGAGCCCCCGCTTTGTGGTGTGTCAGCAGCAGTTTTTTTTTAAAAAAAATTCCTGCACTGTGTTAGGATATCTCACTGCCAGTTAAGATGAACAGTAGCCCCACTGTGTGAGTGTGAGTGTGTGTGAGTGTGTGCATGTCCTCCTGCCTGCATCCCTGCTACCGAAACCTTTTGAAAGAGCTTTGGGTGTCCCCAGTGGTTGAAAGCTCATGAAACAAACTGGACTTGTTTTAGCATTTCTTATAACTGGCTCATCTGCAGGGAGACAGTTCAGCAGTGACTTGAATTCTAACTAACTAACTAACTTAACTGACTGACTGACTTAGCCACTTGACTGTTGACTTCATGTTTGAAGCTGTGTTCTCTAAATTGTCTTCTGAGCTATAGAGGTTTCTGTGGATCAATCTGAGCAACACATCTGAGCTCCCATCCCTATCTCCTCTGTACTGGGGATGCCTGAATAAGTACACTCTCCCTAAACACAACAGAACTATAATCCCAAACAAAATCTCATTGCCATTTAGATATTTGGTTATGCTTAATACTTTGATTTACAATACTTAGCATTTCACCCACACAATATACAGTCAATTCATTTTACGGTTGTATTCTGTGAAGCGCTTTGAGACGTCTCAATGATAAGGTGCTACAACAAATGCAAGGATTATTATCATTTTGATTATGATTATTGCATCAACCTCCTTCTGCTTAAAAAAACAAAAATGACAAATCCAAACAAGGTATTTTTTTGTAGACGTTAAAATTGGAAGACTGTAAGGGCGTGTTAGATCATGTTGAGAAGTCTCAGATTTGGGTTCAATCAGCCAGACTGGTTTTGTTGCTGATGACCTGGATTAGCATCAGGTGAAGGGTTATGATGCAGGAGGTTACCCTCATTATTAATCCACCCCCATTGACATAATATTAGCGCGACCTATTAAATAGTCAATTTGCTCTGCATCTTTTCAATTTTTTTTGGAAGAGGATAAACCTGAGCATTGATATGTTTTTGCATGTTTTTGTTTTGGGTGTCACACTAAATTGTGTGGAGATGTAGGATTTAAATTTCTGCTGTGTCCACTTTTGCAAATCTTATTTATGAAACGTTTTTTTGATGGGGGTGAGGTCTTTATGCCATGAAGTCCATGTGGTTATCAGCCACTGGGATCTCATCTGAGCATGAACTAACTTGAAGTGTATCATAAATTGAAAGTAACCATTTAAAGATTGTGCGAATGACCATTGAAATAAACCTGGAAAAAAATCCTAAAATATCTACTACAGGTTAAATATGCTGTTTCCAAATATAAGAACAAACATCTTATGTTATGCAATATTAAGAATATAACCATTTGCATCAATGACTTTGATACTAAAGTGTTTCTCTGTTCCTTTTTGATATTCAAGCCACTAATTTGCAGGATTTCTGCTCTTTCTGTTTGATTTCAACAAGGTTATCAGCACGACAAGAGAATAATGTTGACAGTTGTAGTTCTTTCACTTTTTTTTAAGCCAACTGCTAGTGGTTTCAGATGCTGTCATGTCATGAACTAGTGATACATTATTACAAGATCATCTCAATATTATGGCAAACCCAAGTCAATATAGTGTATGTGAAGTTACCACCAGTCTGGTCATTTCGAGTTTTCCCAGTGTGCAACCATTCTGACGTATTGGTAACAAGATCGTGCTCTTAACCAATAATTATGTTGGCCATAAATCATTTGATTATAACTTTTTTTCGCCCATCTAGATGATGAATATGTTGTATTGGGGGATAAAGAGAAACGCACTGATCATCTACTTAATAATTATCATATAATTGAACATTTTCAGGCAAATATTTTTTATTTCCTTCTTGCTGAAACTATTTATCAAGCTTTGAGACCAAACCCTAATGGATTGTATTTCTAGGTCTTTATATACAGATTTCTCCCTTCCTATTTGCCCTTTTTAAAAAAAAAACATAATAGTAAACACCTCTGCTATCAACACATCCATTATAATCCCTGCTTCAGGATTTTATTGAGAATTATTGACTGACCATTCTGCAATGCTAATTTCACACATCACAATCTATTCTCTGCCTTCAATCCATTCAATTTCACCTTTAGCTTTATTTGGGATGAATGCTTTTGTTTTTGTTGAGACTGCAGAGCATATCAACAAATATTGATGGTGAGGATAACAAACTGTAAATTTGTTATATTAGCAATATAACTTAATATTGTTACAGTGTTAACAGTTGTAAGATTAAGTTAAAATATAACTTTATGTGGGCTGAAATGGTGTAAAATTACCAACTTCTAGTTGTCCTTTCTAGCTCAGAAATTATATTTTGCCTAAATTGGTAACACTCTCACACATGGGCTTGAGTTCATAGTTTATGCTGACGCTTTTGTTCAGTCCTGCAACAGTGGTGCATTGATTCAGGTGTCATCTTTTGGATGACCCAATCTGTCTCTGAAAACTGAAGATCCCACTGCACTATTCAAGATGGGAAAGGAATCTTTCCCCAGGGTCTTGGCCGAAAACCCTCCAGATATATTGATCATTCACTTCATGGCCGTTTGTGGGATCTTCCTGTGTGCAAAATGGCAGCCATGTTTGGCTGTGGATGACGGATCCATTCAAATTTTCAAGACTGATGTGGATAGATATTTGTTAAGCAAGGGTATCAAGGAACATGGGGCTAGGTTAGGTAATTGGAGTTGAGGTACAGATCAGTTCTGATCTTATAGAGTGGCAGAACAGGCTCGAGGGGCTGAATGGCCAACTCCTGATCCTGTGATTCTATGTTTTTCTATGAAAAACAGCCACTGTACTTGACTGTTATTTCCCTGAAGTGATTTGAGATGTTTTCAACAGAATAAGTCTCTATGATAAGGCAATTCCTTTCCTTCATTCTTATTATCTTGTAACTGTTCTTAACAAGCAAGGAACTAATCCCTTTTATTCAAACAGTAATGCAAGAATTATAAAGTTGATTAAATTGACTTTATTGTGGTTAATCAACCGAACAGTTATGAGAGAAAAATGGTACATTGATGTGAGATTTCTGAATAGAATTATTGCCATCTTGCATATTTGATTTTTATAAGCTGCATCGCTTTTCAATCCTCGGCGTCTAGAACTTTTCCCGGATTTCTATTACAAATCTGGGCTGTCTGGAAATGTATTGGATTCCTGTTTAATTTCATAGACTCAGAAGATGAAAAAAAGCGCAGAACATGGATAATAAAGGAAAGATAAGACTGTGTGAACTTAACACAAAGTTCCAGAAATATGGTTCACTTTCTATTCACACAAGTATTACTTAAAAGCAAAGTGGCGTGTTATTCGCTTGTTATGGTCATCTATCTAGTGCCACATATGTACTGAGCAGTAGCTTGTGGGTTGAATTCCTGACCCGACTCTATGCAAATTACTCAGGAGTGATTCTGAAATGTGTTATCCGCAGAGCCTTCATTCCTAAAATGAAGAGACTACCATACATGTTAGCGGGTTATTCAATTAAGCATGCAGTTCAATAATTGTTTAACACACAGTGTCAGTGCAAGTTAATTAGTTTGAAAATTCCTGAGGCAATTACTGGATATGCAAATAGGTGTGGGTGACTGTATTCAAGAGCGAATGCAAGACTCCCACAACATTTTCTTCCTTTCTATTATTTGGGGGGAAACCTTGAAACTTTGTCCACATTGTGTTTGGATCATTAAAATAAACACACTGTTGGCTTTCAGATTTAGAAAGCTGTGGCTTTAAGATCCTGATGGTCAGAGACTTGCACCCCCTTGGCTACAAGATGGCTCGAATTCCGAACCGTTTAGTTATTTCATCCTAATGACAGCAGTTGGGATGTATCGCAACATCAAGCAGTGCTTTAGGAAAGCTGTGCCGAGAAAGGTTGAATATTGCTTGTCAGCAGCAGACGTGTTACATAATGTCATGCAGCTGGTGGGGCAGAAACTCTCACTACAACCATTGTCATTTGCTGTTGTTTTTCTGGCCTTCAAAATATAACCCTTACAGATCAAATATTGATTCTGTTGTGGAATTTGTGAGGCTGCAGCTAGTTTATGCGAAGATGTGTGTAACATAAATGGTTTGGATCGTGCAACAATGACACAGGAATTTGACTACAGCAGACTTTCAAATACCTTGATATTGTTAATGGTGGTGATGGGGTGGGGTGGGTGAGGAAGGCAAGATCATTACTTAATATTGTTCGGAGAGGTTCTTTGTGAATATCGCTCGCTGCCTTTGTCGTGTGATTGCATTTCTGTGTGTGTAGACTTATTTATGTTTCTTGCCACATATCTAACCTGCAGCCCGTATACAGATGTCATGCATCTCAAGCTGAAAGGATAGGGCAGCTCTTAATACTTCTCCATGATAGTGAAGGGGGTGGGGAGGGGAAGGAGATGTGATTTGAGGAGACACTTGGAGCTTCCTCTTTTCCTCCCTCCCTTGACATAAAATCCTTTCTGTTTTGTGGTGTTGGCACTCCACCTAGTGGAGAACTGATACATGTCCTCGACTGAGAGTGAGCAAGTTTGAGTGATGAGAACCTTGGGACTTGAGCTTGGAGCCATCTGGTTGGGAGTCGAACACTCAAGTGCTTCAGCTAACTGGCTGCCCCTGGTGATTACAGAATTTTTTTTTAACTAGCATCTGTTGAAGATCCAAGAAGAGTTTGGTAGATTGCATGAGTAAAAATAATATTGGTGCTATGCGTGCATGATATTTGAAAGGTAGACCTGGGATATAATAATAATAATAATCCTTGCATTTGATATAGCGCTTTTCACATCTTCTAGACATCTCAAAGCGCTTCACAGAATATACTGTAAAGTGAATTGACTGTATATTTGTGGGCGAAACGTGGCAGCTAATTGCGCACAGCATGTTCCACAAAAAGTTGTGGATTGAGGTGACCAATTTATTATTGTTTTTTTTCTTGAGGGATTATTATCAGGTGTGAGGAGTAAGGAAACTTGCCCAAGGTTTGGCTCTGCCTGGAATCAAACCCAGGTCTCTTGCTTGCGAGGCGAGTGCTCTAACCACTGAACTACAGGATCCACAATAGTATACACATAGCCAGTTTGTACTGCGTGAGATGTGGGTGGGTGTGTGTGTGATGTACACAAATAATAATAGTAATAACCCTTGCATTTGATTTGGTCCCTTATCACGTCTTCGAGATGTTGCAAAGCCTACAAATACACAATCACTACACTTTACACGGATTCCTTTATGCACTTGGAGACATTTCAGTGATAAGATGAGGTGTTTTATCAAACACAGGGATTATTTCATGCCTGGAGTTAATTCCAAGTCATTTCTAGGAAGTTGATAACGAATGTTTTAACAAAATCAACTTGTGGTATTTTGAAACAAAGTTATAGAAACCCAAATGAAATGGATTTGGCAATTTCTTTTGCATGAGTTGGGTGGGAGTTGGGGCAGTGTAGAGGAGAAGGGAAGGTAATCTGCTGAATAAGCTTTCCCAGTAATCTAACTGTGCCGAATTTTATTGGTGGCATTTGATTATCTGCTAAAAGTCATGAAATTTAGCATTATCTGTATTATCTGTACCTTACTGTGACGAAGCTTTGGCAGGGAGCCTCAACAGAAAGGACTGGTTTGACTTTGGTAAGAAGAGAAAGCCATTTATTTTCAAAAAATCTCGCTTTTGAAAGGCTGTGTAGGTGCAACTCACTTTTTAATGGTAACTTTTTGGCAATAGTGATTTGTATACTGCCTACCGATTCCCTCCCCCTACCAACCCCTGTGTAAGTAATGTAGGATGGGGGAGATATAAAAGAGGAGAAATAATACCAAGTGAATCATGGTAGTTTTCAGGAGAAGCTATTTTAAAATTATTAATTATTTCAAACATTCTGACAACATGTTAATATCTTATTTCCCCCACTGCCTGTAGAGAAGTAGCTCTTTAGCAACAAATGGAAATAGTTCTTTTTTTGACCAAGGAAGTTCGACCTGGTGTTGTGCATCTTCACCACAACACCTACCCATCTCCAACCACACCTCATACCCCACCAATAAATCCAGCCAAAACTGTATCTTGCACCATTGTCATTTTCCAAATGCTCTCCTCGCTGACTTCCCCCGCTCTATCACCCACAAACTCCAGCTCATCAGAAACTTATCAATCTGCCTTTGAGTTAATGCCGCCACATTTCAAATGTCCAGTGAATGCTTATCGTTTGAATTGGGTATTATAGAGGGATCAGAAGTGATGAATTCGGACAGGTTGTCAATATAGTAAAACCTGAATAAATGAAACATTAATGTTTTGCCATTACAGTCCAATTGGATTTTATTTCTGTATCTTTATTATGACTATCTTGGGTTAGTACATTGTTACACTGACGATTTGTTTCATCGATTTGTCTCCTTGGAACCAATGTTGGACTCCTTCAAAAATAGGAAATGAAAATTAAATGCAAATCTCCTTTTTCGAATGTAAATCCAATATGTTGTGTATTGTCCAGTCAGCTTTAGGAGAGTGGGGGAGAAGGAAGGGTAAACCCATCATATACTTTAAACATTTTCTGTATATGGACAGTAGGAACCTAGCACCTATCTCAGGGAAATGGTGTCAGGTATGCTGGCGTAGGTTCTTATGCTGAGAATTTTTCTGGGATGTTTTCCACTATTAGTCTATTATAATAGCATTTGATGTAACGCTTTATCAAATTGATGAAACGTCTCAAAGTGCTTTGCAGGATTTACCGTAAAACATTGTGACCAAGTCCTTTAAAAGATGAACGTGGATAAAGCATGCTTTCTGCTCTATGCTCTGACAAATGGATTGGTGTGCAAATTCTAGAGCACTCATTAAAATGCTTTCTTCCTATTCTAGCTTTTGTTTTCCCCCTTCCCTGTACAAAAGCCCTGGATAATGATTACCTTATTATGAGATATTAACCTTAAGAGTGCTGGCAAATCTGTGGAGATGCTGGCCTCTGGGAACTGATTGGATCTGCACATTTTCAGCTTGTGCATTATTACGCTGAGAGAAAAATACTACAGTATTCGAGTTTCGAAAAAACCCTGCTTAAGTGCGAGGGATATCAATTATTGGTAAAATAATCCTGACCACTGAAATAATGCCTAAAGTCTGAAATGGGAGCTAACCAGGGTCATTAAAGATGCATAAAGTCTATTGGGAAGATGAGAATCCACCATATTTACGATGTGCACCATACGTCTGCGTTTAAGGTGTCCTGTAGCTCAGTGGTTAGAGCACTCGCTTTGCAAGTGAGAGACCTGAGTTCAATTCCCGGCAGGTCAGGGCGAAACCTTGGGCAGGTTTCCTTACTCCACACAGAGCCTAATAATAATCCCTCCAAAACCAAAATTAATAATAAATTGGTCATTTTCAATCTATGACTGTTTGTGGGACATTGCTGTGCGCAATTGGCTGCCGCGTTCGCCCACAAATATACAGTCAATTCACTTTACAGTGTGTTCTGTGAAGCGCTTTGGGACGTCCTCCCGACGTGAAAAGCGCTATATCAAATGCAAGGATTATTATTATTATTATTATAAGGTGTTTTCTCCCCATCCCATTTCCTTAGACTTCCACCCACTGCAATCCATGTCTGCCTAAGAGGATATGGGGGGAACCTGCTCTATGGTGTTGACCAAATCTGACCTTGAGGGCATAGTGACTCCTTTGAAATCTTCTCATTTCTTTCTCTCTCACCCACGGTGGAAAGTTGGCTTCTTTTCCACAACTGTGTATCACTATCACAGCTGAGTTTTCTCCTTCGGCAAATCTTAGGCATAATTGAACTTCCAGCCTTTTGATGATTCTGTTCCATGCAATCTGGCTGTTTCAGAGTGTTCTGAGTAAAGAGGCTTCAGTTGCCATTGTACAGCTAAGTGCACACAATATGGCATGTTGGTTAACTAGAGCAGGTTTGAATGTCCCCATTCTTCTTCTGGTAGCTAAATATTGAATATAGTGTATAAATACAATGCTGAACATAATATACAAACTCATTATTCTTTATGAGAGAGAGAGAGAGAGAGAGAGGAAAAAAAAAGACTTCAGGTATTTTTTTGAAAAAATATTCAGGAAAAAAAAAGACTAAATTGAATTCTCATAACCTGAAGAGAGAGTATATTTTTCAGCGAGATAAATGGCTATTCCTGACAGAAACCTACTTTATTTCCAGGATTGAAAGGAAGGTCAACGACCCATTCTCTTTTTTTCCAGCAACGTATACACAATGCGACGATGCTGTCTGGCTGTATTGGGTATTACATAACAGCAGATATTCAGGTGCTACAGTTGGCTGTAGCCTTCAGTGTTTGTGTCGTGTGTTGTGAGAAAAGGGGAGAAGCACAATTCTTCCTATTTTAAAACCTCGACCTTCCTTCCACTGCTCTATGATGACCAACCCATTGATACAAGACTCTTGGGATCATTTCCATCATTTAGTATTTCATTGGTCAAATAGTGTCAGACAATGACTAACTCCATTCAGATGTGCCTTTCCTTAGACTTTCCCTTTGAGCTGGTGCCACATATTTTGGATGCAATCCCTGGAATGACTTTTAACCCAGACAAATGAGCCAATCCAAACTGTACATAGTTTTTGGTGTGTGTAATCAGTCTTTACTAGCTGTTGCTTAAAATGCTACCATCCCACACTCGCAAGGCTTTAAGGATAGGACAGAGTACAGGAGCCTGCTTCACAAGGTTCTTTTACTTTCTTGTTATAAGTAGAGGTTTGCGAATTATGATTCCCACTTGGAGTCCTTGTACTGTTCCTTGTACTGTTTTTGACCTTCCTGCTTCCCATTCCTACAACAACAAGAAGAACTTGGATTTATCTAGCGCCCTTCACGCAGGATAGGATCTCAGAGTGCTGAATTTGTAATGGGGTGGGGAAGAGAGTGATAGTTTTTTGTGCAGGGTTCATTTCTTTATATTGCTTCATAGGGCAGCATATTCATTGCCCTTACTTTAACCTTGCTCTATTGAAGCCTGAAATATAGAACATGAACTGGAGCACATCGTGATAACAATGAGCAAGATAGTTAACTATTCCTCCAGACAGGCAGTTTGCAGTTTAATTTGCTTTTCAGTGAAATCTAAAGGTGACTTTTTTATTTTAGCAGCAAAATGACTATATGCTTTGGGACTTTAGCGCTATGGACAGCCTGTAGCTACACAAGTTTTACCTGTTTTATTACAAGTTCCAGAAGTATTCATTGTCAACATTGTATATTAAATACAATCACTGCGCTCTGCTGAACAAGGTGCCCTCAATCCTCTTACTGAAAACATTTAATTATAGGAGGTAATTGATAAAGTGTTGCTTGCAATATTCAATTGTCCTATAAGTAGAATGTTAGGCAGTCAGAGAGTCAAGCCACTGCGTAATATCAATGGCAGATAAAAAGACCATTAGAAATTCCTTACGTTTATGCAAAAGAATGCCTCGAAGGGATAGCAACCTTGAAATATTGAATGTTATAAAACTGATTCCTTGAGATCCTGCATTATATAACCTGGCTCAGGTGTCAGCCTATTTTTGTCTACAAAATACAGTAAATCCGGTGAAGTGCTTTTAGACCACCTCCTGATAATTGGACTATTTCTCTAATCTTCTGGAAGTTATGCAGTGTCCTTTAAATATTTCACTGCTGGGATGCAAGAGGCCAATACGTTTTTAAATGCAAATGATTATTTGCTGAGAAAAGATTGAAATCCTCTTCAGGACAAAGAAGCAAAAGTAAACTTAATGACGCAATCGATAGCTGCAGACATCAGTTTAAAGATGGTCAAATGGTTTTCTTAGTGAACGGAACTGATTGTTGATGTATAATTCAGCTTCCATTCTCTACTCACACCTTTGACACCATTTTTCTTTGACACCAATGAAACTGTTGAAAATGGGTATTATCAGGTGATGGGAAGGAGCTGGAGCAAAATTTGAGTAGACTTTTGGTGATTATTACAGTCTGGATATATTGGTAATTGGTGAGGGTAGTGGAAGGGGAAGCCGGGTTATTAGCTGGAATGAGGTACTGGAGTTCTGAGTGGAAACTGAGAATGTCCCCACAAAAGAAGAGCGATCTCAGGGGAGATCTTACTGATGTATTTAAGATTCCAAAAGGTTCAGGAAAATGAAAGGCTACTAATTTGTTGAACATGATCCAAAAAATATAGAATTTGCAGAAATGAATTTGTTTATAGTGGAGATAGCGGGGTTGGAAGATTGAAGGTATAGCTCAGGTCTTTTGAATGCTAAGAAGCCAACTGATCGTGAATGTTAGACCCTTTTATTAAATTTTGATGATGAGATGCACTCGTTTGGAAGCCGAGCCGGTTTTCCTTCCATTGGGACATGGGTAACCCCCTTCTCGATAGCGTAGCAAGGGAATCGAACAACAGACCTGGTTCAAAGTCAGTTGATGCTACGTTGAACTTTTTAAAAAGTTGGAAAAGTATCTGGTGAATGTGGTTGAAGGTTGCAAGGATAAGTGGAGACTGAGATGGTCCATCACTCCGGGGAGCATGTTGGTTCCATTGCAGTGGAAGTGTCATCTGTGAAATGAAGCTAGTCACGGTTGAACAATGTAGATCGTTAATATTAAATTGATGGGAGTTTCACCAGATCATCTTACGAAGCAAGAGGAAAATTTTAGAGTTTTATTTTCTTTTTTCATAAGTTTTTATGACCGATAATTTGCCTCTCTCAGTGGATCAGGAATCTTCTACAGGAGCCATGGTTGTGCAAATTGTGCAGATGTCCCAAAGCCCTTCACAGAATATATTGTAAAGTGAATTGACTGTGTATTTAGGAGTCACGGTTCAAGTATTTTTCAGTGCAATTCAGCTTATTTTAATTATGGCAGAAGTAGTACAAACACTGATGCTTTTTAGTTTCTTGTTTGAGCTACCCTTTAAGTCTGTTCTGCTATCATGAAAGTACCATATTGGGGTTTAAGTATTAAATGCATTGGACCATTTCAACCCCCAAAGCAGTGTAATTCTGACATGAGTCACAGTTAGTGTGAATTATTAGCTTCCTGAGTCATCATAAGTAATCCAAAATGCAGGTTGTTTACAATTGGCAGCTTTATTGCAATCACACCTATATTTAGATTGCTGACTCCATACACTTGGTATTGGCATAAATCTGCCATTTTAAATAGTTTTCAGTAGCCATACAGTATGTGAGACTTACGGAAATAAATGAAAGTGGCTTTATAGCTGTGCACTGGTCAATTGTTGATCTGATTGTTCCTTTTTAATTTTCTTTGAAGTCAGTTTGCTGAGAAATGAATCCCTGCTCTCTGCTTTACTGCTAAGCCAAATTGTATTTGAGGTTTAATGGTGCCTCATATTCTTGCGAGGATAGATTCTCCTTCATTACAGAGACCAAGGGCAGATGTCCAGTATTGGGGCTCTGGCTTTGCTACCGAACAGATTATTTTCCTCTTAAAGATTACTTTTAGTGGTAATTCTTCTGTGTGTGCGTGTGTGTGTTTTTCTTTCTCTCCTAAATATTTAAGACCGTGGTTAACAATTCCTGCCTTAGATCTAAAAGAAATACCGATTTAGTTAATCGAGGGACAAATTGAATTGACACAATATTCTAATATTTCAAAACCCAATATATAATGAATTGCATTTAGCAAGCTTTTACCATCATTGATCCGCAAAAGGCAAAATATTTCAAGCTTTTATTCCCTGCAATACCTGCCAGAATTTTCACTATATAAAATGTGTTTAAACTGCATTGATGTATTGTGAAGTAATACTAATGATTTTTTCCAACAGTGTTGCTTTGTCCAGTATGTATAACAAATCTCTTTGCCTCACAGCATATTGTTCTGAATGGACGCTAAGGGAAAAATAGTTTACAAGTAGAACATTTTAGAGGAAATGATGTGGAAACTAAATCGCCATTGACATAAATGTATTAACGGTAGAGCTCAAACGATAAAAAGAGCACCATGTGTGACAGAACTTTCCAGAAAACGAAGACTTGCACCCCAGTGAGAGTTAAATGTACCCATTGCAAGTCGGCAATCAGTTGGTGGAATGGAAATAATTGGAAGCAAAGACAAGGCGCTGGAGGAAGAAATAATTATTTCAAATGACTAAAAATGTTGCAGGTAATAAGACAAAAGCTTTGCATCACATTTGGTGACATTATTTGGTAAATTAGTATAAAGATGCTCAATGGATCCCGTACTGTCTAAGGCTGGTGTGTTTTACCATTGCAGTATGGGTAGCAGTCCTTATTATTAGCTGCTTTACACAATCAATATAATGATAGGGCTATTCAGAATGATTCAGAGAAGAAATAAACGAAGCGTGGAAGAATTATCTGTAATAAGATGATTGATTTTTGGCTATTCACAACCTGCATTTTGTAATGTAAGTATTGGCCAGTTCTAAAAGACTAAATCGACTTATTAGCTACAAGCACAATAAACTATTTAAGATGTATGACATTATGTGAAAGGCTTTACAACATCATTACTGGAGGGAAATCCATCGACACACAAAAAAATCATGGCTATATGCAACTTGAGACTTTCTTTTAAGTTAAGTGAAAGGCACTAGATACTGTAAATACAAATTGTTCATGTAGAACAGCAAATTGTATTTAAACCATGAATTTCACATTGGGAGGATGTCCCAAGACACTGAAGAGAGATCATGGGGCAAGAGAGAGCAGACATTCTGAGTTGATGAATTGTTCTGTGATTCTTCTTCCAGTGATTGCACAAACACTGCATCAGAGGCAGGAAACCGATTTCCAATCCTTCGATTTAACAAATGCTATTTTGTTTAGTAATATAACAAATCTGCTAATTGGAGGTGAGCGATCACAAAATGTCTGATTGCAACATTTTGCACACTTCCCATGTGTGAGTGTCATTGTTCTGTTCGAGCAGACAAGCTTTGACAGCCATCACCAGAATGAAATGTTTTATTTACCAACCCCCATCCAAAACTGAACCAGTCAGGTGGGCGACTGCTCAATGTTTGAGTTGCAGTACTTGAGACCATTTAGTGGAGTGGAAAATTGTTCCAACTGTGAATTATTGCTCAAGTGCGAATATATCGCGCGCCATACCTTTAGCTTATTCTGTGGAGCTGGAGAATGCATGCACCTACTTCTAAAACCGTTCTTTAACCATAGATTCTGAGGAGTATGGAATCTGTTTACTTCACTTGCCTAAGCTGTATTTTTTCCATCTTAAACAGCAATGCAAATGACTTTGCATAAGCCGCTTGTGAATTGATGTCTTGTGGGAGCTCTGAATGCTTACATAGACACTGAGGTTTGCATGAGCATCTTGTTTTTGATTGACGACCAATGATTTCCATGGTGATGACTAAAGTCCCCACTGTGATGGCTGGCTGCGATTTCCATGGTCAGTACCGATGGGAGATCACATTAGCAACCACTTAAGTTATGTCACAAGTAGGTATCATCTGCATTTGTTAACTGCATTATTTACTCTAATTTAATTTTTTTCAAGCCTATCTGGAGGAATGCTCATAGTTAACATTATTTTTTATAATAGCACCGAGCATGCTCTGGGGAAAAGAAGGTTTAATATTGTGTGTCCACATTGATTCCCTGTAGGTGATTCACTTTTGTTTGTGTACTGTTGGCCAATGGAGAAGGCTAAGGACCACACTCTCTGTAATGGTGTGAAAAATGCAACAATTATGGATGGCTCCTTAAAATGATTGTTTTTTATTTATGCTATTTCTCAGTATATCGCCCGCCGTTCTGTTACTATAGAAACTGTCTGTTTCCGCACGTTTCCAAAGCTATTTTTTTCTGCAAATGGTATTTTTTAATCCCGTAACTTCTATTTGGTCCATGCACCTTTTCTTTTCTCTCATGATTAGCCAGTTTATTTATTAATGGCACGTTATATGATTCCAGTAACTGTGGCAACCAGCGATGAGGACTACTCCATTAAGATCGTGACATATTTAAAATGAAATGAGTCACTGTGAAGTTTCTCTTTACAGTAAATGGGCCCAGCTTTCTTCTTTGTGATTTTTTTTCTCTCTCTCTATTACATCTTAATTCAATGACTACCAGACATTTAATTCACTTAGGCTACAGTTTGGTTAGTGCGACCTCTTTGAAAATTAATGTGTGCTGTGTATAATATGCTCACTGCAACATTTTTCTAAGCAAAGTGAGGTAGACTTTGCAATTTGTCAATGTATCAAAATAGCCCCAAATTCTTAGCAGAGAAAGAAATGTAATTTCGACCCACGAGGCTTAAAAAGCCAATTGCACATTGCTTTAGCCACAAGGATAAGGAATAATTGAGGTAGTGTTAGCAGAATCAAGTCAGTCCTGTTTCATTTTCAACTAGGACGTGCACCCAGCTTATTATTATAGATGGGCATGAAAGTTACTTACCATTATGTAGTCGGTGTACAGTGGCAACTGGTTAAATGTTTATTTCAATTCCAATGTATTACGCTGCTATTTGCATCAGCGAGACAGTGGTAATGAAATGGTGATTGCCTCATGATCTTGTCAGTGAGGGTTTCTTATCTGACTGAATTCTGTGCTGGTGTTCTCCACAACATGGGGGGAGCATGCGATGAATAAACAGTAGCCACATCTTCTCTTTTGCGGTTATCGCATTAATTTTTGTATTGGTCTCTCCTTTACAGAAAACTAAAAGTCCCAGCCTACGTAGAGGAATTGTGCATCTCCACGGAATGATTTCTGTATTGTAATCTTAAGGGGCTGCCTAAATACCCTCCTACGCTTCTCAATTCTTTTACAATGAACATGGTGAATATTTTGTGGTGTAATCGGAGGAGGAACTGCTGACAGCACCAAAAAGCACATCATCAATGAACTGGAATGGGCATGGGGAAAGCATGGCTTGCTTGCTCTGTCGTACATTTTGCAATCTGGCCAAAAAAACACAAATCTGGTCTAAATCAAATCAATGCCTTGATAGCTTTGGCAAAATTGGAAGGAATTCATTTTTTCTAAAAAAAGAAGTGCAACTCAAATCTGTTTATCTGTTCCTCACTCCCCCCCCACCCCCCTCCCCCGCCCACCCCCGATAACAAGTACTTGTCTTTATTATCGCCCAAAAAATATACAGTCAATTCACTTTACAGAATATTCTGTGAAGGGCTTTGAGACGTCTTGAAGATGGGAAGGGCAGGAGACGATGTCTATAGATCAAGTCAAAGGTTGATCTGAAGGGGTGTATAAGGATAGACTTGTGATTAACCAGCTCTATATCCACAGCCTGTGAAGTCTTTTCTGTACACACATAGCTTTGCAGTCTGCGAAGTTCTGTGATGTAAATTGTGGATCTTAATATCATAAATAGTGTTTTTTTGAGAACCTGTGGGCTATCCTTTGAAAATCAAAGTGTAATTTTAAAAAAAGGGGGGCAAGTGTTTTTGTGTAAAGCGTTTCTGGTGTGAACGAAAATAAATCCATGACCTTTACAATTTTATGTCTTAATAAAAAAAAAGTATTCAATTCTATCATGTATCCTGAAGCACAATGTTCAGCTGTGCTTGAAAGGAAGAGAATCTAATTCCTTTATACTTCTTGTAGCTCTTAAATTTGCAACAAGGCACTCGGTGCTGTTTGGTTCTGTCAGAGGGGATATCACAAGACCTTCCTCGCCAGACCCATGCTTAATCTACTTTTCCTTCAAAAAGCTTCTTGATCCCTGGGGAGCCTGGTGACCTCTTGCAGACTATCATTTGGTGATCAATCTTCACATTCACCCTGAGATAGTGATTTGCAACCTCTCTTGTTCATCTGCCAGTTTTGGTGCTGACTTTCGAAGTCTGCTCGCTTTGACACAGATTATTCTCTGATTTACTTAGCAGGCCCATGGCTTGTTTCCAGCCTTGTGTTAGTTGTACTTTTCAGCTGGAGATTAAGGTACGGACAAGACAGCTGCAGGTTGACTTGTACTGCATTTTATTTAGCCCTTTGCCTTTATTTTGGAGGTTTAAGCACCCCCGGTTTCCTGTCTTCAGTCACCGGTGCTGAAAATGGAAACTCAGTGTAGGGGAATGTGAGCGAAGAGGATCTAGCAGTGTTACAATCTGGGTTTTGCTGCAGGTTTATTTTTATGTATTAACAAAAATCAAAAATAAAATGCACGCAAAAGCCAAACGTGTCTGCACTGTGGAATAGCGCAGACCCTTTCAGTCTGAGTTTGTTTGGATCTTCATTCAAACAGTGCAATGCTTCCAGTCGTAAGAAAATATCCAACGAGATAATAATAATACGAACACTTTTGTTTAAAAATAAAAGAATGCTTTCAGGAAGAAAAACCAAGTGATCACGAGCTGATAACCAGAGACTGAAAGTGCAGTTAAGGCTTGTAACTGGCTTTTGCCTGCAGGGAATCTGAGAATATCTAATACGAGGACAAGCACATTCTGTTTTCCATGATGATGAAAACTGAAATCTCTGAACGCAGCCTCTGCAGAGTTGTAAAAGGGGTCACTCTCGACTCAAGACAGTGGAGGCGGATATTTCTAACCACACAGCAGGGACTGACCACAAATACAAAGATCCCAAAGCTATTGAATACTGTTTTATCTCTCCTTTCCATTCTCCCTCCCTCTCCTCCCACATGGCCTTCCCCACAGTAGTAATTTTCATCTTTTGTGAGACAGTGTCCTTGAGAATGCACAAGTCAGAAAGAACCGCAAGTCTTTGTGGGGTACTTAAAATTGTACATTTGGATTTATACAACACTAAAACCCCCAGTTGATGTGGCAGATTTGTCAAACTCTCAAATAAAATCATATATCTACAGTGCGTTTCTATGCAGTGCTGCTGTAATTGTCGAAAGCTTTTATAGTAATAGGAGGAAACACTATAGAAACTTATATATTTTTGCACTGTGCAGGGTTTCAAGACGCCAAGATAGATTTTATTAAAGTTGACCCTTGATATTTGAAAAGGCTGTTTAAAATTCCAAACACAGAGCTGTGGTTTTACCAGACGGGAGTGAGTCAGTTCATTCTTGACATTATCGCTCCTCATTTCACAGGGTCATTATCCACACAAGATGACAAAAGAGAATAATTTTTTCTTCCAACATTTTATTCCCCGAACCACATTTATTAAAACAGCACCGTTTGGGAAAAGGAAGGAACGAATACAAAAACCATTTAATATCATAGGCTGTTGTGCATAAAATCCACCCATTCCTATTCTGTTTTCTATTAAAGGACAAGTAACTCTCTTAAATGTTTGATCACATCTAAAGAGAGAAAAGGGGGGAAATGGAGAACTGGTATAATGTAATATGTAATGTAACAGCCAATTGTTGGCAGTGTACTACTGAATTGTGGAGCAAATGGTTCGATTTACTCCCGGTAGTTTTAAATAGGGTAGAAATTGAAAGCATGTGATTTTGATTCCGGATGATTATACGTACGTGTTACCACTTTTGTGAAGAGCGATGACGTTTGCTTGGGACTATCCTGAGAAACCTTAGACAAGTTTCCCTACTCCTCACGCCTCTGTTTACTTAGCAGTAAGTAGAAACCTGGCTGTTAGTCATTCGGCTGATCGTGGTAGTAATCACTGTGAGACATCTCAATGATGTGTTGAGGCGCTTTATCAAATGCAGGATTACGATAACCAAAAGATCTTCCATGGCTTTATCAAATGTCATGTGGCTGGAGGTTGCAAGTTCAGCTGTGCAGTTGAGCGCAGCTTCCCTGCCTTGCCTTCATCACCAGGCTCCTCTGAACATCTTTTAATTGAGCAGAGAAATGGATGGAAATATTGTGTCGTATCCAGCAACAGAAGGTTGGCAAGGATGCATTCCATTCCATTGAGTTCCAAGACGTTTGTCTCCATGACTTACTCTCTCAAATAGACTAGCCAAACTAGGGCAGGTGGAAGGGAATGAGCCTTTTGTAGCTCGCAATGTAAAACCATCATCTGTGTGCAAGCTGCATGGTTGAACAAAAGCAGTTTTTCACTCCAGTGCACCATTCTAAATTATGGCTTGGAACCCTCTTGTGGGAATTGCTGTCACCTCTGCTGAAAATAGTCTTATTTATTTAGGAACCGTATTGATTGCAGCTGGCTAAAACAATCTGCGCTGTGGAGGCACAGGCTTTCGTTTGACATCTTATTTTCTTGAAAACCCAAAACGCAAATCAGATGTTGGCATTCCTGATGCTTTAAAGCGGGGAAAGTGACCTTTGCTTCTGTTGTAAACTTCAAACATTTACTCACCAGCTAGACTTGGCCTCGGAATTCTATTGAGTTTAGAATTGCTAATTTATATTCCTGGTTTCCATTTTCGGCTTCCTTAATAAAAAAAACAATAAGATTGCATAATCAAATGGGCAATCGTTCAAACTGCAGTCCTTCTCGCGTGTCAAAATTTGAATCTACTGACACTCTTAATTGTACTGAGAATCTGTACGTTTTGTAAAGCGCGTTCAGTGTTTCTGTGCAGAATAATATAGCGCTGAAACCATTGTTATTCTTATACAGCCCCTAGTTCGCAAGATTAGTTTGGATGAAGAAGGCCCGTTGTCCTATCTGATCTCATCTTTCCAGAATACCCACCCGACCATCCTCCCATCACAGCGTCAAGATGTTTTATGATTGCGTCGAGTGTTCTGTCTTGGTGCATCCTAAAATATCATTCAGCATTTGTTTTCAGTCCAATTTAAAATGAGTTGTTAAGTATTGGAGTCACAGCTTTGAAAAGTGTAACTCTGGGACATTCCGATGTGTGCACAAGCTGTGGCAGCTTTGCCTGCAGATCAATAAGGATGTAAGTTGAGGCCCTGAGGTATTGCACATTATTGTTTGAATCCACTCGGCTTTGTTACAGTAAATTAGCAAGAATATTTACAGGCAAGGGGTTGGATGGGTACGTGCATGTGAATACTATATCTTGTGAGAATAACACGCCTCCGTCATTTCCTTCCCTCTGCTCACCAAACTGTCACAATAGTGGTTGAGGGTTTTAGGTCAACTCCTTCCCTTGGCTGAAGGAGGTCTGTGGTGTGAAGGGGTCTCAAAAAGGAGACTAAACGAGCGTAGGAAATTGTATTTTGTTTCAAGTGTTAATGTTTTTTTAAAAAAAACTGCTGTTGGATTTTATTCCTCTTCACTTCTCTAAACTGCAAATTACGCGTCTATTTCCCGAAGGTAAATTGTATACTTGTGCTCCACATGATTATGCAGCTATCCTGTCTGACTCTTATATTATTTTTCAAAAAATGTATCAAGTGGATTGTAATGAAACAAGGTATTCCCATTGGAGTTCAAAATGGTCGAGTGGCCTACTGAAAGAGAAGAGATAAAGTATTCTAGTATAGTATGTTTACTTTAAATCTGGTAAGCCTACAGCTCTGTTTAAACATAGCCTGTTCTAAATCTCAAGTTTCGCTCACCCATGTTTGTTTAAATGGAACATATTTCTGTTTGTGGAAAACTCTAGGCTCCCAACAATTCTTATTTAATCCATAAAACAACTCCACAATATCCGTTTCCAGGCCTCAGTTCAAATTTCTTCCTATATAACTGGTTTTGAAATGAATATTTTTGGCTTATTGCAAAGCCATCCATTGCTATGGTTAGATCAGCGGCAGCCTTTTGTTATTAATGATGTCCCACTGCTGGCTAAAATACATGGGGAAGCAGGGAATGTCAACAAATGGCTCTTAATTAGTAGATTGCATGAATCAGGCTGTTATTAGTGATTAAATGGAATGGGCGTTTTCTGTGTAAATGGCTATCCCGCATCTTGTGAAAGAGCAAATTAATGCAAAATCTGGAAAATCTGAGGTTTCTATGTGATTTTTAGTGAGCAATGTGACATCAGGTGCTAATTATCTTTCTGAGACCATTCATCCTTGCCCCTAGCATCGCTTTGAAATGTGTATCTGCAGCGGAGATAGAGTGATCGAGATGAAAGATGAATTCTCTGTTGGTGCATTGGCAACATAGGTTACTGTATGTGTAGATGTTGTAAGTTCCTGCTGCCCATGGACATGGGACATCCTTGCACAGCAAGTAACAATGGGTCAAACTTCATCTATTCATATGCAGGTCAACAAGATCAGCTTAAACCTGCAAGGCTGTTTTGTAGGCTTACTGAACTCTGGTAATTATATAAAGGACTTTAGCACTTGTTCCTCAGTGTTTGATGTAGTGGAGAATCGTATTGTAATTCCACTGCCCGCAATCTACTAATTGCTAACTGTTAGCAAGGCATCCCTCCTGTTGCAATATTGAGATCACAGTTCGCAATGTGGAATGCTTGGGCAGATGAGGGCAGTATCTTCTCACTCCACACAATCTAACTTGCTGTGCATTGAATCACTGCAGACATGGTGGGATTTGCTGCACTCCCAGTTAGCTAATTAAGTATCTGGGACAGAACACAAGTTAAAGTTCCTACTGGTAGCACGATGAGTAGCATTAGTAAGGTCTCATTACATAAAGCCTGTGAAAACCATAAATATGTAATTCTGACAATGCTTTGTACCATTATGCTAATACGTGCAACCTTTTGTGGCAAAAATTGATCCTTTTCTCATCAAAAGTCTGCCTTTACTTTCCTCCAACAATTGTAGTCGTTGATCCTTGTGATAAAGTTGTGTGCTCAGAGCAGATTGACTATAAGCCGCCGGAGGTAACCTGTTTTATTTAGTAATCCTTGTGTGTCAGCCTGACCCAGTGATAGAATGTTCACCTCTGAGTCAGAAGGTTTTGAATTCAATCCCCACGTTGGGACTTGGAATCACATAGTCTAAGCTGACACTCCAATGCATTGATGGAGGTGGTGCTGCACTGTCGGAGGTGCCATCTTTCGGATGAAGATGTTAAACCAAGGTCCCGTCTGCCTGTTCAGTTGGACGTAAAACATCCCATGGTACTACCCGTAAAATATCCCATGGTACTATTCGAAAAAGAGATGGGAGTTTCTCTCAGTGTCTGGCCAGCATTCCCCCAATTACTCCATGGCTATCTGTGGGACATCGCTGTGTGCAGAGTGACTGCCGCGATTCTCCCACAAAATGCACAATCAAACCACTTTACAGTATATCCTTCGAGAAGCACTTTGAGACTTCGAGACGACCTGATAAGGTGCTGCATCAAGTGCAAGAATTATTATTATTATTACTATTTAAAGGGTATTGGTGTTGATTGGGGAGGTGTCAGCCAAGATGAATGTCTCCCCTTTTTAAAAAAATCAATTCATAAACTTTTAATTTTTAAACTTAAGATTTTCATTTTAGATTTAATTCAGAATTTGTTTCTCTTCCCAGCTAAAGCACTAAATTCATCTGGTGATTCATGTTATAATAATAATAATAATAATAATCCTTGCATTTGATATAGCGCTTTTCACGTCGGGAGGACGTCCCAAAGCGCTTCACAGAATATACTGTAAAGTGAATTGACTGTATATTTGTGGGCGAACGCGGCAGCCAATTGCGCACAGCAATGTCCCACAAACAGTCGTAGATTGAAAATGACCAATTTATTATTGTTTTGGGTTTTGGAGGGATTATTATTAGGCTCTGTGTGGAGTAAGGAAACTTGCCCAAGGTTTCGCCCTGCCTGGAATTGAACTCAGGTCTCTCGCTTGCAAAGCGAGTGCTCTAACCACTGAGCTACAGGACTCCACAAATGGTGGGGGGGAAGAGAAAGAAAAGTGGCTGAACTGGTAGTTGCTAAATGGAGCACACAATAACACACACAGATCTGCTGTAAGCCCACCTCAGTCATATCTCTAACTGGAGAGAGGGAGGGAGTAAGCGTTTGAAGAGTTCACACACTCAGTCCAGTCCTTATTATCCAGAGGTTGCGCTCAGATTGTTATTGTTATTGTTATTGTTGCACATATCAGATTACAAACAAGCTAAAAAAATCAGACAGGCCTCTTCCCTAGATCAATGCCCTTTTAAGATGCCAGTAGGATCCTTATGGCCATTACTGATGGATCAATGAACAAGCAAAATGTTGATGTTGGGTGCGGGGTAGTGTAGAGGTGAATATCAGTATTACTACACTATTCATGAGAGAAAACTGAGTGGGACAAGCAGTCTGGTGTAGTGAATTGCAGATATCTTAAATTTCTTTCTTTTGCTGGTCTTCTGCACCCAAGTGTTCATCACTCACTTCCCACTAATTCGCGTCAGCTTTGTTACAAAGCAAGTGCCTCAAAGGTGGAGGCAAATAATTACATTTACAAACGTTTGTAATGAAGGTGCTTAACAGGGAGCTGAATTAGGTTCTCTGTTGCTTCATTGTTGTTTTTGCACATTCTTTAATAACCCAAGCAAATGAACACTGCAATTTTTTAAACGCAATTTATTTTTGCAATAAGAATATCTCATTGCAAATGAAGACTCGCGAGAATATCTGAGCTGCTATTTCACCTCTGTCTGGAAATGAGTGCTCAGCATTGTAGTTTCAAATTGAGTTGTACAGGGATCAAAAGTAAATAAGACTTGTTCCTCATCTGCTGCGCTTGGTCTTTAGGGGCAGGTAAGGTTTTGAACATGATTGTGTTATGCCATGTAACTGCTCATTTTATATATACCAGTGTATTATGCTAGATGGCCTCACCTCCAATTATACACCACTGCCATTGTAAGAATTCCCCTGCATGTTTAGACCCGGCAAGTGTCAGATAAGCAGTTCTTTCACTCAAGGGACTGCAAGCGAGCAAGTATTATCCAAGGTCAGTCATCCAACGAATATTACAAAATGGTATTAGCAAATTCTCAGCAGGAATCCTCTTTGATGATTGCCCAGAATTTAATATGCAGGAAAACTTGTCTACTATCTAGTAACCTCCAGGGCAGGTTCCAGGTTGATGCCATAGCCGAGAGGCCTCCTAACAATAAGTGGAAGCAAGGACAAAACTGGAGTTCGATGGTGTTGCAAGTCCAGGATGTTTGTGTGGTCTTTGTTAGTGTGCATATGTAGCACTTGTAGAGAGAACCTGTTCTAAATTGGTGCGTTTCCAGGTTCTTTGAGGCTAATCTGAGCGGGGCAAAAAAACTGCCTCATTATCATTTAAGTTAGTTAGTGTCAATCACACTGAAGGGACCTACTGTGAATACATATAAGTACAGAATAAGCATTACAGATTCAGAGGTGTAAGAATCTTCTGGATATCTCATCTGGTTAGGCCACTGCATCTGAAAACCAAACCACTGCACAGAAAACATGTTCACATCAGTGGGTGAAGGTGCATGTTTTAATAATTCTTATGGAGTCCACAGGTACAACATAGGATGTACAAAGTAGTATGTCCCCCCCCACCGCCCCATTCCATACTGCCAATATTTTTTTCTTCTGCAGAACTATTAGTCAGAAATTGCACATAATTATAAGTCAACGACGGACAATGTAATTCTCCTCCTCCTCCATTCTGCAGTTCTCTGCATTACTCATTCTCAGCCTGTCAATCGGGATGGTGCAGACAGAATACTAATGCCAATCTTCCAGCCATAACCACAATTGCATTGCATTTAGAACACACTTTTATGTCATCTCCTTTCAGTAATGGCTACTGTAGTTGGTTGTTCCCATTGTAGTAAAAAGATAAATTGATATGATTGGGCTTGTGTATATGTGTGTGTGTGTGTGTGTATGTGTGAATGACTGAATATTTATCCCCTATTCTTTTTAAACCTCTTTCTCTAGTATGATTCAAAACCTTTGTATTGTCCCATGTGTCTAATTATTAATAATAATAATCCTTGCATTTGATATAGCTCTTTTCAGGTCTTCTAGACGTCTCAAAGCGCTTCACAGAATAGACTGTAAAGTGAATTGACTGTATATTTGTGGGTGAAATGCGGCAGCCAATTGCACATAGCAGTCTCGCACAAACAGTCATGGATTGAAATGACCAATTTTATTATTGTTTTTTTTTCTTGAGGGATTATTATCAGCCGTGTGGAGTAAGGAAACTTGCCCAAGGTTTCAACCTGCCAGGAATCAAACTCAGGTCTCTCGCTTGCAAAGCGAGTGCGCTAACCACTGAGCTACAGGACTCCACTTAAATAAACAATTGCCTGTTTTTGCAATTAAAAATATTTTGTGCATTCTAAACTGTCAGCTTGGCTCATTTGGTTGCACTCTTGTTAAAATGGGCCAAAATGGTATTGGTTCTAGACCTATTTCAGGACCCTTACGCATAACACATCCATGGAAATTTCCCATTTATCTGCAGTGGGAATTCTCTGGAGGGATGCACCCCACTTACCTAATTCCAGAACGTATTCAGCACAGCTTGGCAAGAGCCAAGCCTTTGGGACCCCTTAGTTTGTGGTGTGGTACTGTTGGCAATGATCAACTAAAACTGCAAACCAATTTTGAGGTGGTGCAGTACTGTCAGAGGTGCCGTCCTTCAGGAGGGGCATTAAACTGAGGTCTCGTCTGCATGTTCAAGTAAAGGCTAGGATCCCATGATTCTGTTCCACAAGAGATGAGAATGTCCTGCCCACTGTCCTGCAGTTTAATACAAAGCCACTTTGGTTGTATTATTTAGTGGCTTCTAGTTCTGGTTAAGGAGCTTAATAACTGTGCGTAGTTATCTTTCATTTATGATTATCATAACAAACATTTCTGCTGTTGCTGTTCAACCTTTTGCATATTGCACATGTCTTCAAGGCTTCACACAGCTTCAGAGAAGCAGTGATTTTGACATTGCTGACATTTTGGTGAAATGTTCCTCTATTAAATTTGCTCTCATTTCCCTCGCCACTGCCAGTGCATCTTCACCTTGTTCAAGCTGCTGGAGCTTGATTCTTCTAACCCATGCTTTTCTGTCTCCTCTGGTATTGATGCCCCTTAATGGCCAATTTATTGAGCATGCAGCGAATAAAATAAAAGGCACAACTTGGACCTATTTAAGGTTACTTCTGGAGCACTCTACCGTGTGAAGCATTTTAGAGACTACTAAATGTATGCTCTGTGGTGTCATTGCTTGCTCTTTGTGCCTTGTACTTGCATTTTTATGGGTTTGAAGGCTGTGCAGAGTTTGTTGTCAGACAGCCTGTGTGACCATGGCTATGTTCCCCAGGAGCCAGCCATTCAGTCAGTTTCAGGGTTTAAACAGATGAGGTAATACAGATTAACACTATATGACGGGATCATTAGACATGTCAGCCATGAGAGTAATTTGTCTTCCCTGCAGGAGCTCATTTTCCTCTTGTATAACCATCTTCATGTTCACAGAATGAGACCCTTTTTGTTATCTAAGGCTCCATATCATACACCCATGTAGTGGAGAGCCTGACATTTTCCACTTTTGATGCCTGTGGCAAACCAGCAGTTGCATAAAACTGTTGCTGAAAGGCCACTTGCTCATCATGGGGATTTGGAAAATAAATGAATCCTGTTCTCTTCAGGAGCAGAGCATTTATTCCCTCTGAATGCAATTTGACATCATGGTCTGTGCATTGCCAGTACGATCCCTTCTGGGTGCCTGGAAGGAACCTGTTGCATAAGAAGTGATTAATGCAGTGACTTTCGCTGCAACTGGCATTGCTGTCACACGTGGGGAAGGGGGAATTCATGGTGTTTACTTAGCATGTGGCAGATGTCACTGAGGTCACCTGTGGTAAGACAGAAGCACTGTACATGCTGCAGCTTATTCACAGCTAAGTAATTTGTCCTTTTGCTAGTATTCCTTCTCAACGGAATTCTCCCTCCTCCATCTTGCCTGCGATTCACGGCTCCAGTGATGAAACTGTGAATAATCTGCTCGCAACACGCTTCTGAAGTCTCAAAGTGGTTAAAGATCACTGAGTGTCTGCTAGCCGTATATAACTGTGCTCCAGTTATGAATAAAAACTGCACATGGAGCTTAATGCAGTGAACACTTTTACTCAAACTTACTCTTGGGGTCTTTGAGTGAGCATTTTTAAAAATATAAATTGGTGTTTTGGGGCTGTTTGAGGAATTCCGAAACTACTTGTTTTAAACATTGGATTTCCAGACCTATCTGTATGAGCAAAGCATCCCATTGGAAATTGATGACTGCTCGCAGTGGAAGCAACCTGAAAAAAAAGAGCCACCTAAGAGCAGACTGTGCCAATTGATAGTGTACAGTGGTCAATAGCATATTTTGGAGGAATCGTATCCCTCAGAAGATTATCTGGTTGCTCCAATCTTGTTAATTTATACAAACATTCCAGGTACACATCAGTTATTAATACCTACTGAGGTTACTGGTTTAATTGATGGAAAATATATTACACGTATATTAAAATTGTAATATATTATACATTTATTATATTGTAATATATTACACATGTGGCCGAATCTGTAATGTGGACAATCGTGTTCATGCTGAGCGTTTCATTTGTATGTTGTCATCTAAGATCCCCTGGTATTGCTCCAGGTCAGATTCAGAGTATGACATTGCTGTTTCCCAGATGTGGTCTGGGTTTGCAGTGAACACTGAAGAATTCTGTCAGGTGCTACATGAAGTCTATGCGTTTTATTCTGAATAAAATAATGAGGGTTGCAGTGCCTGTTCTACTGGATGTGCATTTTCTCCCCTCCGTTTTTCATCAACACCACCTTTAGATACATTAGAGGAAAGTAGCCTTTGATGCTTATTTCGATGGTAACAATATAATCAAGAAAATAAAACAATAATAAATTGGTCACTTTCAAACCACGACTGTTTGTGGGACACTGCTGTGCGCAATTGGCTGCCGCGTTTCACTCACAAATATACAGTCAATTCACTTTACAGTCTAATCTGTGAAGCGCTTTGAGATGTCTAGCAGACGTGAAAAGCGCTATATCAAATGCAACGATTATCATTATTATTATTATAGTCAGAAGAGTCAGTTACTCTTCTGTTACAATCTGTTTTCCCTGATACTTCATAGTGTTCCTGTTATTTATGGCCACAGTCTCCATTACATTATGACACCAAAGTATTCAGTTCACTCGTTGACAATAATCAACGTTCAAGCTCTTTCTCTCCACTTTGGCTGTGTATAGGATTCTGGTATCAGCCATTGTAAATACATACAGAACGGATTTGTGGATGGAAGGAATCTTCTGTCAATCCTTCTGACCTGCAAAGGAATGTGGACTCTTACATAGTGGGAACTTGAATACAATTAAGGGTTCATTGACTTTATAATACCTCTGATCTGTTAGGAGTTCTGAAGTTATTGTTCATACTGTATGTACTGTACAGTATGAACAATGCTGTGCTTTCTCCTTCACCTGCGAGAGTGTGGGCCGGGACTTTGAACCTTCACAGCTACTACTGATGTTGATTTTTGTTAAAAGTAAGGGGCATAGCCCTTCTTTGTCAATTTTCTTCCCCCCCACCCCTCCCCATTTTTTGTCTTGCTACTCTTAAATTCTTCACGAACTAATCAATCCACAACACTCGACGAGTAACAAAGCATTACTGTACAATAATTCTTCTGTGCACACGAAGTGATGGATATACAGAGAAAGTCTTGCAGTGCTGCCAACCTGAGCTAATCTATGGTATTTTTCAGTGTTATCTTAATCGTAGCTTACATTTGGAGCAAGAAGATGTGTTTGGCATATTAAGAGTCTTAACCAGCTGCAACCAAAGTTAACTGATAAAGAATGATGTGCCACAGATTTGTCTGTAGGGAATCTGGGGCTTAGAAATAATTCAAGTTGAGCCAATTTCAGAGGTTCCATTGCCCAATGTGTATTTCTGTGTACTTTGGGCCATTGGAGTACAATAGTTGCATGAATGTTGATTTGGCAGTTTGAGTTTATTTATTGAGAGTGGGATGAGAAATCATGCCATCTTTCTAGGAGTCCTGTGTTGGCTGTTGAATGCCAAAGGGATGATATTGATATGGTTGGTGTTTAGCAGCCTCTATATCAGTATATTGTGATTAATCCCACAAAAAAGGTTTTGCCCACAAATTATACAGTATATTTCTGTGAAACACTTTTGAGACATCTCAATGAGGTGATAAGGCGCCATATCAATTGCAAGTATTATTATTTTTATTATTATAAACCCTCTCTGGTTGAGTAAGCCGAGCACATGAGTTGGACAACAAAGATTCAGACTTTTCATTTCAGGATGAAATTATTCAGAACATTCTTTTTTGAAATAAGATTTTTTTTTGTTGATTCAATTCCTCTTGTAACAGTATTTTTCACTTGGCTATAAATATTTGGAATGTTCAGGTTAACGTCTAATCTTTCTATGAATATATTTTATTTCCCAGCTATTCATGTCAAATAAATAGCTTATGTTGTTTGTTGCTGACATTTAGCTGAGTTTCACAAACCTACAAAGTCAATATTTGTTTTAATTTAAAAAAATGCTGATTCGTCAACATTTTATGTGGAAAATTGTACTTTAAATATTGATTTCCCACACCCACCTCCTTCTCAATGTTACTTTTTTGTAAGAGTTACTCATGTCTGCTAAACACTACTAAACTCTTGATACACAAGGAGCTTATTGAACAAAGTCAATAATTCTATGAATTCTGTTGTTGCTCAGTCTTTCAGCTCTCAGTCTCTCGACTCTCTCTTTAGCTTTCAGAATTGGAAATGCTCCAGGTCAACTAATAATAAAATGATGATTTGACTGTTCTATTAATAGGAGAGAAACAAGCTTGAAGGTGGTGTGCAGACTGCATCCATACATCCATATCTGATTAAGAACCTCCTTGGAACACCACGATTCCTAGGTTTGAACTAAGGAGATCATTTATCTCTGAACTGCTTTGTCACCATAGGTCAATAAAAAAATTCTTTCAAAATGCCTGTGCATTCACAGACTCAATAATTTTGATGGTGCAAAGTTTTAGAAGGGGCATTAATCTTGCTGTGGAATTGGGAGCATCATTTCAGTGATATGTCCCTGTATTTTATGCAGTCGCAAAATATGTGGGAATTAGGAATCTATATACAATTTCTAGTTTGAGAATCCTTGCAATATGAAATTGCTTTGTAGCTAAGTGGTGATAATAAACAAATACTAGTCTTCTTGCTTTTCTTGCTTTTATTGTGTACTGTACTAAAGGAGGATTGGGAGTCAGTGTGGTGTTTGTAATGTGTAAAAGAATCATTTATACGTTGTTGAAATCAATGGGAGATTCACTCGGTTGAAGAGTTCAATTCTGTGCAATTGATAAAAGATCACAGTATGTATAGTGTTTTCTGGTACAGCACTGGGTACATGAATACTGTTTATCACATCCAGGTATTGTGATGGTCACGCTGAGTGCAAATATCATGATTGCAGTGGTCAGGGAGTTAATTTCTTTTGATATCCCAATGAGAAAATGTGGGAATCCAATTTATGTTTGGTTGATTAACTTACTGTCTGTCTTCAGATCTATATTATAGATATAGATTCAAAGAGATATTATATTCTCTTTGACCGTGCCTTCAGCTCCCCTCTCGACTCTCTACCCCCTCCTCGCTCCCTCCCTTCCCTCCCCTCACCCTGACCATTTCCCCCTTGCTCGGGTCCTGACCCAACTGTACAGCGCCTTGGGAGGTCCTCCCGACGTGAAGGGCACTCTATAAATGGAATCTTGTTGTTGTTGTTGTTGTAGTACTGGGGAATATCCTAGGTAATGTTTAAAATACTGTATCAAAATATATCAGATATTGAAGACTATCCTATTGGAGTGAATAATTGCTAATATGATTTGATATTGAATTGTGCTGTAATAACTTATTTTCAGTCAAAGGAAAAGTGCATTATACTTTCTTCATAAAACGAGGAATTTATTTTCATATCTAAATTTGTATAAATGCTGAGTTTGGCACAAATAAGTGTGGAAGGAGTTGTACATTTTTAGATATTTGTTTCTGGTAAGACCCTCCTTTCGACCGTGCTTTCGATCACACTCCTTCCCCCCCCACCGTCCTCCACTCTCCCCAATCCCAACCCCCCAGTTTGGATCCGAAACACTGACTGTCCAGCGCCTTGGAATGTCCTCCCGATGTGAAAGGTGCTATACAAATGTAATTTTGTTGTTGTTGTTGTTGGACTGTGCAAAGATTTTGCAGCTCACTCAGCATAACAATAAGAGTAATCCTTATATATTGCAAAGTGCAGTCAACACCCTCTCATGATTTTGCATATTGATATATTTTAAAGGAGCAGAGTTTATCTTCAGAACAGAGAAAATAGCAGCACTTGGTCAATTTTGAACTCTTTTTAACGTCGTCACTTCAGATCATTCTAGAAGAGACACAGGATGGTGCAGTCCAAAGCTGGTGTAAGCTGTGTCTGAAAAATGTTACCAGCAACCCAAAATGGTGTGTACGTCAGGCAATTATAAAGCAGTGAAATAATTCTCCCCATTCCTCAGCATAGATGTTGCATTACGGTGCAGTGCAGTCGGAAGTACATTCCGTTTAATTATTTAAGAGTTGCCTTCCTCCCCACAATTCTTTAATTTCCACATTTTCTGGTGAGCTCTCGTCTGTTTTAAAGCATTTCACTTTGTTGAAACACTGGGTCAGCAATGCTCGTCCTGTCATTCTGATATATTACCACGTGTTGATGATTCTTATTTAGTTGGTGTGAGTCCAGCCAAATGACTAAGGCAACTCTAATTTAGAGTGGTTACAATACAGTGCGTGACTTCAGTTTTAATCAAAAGCCCATCTCTTCAAGGTCAATGATGCCTATTTTTAGATCCATTGACACCCTGTCTAAAAGTTCATATGCTTTCGCATTAACTTAATGTCCTTAACTATAGTGAGTCTTGTGTTAACATCTTCATATATAATTTTGATCGAGACCACATCGCCACTTTTCAGATTTCTCCCTTTACCGTCGACAAAGGTGAGGTCAAAAATTTATAAGCTATGCAACTGTTAACACATTCCATATGAACTTAAACCCATTGGAAACATTTCTATCCCATCAATTTCAGGGAAGCCCGAAAAGAACACCTGCCAATCAAAAATGTCATGATGGGCCAAAGTGTTGGATTGCCCTGACTGGCAATCATTTTAATAATCTAAGAGAAATTGTGCAACACAAATGACAAAGTATTTAATACAAAGTTCTGGTATTAAGTATACTTACAATATAATTTACATTAATGTAGCCCCTTTCATGCCGGGAGGACGTCTCAAGGCTTCACTTGAACCTCCCCTCCAAAAATATATTGTGTGGAATTTCATAGCGATCCACTGCCTAATTGGTTTTATGGTACAATAGTGCATATTTTAATCCTTAGATTTTTTTTGCAAATGAGGTCTGCAACATTCAGCAGCCCCATGCTATAAACAATACAGTTGTCACCCCTCTAAATTAATTCAAGCTTCAGTCTGTCAAAGGATTAGTAAAACATCTCTGTTTCATCCTGCAATACACCTCTTCAAATCCATTTTGACATATTGGAAAGCTCGCGAAGAAGGTATCTTGTTAACTTTGTGCATTGACATTTGTCATTTTGACTCCATTGCCACTGAAGGCAAAGAGCAGCAATAGATTTGGGCCAAATAAGCTTACTCAGGCTGTTTCTCAAATGTTAATCCAAACCCTTTCTATGTCACATTATATAACATTTAGTGTGAATGGCATCTTATGTCAGAGACCAGTGCTGAGCACAGCATTTTCTAACAGCTCAGCCTTTCTCTGACTATTGCCTTTCAAAAGCCTTCCTGTTCTGTTGACAAGGCCATGGAAAGAAATGTGCTTCGTGCCCTTATTTGATGGCCTGATTAATGATGTAATCTGTGAAATTGTTTGCAGTGTCATGCCAGGTATGATATATATGGATGTAGGTATACAAGTAACTGAGTTGTATCTTGATTTTTATAGAGAAAGGAATTCAGATTTTTTGCCAATACAAATAATGTCTTTTTCAGCTGCTTTTGTTTGTTTATTATTTTAAAAGCAAACTTTGTGGACGAGAAGGGGAGGGGAATCTAGTTCACTTTTCAAAGAAACGCAAGTGAGGGTGTAGTACTGAAAGTTATTTTATTTTATTTTTTCTCCTGAAAAGCACAGTCTTACGATGGCTCCACAGGTGATTTGTCAATGTTATGGGTTGTGTGACATTAGAGGACATGGCATCACACCCTGGTCCATTTGCGCCTTCACCAAATGTCCACACGTGCACAGTTTCCCCAAAGACGTCACTGGAAGTGGTTCAGGTTTGAAAAAGTAAACTTAGATCAATACTTACGAATGTATCAAGACAGCATAACACGAGGACATGGGTTTAGAGTTGTAAAGGGCAATTTCAGGATAGATATCAAGACATTTTTCTTTGGGTAATCAACCACTGAAAAAAGTAGCTTGATACAGTGATGGTGGTGGGTGGGGCTGATGTGGGGGGAAGGGGGGAGGGGTGGTGGTGAGATGATTGTAGGTTTGGTGTTCTGGAGGGATGAGATTAGATGGGCCAAAGGGTCTTCTTCATCCTCTTGTGATATCAAATGCAAGGATTATTGTTTCCCCATTCGAGCCATCAGGGAAACCCTTAACATTGATCCATCACCTATGATTGAAGACCAAGACATACAACGGCGTCACTGCCAGGAATTTTCAGGGTCATACATAAATGGTACACGTCTCTATTGTACCTACAAGTCTTTGATGATTTCCTTTGTAGCAGTGAGGGTGAAAAATAAAAACTCCCCTCCTTGCTCCAATTTATTCCAAGTAAATGGTCTCTTTTTTTTCTGCAATTATGTAACACAGTTCCAACACTACGTGGGAGGAGGTTGCAAATTGCCTCAGTTGCAAAAGAGCCCAGAATTATTGTGCTTAGTCCCTGGATTTGCTTTTGCTAATTTAGCACCTAATTATGGACAATCTATTGGTGATCTTATGAAACTGCTCTATAATAGACATGCTACCATTTGAACTGGTACATTGTGTTCTCTTGGCAAAGGTGAAACTGCTATTTATTACTTTTCTCAGCTACGCCAAGAGGTTGAGTCATCACTGAAGCTTATTTTACGAACTTGTGGTCCAGTTTTGGATGAGCCACATTGTTAAGATAATTCACAAGCTGCAATGGGAAAAATAACTCTGAAAAGGAATCTTTTTATGTTGACATTAGTAGCTAAAAGGGATTCTTGAGGCATATTTCCTATTTTTGAAGCCTAGCCTGTCTGTATTTTATTGATTCAATATCAAATATCCATAGCCATCTTATCAGAATATACCAGTCTACTACCAAAAAGATTGGTGCATGATTTAAAGGGGAACTACGCAGTAAAATATAGATTTTCGCACATTTAAGTAAAGGATTCTTTTCTGCTCCTATGAACTTTGATTTTGTCACTGCGGTGATATACTCTGAGTTAAGTATAATAATGCCTGTCGTATGAACGTTAAACTATATATATCTGAGTCAGTAATAAATGAACCATTAATCATACAATTTATTATTTACCAGGTTGGTGCAAATACAAAACTAAGATAAGTCTGAACAGAAAACTGATGGAAAATAACCCAAAACGAGTTGTTGTACTTTATTCCCTACTTATGATTTATCCAAGCCATGCCTTGTTTTTTGCAGAAGGTCCTTTTGAAACGTGATCAGCAAATGGGAATGTATACTCTGTTTGCTCCTTCATAAGAACATACGCTGTGGACTAGAAAGGCCACTCAACCTTCAAAGAATAAGTCTTCCAGCAGAATCCTATTGTCTGGGCTGAAGAGAGTTTTGCGATTAGATTTTAACGTTGGGGTGCAACTGGCTATTTATCTATGTTTGAATGGGTCCATTGGACAGCCAAAGGATTTTTGAATGGAGTCTGAATTGACCCCGTACTTCCTGCATTGCGGTGATGCAAATCAATGTTCTCTCTAAGTGGTCTCAATGGCCAGGCTCCAGTATCGCGGTTTGTACATTAATTCTAAAACCGTTTTCACAAGAGCCAAGTATCCAGCGATGCTGATTTGATGAACAAAAACACGCATGAGCCTGAGCAACAGGATAGCCCATGTTGAGTTTGTCTAAGCAGGTCCATGAGGCTGTTATATATTTGTGGTACTCCAGCGCATTTTGCTTTAAGGTTGAAGTAACCGATCCCTCTTGTTTTGCGAAGCTCTGCGATTCTTGTAGTTTGTTCAGTTCCCTTTCAACAAAGCCACATTTGTAAACTCACATGTTCCATTCCATTTCCACTTCATCCTGCCTGGCCAAAAAGGTTGTGAAAGGCTCCTACTGCAAATGCTAATTTAATGACTCGGTTCTTTGAGTGAAACGATGATGATATCCTGACTCCACAATGCCAAAAGGGGCCACAGGACAGAGACGTTCTTATAGTAACCTGAGTGCGTGATGTTTTTTGATCAGGAATGAAATGGGAGGAGGGAAACCTTACAATACTGTGGCACAATAATTTGTTAATTACGGTCCAGAGTCTGTCCACTGTGTCAAATTGAAGGTGAGGCCGAGAAATTGACGACAAAAGCAATTCCAAAATAATTTAAATTGAGAGACACAAGGCATGAATGACAATCTGTACTGCACAGCTATTCCCTTTGGGCAACTACTTCATTAGGACTGAAAGCCTGCCTATCAACTGAGAAGAACAGGCAAATCAGTCATAGCCTTAATATTTTGACCTTCATTTTCGGCCTGGGAACACTAAACTATTCTATTGCATTTAGGAGTGTGTTATCTTTTGAGAAGCTGTCAGTGTATTTTGCAAAAAAAAATAATGCTCAGCTTTGAAGGGATTTAAATAAATATGTGTTCTCTTCTCCAAGGGATAAGAAGGAGCAATATTTAAAGGGGTGAGAAAAGCAAGCTGGTGCTTTCTAATGGAAATATTTCTTTCTTCAGTATCTTTTTCCTGAGCGCACGTTCTACAAATGTGTGATGCTGGAAACAAGATCAAGTGTTTTCCTAGAATACCGCTGTTGCTTTTCAGGATTGATTGTCTTGTATGTGAATTCCAACAAATCGCACACTTAGCTCTGTAATGACATTTCAAAGACATTAAAAACTTTAACGCAGTTAAGAACCTGAGAGAAATAAATGTCATTTCTTGTTCATAATCATTTTGGATAATCGTGATTTCGGATCACCCTCTGTGCACTCATTTAGGAGTGGAGAAGAAGAGGTTTGTTAATTCTGCAGTCTCCAAAGACGTTTGAGCAGTTTCAAACACAATTTATCATCTTATGTACCAACATCTCTTTCTTTTCTTTTCGCCCCCAACAAAATATACAGTCAATTCACTTTACAGTATATTTTGTGAAGTGCTTTGAGACGTTTCGAAGAAGTGATAAGGCGCAAAATCAAATGCAAGGATTATTATTATTTCTGAAACTGCACGTCTTTTGGTCCGCTTGATTAACTGATTTCAAGGTCCCTTTCGGCATTGAATCTGCAACATACTCGCTACGATTGTACACAAGAACAGGATCACCTGGTGTTGTTTATATAGCTTTTCAGCTTCTGCCTCATTTTAACCATTTCTGCCGCATCTGAGGCAGAAATTTAAAAATGTTGTTTATTGAATGAATGACTTAAAGAGACAGAAAATCTTTCGGGAGAGCAATTGGCAGAAGGGCAGCTGTCGTTTTCACATTGGCATTTATATAAACATACTGTGATTTGCTGCCAGCAGGTTAGAGCATTCCACCTGATCCATTTCTGTGCCGTGCCCACCTTAGAATTCAAGGTTTGATGAACTCCTTCCACGTTGCAGTCCACCAGTCTGCATACATGACAAAACCATGGCTTTATTTTGTTGACATTCTCTACAGTGCCTCATCTGGCTTAAACATCTTTCCAGTTTGCCCTGTTTGGAGTTGCTGTAAATCCTTGTCAACCGTTTTGCACAGCAGATTTCAGCCATAATGCTTCCTATTCATAGTATCTTTTCAACCAGTGTACAGCATTTCAGACCTGAGCTGCAGTCAGGGAGGGAGAAGGAAGGGGGGGGGGGTTGACCGATGCCATGGTCGAAGAGGTGGGTCTTGAGGCGGGACTTGAAGGAGACTAAGGAGGGGGTGAGGCAGAGTGATTGGGGAATGAAATTCCAGAGGTTGGGGGCAGAGTGGCTGAAGGCTCTCCCGCCAATGGTGGGGCGGGTGGGTTGGGGGATGTGGAGCAGGCCAGAGCCGGCTGAGTGGAGGGAACGGGCGGGTTGGTAGGGGGTTAGGAGGTTGCAGAGGTGGGGTGGGGCGAGGCCATGGAGAGCCAATGGAGTTGGGTGAGAGTGGGGGAGATGGCGTCACAGAGTTGGTGCAGGAGAGGACATGGGCTGCAGAGTTCTAGATTTTCTGCAGCCTGTGGAGAGAGGAGTTGGAAGGCCGACAAGCAGGGCATTTGCATAGTCGAGCCTGGAGGTGATGAAGGCATGAACAAGAGTTTCAGCGGCCTGAGGGGTGAGGTAATGACGGAATCGGGCGATGTTACGGAGGTGAGGGAAGGCAGAGTGGGTCATGGCTTTGATGTGGGGAAGAAAAGACAGTTGAGGGTCAAACAAGACACCCAGGTTCCTGACTGACTGGTGAGTTGCAGTGTGCAACCATGGAGGTTGATGTTGCCAGAGCCTGAGGTGCAGAGGCGCTGGTGTGAGCCAATCAGGAGGGCCTCAGTCTTGTTCACATTCAACTGTAGGAAATTTGGCCTCACCCAGGACTTGATGTCCGCCAGGCAGTCTGTGTTAAAATATTAACATCAGGGAAGCTGGAGAATCCCGATGTCTCGGTCGATCTTCTGGAACTCGGATATTGGTGGTGACTTGACAGAAGTTGTTGCAGAGATCCGTGTGGAAGTAAAGTTCTGGAGGGTTAGTTATGACACAACTGGGATTGGCTAGTTACAAATCCTCTGATGAATCTTGGAGTTTTGACTCCAGTGTTTCCAAAAATCGCTTCTTCCCAGTGTGTACCTAAACCAGTAGTGCTGCAACCAATTGCGGATCATCAGGATTCCAGTGTTGGTCTATTCCAATCTGGTGCATTGCAAATATCAGTGTTGAATGCCACAAATGAATCCAGAATTTACTCTTTTGCTCTGAGTTCAGATATTTCCCTACAAGTGACAGCCAGTCACAGTTTGTGAAATTGCCAAGATATTTTAGGATCCACAGCTTTGAAAATGCACTCAGTTGACTTAAATAATGGACCGATCATTTAGCAATCAAACCTGCTGGTACACAGGACTGAGTGCATAACAGCAGCACATACGGTGACCCAACCATTGAGATCCTTTTTACAGCTGACTGCTGATGTTTTCACAACAAAGCGGCAAAATGTAATTTCGGTGGTTAGGTTGTTAGCTGGGTAATTTGGATCCCTACCAACTGAAAAATATAATCAGTCATGAGCTGAGGCTCATTCAGCAAGACATCAACATGTCATTGTGCACCCGGGAAGTGGCATCTTTCATGGAGTGGTTGGACGCATCCAAATCTTCAACAATTGTTGGAAAATAATTGGTTGTCACAACCCTGCCATTATTCAAGCAGCTTTTATTTTTGCCCAGCCCCTGTATTGTGTTATTCCCTGAACCGCACTTTCTCTGTTTCAGTGCTATTGTGTTTTTTTTTAATGATTAAATGCTGTTTGCAATCGAATCTCTGGTGTTTCGATGTGGCATTAGCGCTGAATCTGTCACTAAAATGTTAACACTGATTAGATCTCCTGAGGTGTCAGCGCCCTTTGTAGGGAGGGGTGACTGTTTTAAGGCTTCAATCACTTTATATAATTTCTGAAGGCTTGCTTTATTGGAGCGGGGGATTTCTTCCAAACCAAAGATTACAGCAAAGTCAACTTTCTATTTGATTTCGCAACGTTTTGAAATAAATCACACTGGAGTTTTCTGATGCCCTTGATGCGATAGAGGCAGAGATATGCAACTGAAGAATAGAATTTTGTGGGTTTAAATCAGAAGTTTATAGAGTACCGAGAACAACTTTGGGATTATCTACTTTTCCGGAATGCTTAAACTTCCTTTCCCGTCTGAGAGCCTCAGTGCCAGTCAATTCTATCCGAATAAATGTTGAGATACGTATGTGAGCAGCTTAGGCTGCTGTGTTAAAAAATTTAAGCGCGTAGAATTTTAGAAAATGTGTTAAATGTTACCCTCATTTGGCTTTCAGTCTTTTTTTGTGGGTAGGAATCCTTCAAATCGCTGGGATCCCGCTGACCTAACCCTCCCCAACACTGCCTGCTCCTGACGAGGTCCACAGTCACTTCTCCCCCACGGCCTCAAATCCTCTCTGTACCATTCTCCCCATCACTGCTCCCCACCAGCAAACCTATCTGCATTTCCCTCCAAAATGTCCGCTCCCTCTTCAATAAAACCCTTACTATCCATGACCTCACCCTAGATGAGCACATTGATACTCTTGGCCTTACAGAAACCTGACAACCCCCACCTGGGGTCACTGGAGGATTGCAGCAGCCTCTGTCCCACGATCGGAGGTCGTACTTCAGCCACTATGCCCCAAAACCCTGGAGCACTCTCCCTCATTTCCTCTGCCTTGCCCCCCCTCTTTCAAGCTCTGGCTGAAAACTTTTCTGTTTGACCGTGCTTACAGCCACCTCCGCCCTACCCCCAGCTCGGAGTCAGGCTCCGCCACTGTTAAGCACTCTGAGACTCTTCCCTGAGTGGAGAGCAGTATATAAGTGCAAGTTGGTTGTAACATTAAGACTGCAGGATTTTCTGCAGTTGTGCTCTGTCTTAAATTGGAAGAACAAATAGTCTTGCAGGCTATGACTGTATAGAAATTGGGAATACTGTTGGTGACTGTGTTCATCATCAAGGATATAACCGGAAAAATCTAAGCTGAGAAGAGGTGGGTAATTGGATAAACGAGGTATCTAAAATAGATAACTTAGGAGGCTGCAGAACTGCAGTAGAAACCAGTCAATGAAACAATTTGAGAATAGAAACTTAGGGCCTCCCTGTTATCCTACTTATTTTAATTTGCTTGTTAACAGTAAAGCCGCAGGTTTCCAATCATTTGGTTACACAGTCTGGGTGAGGACTATTTAAAGTGTGCTGGAGAGAGTAAGAAAAATCATAAATAAGAAACTGCAAATCTTGGTCCTTCATTATTATTCACGTGATCACCTCCTGTCCTCGTAGCAGTGCAGCATGATAGATGAATGTCCTGTATTCTCCGAGCCAAGGCTGAGCAGCTGCACAGTATGAAGTGCTGGAATAGACTGCACAGTTTCCATTTAAAGTCTGGTGAGTCAGAGAGAGAGAGAGGAGCTGCCCACACATATTTAGGTAAAGCACTTTGCTTTTTGTGCAGGAGTAGCATATTGAATAGCTCGGAAGGCTCAGGTGGGATTGCTGTTTCTGATGGGAATAATCTGGATGATTTGATGTTTGCAGCTTCTTTGTCAGGATAAATTAATCAGTATTATGCTTGCTTGATATCAATGCTTGATGCACTACCACATCCTTTTGGTACTGATATGCCGAGCAGGTCAAATACTCATTGACATGGTTATCACTCAAAAATTAATTCAGTCCAGTTTAATTTCCAACAAAATTTGGTCGCAAATATTTTTGTACTAATCAATACAGTACACAAAAACTCAAATGAGAAACAAAAATTGTAACCATGAACTAATAATCACATTAAAATGTACCTTTGTGAACATTGTATGAAATAGATAACATTTGCCTCATATATCACAATTCAGTTATTAGGAGGGGATATTATTGCTGAAGATGATGCATAATGGATTTGGATCAAAATGTCTGGATTTTATTTTAACAGAGTTTCAGATATATTTGATATGACTGCTAAAAATGTATTAACCTGTTCCAGACTAGTTGAGTTAAATCCATCATTTTATGCAGTAATTTGCTTTCTACGGCAGTAGAGATGAGATAAACATATTTCAATTGTATGTAGCCAGTTGTCAGATTCAATAATTTGATTGGGCAAAAGCAATATGTGGTCTTTGGCTTGAATAGAAGTTGTTTATCCAATGAAACTTTATCTGAATCAAACACTTAAATGCACATTTCAAGGCAACTGTTGTTAAAGCAGAAAAAAANCTGTTTTATGGAAGGTTTGGTTACAGCTTCCATACTAGCATTTGTTGTTGAGCAAAGGAGAAGATTTCTTGGTTTAGCGAGAGAATAGATGACACCACCTTTCCTTTATACTTGGTTTTATCTTTGTGCCACAGACGTTCAAAGGTTAGTGGAGAGATCACAACTGTTGATATTTGCCATCTTATTACAGTTTTTATTGGTTGCAATTCACCAGCTTATTTCAATCATTTTGTACTTACTGGGTTCAGTTCACACATGATTCGTATTAAATTTACCCTTTTAATGGTTTTGATTTTCTTAAGGTTAAAGATGTTCAGAGTTATAATTTCTGTTCGGTATTCTAGAATAAATCTAGATTCAAATGAATAAGATGGAAACTTTTGTATGGTCAGCCTTCCTCTCTTGAACTGACAACATATCCAAAGGATGGGGAGGGGGTAGAAGCGGGTGGAACTGATCCTTATCCAACAGAAATTGGACACAAAGCACGTGGGAAGAAAACTGTATTGAATGCACTGAATAGAAGTCTGAAAGAAACGCAGTATTGCACACCACTCGTTTATTTTCAGGGCAGCAAAAAATAGTTGGAAAGAGAGCTTAGCCTCCTTCAAGTGGGAATTACCTTGCAGGGATGAGAAGAGAACCAGCGATAATGTGTAACGAGCAAAACAGTGGGTTAGAAAGTCTTTGTGTAAACTCTGAGATTAGAATTTCAAATTCATTCGAATGTGTCTTCTCTCTGACAATGAGGCATCGGAGTACAAGCAGCTTGAGTATGACTGGAACAGGTTGCCAGGAAGGGTGATTAAGGTCAGGACACTGGACTCTTTTTTTTAAAAAAAGGCTTAACACTGTGATGGATTAAGTGGGTGCTTTGGAACGATGAGATGGGCCAAAGAGCCTTCTTCATCCAAACTGATCTTGTGAGTAGTCTCAGTCCAAATGTCTGGTGAGTGTGAGTGCAAAGCAAAACATGACCTCTAATTTGGCACTACAAAGATTTTCTAATCTTTCTCAGAGAGCCGCAAGGATGGCCAAGTGCAGTAAATAGAAGTGTTTTGCTAGTTCATTGTAGGTCAAGGTGTCGTCTTTCCGCATTCAGCGAACATACAGTTTTCTGAAGGCAGAAAGAACTGAAATCACAGAGAATGCTTGAGTGTGGCAAAGGCCCTTGAACCTAAAATAATGTATAATTTCCCTGGAGGTGGGTGGGGGGGTGGGCATCAATAGAAGTGGAAGAAAGGAAATGGACTTCAGAAAAGGGGTTCGAATTCAAGTCCCAAGTGCTGCCTGTCAAACAAACCAACAAATGTGCCAAAAACCTGGCCTATTCCCCCATCAGGCCACTGGATGGAGCTGCTCCCAGAAATAGCGCTGTTCCATCTGAGCCACTGAATAACTGAGGAACTCATCCGCACATGTACATTGGTCCTTCCCGATAGCTGGTAGCTGACTTGGCCTGATCCATGAGGACTGCTTTTTGTGGCTGATGAAAGGTCAAAGCCATTGGTTCTCCGAAACCACTACTGGTGGTACTGCTGGGGAGCTGTGGCTGATTCAGTGATGTTTGGGTAACAACCGTTGAATGAGTAGGTGGTAGAGAGAGAATGTGCTAAATAGCGCCCATGATGGTCATGATGTCGCACACTGTTTTTTTAACTCTATTTTTACCAACAAAATCTTGAAACCTTAGTTAAGATGAATAATTCACTCTTTGACCCATTACACTTGGTGTTCAAACTATTACTCTAACAGTAATACTGGTTTGGGCATAAAATACTCTCAATACAAATGTATCCGAGAGCAGGTGTTAGCATTTACTTCATGGTAATCCAGAATACGGTGCTTTAATATGTGAAAACAAATTTACATTTTTAAGTGTTGCGCTTGTTTCGAAAGCATAACTCAGTCTTTAATTATACCATCATTATTATTCATTGTTACTATAAATAGGATAAATACCTGAAATTCTCTAATGATAACCCAAAATGTTCAGGTGTTGTTGATTTGATCTACACTAGAAACCTATCCCTGAGGATATTTCCCATATCTCAGATAATTGTTTCATAGAACGGAGATGTCAGGGAATATTTGACTGAGGGTGAATGGATTATCCCCAGTCCCCAGAGTATTGCCTGTTGACTGTGGCTCACTGTGTAGGTAGGTAATGTCAACATGCTCCATGCCCTTGATGATCCATCACATGCAAAGAGTAATGAATGCTAGGTTATTAATCCATATCTGTGGTTCTTGACTGGAGAAATTCTATCTTATGTAAGCACATCATACAGTAATAATCCCAAAAAATTAGGCTGTAGGAGCAAGAAATGATCTTAACGCACAGCTTGAAGGTGCAAAGCCTTCAAGATGTGCAGGAAGATCCAATCTGATCTCTCTCGACACTTAATACACTTAAACCCATTTGCAGCTAGATCTGCTGAATCTGGGATCCAAATGCAATATACGTTTTGAATGCTTCAAGAGATCTGTATTGATTACACTAGGTGGCAGTCCATACCATCAGTCAACAACCTAAAACATGAAGATGTTCCTTTTTGTGACTTCATCTTCTAATCTAGTTCTGGAGCACTTAGTTTGACATACAATGTTTCTTTGTGTCCATCCTGATTCCTTTCATAATTAAAGCACAGATCATGTTTCTCCCTTTATCTCTTTGTCAGCGAGAACTGGTTTAGCCTTCTTCAGATGCTCTTGAAAGCTCAGATTAATTTTGAAATGTATTTTTTACCTTTCTGTGAACTCTACATCTTTCCATTTGTTCTGTAATGGCAGCTGGACCAAGTGTGGTAGCTTCGTCAAAAGATTGTGGATTCAAGTCCCATGGCGGTGGTGCTGTCATTCAGATGAGATGTTAAACCAAAGTCCCATCTGCCTGTTCAGGTGGACGTTAAACATCCCAAGGCACTATTCAAAAAGAGAAGGGAATTTCTCCTGGTGGCCTGGCTGACAATCCCTCAAAAAAAATTGGTCATTCATTTCATGGCTGTTTGTGGGACATTGCTGTGCACAATTGTGCTGACACGTTTGCCTACAAATATGCAGTCACTCGATTTCACAGTGAATCCTGTGAAGCGCTTTGAGATGTCTTTCCGTTGTGACAAGGCGCTGTACCAATTGCAAGGATTACTATTGTTATGAATGCTCCTTTTTGCTTTATAAAGCGTTAATATTACCTTGATTTCTGAATCTAACCTCCACCCCCTATCTATTAGTAATTGACAACTGCTGACATGCTCTTCAATATTTAGTCATTGCTCCTCATATGGATTCATCACCCTCGATTACGTGCTGAACAGCTTGCAATCCTATACGGGTGTCAGCCTGGCTCAGTTAGTAGAGATCTCGCCTCTGAGTCAGAAGATTATGCTACGGGTTCTTCTCTTTGGAGTTTTTGATTCCCCCCGTCTCTCTCTCTCTCTCTCTCTCTCTCTCTCACTCCCACACACAAACGCACACACATCTATCTACAGCTTGAAAGTTCCAATTTTTTCATATGCTTTTTCAGATCTTTAAGAAATGTAAGTAGTAAAGGATTATTTCACACCGTGACCGTGCACTGGTGAAACCCCTTTACTTCTATATTTCCCCCAAGCTTTATCCAATGCACTGCATTCGATATTCCAATAGTTTTTACTTTAACACGGATCGCTTTTGTGGGACCCTGTCAAATGGTTTCTGAAAATCAAGATGTTACAAGAGTCTCCAATGATCTCCACCACATCCTTGCAACATTACAGTATATTAGATAAGCATGACCTGACTTTTTTTAAAATTGGTCCTGGAATTATTGTGTTTGTTTTTCAAATGAGACTAGAATTATTATTTATTTTGTTCTGTAGATCAAGCTAAGGTGCCCGTAACTCTTAGCAACAAGCTTCTGAGCTTGGTTGAAAATTGCAACATCAAAACGACCCATATCTTCTGTATGGTAAAGCTGACATTCCACTCTTACTGACGTTAGGTAAACCCTTCTGGCAACTGCGCTGTTCTCCTCAAATAATTTTTCCAATCTGTTCCAAACATTCGAATCGAGGCAAGAGGCAATCCTTACTTATTGTCTGGTTTTGACCTGGAATCTTTGGCCCAGTTGTCACAACATTACAACGATCAGCATTCTGGTTCCACTCATTACTTTCTTGTGCCTCATTTCTTGTACTTGGTCGAAAAGCACTTTTAATTTAACAACCTTTTAATGATTCTCGTTATTGATGTCGTATTTTTTGGATAGGAGAGTGAAATGCTGAAACCAGTAGTAATGGCTACTCTAAGTGGAACTGTTTAACATGCACACAGGTTCAAGTTGATGTGAAACCAACCACAATTTACAATTTTAAATGAGCCCCAAACCAATGGGGAATCTCATTTGTATCTGATTTCCGACCTAATCATCCATTGTTTTGTACTGCATACTAATGTATTTTCATCATCTTATGTACAATAGAATACAGCATTACATTTTGAATAGATCTTAGGTTATGAGACTCCTTTAAAGAAGGATGAACTTCTTCAATGCAGAAAGCTATAAAAAGAAACGTTTCAACAGTCATCTGTTTATCTCGGCTGCCTCTGGTTGTATTGTTTTACAGCTGAAACCTGTCGTTGAGACAAGCTGCAACGAGAGATTTTGTGTGAAATAAATGCTGAGGGCAATGTTCCTCTTCATTTATGCCATTGAAATCAAACTTTGTGATATATACAGTGGCCAACAGTCATCCAGATAAAATGGCTATTGTATAGGGAAACCTTGTTTCCCTATAAATACAGTCACTACACTGGAAATACATGATATGCTTTGTGATACACTTTGATACCATCAATACTATGCCAAGTAAAAAGATTACTATCTTCCCTTGCCATTAAAAACTTGCTTGATTATCAGTTTAACACAGTAATAAGTAATTCTGAAAGAACTGAATTTTGTTCTGTTTTCAGAATAGTGGTAATGTTGCTAAAATAATTTTCAAAAGGGACTTGGATATTTACTTGCAAAGAATGCAAGGCTATGGGGAAAGAATGGGGGAGTGGGGCTAATTGGATAGCTCTTTCAAAGAACCGGCACAGGCACTATGGGCCGAATGGTCTCCTTCTGTGTTATAAGATGCTATGACTACGACACAGGTTGTTTTGGTATTGCTCAGAACATTCGGTCGAATCTAACTTCTCTGAATGAGAACCTGCTCTCCATACACTGCTGGTAACTGATGCAAAGCTCTGCGAGGAGGCACATTATGATCACTTGTTGGTTGAATTCAGTAGATGCAGTCATCTTTAAGATCATGGCTAACTTCATTAGACAGCTGGTAAACATTTTTGATGCACATGACAAACTGCTGCAGGATCAGCACACTGCAGCAGAAGAAAACAACTAGTTTATCTGATTGGAGCAGCTTACTGTGACCAGGCATTTAGTGTCATAGAAAGTACTGCAGAAAGGTTTGTTCTGGGGGCACACTTGTTCTTGAGCAGAGAATGCTACTAACTGGAACTAAAATGGTTCACTGTGAAAGATTTTTTTTAAAAAAAATTCAATTAAGAGGATGCAGATGCATTCAAAGTACAAAGTCTGTGGATCCTTGAAAGGCTGAATAACTGTAACTGAAAAGGAAATGCAATATGTGTATATCCGATGCACTGAATAATGAGCCACGTGCCAAACATTTGTTCAGTTGGAACTTATGCTCCATGAAAGGACAAGTGAATTGCATTCACTCTGAGAGATGGTTTTTTTTTGTTTGCAGAATAGTAATAATATTGTTAAAATGCTTCCTCCTCTTTAGCCTGCAAAAAAAAACTAATGAATTTCATTGTATTTACTCAGATGAATCAGCTTTTATTTAAATTGTATTGTTGGGAGTGGGAGGTCGGAATATTCATTAAAATATCTGGAAATTCCTGGAGTTCAATGAGTCAAATGTAGATCTGATTTACTTGGTACCTATCTAACCATTTTGCATTTTAAGCTAAAAGTATAACAATAATATTAATAATAATAATCCTTGAATTTGATATAGCACCTTATCACGTCATTATATTGTAAAGTGAATTGACTGTATTTTGTGGGAGAAACTCAGCAGCCAGTTGCAACACAGCAGTGTCCCAAAATAGTCGTGGATTGAGTGACCAAATTATTATTATTTTTTTGAAGGGTTTATTACCCCCAGAAAGCGATCTGCCAATCGAACTAACAGCCAGGTTCCTACTTACCCTTAGCATTTAACCAAACTTATTCTCTTGTTCCAGGACTGGAAGGTGCTTTGTAGCATTTCCCAAGAGCTGCCACCAAATGGTGGCCATTGCAAATGCGCTGGCTGACAGAAATGTTAACTAATAATTGAAGTCAACTGGAGAGACTTGTTAGTGCATAATTTGCATTCAGAGTGGATACTGTTGTGATCTTTTTTTCATGTTGTGGACAGTGATTACACTTCTGCAGATCCCCAGCTGTTTTGTTCTAATTTTTTTTTAAAACTTGTGTTTAGATGTTTAAGTGGCGCTAGCCAGGAACAGATGTGCGACTCAGCATTGCCAGCAACTGCCTGAAGATTCAAGTGGTTGAAAACAACAAAGGTAATTGGTTTGGGCTTTTTTTTATTTCCAGTCGGCATTCATTCGTGGATGGAATTCTTAGTGCAGTAAAACTCGCATAATTCCTATCTGTATAAATCGTACCATCGCCTCCTAAGTCGTACATCTGCCCAAGTCTTGTTCAAGAGTTTATATTCTATGCAAGTTTGACATAGCTCATACTTTGCACAAGTCGTATTATATGTATGGTCCCAACTGATATGACTTATGTGAGGTTTACTGTACATATGTATTTGTTACCAACATTACAAATACCTACACTTGTATTTCCTAGAGCTCGATTTGTGGTGAAGATTTTGGGGGAAACATAAATAATAAATCATACAATTCTATAACGAGACAAGCTGGCAAGAGTTACACCATTTCTGTGCCATTTACTAAGGAGTCGCGTAATTGACTGGATCAAAGTTAGAAATGGCTTGCTGTGTAGAGTTTGACTAGTTGCTGCTGAAGTTTGGCTCTGGCTGAGGCAATTCACGTCGCAAAATATTTGATGGAGTGAGACTTTTGCAGTTTATGACTATCAAACGAATGGCAAAATTGGCGAGCTGTGTTGATCAGTGGCTGAGAAGTGGTCATAAATGGAAAAAAGTTCTGTTTACAACTGGTGACAAGCAGGGCTCTGCAATCACCTGTCCTGGAGCCCCTGCAGTTCATAAGGGATTTTTGGTGGCGAGTGGTTCTTGCAGTACGTTAACTATTTGCTGTTGATCCCGAGCTTCTGAGGAGAGATGAACAGCACAAGTGTGACGAGCCACGATCTGCACTGTGTGAGCAGATTCTGATGAGGAGTAGCAGTGATAGACTTTAGTATAAATGAACGTAAGGCCATAGCGATGGGAGCTAGAAATGGTTAACCCCCACCCCCCAAAATGAGGGGTGTCCATTATCTCCAGTCTCTATTCTTTCAGTACTTTCTTTAGATCACACACTTCATACCTTTTCAGAACCTCATCACTAGCTTTCTGAGCTGTTCTTCTTGTTTGTTATGTTTGTTTGTGAATAAAATGTCACTGAGCTCAGAGAGAGAGAGAGAGACCACATTTCCAGTTGTCCCTCCTGGTTGTATGTATTACACTGTCAAATGAAACAAACCAGGGCAGCCTAACTTGCACCCTCCACTCTTCAGCGCCATCATATCTGCGTTGCGCTCTTAGACGCTACCCTGTGTGGCGGGCATTGTATAAGTGCAAGTTGTCATCGTCGTTTGCAGTTGCGCCATGGAGACCAGAGGAATACAGCTCGGAAAATGTGACATTCAGATCATTTCTGTCTGTGGGTCAATTGTAGTTCATGCACATCTTCAAACTGAAACAATAACTCGTGGCCATTTCAAAAGTCATCATCTCTCTTAAACTGGATACTGTGCGTAGCATGGGTGTCTCTGTGTTTGCCTTATGCAATGATGGTAAGCAAAGTGGATGTGTTGGCAGTGTGGCCCCAACACTTTCAGCCTCTGCTACATTGAGCTGTGAGATCGCTGTTTCTTGTCTGGCTTTTTTNAACACTTGGACCACTTCTGCTACCGGTGACTGTGAGATCGCTGCTGAGTGTGACGACAGCAGGCACACCTCTAGTTTAGAAGCAAGACTGCTGTCGGCTAAACCCTTGAGAATACAATGTGTGGGCCGTGCATATCTCTCTACTTGGCATTAGTTATCTAGAGGTAGGTGGGCAAGATTGGTTCTGTTTATTTTCTTCTTCCCTATCCCACACATTGCTCTGACAGACGTCATAAAATAATAATAATAATACTTGCATTTGATATAGCGCCTTATGTCTTCGAGACGTCTCAACTCGCTTCACAGAATATACTGTAAAGTGAATTTAATTTAAAGTGGAACTTGCCTAAGGAATTATACTGCAGGATCATCTGAGGCTGACGTTTGTAATTCCTGATTGAGAATGTGAAGATAAACCACGAGATCTCCAAGGCTATTCTCCCTTTTTTTTGATAACACTGCTTTCTGGAAGTAGCCATCAAATTACATGTGAACAATGCACAGGAATCTTATTCTATTTGTTGCTTTAGATAGTTTGTAACTTGGGCATGTTTATATAACACCATAGTTTTTTTTTCATGCAGTTGGAGACATTTATAGCACAGAAAGGCTTTTTTTTGGCAGGCTGTCGATGAGTCCCTCACTGGAGCGATGTAGTCTAATCCGATTCCCCTGCACCTTCCCTCCACATCTTGCATAGTATTAGCATTGTATTAAACAGAATCAGCTTCCTACCCCTCTACCCCTCACACACACACACAGGCGGAACTGAAAATTTGTTCTCCTCCAATCTAAATCACTGAAATAGCTATCAGAATTTGCATTAATTTACAGTATTTGTCAGTTAATGAAAATCCAATTATTGGGACCGTTCGTGGAGCAGGAGCAGTGCTTGGCACCAATTCATTTCTTGCACAGCTCAACCAATTCCGCTTACCATGAAAGTTTCATTAAGAACTGGTCATGTTTCTTGTGGATTCCGAGACAAGTTGTCTTGTTACACCACTACTGCTTACATACTACTCTCTGAACCACGGAGTTAAAGTCAAAATGTTTCCATTGCTTTTACCAAACTTTCTACAACACTATTTTTAAAACAAAATCTTCAACAACAAAAACTTGCATTCATTTGGTACCAACATCTGAAATAATAAGACAGCCATTTTTCTAAAATTACCCAAATTCTAATGAAAACATCAATTGTTGTGTTTGAGTCAAAGATCTAAGTTTTTAATCTGCATTGTCAAATGGGTGATCTGTTTTGAGGTGGAATAGGAATGCATACATCCCATGCCTGTGTTTGTTTAAGTAAAAATAAATATTTCACACATCATTCCATTGCTCTCACTGTAGGCTGACATCTGCAAGGTTCAGTTGCTTTGCAGAACCCTGGAGGCAAATGGGAGATCAGCAGTCAGGCTTTATAGTTAAAGCTGCAGCATAGAATGAATAACACAGAAATGGTGCTATTTGCTTTATTCATACAAAGCAAGACCCACTGGCAAAAATCATGCAGGAAAAAGAGGAACACAGTTTGCAGCAATAACATTGGTATTAACAGTCAAACATCAATGGAGATATTTCGGTTCGTCATGTTATCTGGATGATGCAGGGTCATCAGTTTTTGAAGATGTTATTTCAAGCATCAGTATCAAGTCCTATAGGTTCATAGGGCTTGTTTTGCTTGCTTGGCCATTTCACAAATAACTCCAGACATGGTGCATATCATTGTGATCTATAAAAGAAGCTGCAAACTTTTTCCTTCTAACCAATGTGGTTCTTTTCTGGATGTTTTAATATGGCTAAATTGCCACCTTCTCTGACACACATGCGCAGTTATTGGTCTTCAAAGTCAAAATGGGTGGGATAATTGTAAGGAATGGATGCAAAATGTACTAATCCCTGGGAATAGTCGGGGTCTACCTACATGTTCTAAGGAAGAACTGCACACAACGTTCAACTGATCTGAATATTGTTACTATTAATGGTACTATGTAAGCTCTGTATAGTTTTGATAAAATAGAAGTTGCCCTTCAAACTGCTCTCCTACCTATTCAGTCCATCCACTACTTGGCATCCCACAGGCCCAAGAAAAGTGCTGATTGTGGAGTCGTAAGAGTGATTTCTTAAGCACTGACATTGCTGTTGCATTGCATTACGTAAGGATAAGAAGTCAACGTAAGCTGTTGAAGGGAGGATGTACTCCCACTTTTTTCCCCCATTACTTTGCTCACCTACTTCCTGTTGAAATCTGATACTCATTTCTAAAGGCAAAAACAATAAGTTTCAGATTCTTTTTGATTGCAGCTTCAAAAAGTGCACGTTTTAGAATGTATTAGGTTTGGGTGAAATGCTCCAAAATCACACTGCCTGTACTTTTGTTACAGAAGATGCTGGTAAAAGGTTGTACAATCCCCGCTATTGCATTTCTTCCCTCTCGCTTTGAATAGACGTGTGGTGCTTTCCGATAACACGGAGGTACACCTTCACAGTGTACTTGCAATATTTTCTGTCCGTCTCTGCAACTTATACATATTTCAATATGTGATGAAATGCACTATTCAACAGAAAAAGGCATATCCCCAAAGTGTGAATGGTTATCAGGTCTTTGTTTATACGCATACACACTGGACATTAAATCCAAACATTTCATTACATTCAGAGTGTTTTTGCATGGACCACGTGACATCTGGACAGATGGGAGTTCAGATAAGCATAGCCCCTTCCTACTCTGGATGCTTTCTTGGTTTGAAGGAACTTCCACTATTGTCAACTGCAACTAACAAATAGTGACTTATCTGGGCCAAGGCAAAATGCTAATTTCTAGATAAGTATGAAAACCTGGTAAGATTCTGAAACATTAGGGTTTTAGGCCCTTGCTGTACTCTGATCTTCGCGCTGAATTTAAATCAGAAGTGGTGTGAATGTAAATGTGAAGCTAAATAACCCTCAGTGTGACCGCTCACTTTTCATTGGAAGTACCTAGGTGTCTCAGTGCTGTGAGCTGTGGCTGGCAACAATATTCTAGAGACCAGTGCACAGCATAAGAATGTATTGTGCTTTAAAACTGGACTCCACTACCAGCACAAATTTAGGATTCCAATCTCATTTAGAAAGTCTTCTGTTTTACAGTCTTAAAGCCTCAGTTCCTCACATTACCTTCAAACAAAAGATGCCCAATCCCTTTCTGCAAATGAAGCCTGTAAGTGTGGAACAGCTGAACAAGTTTTAGAGGTGCTCCATTAGAAGTCCTTGATATAAATGTGATCTAAATAATCAGCAGAAGCTTGACGACTGAGTTTAGCAATGTACAATATTTGCCAAAATTAACTGGACCTCTGAGTGCAAAATCGGAACCTGATGCATTTCCTCGTTTTTCTCGTTCGATAAGCGTGCACAGTCAGAAATACTTTCATACTGTTTCAGCAGCTATAATTAGAATATAAATCATGTGAAGTGCATGCAATGATGAAAAGATTTTTGAACTATTACTTTGAAATGTTGCAAGATAAACATCATGGCTTGCATTGCATTTAACCAATATACAAGTAGTAAGACAATTTGTGAAAAAAAAGCACAGAACTAAGGGCAAATGTGTTTGATTGCCCTTGAAAATTTCAAAGGACCTTTCGGTGATGAGCAAGGTACGTGGAGATGTCTTGCAAGTGCTTCCTCTCATCAGGAAGTGCTGCTTTATGGCAAAGCAGATGCAATCAGGAGAGAGACTTATCACTTCCAAGAACAAAGTGAAAAATGAAGAAGTTGCAGGCTTTCGAAGATGAATTGCTCTCATAAACATCCCGTCTGACTAAAATTAGTTGGCAAAGTGCCAACACTGAAAACTTAAGATCTGATCCAGTGCCAGGGCAAGAAATCACCTTCTGTGAATCTTTCATAAAGTGAATGAAATGTCAGCACTGCCAGCAATCCGTGTGAACCTAAAGATATCTATTGCATGACCCACTAGTCAGCAGGAATGCACAGCGTCACAGAGAGATGAGGCAATGGTTAATTTTTCAAAGCAGTGCAAACGATGGTCATTTGGAAAACAATATTTTGCAGCGCTGTAGTTCATCATTGAACTCTCTCGCCAAATCGCTCAAGAAAACATTAAAATGTGAGCTGTCACATTTATTGCATTTAAACCCAAACTCCCTTGTGCATCCTTAGTCACAACTACACTTTATCTGATCAAGCTTGGAGTGAATTGTAGCATCAGAACAGCACATGCTAGTCCAGTAGGGCAAGAGCAACAAGTTGCATTTATATAGTGCCTTATATGTATTAACGTCTTACAGCGCTTAAACCTTACCTCATCTGTGACCATCTCACTCATGCACTTAGGTCACTTTTTCAACTTTTCTCTTTTTTTGATTTCATTTAAAACTGACTGTTTTAAAATGGTTTAATAACTGTGAAAAGCACTCAATGATGGTAGATCACCCATAAGGGCAAAGTCTTTTGACAGCCCTTAACATAGTTTTCACTGTATTTACTGAGTGAACCAAAACTGGTCCAATCACGATGCTGATTTGACACTCATCCCTAAATAACATAGAAGGAGATTGTCTTGCTAAGACCTACTGAGTCATATTACATTCATTTTATAAAATTTAAACCAGATAACTGAAGGAGGAGGTTAGTACTCTGACCTCCCATTTCACGGGCTCAGTTTTAAATTCAATTCAGGCTGAAGAAATAGAAGCCTCATCTATTCAAAGGGTTAGCATCCTGTGCGATTTTGGTTTGTGGTTTCAATCTTTTCCTCCACCAAACTAATTTTAAAACTGAAGCTTCATATTTATTTGATGAAAAAGCTTTTAGCTATGTCAAGTTTTAAATGAAGTTTCCACAATGCAAACAGGGTTGCCAACGTGACATCCAGATATTAATGGCAGCGAATTTAGCTTGCATGAGTTAGTGACCTGTCAGTTTGATTTTAGCACCTCACAGTCCAGGGGGTGGATAGCTGCGACTGTGTATGCAAGGGAGAAGGAAATGACAGCAGTTCAAGTCATTTTTTACATGAAAGAAAAAAAAGCCTATGAGATGCAGGCGTGCTTCACTATGGACTGCTGCTCATCCAAATTGTTGAATCCCCTTAAGTCACTTTAATTTCCTGCCTCCATTCCGTCTTCTTACACAGAATGTGCTTATATCTATAATGCACATTTCATTACGATCCTGTTGTCACTTCAGTCAGATAAAAGGATTGGTAGCTCTATCTAAATCGGCAATATAATGAGAAACTTTGGTGGTAATAGTAAAAGCAATCAATGAAAGAAGTGACTTATTTCATAAATGTTTTATTGCAAAATTGCATGTCGTGAATGTTTGGCTGAAGAACAACAACAAATTGGATTTATGTAGCACCTTTCATGTCAGGAGGATGTGCCAAGACATTTTGGTTCACTCAGTGAATGCAGTGAAAACTCTATCAAGGACAGTCAATAGACTTTGCCCTTATTGATGACGTACCCTCATGAGTCATTTTCACAGTTTTAAAGCAGTCATTTCGAAACAAAAAAAGACAGCGCATTGTCCTGTGACGAAATCCTATTGTCACTTTGTATGTCAAACGGAAAGTGACTTTTACAGGAACCTCGTGGACCAGCAAATTGGAAACTATAATTTGTTTTGAGTTCCTTCCCCTCCCCAAAAGAATTAACAGTTAAGGTGCTCCCTTCATATTGTTTTCTGTTTTCTGGAGTTTGCGTCTGGACATTCAAACCTGTCAGCTCCTGAGTACAGACTGTTATTGGGTGCCTGTAAGACTACTCGGGAACCAGGTAAAACCAGGCAATTCACTCGCATTTTCTTGTGTACATTTGTACATGTCAACTTCTGTTAGTATGTTCTGTTACATGTTCACCATAGTGGAATAATTGTCATTTGAGCGGAGGACAAAGTGTCAGTCATGGAAGAGTGAGTGTGTGGTTGTGATACACATACTAACATCCACCTTCGCACCATGGTCTGCTACCTAACTGACAGATTGAAGCAGCACAGTGAGAAAGGGAAGGGGTTAAACAATAATGCCCTTGCTGAATAATTAAATGCAAATTTGAATCCATGACAATGTAATTAATTGGCAGAAAGGCAACAGCTATAGCTTTGCCCTCAATATACATTAACAAATTAAATCAACTTATTGTTTAGTGTCTCAGTAAAATATAAATACTGAAATTGATTTTCAATCTTCGGTTTATCAGCTGAGGGATGGATAGGCCCATTGGGTGAGGAACATAAAGTGATTAAACCCGAGTTCATCCAGTGCGCTGTCAAAAAGATGGTCAGGAAATGAACGCTTTCTTCAATTCTGGATTATTCCTACTTTCACAATTTGTTCTATATCTCAATGCTTGATAATTGATTGAAAGATTCAGGAATCTTTAATATCTGACTTTGTGTCCAATGATCCAATGGCACAGATTGATGCCAGAGATTAGAAACGTGTAAGCCATGTAAATAGTAATTTTGTGGAGTGGTGTTAATATACAGATGCAGAACTGTCTATTCTAAAATGTGTAAATATTTATTTAGTATTATATTATGTAAATAGAAGTGAAAAAAAATAGTCTCTACCCTACTAATCATTGCAACAGAAGCAGTGACTAGGTGGTGGCAAACTTTACTGATTTGCTCTTATCAACAGAAACTTGGAAATATACATTCCCTATGATCTTTTTCTGTACTGCTATATCCCAGTGACCTTGCTATTAAAGCACTAAAAATATTTGCAGAGTTTTTTTTTAAAGTCGGAAGGCCAGAAGATCCCAAGAGACACGGTTCTCAATTCCTGCTTCCGTTGTCCTGACCCTCACGCTATACAAAAATGAATTGGATCAATATCAGAGAAAGACAATATCAAATGGTACGTAAATGGGAAGGAATCAAAAATTGGTATTCTAGTGGATAGCTCCGGTGGAGAAGCTTGCACCTACCTAAGCTCTCAGGGGGCTGAATGGTATTCTATCTTGTAACTATTAGGATTCACTAACATGGCTCTGCAAGAATACTGCAGGGACGGAGAATATAATGATAATAATCCTTGCATTTGATATAGCAAACAATTAAGTTTGGTTTAGTCAACTAAAGAAGGCACATGTATAATTGCATAAAGGTGTTTTGGGTCTGTAACAGCTTTGCACTGATGCTTAATTGTTTCAATAACTAAGCATGCAGACTGTTTATTATCTATTGTCGAGGTGAAGGAGAACCATTCAGTCTATTCCACTGAGATCAAACCTTTCAAATCTTGCCAATATAAACAGCCCTTTCTGGCTGTGGAATTCGGGCGGTTGGGATATCAGTATCTAGAGTTCATGATTAAGAAATGTTGTACAATCTATATTCCTCCTCCAGCAAAGTTGGAAAAATTCCCAATGAAAACTCACTGAATATGAGTACTCACTGGCCTAAAATATAATCCCAATTAAACTTGTTACAAACTCATCTCAACAGCTGTAATATTCAAATCCACATGTGATTTTCCACTGTATAATTGCCTGTAGCTCACTGAAAGTGCAACAGGACGAATACATTGCTTCATTACACAGGAAAGTCTGTGCACCTAACCATATACAGTTTTCTGGGGAGAAATATGTTGGCCAACTTGTACAATAAAGAAAAGGGATGTTTGGAGATTAAATTGTACATTATCTAAAGGGAGAATTTGGACTGTTTAAGAGAACACAATGTTATACAAATAACAAAGTAAGAGTTCTGATTACAACCTTTTTGGTCAGCCAAATCAAGAGATATTCAATCAGGCAAAACATGGAAATACACTACTGATCGAACACGGACTTACTTTGACTCGGTGCAAATGTTCGGGGGCCTACAAACCATAGATTGGCCACCACTGGTTTGAACTGTGGCAGAGACTTCCTCACCATTGATCGATCTACGTTTGCATGCTTCTAAAGACAGGCTAGTAGAAACAGACAGTCATTAATTGGCTGTTGATTTGTGATGTTAACCATGCCTACCAAGCTATTTGACATTTTATGCTTTTTTAGGAAAACTAAGTATTTACTGATGTAAACACTACTGCTAAATCCTCTTAAATTAGGTCAGTGTGACATAATTACAGTATATAATGTGCAGAACGTCTCAGTTGGTGCTGATACGTGGCCTTATGATAACCATTGGATAGCTGAGTTGGTCAGTACCAGGATAGAGTGCTGAGTTGCAGCAAGGCTGAACTAGATATGCCAAGGTGATTTTTGACCTTACTCGATACAAAGCAATGCCACTTGTGGGAGGAGGAAACAAAATGGATGGCAGATCCAGTAATGAGCAAAACTGAAGTCCTCTATGTGATGTAATTTATAGAAACTTGAATCTTCTCGGAACTTCTGGCAGCAGAACCACATTTGCTGTCGAGCGTTTTAATGATGACAAGTGGTGTGTCTCGTAGATGTAGATAGTCACACTCGGTATAATGGATTATATTGCTTGCCATTTGTCTGACAGCACACCAGAGGGGTTCAGATCCGACTGCCACATCTTTTTGAATACGGAACCACCATTAAATAAAGTCCAGCAGATGAACGTTTAGGTCATCTTTTGTGTTCAGATGCACCAATTACCTCTATTAAACCCAGCTGGATTGGTCTGTACAACCATTAACACATCCACTGGGTTGACCGATTTTTACATTTATGTGACGGTGAACCTTTTTGCCTGGGAAAGTAAAAGCTGTGGCAGAGACTGGAACTGAACTGTTAAACTCCCAAGAACATCAGCAGCTGAGAGATGCCGGCATGGAAATTCTAATGGCTGAGATTGAATCATCTGTAACAAAAATAAATCCAAAGTGTGTACGTCAGTTAATCGATAATAGACTGAATATGGCATCTTGTAACACAGCTCTGGTTGTTTAGATATTTTACCTCATTTTGTTAGACACTAAATATCATGCTGTTTGACACTCAGGCCACATATGTATGAGCCTGCTTTTTTCTCCCAAGTTCTCAATTTTTTTTTAACAAGTTTTTGCTTTCACTTAAATTGCATATCGGACGCTAAATCTGCTGTTTACTCCACGTTTTGATCTTTCATAATGTTGCCTGAAGAATCGCTGTGTGTTCTGACATGTTTTAAATTAAATTCATTTGATGAACGAATTTTCTCTGTTTGATTTTTTTTATTTCACACTTGGCGAATTATATAAACCAAGTTCATGATTACTTTCCTTTGAAAAAAAGAAAAGAAAATCAAGTATCAGATCTACAGCGGTGGCAAATATTGGACCATTTGGAGAGACAGAAGTGGAGACATAAATAAGTGGTTTGCATCTCAAGTACTGAGAGTAATGAAATCAAGTTCAGTTCTATTGAGCCTGTCTCTAAATAGGAGATGCAATACTTGGAGGAGGTTTACAATTTATTTGAAGCTATGAGGAATTCCAGGCCACTGATGCCCCCGACCCGGTCTGTCGGGTTCATTCTACGGTGGTCAGCATGACCCCCTACATTAGCTTATCTGTTATTAGGAACCACCAGATGCTCATCTCCCTGGGTGTTGACTGGAATGGAGCAGTTCATCCTTCTCGAAGCTTCTTGCTGTGGCAAGAGCTCCAAATGATTGAAGGCGCTCTGCTTCTGGTTTTCGAACATTTCCTTTCTACATACCTGCAACCTCGCCTGGTTCAGTGGAAAATTACATTTACCAGATAAAGGCGAGCTATTAACCCCGAAAGAATCCACATAGAATCCACACCCGCTAATCTCTGCAGCGGTGTTACTTTGCGGAGGCTCAATTTAGTTGGCACAAATGCGAATTAGCAGCGATGCAGACAAACTTGATACAATCTTCGCTTTCTTGATGCAAACGTGGCTAAAATTATTCCGTTGCCACATTGTATTGGAATCTCACCCCATCACAACAGGATGATAGGATCAATGTTTCGCTCTATGCCTTCTGTTTGCCTGGAGTCAGGACCTTAGATAACCATGAATGTTGTAGTGTATTAAAGTGGGTCAGCCAGTTTGCTTCAGGGTGGCTTCGGTGCTTTGTGTTCCTGGGCAATGTTCTACTTACTAACCTTTCAAGCCAAGAATTGCTTTCAGCAGATATGTTTTTTTTTAAAGAATAAAGACATTGTGCAATCTTATTTGATTGTTACTGGCTATTTAATTGTCTTGTCCAGTTGGGCAGTTGAGGGGAGAGTGTGTGTGTGTGTAGGGGGGGAAAAGTTTTTGTAGCATCTTATCACATTGAAACATCTCAAAGTGCTTTACTGCATTACTGTCAAGTGTAACAACCTTGTTTTAAAGTCAGACAGCACAGTTCTGTCCACTTATCAGTTCTGTTTTCATCTGCCGATTTACTGATCCAAAACTGAATGGCTCTGCCTTCTGTGACTGGGAGTATAGATAGTTTGCTGTACATTGACAAGAGGTTCCTTCTGTATAAAAGCCACAAATCACCAGAATTACTGTAATAGGCGAATCATTCATACGAGCCTTCCAGCAGGTCAAGGAAGGTTAATGAATCATTCAGTAAGGTTAAGACAATTGACGCAAATTGATATCATTATGATTATTTATTTCTATATCTGTTTCAAATGGGGGATCAAATGGTACACTTTACATTTGTGACCTGATTTCAAGCTTCTGTTTGATTTTTCTGCAGTTGGTTATTTTCATTCCTCGTCGGATGGAGTTGTTACTGATTATGGATACCTGGCCATGTATAACTTTAATATCATTGTTCAGATGCCACTTTACAAAGAAGCATTGACGTCATCGCATTAAAACAAATGCTTTTTATGTTTCAACCTTATTGATTGGGACATTGACATATGTATTGGCTTGAAACAAATGTAATCGGAATGGGCTGGGCCTTGATCCAAGTGGCATCTGCAGATTTTACCAGTAAGTTATTGTTTCCAACTCTCTTGCTTCTTCTCGGTTACTTACCATGATACTGCGATTAAAAGTGAGACTCGGTTCTGAAGACTGCCTCCTGTTAATTTGAAGTACAATTAGAGTCCTGATTGCATTAGCCATTTAAACCTGAAACCTTTCCTGTCAAACGATGCGCCACAAAGCATTCCAGCTGCAAGCCAAACTATTTCAACCTTGGACACAGTTGTGTGATGTAGAGTCTCATTGGATAGTCAATGACGCACTCTGGGGCAGTAAATGATGCACTCTGACCATCTCATTGAAATGCATGATTTAATGGAAGGGAATATAGTCACAAATTAAGACCATAGAACTAGATGGCTGTAACTATTTCACAAAAGGGATCATTAAACAAGAGGTAAATGTTGAAGATTTTGTTCCAGGTTTTCTGAAAACCTATCCACGATAAATTTTGCTTCAAGAATAGTTTCTAATTTTTTAAGCCACGGCTGATAGTACATTGGCTCATGAACTCTAAGCTGCTTTTTCATCTGCTGTACTATTGGATAACTCTTATAACAATCTAATAAAACTGTTACTTTTCCATTCAAACTTCTATCAAAAGCCATTCCTACTCTGAAAAAAGTAGATAATACTATGAATAACTAGTCAGGGAAGAGAATTCAATATTTCATGGATTAGCCCTTTAGGTTATCGACATTGAAATAGGCCTTGAATATTGAAATTGGATTTGGCCTTGAATATTGAAATGGATTCTGCATTAAAGAGTTTCCATGGCTCCCCATGTACTAAATATTGGGCTTTGTCTCTGTAGTTGATGAACCATCAAAGTTACATTGTTTTTCTTTCGATTCTCAGGTATGAATTGAACTACAGTAATCTTGCCCACGTGTAAACCTAACAGTTAGGTTGCTGTAGTAATGGAACTATTGTGATTGATTTTAGTTGGTATTCAATAAGAAATTAAATTGAGTTTAGTGCGGATGTAGGCTTGAACTGAATAAAAGTAACTTGTCCAAGAATTCACCTTTTTGATAGACAACAAAATACTGTTGCTTCAATACTTCTGAAACCTGGAGAGTTGCCTCTCTGAAACTACAGCGCGGAGTCCCTTTGCCTCCCCCCTTCAAGGTCTGTCTCAAGACCTTCTTCTTGACTGTACCTTCGGTCATCTTCCAATCTCTACCCACTGGACTCCAACCCCACCTCAGGTGAAAATCCTCAACTGTGCAGTACATTGGGGTGTCCCCTCGACATAAAAGTCAGTATATAAATTCAATTTGTTGTTGCTATTGTGGTTGTGTATATCCACGCACAAACAGGCTGCTATTTACATCACGTTTGCGTGTGTGTAATATACACCACACAGGAGATGGATCAAGTGTACCTAGGATGCACATTTTGGAGCTACCGGTCAACATCTTGTGTATTGAGGCTTACACTCCTGTGAGCCGATGTTTCATTGCATGGTTTTGAATGTGCATCAATATCTGCATTTGGATTGCTGTTGCAGCTGAGGGATCGCCACTTTAGATGTTCTCGAATGGAAGTGATGTGACATTTGGCTGCTCTATACTACGCTTTTCATGCTGAATTTGCTGCATTAAAGGAGCAGATGCCGTGCAAAAAACTGCCGTACCATTATGGCAAGGACTTTTACTCTGGCTTCAGTGCTGCTGTGCATTGTATCTTCATGGGAATTGGAACTGAAGCTTGCACATGGATAGCCTTTAGGAGAAGTGTAACTAGTGCCAACTCGAATTGGGCAGGACAAATGCAGCGTTAAATTGGAGTTCTATTTTCCTCGTGTTTTGTCCCCAGTGGAGAAAATTTGGAGTCAGCTGACTACCCTCAGCTATTGCGCCCAGCTCTTTACGTTTGCACTAGTGCACACAAGTTGGAAGATTGAGGTCTTCGAGTCGATCGAGGAGGAGGAGGGGAGAGAGTGAGAAGGAAAAGAGGAGGGTTTGCGCAGCATTACATGGAACCCACTCAGCTTGAGCCACCTGATGCAGTTTGCCCTGCCGTTTGCAATCCCGTAAAACAGAAAGCGAAGGATATACAGTCGATGCATGAGTCCACTGTCACCTTTCATTATTGGAGGCTTAACTTCCAGGGGTTTATGCCCTCTCTGCCTTTGCGCCGGGGAGAATTCTTGTCCACAATCCGAAATTAAATATGCTTCAGTGTCCGTCACTGGGAATTCAAGTAAAAAATGTCCTGAACCGCTTTCTGAGAGAATACGTTTGATGGTATCTCTGATGATCATTTAAGCTCTTGTGGGCTTCTTCCAACTGATGAGAACTCACTTGTTGCTAAACGATATCTTTAGTCATTGGTTCTCTCAGTCTGGGTTTTGCCGAGATATATTGATTGACCATCTTCACCTCTAGATGAGATCAATTTAATTTAATCTGCTACAGCTGCAGCGCTTAGCCTTCTAGCTCCATTCTATGGCAGTAAAAATCGATCCCCTGTCTGCCTGCTCAGTGAGCACCCTCTCAGCACGTGCAGCTGAATTACACATCTGCCAGCAGGTTAGTGGAGTGTTGCCAGATGTTAACAACCTGTTGAAGTGGTCACTTAGATGACTGTCTTTTTTTTAAAAGTGGATCCAAAAGCCTTATAGTGCGGGGCTGAACATAACAATTCAATACAAATTCAGTAAAAGTTTCATTGTAGAATCAGGTCAGATGGGAGTCCTCATAAACTTTTATTGCAGGGACTTTTGTGGCTTGTTTAAATAAATTGTTTACCAAATCATCTGAATGAGACAGTTACATACATGAAGGAGAAGGGAATAGAGGAGTATAAGAGAGGAATTGGGTTAGATTTAAACCTGGATTTTAGACAGTATATTCAGGTATGTGTGGGTGTGGAACAGGGGGAGAACAATATAAGGATAGTTTCACTCAAAGTTGGGAAACCTACCCAAAATCTGCAGCTTTTGGTATGTGTTATACAAACCTATTATTTTAGGTTTCTTCCTGCATTGATCTCCCATCAAGTTAAAACACGTACTGTTTAAGCCAGTTTGGGCCAGTCAAAATCCCCAAGCGTTCACTTAAGTAGAAGTGATTGTATGATAGTTATCGTTCTTTGATTCTGTTAATTTTTTTTCATTGATCTTTGACAGAGGTAGGTAAGGAAAGCAAAGACTGGGGAGGTTCATTTCTTCATTCAGGTCAGGTCTGATGGATTAAACTAATCAACTTATTTCTCTTGCCAATATGATTTTTTTTCAAATAACTGAATGTTCTGGGCTTGACAGTTGGAGCTGTTGAAATAATCTGTGTTGCATTGTGCAAAAGGATGACCCAATTAAACTGGGCTAGCTGAGAGACAAATGTTGTGGTATCAAAGGCAGCTTCAATGCGGCACTGAGAAAATCTGAGAATAATCCAATGATGCCCATAGCTTGCAAGCAACATGGCGAAAACATCTGGTGGAAGTCATGGCAAATTAAAACTGCTTGAAAAGCAAATCACCAGGGCCTTGGTTAAAATACACTCTTAATTGATGCTCGCTTTGTTAAGTGAAGTCAGTCCCATCCCTTGCATTGTCAGAATATCAATTAAGTTGATTTATTGCAACTGCTTTTACTTTAAATATTTCTGCAGTCATTTTTCAGATCGGCTGTGATGGATTGGGAGGTGATCTGCAAATTGATTTACTTTTGAAAAAAAATGCAACATGGTCAATTTCAGTGTCGTGATAGGCTCCTCGGAAAGGCTGAATTATTGACAGTGTATTGATAGTGAGAAATGCACAGGACTGTTATTTGGATGCCTCTTCACAACTCTAATATTTGGGTTCAACAGCTCGATGAGCCAACATTGTTGCTGCATTTTTCAGGAAATCCGAGGAAGCACTTTGAAAAAAATCCTCCTGATGTGAGGATTTTAAGAATTATTTCTTGTGCCTGAATTTATGGGGTCAACTGGCCTCCCTCCGGTGGGCAATTGGTATGAACATCCGAAGAATGTTTGTGTGAGAGGGAAAAAAAGGAGTTTTTGTTTATTTTCCTCTTGAGCAATAGGCACAGAGCTGATAAACACAGCATAGAAAGTAATTGGCGGTATAAAATTCCAGGAGGGAAATGGAACCAGTTGTATAATTACATTGTGTGAAAATATAATTAAGTAAAGTTACAGCGTAAAAAAGATTACAAAGAAAAGCAAGATTCTCATAATCATAAAGTACTGAATATGTACCGTTATTGATGCAAACATACAAAATATATAGTGCACATTACTATGTGTAAGAATTCGATTTACTATTTATTCTATTGGAGGTAATGCCTGTTGATAAAAGTGACCTTGGTCCTGAGAGCACTATCTATCTACAGAACGAAGGACAATTCTGCAGGCTTTCTGTGGCCTAGAAGACGTGTAGTTCAACATATCTGGGTGGCTTCTGTTTGATCCGCTAATAATAATAATAATCCTTGCATTTGATATAGCGCTTTTCACGTCGGGAGGACGTCCCAAAGCGCTTCACAGAATATACTGTAACGTGAATTGACTGTATATTTGAGGGCGAACGCGGCAGCCAATTGCGCACAGCAATGTCCCACAAACAGTCGTAGGTTGAAAATGACCAATTTTATTATATTGTTTTTGGTTTTTTGGAGGATTATTATTAGGTGTGTGGAGTAAGGAAACTTGCCCAAGGTTTCGCCCTCTGCCTGGAATTGAACTCAGGTCTCTCGCTTGCAAAGCGAGTGCTCTAACCACTGAGCGACAGGACTCCACTAATAAAGCTCAGCTCCAGGTGGTGGCATTTTGTCAAGTAACCAGAAGAGCTTAGCTGCTAACATTAGGTAGGAGATTGTGATAGAACGTATTATCCCATTGTGATAGAACGTATTATTGCATTGTGAATTATACATATCACATCAGGTGCATTGTTTAGTGTGAAATGCCTTGCAAGGCAGCAATAGGTTGAGAACTTGAGATCAAGTCAAACTTATTAGTTTTCTAGTTAGAGATGTTCAATGTTATTGTAATCCTGAGATGCTTTACTGCTTTTGGATATTGTGTCATTTGACAAGTGTTAATATCAGAATTTTTAACTAAATCTTGCAAGGGATTAACATTGCATGGTATATGCACTGCAAAGCAGAGTAACGATCTGTTGGTGTTGGTTTTATTTATTGAGTAGTTTGGTTTGACCAGCCTTAAATACTGTCTTACAAACAAACTGGTGACAGCTGCTATAAGCCCATTACAGCATAACTTGCTTCTGTGTTAAGTCTGTGAACAACTGTTCAGTATTTTAAGGGCCAATTGATTTTTCTTTGTACCAAAGATCCAATTGTTGGATCTTTCCGTTAATTTAATTTAAAAACTCTGTCATATTAAGCTGAGAACAAGGATCAAATTCCAAGCATTCTGTACCTAGCGGGCTATCAATGCCTATCTTTTTCGTACTGTGGCCTGGAAGCTTACTGGATTGGTAACCAGTGCTCATATCAACCCTGTACCAGAGCTGTCCAACCAGTGGCCACTGGCAACATGTGGCTATTTTCCTTTTCAGCTGTAGCCACTTCCACATTGATTAATCAATTTATGGGATTGAAATGGATCTTCTATTGCCTTATCACATCAAAAGATCTCAAAGGCTGGTGTACATGTGCCCACTGGTTTGGACAGCGTTGCCCTAAACTAGTCCAAAGTAATTATTGTCCTTCATCTCTTCTTCTCTTTGCAGGTTCCTCATGTTTAGTGAACGTGTTTAGGTTTAAAACACAAGAGGTTTTGAAACGCACAATCAAAGTTAGCTGAAATAAAATCTATTGCAAATTCCAAGGAATTGACCAAGGGCGAAACCTTGGACGAGTTTCCTTACTCCACACGCCTAATAATAATCCCTCCAAAGACAAAACAATAATAAATTGGTCATTTTCAATCCACGACTGTTTGTGGGACATTGCTGTGCGCAATTGGCTGCCGCGTTCGCCCACAAATATACAGTCAATTCATTTTACAGTGTGTTCTGTGAAGCGCTTTGGGACGTCCTCCCGACATGAAAAGCGCTATATCAAATGCAAGGATTATTATTATTATAACTCATTCTTTTACAATGTGAAAGACGATTTTGGTTTCTACGTGGGCTGCAGTTTCTATCCAGCTTTTCAATCCAGTGAGGCCTTTGTGAGCAGGTTAACTGTGCATTCCACCGATTTCCCTGCAGTGTATACTGTTTACAGAACAGATGCTGTGATATTTTTGTTTACAGTAATTAATTTGCTGTGTGCTTTTATTTAATTTAATGAGGATAATTAAGAATGTGAAGGGCGTTTTTTTTTAAACTCTCCCAGTGCAAACTGCTTATCGCCTTAAAATTCTTCTCAGGAACAAAATATCAAATCAACGGTGCAGTTTTGACCCCAAATGTTTTGCTTAATAGTAATTAAATAGTACTTTTTTTAATAAAAGTAAGTCGGGGAACAAGTGTGAACGTTTATCTCTATGCTGTATGATAAATGTTGCCTTGTTTTCTTTCAGTTTTATTATTTCGCTAACTTCTGTTCAGTACAGCAGGTTACAAGGGTATGTCTGTCACTACAAAGATCTGAATCTGGCATGTGTACAAGAATAATTGGAGAGGAGAAAGCAGTTTCAGCCAATCTTCTCATAGTATATAATACACATCTTATGACGTTGGTGCCTCCACTCAACACAGTTTGTGCAACTTGTCACCTAGTGTAATCCACTCTCCTGCTTGCATCCTACACTCTTTAATATTCTTGTTCAAGTACCTGTCTTGTCCCCTCAATCACATTGACACATCTTAAACTACTTCAAACATAATTGATTTAGCAGCCATTTGCAACAGTAAGATCTCAGAAACAGGCATGGGATGAATAATTAGCTTATCAGATATATTTTTGGACAGGACACTTTTGGAGAATCCCTTTTTCTTTTTGAATGGTGTCAAGGGATCTTAAACATCCACCTAAAAAGCAGGCAGATGATAAGGGTAACTTGGTTCAATCTCCATAAGAGCCTCCGCCCTTCCTAATCATCTCTCCCATAGACCTCTGTTTCCTTCTCCCTCATGTATGCATCTTGTTTGCTCTTAAATACATTGATGCTTTCTGCTTCAACCACAGAATATGTTAGAATTATGGGATGCTGGGCCATCTGGAGGATAAAGCACAAGTCTTGAAAGTTAATCAATGAAGGCAGTTATGGCTTACAATATCAGGTGGAGCCTCAGTCACATTGACCAGTTATTTAGATATCGGAAAGAATGCTATGTAAATCATGGACTTTGTGATGCATTTTTGTTACCTGACTGTCACATACTAGACACTGAATTCCTGAGTCAGGTAATGTGATGTGACTTCAGTCAGGATATCACAATACAGTGACAATTTATATACTTCCACACACACTGTAAGGCTGCTACAGGCTCTTCCTCTCGTCAGCTAATTCCCATTCACAGTACATCTTAGTGCATCAAATGGAATTTAAAAAAAGCACAGTGTATTTCATGGCAATAGCACATTACGAAGCATCTGTTGAGTTGTAAAGGTGGCATTGACTGAGATATGTGGGCCGTTCAACATGCCCTGCAATCTCAACCAGGCACGAGAGAGAAGTGGAGATTTTTTCTTTAAGAAAAGTAATAATTTTTTTATCCTTGTATGTAAAATTGATAAGTCAATGAGGAACCAACCATGCTATTCACCTGCAGCAGCTCCTGTACTTAATAATAAGAATAATCTTTGTATTTGATGTAGCGCCTTATCACGTCTTCGAGACAAGATGTACTGTGAATGGAAGTTAGCTGACGAGAGGAAGAGCCTGTAGCAGCCTTCAAAGCGCTCCACAGAATATATTGTAAAGTAAATTGACTGTATATTTTGTGGGCGAAATGCACTTGAGCCCCAAAGAGAAGACCAGAGACTCATTTAGCACCAGTGATGGCGTATAGCAATGCAGACCAGTCTGTCTGTACAGTGAAGGAAACTTGCCGGGGGCCACATAAGCATGCAGCTTGGCTGATTGACCAAGGAGAAGTGCTGATGGTACTCATTCCTGCAGCCAATACCTCAGTGACCGAGGACTTTGTGAGAGTTTGAGTTGAGGGTGGAACAAAGAGCACAAACAACTCGAAAAAATTCCACGAGCCATGTCTGCGCAATCAGCTGGCAAACCAATGACTGTCCATCCAAGTCAGCAGCATCCAGTTAATTCACTTGGTTAATCAGCGATAACCTTGAGAGTTGCATCTGCAAGGCCAAATTAGCAGACTTCCACTACAGGCCAACGTGCTAGCATTAAAGGCAATGAATTGGAAAGCAGACCACATGAACCACAAACCACAAACACAGAATTATTACAAGTCACTTATCAACTGACACTAATGGGTTCCTAGGGAGCAGACGTTTGGTTATGGAAGCTCTCTGCACACCTCCTAAATAATTTCTGGAATAAAGAAGATCAAGAACCTAAGGCTGACTGAATAAATTCATTTGCACATTGAGCACCTCCAATTATGTGTGCTTTTATAACACTGCTCACAGTTTACTGTTGCTAGAGTGCTATCAATTCAGAGCCTTTATATTTTGCTATTAGTAGCTGGTCACATCAGTTTACATAAATTGCTTTGTCCTCCCATTTACTGAAAAGAAAGCCCTGGAAACTGTTTTCTTATGACGACTCATATAGGTTATCTTACACTTTCAAACTACAGTTCTTATTGTGCTTGTGCCACTTGTACAACACAGCCATTATTCCTCATTAGTAGTAACCATTTCACGTTCAGCACAGTCAAGTTCCATTGATAGTTTTCACAAACTGGAACAAGCATCATGCACTGAGAACAAATTGTCAGAAGGTGAATGGTAGACACTAGGGGAGAGCAGGAGAAAGCAGGTCTTTCACTGGTTCAGGATAAACACAGCATACCTCCTGACTTTCACAAGACATAGAAAATATAACCTCACCACTTAGTGGGAAAATATTTTTATTTTCTGGGGTAGGGAAAAAAATGACACAATATCTGAGACTGGAAGGATACACAGACATATTTTGATTGTCCTTGAGTATTTTGCATAGTTGAACAGTTCCTTGGCAACCAACACAGGACTGGAATTGCTACAGTTCCCTAAAGATGTACAAATAATACATTTATATGACAGTTAAACTTTAAGTTGGGTGTGTGGGAGGGGAGACAACTAGTTTCATTGCAACTGAACGTGTGTCCAAGTTTGCATGTGAAGTATGCTGCTCTTGGGGGGAAACAAACATGATCTACATACGCATGCACACAGTGATGTTCTCTGAATGACTTCCAACATGTTCTTTATTCCCAACCGGAATGACTGGCAAATAGTGTCTGTAAAGAAGAAATGACTAAACTGACAATCAAATACGGGTGAGCATGCACAAGAGGAGGGATAAGTGGGGAGCAATAGTTGATGATAGACTCTGCTTTATGCTGGTAGTTCTGCCTTCTTCCATTTTCTATAGTCATTCTACCAGCTCCTTCCCTCTACTGTCATTGTCACTTAGAAAATACATTAGCTGTTCTACTGATGGTTTTGATAGGTTTATTGGGAAGGGGGAGCGGGGGGGAGAGAAAAGATTATGCTTGATAGGATCTGTATGAGGATCCATCTATTTTTCCCTTGTTGCTCGCAGTCCAGAGAGATTTTAGTGACAGCCAATGGCAGGAAATCCTTAGCCTTAGTCTAGCAAGTCCCCCCATTTTAGAACCGCCTCAAGCCTTAAAGCTAAATTTTGAATCCGTTTCCTGAAGACACTAAGTCTACACTTGTAATGTTTGCATTAATATTCAGGAGATTCATAGCTGAGAAAGTAAAGGATTCCGTATCAGTACAACACTCGTATATGAGCTTAATGCTGGAGTGTTCACTGGGGAAATTTTCACCTCTCTGGGTTGATCTTGAATGAAAACTCTCCAGTTTGAAGACTCGTAGGAGGGAATACTGACAAGTGAAATACCATCAGCCCCTTCGAGGGAGCAGGATTGAGGAAAGGGAATTTTTTTTCAGTGATTTTTTTTCTTCGGTAGGTTTTACCATTGTACGTTTTGGAAAATAGTTTGTGAATAATTGAGTGCAAGAAACTCCAAAACATTCTACAGCTGTAAAGAATATGTAGAGGCCTGTAGCTCAGTGGTTAGAGCACTCGCCCCGTAAGTGAGAGACGTGGGTTCGATTCCCGGCAGAGTGAAACCTTGGGCAAGTTTCCTTATTCCACACTCCTGATAATAAACCCTCAAGAAAAAAAAATTAAATTGATCACTTCAATCCCCGACTGTTTGTGGGACACTGCTGTGCGCAATTGGCTGCTGCGTTTTGCCCACAAATGTGCAGTCAATTCATTTTACAGTCTATTCTGTGAAGCGCTTTGAGACTCTAGATGACGTGAAAAGCACTATATCAAATGCAAGGATTATTATTATTTTTATTATAATATGCAGCCGCTATGTATTTTTTTAAAAAAGGAGAACTACCAAATTGTACCTGATTTGTATTAGTTGGTTCTGCTTGTTATGTTTCTTTTAGTATTCACCATTTTTTGAAACAACAAGCCAAAGGTAATCATGTTCACAAATCCTTCCAGAAATTCCTCTTTTACAACCTCCTTGCACTCATTGAAGTGAGGTGCGTTGGTCTTATAAAGCTAACACCACAGTATTTTTGTTTTTATCCATTTTGCAAACTCATTGTCAGGATCAAACACTTGGTTGCAGAATAAAGCCTCTTCTGTTCCCTCCAACAGTGACTCCGTTCTCACAGAATAAAGCTGCATGAAGTGACATTTCCGTTTCTTACACCTGTTACCCTTGCTGGGTGTCTCACTGAAATTGCGAACTTTCTGCGAATGTGTAAGCAGCCTTGCTCAGTTGGCTCTGGTTGTGCTTTCAAACCCCACGTCAGGAATTTTGAGTTTATATGGTCTGGGTTGACATTCCAATGCAGTGCTGAGGTGCTGCCATGATAGCCTGCAACTATTTAGTTACTGTGTTCTACAACAAATCTTGTTTTGAGACTTTTCATTTCGTGAAATGCGCAAATCAAATGCAGGAATTATTATTATTTTCACAAACACACACCTCTCTACCCCTAGCAAGGTGTCAGAGCAATGAAAAAGGAAAGCTTGAACCTGGCTGTTATTTGTTTCACTAATTCGGTCACGTCTTGAGACCAATTGCAGTCTCCCTCCACCCCCCCACCCTTTCTTCGTGGGACCTGCTGAATTCAGCTTAATCATGCATGGCTCGGCTGCTCAGCAGATAAACACGCTGAGCCAAACGACGAGCATGGATTTGAATGAGAAAGATAACCAGAGAAAAGTTAAAGGAGACAGCGGCACAAAGAGGCACTTCTTCTGAAGCTCGGAGCCAATTCCCTCAAAAGTGATACGTGGTTTGTACGAGTGGGAAGAGAAGCTCTCTGGTTGCTGGCTTCTAATGAAAACCCTGCCTCTCTCAAACTCCCAGCTCTAATCAATCCACCTTTCAGACTTGTGTAAGCTCTAGATGTCTCCAGGGTGGAAACTGCGTATTTTCTACACATGCAGCTTTGAACAACTGAATACAAAATCACCTCTGCCATGTGAGATCTCAGCACGAGTCGCAGATTGACAGCAGGGAGGAAACGAGGTGTTGTCTTTTCATGTCAACACAACCACCTGAGTTGGTTAAACATGATTTTAATTAGGGAGCTGCTGATTTACTGTCGAAATGTAACCAGGATTTTACTCCGTATATAGTACTGTATGGAACACACAATTATTAAAATGCAATCTAAGATTATTTGGCCTGTATAGCGCGGAGCAACCTGGAGAGAAGACGCTGAGAACAGAAAGACACAGAAATCCTCAAAGCTTCTAGTACATTCACAGTTTGTATCATGTTTGGAACTGCCTGGAATATTCTGTAATAATAATAATAAAATAAATAATTATCCTTACATTTGATATAGCACCTTTCATGCCAGGAAAACATTTCAAAGCACTTCTCAGGATACACTTAATGTATAGTGACTGTATTTTGTAAGCAGACGCGGCAGCCCATTTAAGCACAGCAACGTCCCATGAACGGGAATAAAGTGAGTGCCAATTTTACTAGGGGGGTTGTTAGCTCGAACACCTTTAACTCTTTTCGAATAGTGCCATGGGATCTTTAGCGTTCACTTGAACAGGCTGACATGACCTCAGTTTTACACCTCATCCAAAGGACTTCACCTCCAACAATGCAGCTCTTCCCCAGCAGGACAATGTGAAGGCAATGAGTGTCAGCCTCAGACTTGTCTCCGATGCTCCCCAGTTAAATTGTCTGCTGGTCCTCGCTAAATGAATAAGTGGTGACTTGGTGACACACTAGAGGATGTACAATGGAAGTGCATTCCTAAGTGAAGGAGAAGTAGATTATTGTATTTTGCTTTACTGATACAAAGATACCAGAGCACAAGAGAGAAATTCACAGTGGCTAAAATCGAACAAAATATTGGGCTAGCATACAGATATACCAGATTAAAAAGGGAAGCAAAAGCAAAGATTCCTTTCTTTAAGAAATTGCTCATATTCTTGCACAGAACAAATCAGATGCACAAAATAAGTATTTGGCAAGCGTTTTATTTGTTTGGGGGAAAGTGAAAAGCCTTAAGAGCAGTGTGTCACTTCAGACTGACATTGCACACAAGGGATGCATTGAAGCATTCTGGTGCGACTGATGTGATGTTTGTGAAGCCGGCATTCTGCCCGCGTTGGCTGACTGGCGATCGGAACGTTATGGACCCCAATTATGGCTTCATCATAGGGTGTTGGTTGGTTGTTGTGTTTGTTGTTTATTCCACTGCATTGACCTTGCCCTGACTCATCCATCCTATCTTCCAGCTATTTTGGACCAATGCTGAATGGATGGAGCAGAATAGGTTTTCTCAGGTAGTGATTGCCCTTTAGTTCTGCTCTCTCCAGGAACAGCGCACACTGTCTGGCTGGCAGTTCACTGTGAAGACGAAAATGCTCAGTCCAACATTTTTTAGCAAGTGCGCTGCAGCTTTGAGTGGAATTGATCGCATGACTTTTTTCGGGGAATGCTCCGAGTGCAGTATTTCCACAGAAGCAGCGTGGCTTTATTGAATGATGTTCGCTGTTGCTGCTGCCTTCCTAGAAATGCATTAGCCGTGTATGTGGGCCCAGCATTAGTGATGCATTGGCAGTAAAAGTGATGGACTCTGTGAGATTGGTACACTTGTGCTTTCGGAAAATCTCAAGTTCTTATTGGCAGGTAATGAATTATTGTCAAACAGCTCAAATTGGTAACCACTTAAATCAGCTTACGAAACAGCTCTGAGCCTTTGAAACCTCTCGGGTCGAATATAAATGAATCCATGTGTCTTATGTTAAACCCTGTACCATAATGTAGAGTCAACTGGTGTAAAGCCAATCTCTGTTGCATCGCGGCCAGTAGGAGCTTGCTTGATATTCACTATGTTACCAGACATATTGCAGGCACCGTGAGTCTTACTGCACGTTTGTGTCTAAACTCTTGCTTATGTTCCACCCACAGCAAGGCATTTGCTACTGTTAGGTCAGTAAATAAGTGACCCGCTTGATTAGTGGGTTAATGCGCTGACAAGCTGTGCCACAGGGTCGGAGGTCTTTGAACACTATGTGCTCCCAGTATGGGCTGGAGCAGTCTAGGGAGTTCTGCAGCAAAGACAAAAATACCTCCATGAAGCGATGCAAAGCTTTGGTGATAGCAATTCCTCACTCTTTCAGGAGGAGGTGTGTGGGTATCGTGGTTCTATATTGCATAACATTACAATTTTAGCAAAATAAAACACATTGTACACGCATCATATTTGTGTTATATATATATATTGCAGATATATATAAATCCACTTTGCATTATATTCTGTGAAACGCTTTGAGACATTTCAATGATGTGATAAGGCGTTATATCAAATCCAAGAATTATTATATGATTATTATCACGGAGTCCTGTAGCTCAGTGGTTAGAGCACTCGCCTTGCAAGTGAGACACCTGGGTTCGATTCCGGGCAGGGCAAAACCTTGGACAAGTTTCCTTGCTCCACACGCCTATTAATAATCCCTCCAAAAAACAAAAACAATTATAAATTGGTCACGCGCAATTGGCTGCTGCGTTTCGCCCACAAATATACGGTCAATTCACTTTGCAGCACATTCTGTGAAGCGCTTTGAGACGTCTAGAAGACGTGAAAAGCGCTATATCAAATGCAAGGATTATTATTATTTATTATCAGCGCTAAGCAGGGATATAAGATATTCATGTCCATATGGGAATGTGAAGAATAAATATTAATGTGTATTTTCTGAGAATACCCCAGTGCAGTTTGGGAGGGAAGAATCATTGAAGCTCGCATTGAAAGGAATTTCAATTCGAAATTCCACCGCACTTGTGTTTAAATAGGAATGGTTTGTGAGGCTTAATGCGCGCAGTTCAGAGGAAAGGATAAAGAGAATAAGCTATCTTACACCTGCTTCCTAGGAGCTAAGAGAATGATTTTCTAAGCTTGTTATATATTTGATTATAGATTTTGTTGTTGCCAGAGACATTACTTTGTCTCTTTGTCTTACTTTGTTTTATGATACCAGTGGTGTGTAATTTTTCCTGAGAACGGATGGAAGCCAAAAGCAGGGGAATGTATTGCCTATTAAATGACAGTCCTTTCTTTTGCATAAAATCTACAGCCCCAAAAATGGGTCATTCCCAACTAGTCCATGCTGATGTTTATAATCCACATGAATCTTCACCGATGCCATAAACACCATAGGAACACCAAGTTCCTGTTTGTGTGGTTTTATCTAATTTTCTAGACACGTCTCACCAGGAGCAGAAGGAAAAGCCTTGGGAGTAAAGTTCATACAAGTGCGTTTTTGAGTCAATAAACCTCCTGCAAAACGAATGCACAACATGGAATTCATGACCTAGCATAGCAGAGTATTCATTAGGTAGGACAGTCATTGCAGCGGCAGTCAAGATTTACAAATGCCTAAATTGCTCGGCACCTCCAGTAAATCCTTCTGTCTCTAAAAATGAAGCATTGATTGATTCAGTCAGTTGTACAGCACCTGTATCAAATGGCTCCACAGCTCATAAACGTATAATTGTGGACAGATCTTTTTTTCCTCTCTGTGTGTTGTTCATATTAACAATGGAAATCAAATCTTTACAATCCACTGAGCCCTCAACAAAGCTCTTCTGCTGAGCTGGTGAGAAAATGTTTTTTTTAATATTATTCAGTCCCTTTGTGTGTTAAAGATACAGCTTGCTATTTTAAAATAATTGCTGAGTTTTTTGCTTTAGGTTTAGTCTTGAAATGTAAAAGCTGTCGCAAAAAAACTCATTTCAATGGGAGTCTGATTTCACGGAGTGCTCTTTGATTTCTTTGCTGTATCGTTTTAATGATGAAGTCTTTTGTGGTTTTAGCATGTGGATTAGAGGCAATCATTCTATTTTTTAAAAATTAAATAGTTTATTGTTCCTGTCTTAAATCAGTGCCATAAGCTGACATTTATACGTATCTGACAAAAGCATTTATAAGGTTCACCATTCAAACCCATTTTTACAGATTCCTAAAATGCTGCAGATGATGGGAGTAGAATTCAATTTATTCTTTTCTTCAATATATTTTTGAAGATGATTTAAATATGCATTGCAAATGGCCAAGAAAGACAGAAAAGATAGGAGAGGAAGAGTAGCGCTATATGTTGGATAACCTGAAGACTAATAAAGCAGATTGATATCTCACAGGAAAGCCATCAAGTGAATTAGTTGGATTGGATTGAAGTCAAATGGCTTGGGTTAATAAATAGGTGTGGCACAACATTGAGCTGCCCCCTCTGTGCAGAATATGAATAAGGTATGATGTGTGATGAAATACAAGTATTTAGAGGCAAAAATGTTTAGAAATGGACGGTCTTGATCACCCATTACAAGGCAGAGACATCTGAGTGTTAGTGAAGTGAAACTATGTGAATGTGGTTCTTGCTTACTTTCAAAAAATATAATATTGACCATGAATACAAACATATCATTGTCAATGTTTTGCTTCCTCTTGCTTGAAGACGTATTCTACAACCCGTTGGGTAGAACCGCAACCCATTTCATGTATAAGAAGAACTTATACAATTGCAGTAACGTTTTTCACAGAGATTAAGAGGCTGAGATTTTTTACAAGTGGAGCGAAGCCAACATAAGCCGCGACACAAGAAACTAAGCAGGGCATCTGTGAAGAATATGTCAATTAGTTGGCATTTGAGGCATAATGCTGTGTTGCTGATGTCCCTGTCTGACATTACTTCTGTTTGGTTGAACTGTTTATCTCCCAGGCTACTGAGCTGAGAACTGTTCTGTCACCACTGAAATCTTTCTATAAACCAGAAAGCCGCAAGTTACCAAAGAGTGCAAGTACTTTCCCTGCAATATTCTCCTTTAAATTTATCTTGTACCTTTTTTATGAACAGTTTAAACTATAAGGATGTCTATTTTTGGACTGGAAACGCCCCCATCTCATTCTTTATATCACTAGATCTTTGACAGATTCTTGGACAGTTGGAAACAAATGGACTCGCTGAACAAAGAGACAATTCAAACCTTATTCTTCTGAACTTCCAAGCTCTGTTGACGGGTGCAATGAGCAGAGACAGTTTGCATACAGGCAGCTGTGATTGACAGAGTTTCCATTCACTTCCATGCATTGTCCTGTCCGCTGATTGGTAATGAGTGTATCCCTTCTGTAACTTCTCAGGGGTAACTATATCCAAGTGGTTGGTCAGATCCCAATCCTTTAGTTGTGCTTAGTTACCTGAATGCACATAACAGAGCTCCGAGTGACAGGAGGAGTGCTGCAGTTTGCCTCTGCTATGTGCGCTCAGGTAACTAAGCACAGCTAACGGATAGGGTTTGTACCGGCCATTTGAATGTAGATATCCATGAGAAGTTGAACTCTATTTTCAAGGACAGGGAGCTCTGCATTCATACATTTGTTTGACATACGATGCTCTGCATTGTGCTGTGTTTAAGCAGTATACAAAGTATACTCAAGGTTAGGGTAGTTGGCAATACTACTTCTATCTATCAAATATGCTCACACTCACTTGTGTCTTCAGGTGTCCTCACTCTTTCTTTCTCGGGTGTGCATACACACACACATGCAAAATTCATCTCACCATAAAGCCCACTGAGTCGGATTTGAACCAAGTTGCTAAAGAGACCAGTTGGTTCAGGATTTCTGGCTTGTTTTGATGCTTGTCCCTAGAATTTTGTGCGCCCAGTTGACACTGCTGCCTGGTGTTCAGCACAGAAGGATATCTTGTGGCACACCCAGTGTGTGACAGCTGCCTCCTTCAGCGCTGCTTTGTGCTCTCTTGCTCGATACCTGAATTGGCGTCAGGTTGGCAGGCTTCACACAGCATGACGAAAGCATTGCTGTACCCTGGTGACCGCTAGCATTGCAGTTAGTCTGCGAGCTGTAAATAAATGCCTCGTTTCACGATTGCCAGGGGAACAGTGCAAAATGTTGTGTTAATCTCAAAAGCAGGGATGTCAAGCTTATTTCCCTAAATTATTGCCTGATAGCTGAAGATGTGTTGCTCATTTTTCTGTTTCCCCACTCGATCATTGCGCAGGTTTACAGTAAAGAAATCAGAATTCAGCAAGCTGAGACGAGATTTATTGTTTGCGAGGCCCATGGGGGTTTCTTCAATCAGAGCTTATTTATGTAGCAATGTATTCAGTGCAAGGCTGGAACACAGCTTAAAGACAGAGATGGCCCTTTCTGTCAGCAGAGGTGAGCTGTATTTCGAAGCTCTCAAGAAATCCAATCTATATCCAGTAGTTTTAAAAAATCCACCAGCCATAACAATTGATGTGATTATTTTTGCGACAAGATTTTCCTTCATCGCTCCGGTGATTTTATTAATGTTCACTACACTACAGTATTTTGATTTTTATGGAGTAGTTATTGTCACTCAAATGCAAATTCAAAGTTCAGGGGGTAAGTCATAGGTGCTCACTGTTCATATTACGATGGGTGTTTTTACTTTCCTTCATGCCTTTGCTCATTTTACTGCTTCGGTGAATTCACAGGGAATGAGACTCATGGATTTTGTTTAAGGTTAACTGGGGGGTGCAGTGAATTTCACCCTTCACCTGTGTCTTTTAATCTATTCCCGTCTGACAAAATACAAAGTCTTTTTTCTCTGGCAGTCTCGAGAGTCCTGGCGAAATGACTTTGGGGGCAGTCTCAATTCACTTCATCAAAGACACGGGACCACAGATTACATTGTCCATAATTCAGCATCAGTTGTCAGTTGACTTGGAGAAGGTGAAAGAAATGTAGACTGTAGTGCAAAAGGGGAAGTGGAAAGCACTGCAAATGACCTAAGCTGCTACAGAGTAGGAAGAGAGATCGAACTGGTCCCTGATTTTTGATCTCCTGGTGCAGAGAGCTTGGGTTATGGGTTCTGTGTGAGAACAGGGTCAGGCATGGCTTAGCTTTGTCCCTCCCAAAGTGTACTGTTAAGAAACATATGAAGAATGACCACTTAAAAAACTGCTGTGCGCAGTTGGCTGCCGCGTTTCGCCCACAAAATACACAGTCACTCCACTTTATAATATATTCTATGAAGCACTTTGAGACGTCTCAATGACGTGATAAGGCGCTATATTAAATGCAAGGATTATTATTATTAAGATTATTATTATAAGGAGCTGCTGCCTATCAGTTGCCTTCCAGACAGGTTAAGAAAGGGAAAAATAGAAAGTAGCAACAAAAAAGTTGAGCAAAATTGTGTCTTGTGTTTTAGAAGTATGTATGTATGTGTACATTGTGTGTGTGGGGGGGAAGGGGGGAGATTTCTATTAATGTCATTAAAAGTCATGGATTAGAAAAATGATTTATAGCAAAACAGAGAGAATGAAAAACTGAAAAAAATTACCATTCTCTGAGGATTTGCCTGCAAGTTCGCAGTATTACAGATCTCTTTGCTGAAGATCTGTCTCATTAGAGATCGTATGTTTATTTCTATGCCAGTGTATTTAAGCAGTCTATTGAGACAAAGCTCCCAATTCTGCAAGGCCTCAATTAGCCAACAGCTAATTTACAACCAGACTTTGCAACTGAAGCTCTTGTGCATTAAGATATGAAGGGAAGACATTCATTTTGCGTTTGTATATTTCAAAGGATAATCACACACACAGCCAAGTCTAAGTGGAAATAAATTTTAAACGGTTATTGCTAATAACTCATTATCTGTAGTGACTTGACCAGCTCTATGAAAATGTTTAGCCAAAAGATTTGTTTTTAAATTAGGCTCACAATAAGAGACGCTGATATCTGAATGGGCTTTGTCATCCGTGATGGATCTCTTCAATCCTGAGGAATCACAGTTGTGGGTTGCTGCGCTTGGGTGAAGAAAATGTGGGAGAGGAGAGGTGGAGGGTGGGGGGAGGGGGGAGGGGTGTTGGGGGGTTGTGGGGGGGGCAAGAAAAAGGAATAAGAAACGCTTGAGCACATGTTTCATGCCTTGCAGCAGCACGTATGCCGTGTGCTGGCTAGGCAGCGAGAAGATTTCAACTCTTGGAGAAATCTTGCCGAACCTAAATAATTTACATCATTTACATTATTCAGAATGCGAGTTGCCCTTCAAGTCTCCTTTTTGGGAATGGCAAAGGAGGGCTGGAACTTGCCACAGCGCAGGGTTAGCTGCCTTGAACTAGTGCTAGGCTGACCACTGGCTCCTCCGTGCCGTGCAAATCAAATGGCAACGCACTCCCCGTTTGTATGTCACTCACATAGAAGTCTCACAAGTGCTTTAAAAGTTCAAGCTCGGCACATCTTGGAGAGGAAGGTCTCAAGATTTGTAGGTCCCTTTCCCACAATTTCCTCCAGCCTCCTGAATGCTAGGAGCTTTCATCTGTTTTCTAACAGTAAGTTTTATATATGTGAGTTCAGAGACTAGCAATAGAAATTGAAATTGTACCTCCCGCCCCACCCCCAAACCCCATACCTACACTTAGACAATAAAATTGTGCTGGGACAGAACAATAGAATAATGAGTTCAGTTTTGCCCGAAACGTGTTTAAAATTTATGAGCTATGTCTCATACTGCAACTTGGGTGAGGGATTCAGGCAATTTTTTTCTGACTCTCTTTCTCAGGAGTTATTTTTAATTTGCCATCATTTGGGTGAAGAAACTTATAACCCAGGTAGAGTATTTAGGAGTGAGAAGTTCCTTCAAAGAGGATCCTGTGTTTTGTAATTTTCTGATCCAGATTAGAAGCCTTTTGCTCCCAGCACAGTGAAACAACAAGGAATTCAAGTGTTTTAACAATTGTTGCCAGTGACGGTTTGTATGGTTCGAACGGTACAAATCATCGAACTTTTGGTGGCGCATTTCTAGTAAACAAAGCAATAATTTTTGTAATAGTTTGAAATTGATTGTTCTATATCTGTAGCTAACAAGAGCACCAGAGTTTTTAAATTCCTATACAAATAGGATGATTCAGTTTCATGAAAACAAGCTTAGGTGCAGTGCTGATAACCAGGGGCTTGTCATCCAAATATAAGCCAACAGCCTTGAGAACACAACCTTCTCATTTACGCAGCTGAACAGAAATGTTGATCTCTGAATAACCCAATTTATTACTGTGATACACCTGAAGCATTTGACCCCTAGCATTTACATTTATATCTCCGTATCTGAGAGTTTACTATCTGTGGGTGGTGTCGGTTTATTGAGGGTCTTCCTGCTGCAACTATTTGGAACTTATTATTTTCTTATTGTTTTGTAAATCATGTTTCACCCTGAAATCTTCGATAACCCAGTGACATGGGCAGGAAGGCAGATCAATTTGAGCAGCGAACTCCATTCATTTAAAACCAAAGTGAATATTTTACCACATCTCTTTCCACTTTGATTGCTATTAAAACCCAAGGCATCTTAAGGATATGCCTCTGCTTGATGTTGGAATTAAAATGTTTACAAGATCGCAAGAGACAATAGATTGAAGAAGATCCACTGGCCTATTTGATTCCTTTGTTCCAGAATATCAACTCTGCTGTCCTCCCTTTGCAGCATCAAACTGTTTAAAAGGATCAATGGTGCAGTTGCAAGTTTTATTATCTACTTGCCTCTGTTTTCATGACATGTAGGTATACTCTATATGTAGAGTCCTGTAGCATATTGGTTAATGCACTCGCCTCACAAGTGAGAGGACCTGGGTTTGATTCCTGGGCGGGACATATTTCCTTACTCCACGCCTCTGTTTAACCTAACGGTAAGTAGGAACTCGGTTGTTAGTTGATTGATGGATCGCTTTCTAGGGGTAATAATCCCTTATAAAAAATAATAATAATTTGGTCACTCAATCCATGATTGTTTGTGGGATGCTGCTGTGTGCAGTTGGCAGCCAGGTTTTGTCCACAAAATATACAGTCAATTCACTTTACAATATATTCTGTGAAGCGGTTTGAGACATCTCAATGACGTGATGAGGCGTTATATCAATTGCAAGGATTATAGGAGCAAAATTCAAAGAGTGTGATATCATTGCCCTGGTTTTGATCGCCATTGCTGGTCATGGGATTACCAACCCATTGCCCATGTTGGAAATCAAAGGATAATCATCAGGTAAGTAGATAAGCTGCCACTTTATTTTGTTGCTGGAGGTGGTTCAGACTTGTTTTGATCTTCGAACGTTAAAGAGTGAGTTTGAAATCTCACAACCAGAAGATTTTTTTTTATCTCACACTGGTTCATGATTCCATGGACACCGATTGCCCTGAGCAGTCCTTGTCCATTGAGCCATGGTACTCTGAATAATCCACTTATTATTGCACAGATCTGTTGTCTTATGTAATGGAGAATAAAGATGTCTTGCTTGGATTTCAGATTGTGTGTTACCCGAGGCCGTGAAAGCTAGTACCTGTTACCTACTTTCACAATCTTGCCCCACTCCAGCTCTGCGATCCCTTGCCTCCCTATCCCTACCTCTACCAACTCTGGCATCCTTCGTTCCCCACACCATCCCACCCGCCGCCTCCATCATCAGCAGGTGATCTTACAGCCACTTTGCCTACTCTCACCGGAACACTCTTCTATAAATCCGTCCACCTCGCCCCTCCTCCCTCTGTGCTTTCAAAATCTGTCTCTTTGACCACCTACTCCCACAAGGTCCTTCCCAGCTCAGGTGGTATATAAGTGCAAATTGTTGTTCTTTTCAAAAAGATCTTTATTTGAATGATCAACTTTTCTCTGCCACATCATGGTAGTCTTCCCCTGTTCCTTTGTGCAGTTTTACCTTTATATAACGTGACAGATTATTGTGCAATAATATGTGGATTATTCAGGATGCCATGTCTTGTGCTAGACATCTGGAACTAATGTGCATTGTTCAACCAGATCATAGATGTCAGTTCACGTATTTGGTTGACATTGATAAACATAAAATGTGAATTGACATGTCAAAAGCTGAAAGGTGGACTAATAATTTTGACATGATTCACTATACAAACATTACACGCATGTTGGGCTTAGTTTGGCATCTACATTGTTTTGCAACAAAACAGCACTGAGCATTTGGCGGTATCTTAGCTGTTTGCAGTGTACCCTGATGACTTTATATTCCTTGAATCACCTTCCTGACTAAGGTGGATGTAGGTAAAATGGCAATAAAGGTGCCCTTTTTCTCAGACGTCAATTGGTGGATCGCTTTCCATATATAATAATCCTTCAAAAAAATTACTCACTCAATCTACAACTGTGGGAAACTGCTGGACGCAAATTGGCTACCATGCTTTGCCCAAAAAATACTCAGTCAATCCACTTTACAGTATATTCTGTGAAGCGCTTTGAAACGTTTCAACGATGTGATAAGGTGCAATATCAAATTAACGATAATATTATTAATGAAGTCAGCACCGTCATTCCGTGGACTTTTAATCATGATCATTGGGCCAAAGAGAGAGATTTTATCAGTACAACAACAGCAACCTGCATTTATACAGCGCCCTTCATGTAGGGAAGAGTTTTTCAGGGAAGAGTTTGGATGCCAAACAAAGGAGAGAGGGGAGAGGGTGTTGGTCATACAGACAGTACGACTTGAGGTGGGACTCAAAGACAGAAAGATAAGGGCTAAAACAGAGTGGTGGAGGGAGGGCTTTCCAGAGATTAGGGTCTTAGGAACTGAAGGCTTGGACAACTATTGTGATTCAGAGATGTGGGGGATAAGCAGAAAACCCATGTTAGCTCAGCGGAGTGGGTGATCGGAGGAGTAAGGTCTGGTGGACAAGACTGTATGCCCTTTAAACATTTTTACATAGTATTACTGTAGATTTTAGTGTTGGGCTGATTAGTGGCAAATATTTGGTTTATTTTCCAGAATAGATCAATCCAAATGATTGCTTCCGCAAAGCTCCACTATTTATCTTGCTCAGGTGTGTTAAACAATCCACCTTATGCATTTTCTTGCAAAACATTGCAGTTCAAGTAATTTGCAACCGTGTTACTTCAGTTATTTTTCCCAGCCTCACTCTCTCATTGATATTAATAGCTCTGAACTTTCTGCTGATTTCTTCGCAGTGTCTGGATGCTTAAATGGCAAAGCCAGCCAAGCTCATCCACTTATAGTTGATATGTGTACTGTTGTTACAACACTGATATTTTGCTTGAGTGTTCTCAAAGGAACAAATATGTTTCTGTGCTTTTTAGCTCCTAAAGGACAGCCGCCAAGTGATTCTCCCCACTTCAACCTCCTCTTTCCATCAGCCACCTGACACGCCAGGGATATTGAAAACATGGCACCTGAATCCTTATTCCCATAGGATTTAGATAGCCATTAAATCCTTAATGTTGGAGTACACAAAAAGGCAGTATTTTAGGAATACAAACTCAAAAATATAATAATAATAATAATCGTTGCATTTACTATCGCGCTTATCACGTCTTCTAGACGTCCCAAAGCGCTTCACAGAATATACTGTAAATTGAATTGACTGTATATTTGTGGGTGAACGCGGCAGCCAATTGCGCACAGCACTGTCCCACAAACAGTCGTGGATTGAAAATGACCAATTTATTATTTTTTTTGTTTTGGAGGGATTAACAAATCTGATGTGGTAAATTTTATCTGCAATGCACGACTCCCCAGTGGGTTCAAGCTTTAAGCTGCACCTCTGCCTCTTTCTGTATTCTCTTCAATTGACGTATTCATATGTTCATTTAGAAAGCCTTGTGTGGCTTTCTGAGTTACCTGCTTTATGACGGTCTTGTTTGTCACACGGACGCACATCACAAGGTGGATAATGTGTACGGAGGCAGCATATCCGTGTTAAGATTAGATGCATGTCAGGCCGTCCCAGAGGTCTGTAATTCTGTATTTATATTCCATGAAGAAAACTTGCAGGGACTGCAGTCCTCAGCTGCATATACAAATGCAGCTCAAGCGCATGCTTATTTCAGAGACATTCCTTGTGGCTTTTTGTAATAGCCTCTTGGTTGGCCTATGCAAAGTGAGCATGAGCGGCTCAAGTTCTCGTTGTATTGTGAGTTCACATCCAGTAGGAAGCACCTATATTGCTCTCCGAGATGGGATTGCTACTGTAGTCACTGTTTAGCAACACCTTGTGTATGCTACCTTGTTTCAGGTGTCAAGCCTGGTTCAGTTGGTAGCACTCTCGCCTCTGAGCCTGGAGATTCAAGAGCCCATGTTGGAACTTTGAGTTCATAATCTAGACTGAAACTCCAATGCTTGTGAGAGAGCAGTAGTGTCAGAGGCATCGTCCTTCGGATGAGACTTTGGAATCCAGGTTCTGTCTACCTGTTGAAGATCCCATGGCATTTTTCAAAACAAGAAGTGGGTTTCTCCCATTATCCTGGCCAACAGATAAAACTGGTCATTCACTCCATGGCTATTTGTGGGACATTGCCTTGCACAAGCTGACTGCCATAATCATCTACAATATACACAATCACTCCACTTTACAGTAAATAACGTGTCATCTCGATGATTGATAAAATGCTATATCAAATGTAAGGATTTTGTTTGCTTGCCACCTAACTGAGCTAATTATTGGTGGTCAAGTGGTAAACAACTGGGACGTTCAACGTAATCCAGGCAGGACGGTGATGTCTGCAAACAAGTGCACAAAATTTCAGGCTTTGAGACATCCGCCCAAAGTGAAAGGCAGCGTAAATTGTTTTGTACCTTTCATCCTTAGGTGAGCTAGAATGGACCCAGCCATTGTGATTTATATTCTGAATTCCAGTTACTTAACGTATCTAGGAATGGGTCAATCTCACGTTATTGTGTGGATTGCCATTGTTTAAGATGTCATCACTACAGGAGCTATGGTAGTGCACAGCTGTGCAGCTCAGTCATGTGAATTTATAGAGACTTCGGCTGATAAATAAAACATTTATTGTTATGATCCAAAATTTGCAGACAACAGCTACACACAAAAGAATCTGCTTTATAAAATCTTGTAAATTATTACACATGTTTAACCTTAGAGAAAAACAGATTCCAAGTTTCATTTATGCAGACGTCTCACTTATTCTCTAAGATGCTCATCGTTTAAATGGAGTTTTTTTTTCTATCTGTAATTGCCAATGGGGAGCATTTTCCATCCATAGGGATAATTCTGCTCTCTGTGCTCTGCATTTTTTGATGTGAGCTAAATGCTATTCTCCTTTGTTCAGTAACTTTTGATTTTTGTTTGCAAATGTTGTTCCTGTGTTTATATATAACTCTAATGTGGTTTTAACATGGCATTGAAGATATGAAATGCCGCTATGAAATCACATTGGAGTTATTTGATGCTTTCATCCCCCAAACATCAATAATATCTTACCCACCCCACATCACAGAATGTGCTACCTGGAGCATAGTCACCTATAGAGGGGATTGACGTATGCTGATCACTTCAAATAACCATTTTTTAAAATAGGTTTTAAATAGGTTTCTCGATCAGTAGAACATCTTCTATAGTCATTTCACTCATTCTGAAATGAATTGGTTGGGTTAGGTTCCTTGAGAGTATATTATCTTCCTTTTCGAAACTATCAGTGAGATGCAGAAGAGGCAGTGTAGTCAATCGTAATTCACCTTTTGAGAGTATTGGCTGACGATCTATACATGTGAAGGCAAATATTATGGACTTGGTACCATTTCACTGTCCAGCAAAATAAGTTAATTTCGACTCTGGGTGACTGAGTCCTTCAGATCATATTACTTTATGCTGTGTGTCAGTATCTGGATATCCCTTTAACACTGTGCAGTTGCAGTGAAGTAGTTTGAGTTAAACAGTGGACTGAACACAGCTGCAATTACGTTGCATCACAGGATTCTGTAGGACTAAATCATTTTTATTTTTTATCTAAGCCAAATTCAATTTTATAACATGATACGGTGCATTTTGCAAAGCTCCCATGCATATAATGGCTTACAACAAATCGGACAGCAATTTTAATTTCATATGTTAATTATGCAGTCTTTAAAATTCCGAAGTACAAATGATTGTCTATCTCCCCCCTGATGGTACATTTTCCACTAATTCTGTACAATGTAAATCCGCTACTACCAGATTCACAATATCACATGTAGACAAATAATACATTTAAATTGTGAATTTAGAGTTAGAATGATATTTTAAGTTGGGTTTAATGCTTTTGTATGAATCCGTATAAATCTGTTACTTCATTCAATTTAAGAAGAACAACAACAACAAAAGAACAGCAAGATGGAGGGCAGGTGGAATAGTGGGTCACCACACTATACTTTCTTCTTAAGACCTGGTTTAACTATACAACCCAGATGTGTGGGCAACAATCATGCACAGGTCTTTCAGATCTCAAAGCAGTTCCTCTGCGATTGTATCAAACAATATCAATAAGGCCATAAAGTTCTTCAATTTTAGCCGTGCGCAGGAATTGAGGTCAGTGACCACCGTTTTATTGTGTTTCTTTGTAATGCAAGACCTGGGGATTTGGAATCAGACATGCTTTATCTATTGCATGCTTTTAGATTGAAGCCCTGTTCAGTTCAGAAATTGCAAGCTTACAGTGATTTGCAGCAAAAGTCGGATTACTGGCAGAATAACTGTATTTTATGGGAAGAAATATTGGTATGTTTCGTGACCTTTGATGTTGTGGGATAGGTATTGCGATTTACTATTGCAAGCGTATGTTTTCAAAGAGTCTAATCCGCAGGGATTTCCAACCATATTTCTTAATAAGGAAAATGAATGAGGACTCCAAGTCATCACCCATGCATTTACAAAAACACAGTCACTACAGTTTACAGTATATCGTGTGAAGCGCTCTGAAAAACTCTCTTGAAGTGAAAGTTGCTGTATCAAAAGTAAGGATGGTTATTATTAATACGCCACAGCAAATATCTGGAACTCTAAAAGTAGATTGCATCAAGGCAAAGCACCAATGGATTCAAATGATGTACTTCCAATTTCCTTATAAAATATTTCTTTACACATTTATATACATTGGACATCATTTCATCACGTGTGGAGCTTCAGCCGATATGAGTGCTAACCAGGCTGCAGGATGAATGGGAGAAAATATTTTCAATCCATCTGTCAGACTGGGAGGAAAATAATTTCTGAATTACCATTGTTCTATGCAGGTTTCTCCTCCCTGAATTTGAGATCAGCTTGTACCAGATGTGTGCTCCATACGTGCGCTTCTCACATGCTATACTGTAGTAATTTATATAGTAACAGAGCAATCCATTCAATGTGCTAGAATGCCATATGGAGCAATATTTTTGGTGCTGAATTGCAAAACATTTGTTCCAAGCGTCCGTGCCAGAATATCGAGTTCTGCCCATTTTTCAAAATTAAATCAATCTGTAACATTCACAACTTACACAGGAGGAAAGCCCTTAAAGCGGGATTTATTGTGATAGATGTTTCGCGGAATTCAACGAGAATGTACAGATCACATGGTGACTCCTGGAATTCTCTCTCTCACAGTGGGGGCCACCACCTCTGTGTGATTTTTGGCTGTATGTTTGTAGAGTCCGCCACGCAATTGGATTGACTTAATTTGCCACCTCGGTGTAGTTGTCATTGTCTGAGGAGCATAAAGCAGGGTTTGAGTCAATCTTTCTATTGCTTGTGACATGTGAGATTCCAGGGCCTCACATCAACTCCCCCCCAGCAGTTTCTTTCTGTAGCATATTTGGTTGAAACTGCAAAAATCCCTATTTTTAGAACGATCTGCATGTTCTGCTGTTTTCAGGCCGTACAACACTAAATGTAACTGACATCTGGCAGGTGAAGAGGTTGAGGACACCACTGCAAATGTGAAGGTTATGAGTTCATGCCCCACAGCCTTATTTGGTTGAAATGCATGGGTTCAGTTTGGGAAGTGGGTAAAAACTAACATGAAAAAAATATTCTTGGGGTAGGGCTGGGAGTCGGGGGCAGTAGGAGTAAACACAGACCAGCTGTGATCTGATGGCCCTAATGTTATGTATCGAACTTACTGTCTTGGGTTATATCCTATTATTATATCCAACTCTGAAAGAAATGAATGCAATTTTTATAAAATAACCACAGTAGTGTCATCAGTTACCAGTGCTGCACAATAAATCATAATAATACAATATTCCTTGCATTTGATACAGCGTCTTTCACACCTAGAGGACATCTCAGTGGCTTCAAACCAATGTCAGTCTGGCTCGGCTCAGTTGGGGCACACTTGCTTCTGAGTCAGAAGGATGTGGGTTCAAGTCCCAAATTGGAACTAGGAACTCACGTAGACTAGGCTGACACTCCAAAGCAGTGCTGAGGATGTTTGTTACATTATTAGAGGTGCCATCCAACCTTTGGATGAGATGTTAACCCAAGGCTTTGTTTGGCTATTCAGGTGTAAGGTGGAGATTCAATAACACCGCTCAAAAAGAGAATGGAGTTTCTCCTGTGTGTATTATTATTATTATTGCAGTTAGATTACCCTGCAGAGGTAGTTTCGAAGTGGTTTTCAGTGATGGGTCAGCTAGACCAAAACAATGCCATGTGATACTTCAATGGATGTTACTTTTCTTAGTATGCTTGAACTTTTGCAAATACAATTCCTTCATCTGGATATTTTATCTTTGTTACAAAGATCTTAAAACCAGTATCTATTGTAGCCTGTGTTTATCTTTTGCCCTAGTCATCAGTGTTTCCTTCACTGGGGATTTTTCTGTAGAGCTTCCCTTGACTTAGCTAATAGGTAAACATCTTGTCCTGTGAGCACAAGAGCTTATCCGTTGAGGACTGTCGTTCTTTTGCTGGAACCACTGCTGACCTTCACTCATAATCCTGATTAAGGGACCATCCAGATGCTACCAACCAGGCCAGTTGGATATGAAGCTCGCGAGGGCAGGGTCAACCACACCCTGAAGTTATTAATAACTTGTTTATTATTTGAGACATCTTGAAGATGTGATACAGTGCTTTATCGAATGCATGTATTATTATTATTATTGTGTTTACTCAATTCTGACCTTCCCTTTCCCCAGACATCAGCTCTGCCAGCTTTGGCATGTAAATAAAAAAGCTGTAATGTGCTCAGTTATTTCTCTGTTGCCCCAGTGTTGTAGAATCCATTGGTTCGCTGGGCGAATAGATGAATCCCGCAGCACTGGAAGTACAGGATGTTGCACAAACACTCCCTATGAAGCGATTCTGGAATAAAAGCGCCACAAATGCATGTTCTGAGAAGACCCGTTTACTCCCAAGAGACAATCTGCACAGCCTTTTCATCGTCGCTTCACAAACTTCACTTTTAATTATAAAGAGTTTGAGGGCAGCAATCATTGGCAATGTGTATAACATAATCACTAGGACATTCCGTGGACTATAAATGGGTCCAAGTTAAATAGCAATCTACATCTCGCACTCGCGTTCAGTGCACAAAACCTGCAAACTACATGTTTCTGCACTTTACTGGATTTGAGTGTTTATGGCTTCTTCTGTGATCTCCTGTCCAAAAGCGTGGCTGTAATACGTGATTCTGGTTTGTGGTGCATGAGTAAACCCAATATGTGCAAATTGTCCAACTGTTTGCGCCTGCCTGTTCCTCGGCCTATCCTACTTTTTCCTACTTCTTTGCAGTACAGCATACATACAGTCCAATTGCTTATACAATGTTTTAAATTTCAATCAAACACACAAAAAGAAATGAGAAGTCTATCACTAAATATTGCTCACCATCTGTTACTTACTAATAAATGGATCTGGTAACTCTGGGACTTTGAAATTGTAATTTCCAAGAAACCACTTTGACTGACTTACAATATGTATTTTTTCTTTCAAGCAAATGCATTTCGTTCATGGTTTATTTTGTGGCAACAATGAGAGTGAAAAGCATTAATTAGGAACCTTTATGCATTTACATTTTAAGACCTCATCCCTAACCTCTTAATACAACTTATGTAGATAACTAAAAGCTTTGCTACATTCCCTCATGCAGCAATGACCTCAGTTCCACTCATCTACTTCAAATCAAAAGGTTGACTTTTATCTCTTGCACTCATCATGTTCATATTGGATTCGAAGCCCTTAGCACAAGGTCACTTAATGTGTAGAGTGCTGAGCTTTTCACAGCTGTTTTGCACTTTATGGTCAAGGTTCAGCTTTCACGCTGTGAAGTATCATCCTTTGATGACTGTTCGATCACAAGATTGGGAATATAAATGCCTTAATCGTTCAATAAGAGAAGTTATAATGTGCTGGTCATTGGCAGTGCTGTTGAATAGAATTTAAAGCTTTAGCACTTCTTTTGGTTCCATGCTATTTCTTTTCTTCTTGTTGCTAAACATTTCTTTCCTCCTTATAATCACCTCTTTCAGCTACGCAGGCATGGCACCCTTGAGCTCACTTAATGCCAAATGCAATCAAAGCAGTTCTCCCTTTGTGATGGAGCATCTTGCATCTTTGTGACTTTCCATCCAGTCCCTGACTGAGTACAGTATTAATGGGGCTCTCCCAGCAGGGCTGCTTGTCATAGAACTGGGGACATAGCCGTCAGCAATTGAATGCTTACTGCAGCACTTAAACTGCCAACTTCCCTCTACGGTTTTATTTACACCGCCAACAATCTTACCCAGTGTGGACTCTCTGTGTGATACATATCTTGATGAATGCATGGTTGATTATATCATTGAGACTGTCTTGTTTGGACTAACTACATTGTTTTTTTCCCCCCAACTAGAATTGCATGTGTTGACACAGAGTAATCACTAGTTGGACACTAGAAAGTCACCAGGAAGTTATGGTTGAGGCCAGGACACAGGTCTCATTTAAGCAACTATTTCCACCCTGCAATGAGATGGTGATGTTGCCATGTCTGGATGATGGACGTAGAGTGTGAAAATTAACATCTTCAATCTGCTGTTGTTCTGCATTGTGTGACCTGTGCACTGTGCTGTTAAGGGGCTGTGTGAGACTGGACTTTTCTGCTGTTGTCGTTATCCATATTACATGAGCTCCTTTAGTATTTGTAGTGTTGCTGCTCAACATTTGCCAAGTCTTCAACAGGTTTTAATGCAGAAAGCAGCCACAAAATATTTCCACATTATCTATGAGATTCTGTTAAAAGTTATAAATTCCCAGTGCTCCCTCTGCAGATGCCAACAGAGGATGAGTACACTGCTCGTTTTGATAAAGCTGCTGCTATGGGCCATTATCTGCTTTCTCTTATTTACAGCCATTAATAAATGGCAGCATGGACGTCTGATGTAACTCATGTTTCTTGGTGGCATTATTGGATTTCTTCGTTTGCTCTTTGACTGTCTGCATCGCCAACACTTCTAATTAATTACAGCCCCATTGCTTTATTTCATGGAATAGGTGTAAACCCCCTACTTTTTCTTAATTCCTTTTTGTCAGATTTGTTCTGTTCTCAGATAAATCAGCCACTGGGTCTTATCTGAAGCAGATGGCTCTTCCTATTATTGTACTCCTAAGACTCAGTTTTTGTTACTTACTGTTACTACGTGCTAATTCCTCTGATCTAATATTTTGGAATTCGCCGTGTGTGTGCACCTTTTAAACCATTAACTAAGCTGCCTTTTAAACATTTTACTTCTTTTAAAATTAGAAATCTATAGCATGTTTTCCATATGCATAATGAACGTGTCAGTGAATCTAGCTTTCCACAGTCAGAATTGTGTATAATGGCTCCAAGGATCCTGCAGGGTATTAAGGATAATATACACTGCACATCTTAATGGCTTGGCATGAGTTACTCCAGAGTGTAAGGAATAGTTAGTTACCTTCTGAGATGAGGGTTTTGGATCAGTACAGCCTCAGCATCCCTTCCAATCTGGTTCAACAACAACGACAACAAATTACATTTGCATAGCTGACTGAAGTGCATCCTTTCACACATTAACTCTTCCCCTGTGTCACCGAATATTAACACAGTTCTGACAGTGAAAGGATTTCAGTGTCCTTTCTGTGGACACGGAAGTGAGCATACAATGCCCAATATAAAAACATAACTTTCTTTAGTAGGTGTAACCTCTGTGTTTATAATCAGTGCTTTACTCTTTATATAGTCCGAGTCTCATTCGTTGGTGTCGACTTTGCTAATAAAATGATAATAATAATAATAACCTTTTTATTTCTTCTTACTATTTTTTGTAACAAAATCTAGTTATTAACATCTCGATTCGTATACATGAATTGAATTGTAGGCATTTCCATGGCACCTGCAGTAGTGACTGATTGACGTGCTCGGCCTGCCTCAGTGTCGCCCTGCTGCAAACTTGTAGACTCAATTTCACAAATTCAAATAGGATCCTTATGCTTGAGTAAATAGTCCATCAGTGTGATGTCACTTATCTGTGCTACTTGCCTCCAGCATCAGAAACCTGAGTATACTGTCCAATCTTATTAGGATATCGCCATAGTAATTATTGCTGAGTGGTTAACAGTGGTGAATGGAACCAAGGCCGAAATTGAGATGATAACCCGAATTGACAAGGATTTGTGAATTTTGCCCAATTTGGGTCATTTCGAATTCTGGTTGACATATTCTTTATTAAAAAAGCACAAATTGCTGCTCGGTGTGTGCACACCAATATATTTCATATATTTTTTCCACTTTCATGGCAGATTGGGGGTGGGGGGGGGAAAGAGTGAGGGGTGTGTATACTACTAATAATGACCCTCGCAATTTGATATAACGCCTCTCACATCGTGAGGATGTGTCAAAGCACACAGTATTGCCACCACTCCTTTGGTCACTGTACAAGCCCGAGATGTGAGCTCACACTAACTCACCTAGTTCTCATGCTGATATTACATTGCCTGTTCTCGTTCTCATATTCCAGCCAAAGAAATAATAGGCCTTTTATGTACAATTTCTAGAGATCCAAATGAGGAAGATAAAACATTCTGAAGATGCTGAACGTGAAGTAATATGTTTAGTAACTACAATTCAAGCAAATGGCAATATTCTTCTTCATCTCTTCTATCGGTGTCAATTTTGTCTTGTTCCCTTAAGCACACTTTCCATGCCTTCCCTTTCATGCTTTTCGGATGTAAAATATTTATCTTAGAATCCTGGATTCAAACCCAGATTCCAGAGGTGAAAGGACTTTGTTCTTAACATCTGCGCGCATAGTTTACCAACAGCCTTCGCTTGTGAAAGATGAGCACCGTGTAGTTTGAAAATTGCAAGCGGAATTTAGTTCTCTATGTATTCAGTACTAGCCACAAAGTGTGAACACATCCAAAGGGCATATATAATAATCTGACGTCATTTTCCAATCTGCAAGCGGTAGAGGTTACCACCAGTGTAACATACAGGCTTGTGAGCTTTGCTGTATGGACTGGAGGAATATTAAACGAGAAAAGCTTAAATAGCCCCCAGTTTCTAGTGATTTCAAAGTATTGAGAACAAAGTGTCCGGCGTAATGTGGAATGACAACAATAACTCTATTAGTTGGGGCAGAGTTAGTCAAGTTTGACACGTCCTCATCACTGCTCCATTTCTAATATCAGCAAGTGGTGGAAATTCTATTAAAAACTTTTAAAGGAATTGTAAGCCATTGGTGGTTTGATGAGGACTCGATATGACATGATGTGTCAGATGAAAGCCAAGCATTGGTGTCAGTAATGGATAACAAGCCACAATTGATGTTCTTACAGAAAAGATCTTATCAGGATTTCACTTCTGTTGTTATTTAATGGAAAATTGGCACCCAATTTTTTTAAGTGATATATAATGGAATGCTCACAGGAGATTAGACATTTTAAAACAAAGTCTATACAGAGCAGGCAATTGAGAAAATTCTAGCCATCGTCATCTGTGATACTAAGTTGAGATGACACATCATAATCTTCTCATCTTTTAAGAACAGAACATTAACACACTCTCAAGCTTTTGGAATATGCCTTTGGGCCTTTCATGGATGATTAATAAGACAGACTACAGGAAAAAAAAGAGTGCAAAGTCACCTTACATCACTAGGTTCTGCGACAGCACTGAAAAATGCATTTGATAATTTACTCCTCAGAGAAATTTAGTGGCACAGAAATGAACTGCAGAATAGATTAAATAAAATCTCAATTCCACATTACGGAATGTCACAAATTTCACTCCATGCTACTCTATAAAGTGTGACAATTCTTCCACCTCCACCAAAACACTAAAAAACACAACAGAAGTGTTTCTGTCTGCCAAGGCTATGTATATAGATTCCTCCCCTCCGTGGTTTCTGAATATCAGAAGAATTTCTCACTCTGCAATATATTTATACTCACGCCCTGTCAAAAAGTGTTGGTTACCCATAAAGCAGTCATGCCTTCCGCTATGTGGAAACGACATACAGTTAAGCCATGAATATTTCTTCTCACCATTAAATTCAGCCTCGATTTAGAGTGTTTCTCTTTCTCTTTCCAGGCACAAGAGAGCCTAACGATGAGCAAATGCTGCGGATGGAAAGACCTGTACTTCACTCCTTTTTAACTGGTGAGGATAATATACTGACTATTCATTTGGGTTTCACTGAAAATTTTCTTAACTGTAGCACCAGCTCCTCGGAAAGAAAGGATAGAAACAACTTGATGGATTGTGAGCATTGGAAATGTGACACAGATGGTAATGTTGAATAACTTAATGTGATAAGTTGATGGCTTTGTTTTGAGCTTTTGCTTTCCTCCCAAATGAATCAAAGTAGCTAATAAGAAGAAGCACTTATAAAATGTATGCCCACGTTGTACTATAGCTCTGCATCGCACTTCTTTCAGATACTCTCGAAGAAAATGTTCCTTACTGTTAAAACTATTTAGAGGCATGGAGAAAGTTGAATCCATGCTGTGAATGAGTCTGGTGTTATCAGAGCTGACCTGGTGTTTCAATAGAAGAATATCTTTACATTTGGTTAGTGCCTTTCACATTGAAATGATGTCTCAAAGTGCTTTACAGGCTAAATTGGAGTGATTGTGTGTTTTGTGGACAGAATACTGCTGTTCCTTGGAACTGGTAGGAAAATCAAGATGAATGATGTGCAAAAGTTGCCCTTCCTGATTCTGTCCCTGTTAGGATAGTTCCTTGTCCCATTAACAGCCATATGGTTTCTGGCCAGTGCATTACACCTCATTAACAAGATCCTGCGGAAATTGTGGTTGTCAAATACCTGGCTCTGTCTTCTACCTTACTCTGAGCTTAGACAGGGGATATATCATATTTAGTTTCAGTTCTAATTTTGAACAGGAATCTTAAGAGGGAAACATAATCTACAATAGAAATTGAATATACATGAATGGCATTAACCTGCACTAGTAGTAACCAAGCATTGTGGGAAGGCATTTTATAAAGCTGGTCTCTTACACGGGTTTTGTGTTATTGATTTATATTAATGAATGTACCATTAAAAGGAAGGTGAAAACCCTTCTTTTCACTATTAATAAAATAGGAGTCTTGAATTAATCATTAATTCCAACAACTTTAGATTCACAAAGGTTTATTTTTGAATTGACTTACATTTGACGGTATTTTGCTTCCTGTCCGCCTCTCCTGTCATTCATCAACCCTGCTTCCTCCGCAGCTGGAAGGGAGGAGAGGTAAGGTCAGGCTAGGCTTCTCCGCAACCCTTTGCCAGTTGTCATCTCCCCTGTGATGAGGCAAAAGGAGGTGTTCACCTGTGGAGTGGAATCAATTTTGCTTATCTTTTCTTTCTCTCCTTTTCCTCTCTCTCCATAATGGAATCCTCTGACTGTCCCCAAATACCTGATCTGTTGGGACTACTGACAACTAAGAAATCTCATCCAAAAGGAGTTCAATCCGAAGATGCTCCCATTGGGAGTCCATTATTCCATCGCTGTTGTTGTCATTCAACCGTTTGTCATGAATGTAAAAGCGAGTGCAGTGCTCAAAATGTTCCAGATGAAATTGGCACGTATAATCATAGAACAATCTGTGAAACTTTTTGGGGGGGCAAAAAGGTATAGGCAAGAGTGCATTCATCTTTTTCCCAAGAAATGTTCAAACCAATTGTTCGACTGATGAGGAAATATGTCTCCCTAAAGTGCGACTCATATCACAGGATGTGGAAACGTGAAATGCTTTATATCGAGCATCACATTGACACTGTGTGCTGAAGCTCTACAGTACTCTGGTCAGGTCACACACGGAGTTCGGTTGTGTTTGTAGATACTGTAGAGAGCAGCAGTGCTGATTCTCAGTCTTAGAAGGATCACCTGTGAGAGAGGACTAGCAAAAGCAAGGGCTCTTTAACCTCAGAAAGTGACGTCTCGCAGTGCTTATCAGAGAGGTGTACACGATTCTTACAGATTGAGAAAAGTAAACCCTAAAAAGTACTTTTGTGAAAGGCAAGTTAAGGATGGTCAAGAGGACGTTGTTCTTGACACTTAAGATAATTCAACAGCTTATTCAGGTGGACAATTGACATCAAGGCACTGGACACATTTTTAAAAAATTGATCAACGTGGTCATGGGAAGCTTTTAGGGTTTATATTCAAGAGGGATGAGATCAAATAACTCAAATTACATTTTTCTCCAAACCTCTCTTATCTTGTGATAAATTTATCTGCAGCTGGATTGAGGGACCTGACCAAAGTTTAGATTCTTTGCTTTGCTCAGTTTGATCCTTCCACTCTGCACTTGAATTCATCTCCATTCTTAAATCGAAACTTTCTTTTTTGGGGGAAAAAAAATGTTGAAGCTCAAAATCCACTGCAAGTGAGGATGTGTCCTGGTCAACAATCCCCCAGAAAAAAATGGTCATTCACTTCATGGCTGTTTGTGAGACATTGCTGCATGCAACTTGTCTGCTGCAAAATGCCTACAAAACAAACTGCCTACAAAACACCACACAATTTCCAGTGAATCCTGCAAAGTACTTTGAGATGTTCTCTCACCTTGAAAGGTGCAATCTCAAATACAAGAAAGCAAGGATTATTATTATTAGAAACCCATTGATGCCTTTACTCAAAGTTTTGCTCGGGTGAGCATACCATGTTTCTAAACTTTCAGTGCTGCTAAACAGAAAGCAGATTTCTGGTAGCTTTGTGCTGAGTCAACAGACTTCCTTTTAACAGCAAGCAGCATAATGTATTCAATCAGCCCTGCTATCAGTGTCTTTAACATTAGGCTCCAGCAGCAATGTAATCAATCTACCCTGATCTAAAGTCTGGTGAAATTTTATTATCATCAAATCTTTTATCTTCAGAAATCCAGAGAATGTTTATGGCCTCTTTTTTTTAAAGAGCATTATATTAATGAGAGCTAGGGAGATAAATAACAATAAAAATCTAAATTATGAAGAGCAGAGCTTTCATATTTTAAATGCACAGTGATGTTCTTTGACTATACTGTGCTGTTGCTAAGCAACCTTAAATTAACCTCCTTTGGCATAGTTGTAAAATCTGTAGCTGAAACTCCAATTATTTTGAAGTGTCTATTTTCCAGGGCAGTGAACGATCATGGGTAATTATTGAGAATCCAACGCTTGTATGCTGCACATATGTAAGGGGCCACACTACCCTAAGTACCCACTGCTTTACTCACATGAAGACCGAAATAATTGCTCTCCAACATCACAGCTTAGGACTCACACAACAGATTGGTTCATTAATCTATGGACTGTGTATAATACAAAGTTGCCTGTGTCGTCACCGATTATTAATAGAGGAATAACGGCTGGAAAAGACATGGCATTTACTTTATTGTTCACTCTGAAGTCTATGGTGGCAATAGTCTATAGCAAAACACTGAGGTCAAGCCTCAAGGACACTGTCGAACTGTGGAATGCGCCTTAAATACTTCTACGTATTTACACAACTTATATACTGCATATGTGTATATCTATTTATCAAACTTGGCTTATTGTAAAAGTTATTCCCGACTGTGTGAAATGGTGTAGTTCCGTTAGCTGAGACCAGCTCTGTTTCGGAATAAGCAGAAAAGCATAAAATGTTATGTCCCAGATGGAAGCTGAATACCTACGGGATGTGGTGTTTCACTGCTGAAAGGGTCGCCTCACTCCATCACAATATCTCCTGGGCCGAAAGATCTGTGTAGACACACTAGAACCCCAATGATTATAAGAATGATGTCAAATAGTCACCTGCCCCTACTTGGTAAGTGTGTGTCTGGACTGTACACTCAGGGAATGAACCCACAGAACCGTTCGTTGGGTGGGTACAGTGAGATTCCCAACAGCTGCGCTGCTTTGTGCCCTGTTGTGCTCTAGTATTATCAGGTCGATAAAGGAGTGAAGAGCAGGTGTAAAATATAGAGCGCGGTCACTCGCTTCTTTCTTAAGAATTGTTAAGTTCTGGGTCCAGACGTAATGGAAGGACTTTTAAAGGATTTTTTTTTTTGTGTACAGGAAAGCCCATTATAAAATCATTGACCACAAATAGTAAGCTCACATTACAATACATTACAATGGGCATAGTGCTTTATTGTAATAAGTGCACATTACAATGGGTACAGTGCTGTATTATGCAGCAGATTTCATAATTGATGTATTCTTTGCTGCACTGTTGTTTTGATAGTGGGTCTTAACTCATCTAGGATATGTGCCTTTTGCAGTAACATGAATGCATTCTTTGCTTTGTAGGCTAATATTTGGGTAAATAGTGTGTGTGTGTGTATATAATGTATGTCCTGTAACTGATGGTTATAGATGAAGATTGCTAAGAGCAGCGAGGTTAGGACTCTGTGCTTCGAAATGCAGGCGATAATGGCAGTGCTGTGCAAGCTGACACGTGAGTTATTCGCTGCCGTAGGTTACTCATTGGTGAAATATTACTCAGAAAAGGATCGTACATGGCTCCCAATTCACTCTTAGAAAAACCTCAGATTTATCAATGCATCTACTTAACACATCAGGGATTTATTTAGGAGTCTTTCTACTTGGGTCCATCAATTGTAAAACAGTGGGGTCTTGTTTATGCAAAAAAAATGTTGGCGAGGTTAGCACTTTCATTGTACGTGAAATTTTATTCCCTGCAAATTTATAGATGATCTTGTGCACGTTCCATGACCTCAGCTGTTCCTATGGCCCGTTCCTAATGTTGCTGAGATGTGTTCCTGGATGCTGCATGCTTCTCAAAACTGAAACCCATCTGGAATTCTATCCTCAATGGTACACTAATCACGGAATAATCCAGTTTACTGTAAGGCTCTTTTGCACAAATCAAAGTTTGCTGGCATGAAACACAGCACTGATGGCATTAAAACTGGTGATGGTTTAAGATCGGAATAGGATCTATGGTTTTGTGCCTTAGCACTGTAAACTTATGTCTTTGTGTTTGTCTTCACTGAAATTATATTAACTCAGTTATGGGAAGTCTTTGATAGTTAATCGTTGCAGACTTGCATAGATTGGAGTATCTATCAGCTGCGCATTTATTAGGAGGAAGATAGGACATGAGGAAGCATTTGACATTGTCCAGACATCTGGTGCAGATGAGACACAGAGAATTTGGATCCCTTAATCAAGAGTTAACAATGCAGAGTGAGGCCATTTCTCTCCGGTGACGTTGGGTTTGCTGATTCCATCTGGGTGAGGCACTGTTGATGGATTGTGAAAAGGGAGGGACAGAAAAGGAGAAAGACACGAGATTTACCATATCATGGTTCAGTTTTCATGGCGGAGGTGAGTATGAGGTTCTGTGGGGGCATGGGAATGGGAAGAAATGTAGCGTCTGACATCACCAGTGTTAATTATCACATCAACGAAAACCATGCAGTCAATCATTACCGCTGGCCTTAAGGGAGTGGGTTCACCCTGGACTCTAGTTCTAAATATTGACTGTTTTTTTAACTGCAGTGGTCTCGATGTGACGATTATATTTTAACGATTTCTTTCCCCTCCTCCACATCTGTAAGATATTGTGCCATGCATTTGTATTAAATGTTTCACATTATAATTATTTTCTCTCAAGCATAGCTTGCTCCCCAGCACCCAGTTAACACCAGACGCGAGAATAACAAGGGACGCCAAGACCCGTTGTCTGCCCCAGTCATTACTGTTACTAAAATACCTTTGTACTAAACCTGGTTAACAGCGGGCAGCACTCATATTAGTGACTTTGTGGCCCAGGATTAATATCTGAGCTCTCTGCCTGCACAAGATGTTAATGCTTGCTTGCATATTTGGGAAGATGGAGTATCATTCACTGAATAACAAAAAGCTTCTAAAGGGCCTTCAGCCACATAGCACCTACCTTATCATCAGCCTAGTAAGTCTCTCAAGGCCCATAAAGATGAATGATAGCAATATTTCTCCCCATAACTTCTTGCTGGAAGCTTGTAAACAAAAAATTGACTTCCCCTTGGATAAAAGGCTGATGAATTGTGCTGTCTCTACACCTCTGACCTTGTCTCAGCAGCACAATAGGGGTGGGCAGAGAGAAGTTAGGAAAATGACCGCAGGCTCTATAAAAGCAGAAGGAAATGTCGCCTTGTTGGAGTAATGAACACTAATGAAGAGAGCGCCCTTGTTCACAATAGTGAGATATTAATTTCTGTGATCCTGTAATTACGGTGATTGAAAGAACCTTTGTGTGACAAGGACGTACTAAACAGTTACTGTCCTAGCCATGGTTAATACGTGTTTGTAATTTGTGGAAATTCCCACATTGTTGCAAATTTGAGAATAAGGCTTTTCTGGAAACAATTATCGCACAAAAGCATTAGACTAAAAGCACTGATTGGGAGCAGAAAGGCATGTTAGCATGTTAAAGTCGTGGTTTAATGGCTACCACATTTGTCTGCCTAAGATTGAATTCTATTTGGAACCCAATCTCAAAACTAATCTCCATTTTGACTTTGGAACTGCTCCAAGCTTTTCACAGCAATTACTGTTACCTTTAGTGAGTTTGTTTTTGCAGGCAAACACGGCCAGCTATTTTGGGGGGCAATAAACACCCACAAACCGCTGCTTAATCACAGAAGTTCTTGTTAGTTTCTTGAAAGTGCAGTTTCAGAGCAAATGTCTTCAAAAGAAGCTCTCCTTAAAATCACACAGCAGCAAAGTATCATCTTTAGTCCTATCCACCTTTTAATTTTCTTTTCTTTACCTTTGATCCTCACAAGATCACAAAATGAGCTCGGATGAAGAAAGCCCATCGAGCCATCTGATCGCATCCTTCCAGAACACCTACCGTACACCCATCATAGTATTAAACATTTTTTTTAAAGGAGTTTTTGTACAAAATACTTGCTCCCAGGCAATCCCTGACCAGCAGACTGAGAAAACATGTAAAACCCATTTGCCTACTTTTAAGTCTCCTGTTCAGAATGTTCTAAGCCATCGGGGTTTCAGCAGGTCAGAGCCAAGAAATGAGAGGAGTCAGAATCTAGCTCCCTGGGTAAGAGCGGTGGGCCTGTTTTTGTTCTTTTTTTAAGGGCGGTTATAATACTGATAGAATTAAAACTGTTTGCAGAGGGAGACTTGCACCTGCCTATTACTTGGTACACTGCTGTTCCATTATTTATTGCAAGGCATCTAATTAGCGTTGAGGAGTGTGCGAAGTGGATGGTGTGCCACACCTAGGCAATCTGGCAGATTAAGTGTTACCTTAATGAAGGGGCTCGGCACCAGAGGCGAACCCAATGAGATCATGAGCTGTCACTTCAGTTTAAGAAATGAGGTTGTGGAATGTTTAGCGCACTGCTAACTTCATGAATAACAAGCTGTGCTCATCTGTTAGGTGATCTTCACCTATCTTTCATTTTTCCAAGCGGAATTGCGGTGAAGCTCTGACTCTGATTAAGTGGATCCTTTTACTTGTCTGACTGGAATTATTAAGAGCATTTATTGCCAGGGTGGGTTTGTTAGCTTTAGTCATATCTGTGATTTCCCTGTATATCGTCCTTGACTCACCTGTTGTGATTAAAACATAATAATAATCATAATCCTTAAATTTGATGTGAAGCCTCTCACGTCTGGAGGACGTCTCGAAGCACTTCACAGGATTTACTGTAAAGTGCAGCGACTGTATTTTTGTAAGCAAACGCGGCAGTCAGTTTGAGCACAGCAGTCTCCCACATATAGCCAGGAAGTAAGTGATCAATTTGATTTGCAGTGCGATGAGGTGGGAGGATAGACAAGACTCTTCTCTAGTGGGGGAAGTAGATGTTCTTGGGTATCTCCCAGGAGGTGCCTGTAAACATGCTGAATCATCAGCTCGTTGTGTGGTATTCTTGTGTTACCCACCTAAAAATCCTCAATTGAAAACTGTAGTACTGAGGGGGGAGTGGGAATAGATTTACAAATAAAATGGAATTTTGCTGCCAGCACTTTGGCTTATTTCCATCTTTAACATAACATAACATAACATGTAGGAGCAGAAGTAGGCCATTCGGCCCTTCGAGCCTGCCCCGCCATTCAATCATGGCTGATCTTCTAATCTAACTCCAGCTAATAACCTGACCCTGCCTTATCCCCATATCCCTTTAATCCCTTTTGCAATAAGAAATCTATCAATCTCAGTCTTGAATATGTTCAAGGACTGAGCGTCAACAGCCCTTTGGGGTAGTGAGTTCCATACATTCACCGCCCTTTGAGTGAAGAAGTTCTTCCTCAACTCAGTGCGAAAGGGCTGGCCTCTGATTTTAAGGTTGTGATCCCTGGTTTTAGTTTCTCCAACCGGGGGACACAGTCTCCCACTATCTACTCTATCATTGCCCTTTGATGATCTTATAGGTTTCCATAAGATCCCCTCTAATTCTTCTATACTCTAGAGAATATAGGCCCAAATTGGTCAGCCTATCCTCGTAACTCATCCCCTTCATCCCTGGCACTAACCTAGTAAATCTCCGCTGCACCCCCTCCCAAGGCAAGTACGTCCTTCCTTAAATGAGGAGACCAAAACTGGACACAGTATTCCAGGTGTGGTCTCACCAGGGCCCTATACAGTTGCAGCAAGACTTCCCTACACTTATACTCTAATCCTTTCATAATAAAAGTAAATAATAATAATCCTTACATTTGATATAGCGCCATATCACATCTTCAAGACGTTTCAAAGCGCTTCACAGAATATACTGTAAAGTGGATTGACTGTATATTTTATGTTTCTCCCCCCTAAAATGAAGTGCAAGCTTGATTCTTTGTCTCTGAGACCATAACTGTGATTCGGGTCACAGTGACCAGTCAAGGATACACTTGCATCGAACAGCCGTGGCAAGCAGTATATTTTGGCAGCTGTTTTTGATTGATTGACTTAAAAGCCCAGATCAACCTTCCCAAAAGTCATGATGTTGTTCAATGTCCACAAACATTCCCCTTGTAGCATGGCAGCTGATGTCAAAAAGGTGCATTTCTATTCGAGACTAGCTGGGCTGATATAACAGCGATGGAAATGGTATCAATCTACAGAAGTTGACCATCGAGAATCTGTGAATGTACCCATCCTGAGAGTGTTTAATGCACTGTAGTCATTGTTTTATATTGCTTGTACCAAGCAGGCTGAAATGCATTCAAAATCCTGTTAGAATACAAGGGGTTTCCATGTAGTTTAAGCGCAGTGAAGTACACTTAAAGGTGATGAAGGTGCACATGGAAGATGCATCATTATACTCACCCGGTAAATGTTAACATTTGTTATTCGCAGTGTTAACAGTTTACTGAAATAGTGCCTAAATGACTATGTGTGTCTTATCATGGTGTAGTTGCAAGGAACTGTGCAATCATTCTGACTAGAGAATGAGAATGTTTCTGTTTTCTGATATAGGTTGACGTACTGTCAACGTCTGAGTTTATAGGGTACAGATTCATGTCAACATAACTTCTCGGATACATGCCAGGCTTGGTAAATCCTTTGGGGGAAAAGCAGAGAAAAAAAAGGGCATTTCAGCGAGGGTAAACTTGTGAAAGAAATCAAAACAGTTTCTCAAGGTTGTTCATTGGTCTAAAAGGGCAGGGAGTGAGCTCACTCAGCAAGGTGTGATCTCACTCTCTCTCCCGATAAGTTTGCTTGCTCGCAGCATCTATTTCTTGTATCTGTGATTTTTACGTTGGATTTCTGTGAACTACTGGAATCTGTAGCTTTCGTTAGTTGTAAAAGTTGGCCACTAGCAAAGCAGAAATAGCATCAAATCAACAAACAAAAAAGGAAGTCGCTGGGAACACTCAGCAGGTCAGGCAGCATCGATGAAGAAAGGAAAGTGAGTCAACCCAAAGGGTTGTGGACTCGAAACGTTGATTCACTTTCCTTTCTCCATAGATGCTGCCTGACCTGCTGAGTGTTCCAGCGACTTCTGTTTTTGTTTTCAGATTTCCAGCATCTGCAGTATTTTGTGTTTTGATCAAATCAACAACACTGGTTTGGATCTATTACAAATCACATGCCAATGCCGAACATAACTCTCCACCTCCCACGAACTAGTGGATCATTCCTGTTAACTGAATCTGTGAACTGAAACAGCGTCTCGGAGCACTTAATCGTGGCCAAGCCTGATGCCAAGCCGGGGGGAGGAGGTGACATTAAACACGGTCAAAGAGGAAGGTCTTCAGCTGTGTTTTAAAAGAGGGGGAAGGTGGGGTCAATACAGAGGGATTGAGGGAGACTTCCAAAGCTTCTGATCTGTTAGATGTGTATGTTATTTAGATACGAGCAAGGGATGAGGTCATTGTACACTCCACAAAACATGATAAAGTTCCTGTGAAAGGGGAAAAAACAACTTTAATAGACCCATCACATACACACACTATTTGTGCATGTCCTGTCAGATCCTTGCTGCTCCTACAGATGGTGCTATAATTGGTCTTTCACTCCTGATGGTGACATGTCTTCCACTTTAAACTTCCTGCATTTCTTACAGTTAATAATGTCCCAATGGATCCAGTTGTTGAGTCTCTTACACGCTCATCAAAATGCATTGTCACCACAATATGTAAAATTATGCCTCATACTGTATTTATTGCAAAAAAATCTCTTAAAACATAATTCAGAGCCTGTCTGCCTGCAGCTTTGTTCTAAATAAAATCTGAAACTTTGAAACAAACAAAGTCTTATCTAGTATTAATGATTATAATGTTGATCTTGTTTTCTACATTTCAGCATAAAGCATGCACGGTACTTCTTTGTCGTGAAAATAGCAGCAGTGTTCCCCACTGCTTCATATCTTCTGAGTAAAACGCTGCAGCAAACTTTGTGAAGCAATGTATAAAGTAAAAGAGTAGAAAGTAAAAGAGGTTGAATACAAAACTGCATGGTGGAATATTTTTGGTACATCACCACAAAGATATTTAGTTTTGGCGAAAACTTTCCAGGCTTTAGTTTGGCTTCAGGATCCCAACTTTTTGGATTCTTCAGTCTCTGTGGGATACAGCATTGATAGCAGCAGTTCACAGATCAATCAAGCATCAGCATGCATCATCAGCACAACCTTATGTGCTTGAGTTATCAGCGGGGAGAAATTACACCAAGGCCCAGTTTTACACTATTTATTTATCGCATCCCTCAAGCCCTCTGCTCCACCATTGGCGACTGTGCCTTCAGCCACTACACCTCAAACCTCTGGAACTCCCTGCCTTGCTCTGTCTTTGCCTGTCTTCAAGGTCACACCTGAAAACGTTCCTCTTTGACCATGCTTACAGTCACATTCCCTTTTTCCCCAGCTGGCGTCAAGCTACACTATTGTTTAGCTCTCAGAATGCTATACCACGCGTATAAAGGGCCTATATAAGTGCAAGTTGTTATCAGCCCATTGACGAATTCATACTTAACATTCAAGTCTGTTTTCTTAAACAAACATTTAGAAAACAAGCTTCAAAATCAAGGCTGCACATTTTAAGATGCTACATAAATAGTGTAAATCTAGACCCAGGTGGAATTTCTTCACATATACAAGGTACGTCCAGGCATTGGTTTTTAGAGCATCCCTGAACAGCTCCTGGATTGTCCTGAGGGTCGCTCAGCAAGTGTGATCACCTCTCTGCTATTTTAATTAAGTCTCCAGCAGGAGTTTATGAGCCTGTAAATATTTTTAATATCTAGATTATAACTAATTCAGAAAAATGAAAACCTGTGGGGAAGCCTATTTATTGCTCAACAGAGAGAGGGCAAGTTAATGCGTTATATGATAATTAGCAGATCACATACCACATTTTTCCCTCCATGGTATATTGTGTTACTTCTGATCAGTAATTCAAACCTTTACTTAATGACACATGTTTAAGTCAGATGTTTAGATCAAGTGCACAACTGAAAGTTAACACACTAAGTCCATTTTAACACGGTGCGTTATGGGTGAAGGACTTAATTCCCATTGTATTATATTATTCCACCTGAACAGGCAGATGGTGCCTTGATTCAACAGATCATCTGAAGGACATGTCTTCTGAAGAATATCACTTCTGAATACTGCGCTCCCCTATCACTGAATTGGAATATCGACCTAAACTGAAAGTACTGACGTGAGGCTTTAACCCATAGCCTTCTGCCCCCTGAGGTGGAAGAGCTACTAAACCAGCCTGGCCCAAATCTAAATTGTTTAAATAAACCTTCTGAAAAATGTATACATACTGCCATTTCTCCCTATCAGGTGCCAATACAGCAAAAATACTTGGATCAGCGTATGTTAGATGTATGACCCCTTTATGCTAGCATTTCCATGGCATGAATGTTCAGATAACACAAAATAAGAATTGCTACCTGACCAGTTAGCATTGTCCAAGGTGCTGTCAAATTTGGAGCCAGTTTGCATAATCAAAAACTTTGAATTCTATACCGCTGCCTGTGCACTTATCTGCTTTCTGGTGACTAAAGTAAATTGGCAGGAATATTTAGTAGGCGTACTGTGGTTTCAAACCAACATAAATGGGGCTTTTGCCTTATCTCTATCCCTGCCATCTCTAATGGCACCTGTCTGCTTCCCATCTTTTGTCTCTCTTGTCTGTCTTTGCCCTAGTTTTTAACCATGCCCTTGTATGTATCTGTCATGCTGTCTTTACCTTTCTGGAATTGCCTGTTTTTATCCTCTTGTCTCTCGGATTCTGCCTATTGTGGCTGTCTCAGCACTATTCTATCTGTCGATCTCCATCATTCTGCTTACCAGTTGACCTCAGTCTATCTGCTGCCTGTCAGGCTTCTCTCTCTCTCTCATTGTGTTTCTATCCTTCTGTTTATTCTTTCTTTCTATTTAGCTGTGTTTATTTTGCCACTGCTTCTTCAGTTGTCAAATCCCTATAAGTGCAGGCCAGTTAATGGGGAAAATGCCAAGACTTGCTCAGATATTCAGCAATGCTTGGCTGCTTTTGTCTCATTCATTCCCTGCCGACGCTCTCCCAGCTCCCATTTGTTGCTGAACCACAACTCTCATTAAAACGCACTCGGTAAACTTTGCTTGGAGGATGGAAAAGTCTTGCATCATGTTTATCAATGCAACATCATTTAGCATCCTCGCATTGTGTATTTATTTGGAAACGAAAACCAGGTCTGCCAAACATGTTTTACTCGGCTATTTTTACCGAATAGCTTTAATGCCAAAGATTCAGCAGCTTATGCTGCCCTTTCTTCAATCTACCTGCTTTTCTTTCTAACTTGGCTTTTGTCTATTTGAAGCACGTTTTGTCTATCTGACAGCACCTTGGTCATGCTTTGAGACATTCTCCCAAATTGCCTTGGTTGATCAAAGAGTCAAATTCCTGCCTCTCAGTCTAAACACATATGTTTGAGTCTAAAAGCGTTATTCGAGCACACTTGTTCCATTAAATGATTTTCAACAACTCATTCAAACTTCCCAAATTCACTCCATAAAAGCAACCAGTTCATTCAATGAAATAAGGCACAAAAAGCAAGGATCAGTGGTTCAAATTGAATTGTAGGTACATTAACAGTGACAAATTGGAAAACTCTTCAGAGAAAATTGCTGAGAATTTTTGGGAAGGTTTTTAATGGTTATATTTAATGTGCTCCTTGTGGGGAGTTTTACTTCAGCAGCATCCAAAGGTTCATAACCTGGTTGTTGTTAGTTATCATCCTCATAGCCATGTGGCCAATTCCTGTAGTAGAAAAGCACGGCACAAAGGGGGGAAAGAGCAACTTGTGTTTCTTATCTTTCATCGTTCCTCACTGCCCTGAATCTCTTCTCTTTCCTGTTTGACTCCTCAACTAAAACATCCCAGAGTTCTCTGTGGAGTCTAATACGGGCTAAACAAGACCATTATTCATCTGCGCTGACAGCATGTCTGACGTTAGATGTATTTCAAATCATAATTTACAGAGACATACGATGGTAAAAGATTCTCAGATTCTGATGGGACAAACGTTGACTAAATTTGACTTCTGCGTCTCTGGATTAGGAGGGGAAAACGAACCGTGGTATCGAGGTAGAGGAAGAATGGGTGAGAGAATGAAGGACTGAAGGTAATATTGTGATCTGGGCACAAGAGGGGGAGCATCTTGTGATCTTGTGAACTGCAAGTGTCTAAGGAATAACATCTAGCAAAGGCTACACAGTAGGTTTAAGGACATAGTAGGCATTAGAACAGGGGATTGAGGGTAACGCAGTGAGGTGCCCCTGCCACTATTGGGCTCTCATCCTACAATGGGTAAAGCTGGCATTCAGTTAGTGTGAGGTCAGAGCCAGGATGGGGATTGGACATCGCAAAGCATTGACTCCTTAAGGAAAGTGTTGAAATCTGGCCTGTGGCCTGAGTGGAAGTGAATATCATAATAATAATCCTTGCATTTGATATACCGCCTCATCACATCTTTGAGACGTCTCAAAGCGCTTCACAGAATTGACTGGAAAGTGAATTGACTGTATATTTAGTGGGTGAAATGATGATATCCAGTGAATATTGTATATTTTGCAGGCAATGCAAACCTATCGGGTCTGTAGCCATTTTGCTTGCAAGGGACTGCGTTTTTTTNCTCCTTATGCTTTCTTCATTAGGAATAAAATAAACACGGATTATCTTATGCCTACAACTGGCGCAACAAAGTAGTTCAGCAGTAAACTTCGACCCCGCAGGGTGTGATTCCGCAGCCAGCAAGGTGTGAATTTGTTCGCTTCTTTTTAATATACATTATGCGCCGGCATCAGGGGAATAATAAAGCTTCCTGTCATCCTGGAGGCACTGAAGTTTTCAAATATTTATATAAGCTTTTTCTCAGCAAAAGGGTTAAACAGCCCAAATAAATCTCTCGGGAAGGCCTACATATTTTTAGGGAGTGGAGTCAGGGAAAAAGGCATGTTTCTGTCAAATTAATATAGTAATTATCCAAACAACTAATTTGACACCAGTGATCTTGACGGTGTCGGTCTACACACAGCACTGGGAGATCTCGCAGCACAGACCAGTGGTTCCCAGTAAATTGCCTGCCTCATTTGTCTGCTAAGGCACGTAGGTGCTGTGATTCAAGGCTCCTTATTATGCGCATCTCATTTCTTGACTGATGATAGGTTAAGAGCTGCTGAAGGTGTTAGCAAAGGATTTTCCCCAGCCTATCTGTGGCGGAAAAAAGGGAAGCATCGAGGAGCATTTTGAAATGGTACAGTTGAACCACGCACCAACTCGGAATCCAATTCAGAGTTGCTCTTTAAAAGAGCTGGGCTGTACACAATGGACATTCTCCATCTGTGCCGCAAATTTCTTTGGTTCTAAATACAACGCAAAAACCAATGTTGCTTGGTTCAATTCACAGACTGGGATCACTTGAAGTAGCCAAGTAAAGCTGGCACAACTACATCAGTTCTGTGGCCCTTTATTCCAGCCTGGTACCCGGCTGGAAGAAACAAATATGGCTTTAACAATCGCTGCTTGCAAAGCAAACAGAGAAGATGATGACTTTGTTACCTTGATTGTTGCCTGAATGCTCGGCCCCAAAAAACCTACAACAATAACTTGATCCACCGCCAAAATCCCAACCCAGTGACTGCCTCCTCAAGACTCATTCCAGCCCTAGGAAAGCCTATGTGTGAAGGATGGCATTTCGTGTGCGTGCATGTAAATTTCTTACATGTGTGGAGTAAATATCCAAAGCGAATTTACTGAAAAATCCTCCCTGTACAATATTCCTTCATCTCACGCCATCAATTCGTAGAGCGGATGGAAGAGAAGTATGCAGAGATTCATCTCTAGTAATGAAATCAAATGAGCTCACTATATTCTAAAACCATATACTATTTAAAAGTATGAATAGTTGTATGATCGATTATAAGACATGGAAGACATCAAAGACTTTCTAGGTCAGAGGTGGCCAACCCATGGCCCAGAAGTGGGCTGCCGACCATTCGCGCTAATGTAGGTGAGTCTGTGTTAAATCAATATTGTGTTTCCAATAGCTGCTGAGTAACGATATTTATCTAGTGGCCATCAATCAAGAAATATTCAATCAAGAAAAATGTATCTGGTTGGCCAACCACTGACTAGTAGCTTTAGGTTCACAGTTCTCTGCAATAAAATAAAGTTGATGCAACACTGAGATCAACTGAACCATTCTTCTGTTATGTTTTATACTCTACTGCAAGTCTTGTACGAAATGGTCATTGCATGAGGAATTTCTTATTTATGATTGGGACCTGCATTAATTCACTTGTGTCGTTCTACTCACAATTGATTTGGTTTGCAGAACCTCTGAGGCAATTTTCCTATCCCATTTCCTACTGGTTGCTCTTTTTCTCCTTGACTCGCTTGCTCATTTTCTGTATCGCTCTCTTTCTCTGACTTGCTTTCTTTCTTTCTCATTCCTGCTCTCCTCCTCTTTCCCTGTCTGACTCCCTTTCTCTGTCTCCCTTTCTCTTTCTGTTTTCTCTAAGTATGGTAAACTCGGCAATAGGCATCACCTGTATTGCTCTTTGGCTTGGAAGGTGACACACATTTGCTCACCCAGCGACTTGATACAATTCAGTAAAATATCCCTCCTCCTCTGGAGCTCTCAGTAAGACTTTCCCAGCTTCGTACATCTATTTCTTTTTCAGGGTAGGAGAGAGCAATGATTTATTTGAAACACACTTTGTATTTCTCTGTATTGTTCAATCGCTGCATCTCAGGCCTTTCAGCAAAGACGAAGAGGCCAAGACCATATCCGAATGAACAAAGTTGCATTAACAATGGTACTTGGGGCTTCTCAAGATGACACAAATTGTTCAAATCCAAATGAATGTCCTTTGAGCTGTCATCTAGAGCACTATCTGTGGAGCACTAACTCTTACCTGCCACCTATCAGGGTCTGCCACCCCACCTCCCCCACCTCCAAAAAGAAAAGAGAGTACTTTCAAATCACGCTGCTCAGGATAAAGAAAATCCACATAAAAATTAAGAGCTATATACAGATCTACTACTGAGCACCTTTTGTACCATTTATCTTTTGTGCAACGCTACCGAGCTCTCGTCGCTACGGTGATGAAGAACTGCCGAGGTTTACTACAGTGGATTTCAACTTCTCCACTCGCAGACCTAAATGCGGAGTGCAGCACTTCAGCCATTCAGCCCAACTTTGTTCTGAACAATGTGTGCAACTGTTTGATGGATTTCTTGTGAAATGACAACATTGACTGTTTCGTCAAAACGGTCAAGCGCTTTGACACGCTCTGACATGAAAGGCGCTGTATAAATGCACGTTGTTATTGTTTTGCCCTAAAGTGTGTCCTGCCCTTAACATTCCAAGTCATTAGGACTGGATCACTGGTCAATGACGCGAGTACTTAGCTGCCTCCGATTGAACAAAGCCGTGTTCGTACCATATCTTAAGAGAGATGAAATGTAAATGTGAATTCCCCAGAGTGGAAACTGGCACAAGCAAGAAAAGAAATAAATCCTTATTAAAATCATCGCATTTGAAGGCTCCGAAATTAATATTTGCCTTCAAATTGTGTTGTGGCTGTACCCGGGCTCCATGGACTGTTGCATTAATGATATTAAGGGTTGAGCTCTTGCCGTGCTCCACGTGTTATCTGTTTAATTCTCAACACCTCCAACCAATAGAGTGGTTCCCACAGAAGAAGCGATAACAATAATTTTGATAATACGTTTTAAGACCGAGATGCAAGATTTGAACTTTTCGAAAGGAAAACTGCAGTCTCAATTGCAACCCCTACAGGCAAATTTATCTTGAATATGGGATTATCTGTCATTTCTGGTCAGTGGACCATAAATTTACAAAGTGTCTGATTACCGCTGTGGATTCCAATCATCAAAATTGAGGATTTTGTTAACCTTACGCCTCACTGATCAGAAATGACAGGAATAATTCCAGTAAGATTTATAGGACCTGTGCAAACTGTAACCATCTACTAGGTGACGGCAAAAGGGTGGATTAGAAATTCCACAAATGCAGAAATCAAAATCGAGCCATTGGAAGGTTGCCCTGGTGATTTTACTTTTGTCGGATGGGAAAAAGAGAGTCAAATCCTGATTCCTGATATTCTTCTGAAACCGTGTGCTGGAATGTATTTTGACTCATCTTAATACGGGTTGCAATCCCTGGGGAATGATTGGAATAGTCGGTAAGCACGCAGAATGTTCACCTCTGGGATCCAGGATTGAATCTCATCCAGACTGATGGAATGAAAGCCTTCCCTTTCTGACAGCTGTAAGTGCTCTGAGTCAAGAGTTCTGGCTTTCCAGATCCCAGTGAACATGAGCACCGAGTGCGAAGCTGTTAGAAACTGAACACTAATCTGCTAACCTCTTTCACGGAGCCCATAGGGTGCATTATAATGAAAAAGGCACACCGGTGGAGGCTATCCCTGTGTGCTTGGAATTAAAGCAGAGTTCAGGGAGCTTTACACTGCATCTAACACACACCATAGCTTTATTTTAAAAATAAGAGAGATATAGATTTGGTTGACTGGCTCTGATATCTCCTACATTTCCAAGCATAAAATTAACAGAAACCCCTGCCCCAGTGACTGGTCCAGTTCAGTCACCAAGTCCTGCTGAGAAGCCGAGCTGACAAGCTTGTCGTCGAGATTGCACTGACTATTGGCAAGCATGTTACCTTAGAGCCAAATGAGCCCAAGCGGACTCTTCTCTCACCCCAACCCCACCCCTTCCCCCATCCCCCGCCCACAAAGAAGGATAGTCTCCAGTTGGTCATTAAATATCTGATAACCGCATTATTTAATTTCTTGCTGGATGGGGAGCAGATACCAGGAATTCCTTATGAGCTACAAGGTGAGCAGCACAATTCACCATGTCAGACTCCGCCACTGAGAAGTGCTCCGGGACGCAACTAAACTTGCAGGTGCTGTTGTTGTGAGAGCATTGCCACCATCCTTTTTCCCACGCACCCCCTACCCAAGGAGCAGTAGTTCCAACATTTGGGACGCCGTATTGCCATCTGACAGGAAAACCAGCTGTAAACCAGTTACAAACAGCAGTTCGGCTCCAAACCACTTGAACATCTTGAATGCTGTTCCTCCCTCCTCCTCTCCATTAATCTAGCTGTGAAGCTAAATTTGGAGTCATTCAGTTTCTGTGCTAAATTTTAGGAAATAAGCTGTCTCTTTGAGCTCTTTGGGCTAATTGTAAAAGTGCCCACAATACCTCTTTATACAGTTGAGCAGTGTCTACAAAAATGTCTAAAGCTGTAAACTCTGTGTGAACTGTTGATAGAAGGAGGCAGTTTTTAATTGCAATTTGTGAAGAATTAATTGGTGCATGAACCCATTTTAACCAATATCTATAAAAAAGGTTAATCACCGTTTCTGTTAATCTTTTTGTCGAGCCTGGTTGTCACAGAGGCAATGCCATACATTAGTACAATTTGAAAAGGCAAAATATAATTCATTTACGCAAAAAAACTGATATAAAGGCTTTGTACAAAGATGGGCCCTTATCTTTTCAGCATCCCAGCTCTATTAATCATGCTAAATGTACTTTCTACTCTGTCTTTTGTGCAACTGTAACAGTACCTTCAAAACAGTAGAATTAATGTTTCTGCGAGTAAGGTATCTTCAATACACAGAAAAGAATTCGAATGATTGAAGCGAATTTTATCACATTAAATTAATTATTGCATTGCATAGTTGGGAGTGAAAACACGAAGTTGCATCAAGCAAGTCACCTTGGAGATGCCCCCCCACCCAACAGACACACACACACATATATATCCACAATCTTCAGAAGTAAAGAGAAAAGTTCATCCTCCCCATAGTCAATTATTTCGCCCACTAAAATACACAGTCAATTCACTGTACAGTATATTCTGTGAAGCGCTTTGAGACGTCTAGAAGACGTGAAAAGCGCAATATCAAATGCAAGGATTATTTATTATTATAAGCAGAAAACCCATTCGCGTATCTGTATCTCCATGGACCCATTCATTTTGTTCTAAGAATTCTCCAGCAAGATCCTTTTTGGATATCATTTTTATTTGTGAAGAAAGGCTCTTTTTTTTGTTTGTTTATGACGTTGCCAAAAATTGAGTTGGCAGAGTCCAGCTATTTTCATTCAAATTTAAACCAGCCACAAGTAAGCTGAATAGTTACTTTGCGCTAGTATAAACCTTTTCATTCAGACCTCGAAATCTATTGTTGCTGTTGGACAGCTCTCTAATTCACAAACAAGAAGACTGGGTAAAAAGGTTTTTTTTTCAGGTTGAGAGCTGACACTCTTGCTGAATCCTTTTAAAAGCCAATTATTCTTCCCAGCAAGAACAGAAAAGCAAGTCATAGGCAAACAGTCGTTTCTGGAATTCAATTCATCTCCCACTGAATACAATACAGAAAAATGAAACTACTCAAGATCTCTCCAATGTTGGAAGCTGTTCTATTGATAACAGAAGAACCCACATGTTTGATATAAACACACTTGTGGTCGAGTCAATAGATGCACCAGGGAGGATTTTAGCTGTGTGAGCTTTTAAGCTTATTCAGTATTCAGGGCATTCATTCTTCACACAGAAATGTATAGGTGGTCTAAGAGTCTCCAAATCCTTTTTGGAAATCATTTTTATTTGTGAAGAAAGGCTTTTTTTGTTTGTTTGTTTCTGACATTGCCAAAAAGTGAGTTGGTGGAGTCCAGGGATGGCTATTTTCATTCAAATTATGGGTTTGGATTCAACTTCAGAAACCCTGACAATCCAGTACTTTCAAAGTAAAGATTAAATTGTGCGTTCAACCTGGTCATTAAAATTGTGGCAGTTCTTTATAGTGAAAGTTTAGTACGGGTATATATTAGTTTATATATTGCTACATGTCTTAAACACTTGGAACCACCACTGTTAAGCTTTCCGAGATGCTAACCCACCAGGAAGGCTCTGTATAAATGCAAGTTGTTGTTGGAATGCATGTTCAAGGACTTCCTTGATTTCAATTGATTAAAGCCTGAATGTTAGTTGCAGATGTGGCTGAAAGATAAATTGCATATAACTCTCTTCATTTCTCGAAAAGAAGAAATAAAAACCGTCATCTTATGAAATGTGAAATTCATTTCCGATTTCAGTTCGGAACCTGCCCATTTTTTAAAAAAATTAGCACCTATACACAGCTGCTTCACAGAGCAGTCTGTCATCAGTGAACGCATATTTGAAAGATCCTGCATATGTTATGATCCATAATATGTCTGCGTGATGACCATAAAACTTTGTGTGGTATCGCAGATATCCTCCGGTTTGTAACCAATGGTGTAAATTGCTGTCATTAGTTTTCGGAAAAGACAGAATTCTGAATACTGTATGTACAATGTTGTACAGTTCAATCAGTCATTATTACGTATTGCTTTAGCAAGTTATAAGTATGGATCTCTTTAAGTGCCATGCCATTGATAATAGGATTCTTGTATCAGACCTTGATATTGCGATGCTGGTAAATGCTGGTTAGCTTTACCGGAGCTGCTATGACCTGTGTGTAAAAAAAATTCAAAGGAAGATTTTTCTTTATTTGAAAATGATCATTTTCTGAATCTATTCTCTTTCCATTTCCCACTCCCAATCCAGGAGGAACTCAAGTCTGACTTATAATGATTTATTAATTTCAACGCTTGTTAGAATTGCATCTTTGTTGATCTTGCACATCATTTCTTCTCTCCCACTATTAAAAACAAATACTAACATTTTCCCACATGCCAGCCTTTCACTAGTGCCACATATACTCTGGAAAACAACAACAAAGCAGGTTATAACATAACATGTAGGAGCAGGAGTAGGCCATTCGGCCCTTCGAGCCTGCCCCGCCATTCAATCATGGCTGATCGTCTAATCTAACTCCAGCTAATAACCTGACCCTGCCTTATCCCCATATCCCTTAATACCTTTTGCAATAAGAAATCTATCTATCTCAGTCTTGAATATGTTCAAGGATTTCTATGCTTTAGGAAATGGGCGGAATAGATGCAACTGTGACAGTAGCTGAATAGAGCTTCTGCAAGACTACAAAAGGGAAGAAGTGAATTACTCTGAGTGAGGAAGCAATGGCATTGGCAGGTCCTGTAATTTAGGACATTATTGTGGAGTCCACATTGTGGAGTCCTCTAGCTCAGTGGTTAGAGCACTCGCTTTGCAAGCGAGAGACCTGAGTTCAATTCCAGGCAGAGGGCGAAACCTTGGGCAAGTTTCCTTACTCCACACGCCTAATAACAATCCCTCCAAAAAAAACCAAAACAATAATAAATTGGTCATTTTCAATCTACGACTGTTTGTGGGACATTGCTGTGCGCAATTGGCTGCCGCGTTCGCCCACAAATATACAGTCAATTTACTTTACAGTGTGTTCTGTGAAGCGCTTTGGGACGTCCTCCCGACGTGAAAAGCACTATATCAAATGCAAGGATTATTATTATTATTATTGCTGTGCGCAATTGGCTGCCGCGTTCGCCCACAAATATACAGTCAATTCACTTTACAGTGTGTTCTGTGAAGCGCTTTGGGACGTCCTTCTGACGTGAAAAGCACTATATCAAATGCAAAGATTATTATTATTATTATCACAGAACATTTTTTTGCATATTGTGGATTCCCACCATTTTTCGTTTCACATTACAATTCACCCATTTTACGGTGGAAGTATTAATTACCAGTTTAGTTATTCTTTACTAGTCAGTTCATTATGATTCCACTGTTCTAAAGTGCACACAACAATATTAAAGATGCATGTCGGGATTGAAAAACAAAGGTTTGAAAAAAACACGCTGTTTCCAATCCTCTTGTCAAGTTTGATATGGAAGGATGCAGTCAAGTGTTGCGGTTCAAGTGCACGCTTACACTGATCCTCAACTTTGATACTTCAAGTCATACAGAAGGTTTCCTGAGCATAATAAGGCTGTATTACTCGGAGATAACCTCCTGCCATCCCAGCCTCATTATGCCACAGCCAATGTTACCAACACTTATGTGTCTGCTAGGAAAACCCAATCTCCGACTTATCCATTCTGCCTATCTGGCTCAGTGGTAGCATTCTGGCCTCTGAGTCAGAAGGTTGGGGGTTGAAGCCCCACTTGAAATCACAGTGGGGGAGTGTTGCATTGTCGGAGCTGCCATTCCTTCAGATGAGACATCAAACCGAGGTCCTGTCTGCCCGTTCAGGTGGACGTTAAAGTTCACAGTAAAATTTCTGTGAAGCACTTTGCAACATCCTCCCAATGTGAAAGGCCATCTTATCAAATGCAAGGATTATTATTGTTAAGAGCTGTTAAATTCTTGTCATGGAATTATCTGCCCTCCTGTAATAAGAGTGTTGCTTTACACCGGAGCTTCTCTGTGAAATTCTGTCAGAAATAACTTTAAATAGGATTAAAGTTTTTCATAACTCTTGTTTTTCATAACTGGAGGACTGTGTTAATTTAGATTGTTTCAGATTTACGAAAGATGACTAACATTGCTTTTCTTTTGCTCTCAATGTCATTAACCCGGACAGTGACAGAGCTCAGTAATTGATCCACAAGGGCAGGCACACAGTGACCATCCTTATGATAACTAGCGCATAGCTCCACAACAGGAAATTCACACCCTAAACCTCTGAGATCACAGATACAAATCTCAGCCCAGGCCTTGTGTGGATTTGTGTGATTGATATTTTAACCACCTGCCATATATTTCAAACAAAGAAATCTATTGAAGAGTGAACTATCAGGTTAAGATTTTGATATGGAACTCAATTAAAGACATACAGTTTTATAAAGTACAAAATGTCAACTGAATCGTATGTGGTGACACGATCAAACAATTGATGGATGGACCTGCTGAATTAACTTGATCTACACCAGACCAACGAGAGTACATTAGCTCTCTAAAGTGTTTCTATACGCAGATGCAATATACTGGGGACATAATGCATTACGAATGCTATTTGAATTGTTACGAGATCACATGGAAGTTCCTTACTATCTTTCCCCTGCTCAAAAGGGAACCTCAGAAGAATGATGAAAATTCAAAACCTGCCTGAGATGAGAAATAGCTCAAGGAAAGTTGTAGGCACTTTACTGTCCCATTTGTCGCAGCGCTGGAATCTACCTCGAACTGAGCTGCATTTTGGAGCTAGCCATTCACACATTGAATCAAATTCAACATTGTTGGTGAGACATGATTTATAAGAGTTACCAGCTATATAGCAGCTACTGGCCACTATTTATGTGGCTACACCTACTTGGGGGCGTTTTGCCCCCAAAATATACAGTCAATTCACTACAGTAATGAAGCGCTTTGAGACGTCTCAAAGTCGTGATAAAGCACGATATCAAACGCAAGGATTGTTATCATTACTTGAGACGCGTGGAAAATATTGACTCCTCTTTCACTCGCACTCCACTGCTGGTGATGCAGCTAGTCTTTAGCTGCTATGGGAACCAACCAAAAACAGCTTACAACATCCACAAACACCAAGACATGCACAAGCTGTGACCCGTCCTCTCATATCCACTCATATGCACTTGTCATCTCACTTTATTACTTTCTTCATCAGCACCGATCAGACAATCTGACTACAAAAAGCTCTGTCCATGTCCATAACAATAGAGGCTGTTGTGTCAGAGTCATTGCAGGATTGTGTCTCTGACAGATTCATTAACCTAATGCCTGGGATCAGGGATTACAGTTTGAATATTAAAAACAGAGGATATTCAAAAGCAACCTGCAAAGTTGTTGAATATTTATGCTTATTCTCCACTGCTGTCTCCTTGCTTCTTTCTGCAAAGAGGATGGATGGAGTATTCAGTGGCTCCCCCATTGCTCTATTATCAGTTAAATGGAGAGTGGGGAGGAGTTCCTTGCAGAATGACAGGGTTCCTGCCAGCAGAGAAGGGAATCATTTTGTGTTTAGGTCATCTAACTTATTCCATTTTTATTTGTCCAATTGAATAAAGCAAATAACCATCTCAAACCAAACCTCCTTCCTCCACTGTTGGGGGGAGTTTCTTTGAAGGCATTTTTTTTGTGTAGGGGGAGGGGTGGGAATTAAATTCTCACTTGCTGAACTCCTGACACTGGTAATGAAACTCAGCGAGTTCCGTTGCAAAGTTATGTAACTTTAATGAAAAATTGCACAAAGGTCACACACTCGACAATATGGAGGCTGACATATAGTCCACGTGTATATAGCTTGCTAAACACATTCATTGTGACTTGAAGTTGCCCCTGTGTACAGTTCCTTGCTCACAGTTGAAAGAGGGCTGAGATTAACGCAGCGTGAGCAGATTCTACGGATGTAAAGATAGTGGCTGTGAACATCTCACTAAACCTAACTTGAAGGATTCATTACTGGCTACAAATGAATCCGTTACACTCGTTTGCTACAAACAAAATGTTGACTTGACACCTTCTTAATCCTTTCTGCGTTGGCAGTTTTTGGAAACCATGGTCAGTGGAGGTACATTTTGGTTCCCTGAGTTTACCATGTTCCAGTTGAGGTTCTCTGTGGTTCCAGTGGCACAATGTACACACTCAGACATCTTGAATAATTAGACAGTTCATCCTTATAATAAATTTCCACTGTCGTCACTGTACCTTGCGTGTGAAGATGAATCCTTCACCTTGGGCCATTGACAGGGACCCAGGAGGCTGAGCTATGTACAAAGAGAAGTAAAAGGTGTAGAAGCAGCATGAAATTGTTCCGACAGGGAGCCTTGCTAGTGCCAGAAGGATAAGTTGTTTTTCATTTCCCATCAAAATCATATCATTAGAAAACAGTGATATGTCATATCGTACCAAATTCTTGCAGGCATAATTCATCTACAAGTGTATAATCCTATTTAGCAATCAAGAGTCATATGGGCGCACAGCACACACTAGTGCTCGTGCAGAGTTTAAAAGTTACATTTTTACAACAATACAGCCGTCACCTTTGGCGCAGAATTACAGGAGTCTTTATAGATAAGTGGTCTAATAGAATTCAAGCACTCATTTACTATGTAATCAGGATGGTTCATTAAACTGTCTCTCTGTCTGTGTGGTTTTTAAATGGCCGGTGCCATCAGCAATGCTTTCTTTTGGCTTTGCTTGCCAAACTTTCCTGAGATTAATGCACTGCCTCATTTGTGTGGCTGAAGGTCACATGCTTGCTGTGATTTTCGAAAGGAGGGATGTTATGTTGGTTGGCACAGTGGGATCTCAGTACAGAAAGGTTTTGAGGAAGGCCACTGGGCAGGAACTGCTCTGTTACTTAATTAGTGAAAATTGGAATGTGCTTAAACAGGGCAGAGCAAAAATTGTTGCATGAAAGGCAAATTTAACTTGTGCAAGGCAGTAAAGTCAAAACTCTGCAACTGAGAAGCCCATTGAAAATCAGATATCTAACTCAGTGTGTCCTAGAGTTAGTGAAAGCAATGTGTTGTAAATAAGTGGTTAGAATAGTGTGGTTTAAAATTACACTTGCAAGCTCCAAGACTTGACATATGGCCGAGGTCTGGACCCAGCTAAGACTTGGATCAGTCTGTGTTGGGGGAAATGGAACTGGGTGAATTGAATAAGTGGGGTTTCCTTGGAGTAAGCGGGGTCTTCTAGGAGTTGAAGTGGCTCCAAGGTGACATGCTTGGCAATGGAATGTCCAAATTGAGCCAGGTGGGTCCGCGGTATTCCTGAGAGTGTGCCTGCCTTCCATTCCAACAAACTATCTCTGGGATTTCCACATGTAGGTGGGATATAAGGAATTCTCAGTTCAGTTTGGTTGCTCTTAAGCACGGCGGTGGGTTTCCACACCCAGCTGGCCAAATAAAAATGATGCAGAGATTCGGCATTTGAATTGTACAGATCTTTTGGGTTTTTCTGCTGTGCTGGAGCTCTTAATGTCCTTTGGTCTGCTCTTCCCCTGCTGCTGTTCTCTCTCTCTTTCTCTCCTTTCGTCCCCCCCAGGCCCCCCATCCACCTTCCACCTCACCCACAGCTTGAACACTCGTGAAGAAATGTAAACCCATCACTATACATGAAAGGTAGAATGCAGGTCATTGTACTGGAGGGCAAAGAAGCCAGGATACAACATTCCAGTCCTATCAATGTCTAGGCGCTGGTTTCACAAAGACGGATTCATGACTAGAAAAATAAAAGGAAAAAATAAAAATTAAGGCTTTATTCATTTTAATATATTTCAGATTTTTTGGTGTAAACATAGAATTGCTTCTTGAAAACGAGGTTGGCTAACTGTTGAAATTTTTATTTTGTGAAATCTATCTTTGTGTGTTTGCACGCATTGAGTCATACAGAGGATTAAAAGTGTTACAGTTTGCTCCGATGACCAAAGCAGCAATACTACTACTAATAATAATAATCGTTGCATCTGATAGCTATTTTAGCAACTCATCACATTGTCTCAAAGCACTTCACAGGATTCACAGGAGTGACTGTGTAACTGTAGGCAAATAAGGTAGCCAATTTGCTCACAGCAATGTCCCACAAATAAGTATGAAGTGACTGACCAATTTTATCTAGGTTGTTGTTGGCCAGGACAGCATTAGAAATGCCCTTCTCTTTTTAAATAGTGCCATGGAATATTTAAAGTCCACTTGAATAGGTTGACAGGACATCAGTTGAAACGTCTCATTCAAAAGATGGCACCTTTAGTAAGGCAGCCTTGCCCCAGTACCACATTTGATCGTTGGCCTAGATTGTGATACATTCTCTGGTTGGCACTGCAATCATCTCCTCTCATGGACAAACTGGCTCCAGGCCATCTCAGAAGTAAAGGCTGGATGCACGTCTTTGATTTACACCTGACCAGCCATTATTCTCATTACTCACCTGTCACTCCCTGTTTAGAGAATTGACCTCTGAACAGCATCAGTGAATACAGGACCCTTAGCCATTTGTTCATTCACCATTTCAAATGCCAGCAATGCAGACTGGCACCTCTTTTTCCATCTTACAAATGAACAATATCAGATCCTCTATTCCCAAATATAATATCAACTGTAAATGATAGCAACTGCTTCATGCTTCTAATCATCAGTTTTGTTCGACCCTGAGCTGTCCTTTCTCCCTCACATCCGCACCACAACTGGCACCGCCTTCCATCACCTCCGGAATATCGCCAGATTACGGCACTACCTCACCCCTCACGCTGCTGAAACCCTGGTTCACGCCTTTGTCACCTCAAGGCTGGACTATGGGAACTCTCTCCTCGCCGGCCTTCCCGGCACCTCCCTCCACAAGCTGCAGGTCATTCAGAACTCTGCAGCTCGTGTACTGTCCCGCACCAGGCTTCGCGATCACATCACTCCCACCCTCGCTCGCCTCCACTGGCTCCCCATCCCCCAGAGGATTGATTTCAAGATCCTCATCCTCACCTACAAGGCCATTCACGGCCTTGCTCCCTCCTACCTCTCCAACCTACTATCCCCTACCTACCTGCCCATACCCTCCGTTCCTCCGGCTCCGGTCTGCTCCACGTCCCCCGCCCCAACCGCCCTACTATCGGTGGTCGGGCCTTCAGCCTCTCAGCCCCGAGGCTCTGGAACTCCATCCCCCAGTGCCTTCGCCTTGCTTCCTCCCTTTCCTCCTTCAAGGCCGGTCTCAAAACCTTTCTCTTTGACCGTGCCTTCAGCTCCCCTCTCGACTCTCTTCCTCCTCCTCGCTCCCTCCCTTCCCTCCCCTCACCCTGACCATTTCCCCCCTCCTCTCTCCCTCCCTTCCCTCCCCTCACCCTGACCATTTCCCCTGCTCGGGTCATGACCCAACTGTGCAGCGCCTTGGGACGTCCTCCTGACGTGAAAGGCGCTCTATAAATGGAATCTTGTTGTTGTTGTTGTTGTTGTTGTTATGGTTTCGCACGGACCTTTTTAGAAAACAAGCCACTTTACTTTCTTTTCAACACAGGTACTTTGATATGTGAAAAATAGTATCTCTCTGCATTAGTTTCTTTCGCTGCAACAATTTAATTTGTGGATCAAAACTTTCTGTTGATTGATGCATTGGAAGAAAAGAAGCAGTATTTTCAGCAATAATATCAGTTATGCTCAAAACAATACTTTAGTAAGTTAATAGATAGACAATTATTCAAAGTTCCTTGACAATGGCTTTGTGTAAATTTGCTATTTGAAAGTTACTGATGAGATTTCATAGAATTATACAGCACAGAAGGAGGCCATTTGGCCCATCGTGTTTTTGCAGGCTCTTTTAAAAGCGCTATCCAAATCAATCCCACTCCCTCGTTCTCTCCCAATAGCCCTGCAAATTTGTCCACCCCAAATAATTATCTACTTCTCTCTTAAAAGTTGTTATTGAATCGGCTTCCACCACCCTTTTAGGCAATGCATTCCAGATCCGAACAACTCGCTGTGTGAAACAATTTCCCTCACCTCCCCTCTGTTTCTTTTAAGAACTTATACAATGCGCGATTTCCATGCGAAAGTTAGACAATAGTTTCCACTCATTGGCTCTGTTTGAATTGTTTATAAATTCTGTATTGAAATTTTACAGTGACCTGTGAAGAGTAATGGGTGGTTTTCAAATGACCGGCGTTTCCATGGAAAAAAAATACCATGCCAACATAAATACGTCAAATGGACCATAAGAAAAAAGTGGAATTGATTTCTCTGGACAGAGATTGACAGAAATAGTGCCTATAGCAAATTTCAATATGATAGAAAAGCTGTATCATTAATAATTCTAGAAGTAACCATTACTTATTGGAGTATGACCATGAATCTTTTTGTATGGCCTATACTTATTTGAAACAAATTGGCAAAAAGAATGACACTTTATTTTTTTAAACAAACAATGCCGCTTTATAAAGCTTGTCACATTACAGCACTCTTGTTTGACAGGTGCATCCTTGCTACATTTCGCTGTCCCCAGGATATTAATATTTAAATCCCTATTTTGGGTTCCTTAACATTTATGATGGTTCTCAACAAAATATGTCAACAAAAATATTCTGCCCAGTAGCCGGATCTCATTTGAGTCTTTCTTTTGTGCATTGTTTAAACTGCTGTCGCTATAAATTTAGAAATAAGCAAGATGGGATTCAGCATCCCTAAACCAAGAACAAAAAGTTCACCAGTGTTGACATTCAGCATGCAATACATCCCAAAGAGGTTCCATGGGTTATTGTTCCTAATTTGATTATATCATACAACGTAAATCTGCTTTAATTTGGTGCATTTTCCCCATCCCCATGATGTGTTGCTTCATCCGAGTGTACGGGATGTTTTACTTTTTGTTGTCGTCCCTCCCCACCCACCCCCAATTAGAAATGTTACTCAGTTTTTTAAAGCTTGTCACATACCAGTCAGACAGCGCAGTCAGACACTCTTTTGACTGACTGTAGAAATAGTCTTAGATATTGAGGAAGAGTGAATCATGTAACTCAGTACAATATGGCAACGGAGCAAATAGTCATGGTAATGTCATTTTGAAACAAGACTGTGGTAAGAAAAGGCATATTGGGGTCTAATTTCCAGGTTCAATTCACAATTAGTGGGACGGGTTACCTATGTGCAAATACATTACATTACTTGATAATACTTCACATGAGTTAGTTACACTATCAGGAGCACCTGTGTAATTCTGCCGATGGTTAACCCAAATGGCAAATTTGCATATGGTTTATTGACTGAACGCACAACTTAGAAGCCGTCATTTAAAACAAAACGTCTGCAAGTGTTTTGAAGGCGTAAAATGTCTTCAGTGTGTCAATAACACAGTAAACAGCTTGAGTTACAGTTCATATTTTCTGAACCTCTTGTGTGTGTTGCACCTTGTGTTTTGCCAACCTCCTGCTATTCTCTACTTGATTACAATGATTCGGCTACTGTTTATACGTTGCAGTTTTCTCAAGTGTCCTACTTAGATATGGAAAGCTCCTTTATAAATCCTGCTGAATTATTACCCAGTTCACTTCAGATTCACACCCTGCGCTCTGGAGAATTATTCACTGAATGAGCGAGAAGTTAAGAACATTGCAAATAGAGATGGCACAGCAAGGGGTGGAGATACCTCCAGGGATTTGAAGAGCAGGGACTGAAAATACCGTACCTGGCCTGGCAGTGTTGCTACAACTGGTATATAAGTAGTAAAACCTCTTTCCCAGCACTGTCATTCTTCATCTTGTTGACATGCATGAAGAAAAGGAAAGCAGATGAAGAATGATGGGGTCGCACATTGTTCCAGACAGTTGAATGTTTTTACTCTTTTCGTGGAAACGAGGCCTGATGGTAGCAGATGATATGCCTGCTTCACCCGATGAGGTGAAAGGGACGTTGTGTCCTTTTGATGGAGTGTTTCAGCCCTGAAACCAGAACTCCATCTGAACGGCAACACACAGGAGAGTGCACAAGGCACTCGCAAGAGGGTAGTTTCGTTGAGGGTTGTGATTGTGCCATTTGAAATGAATAGGACTTTGAAGCGCTGCCTTGTGCCCACACCTATTGATCCACCCAACTGAAGAAAGGAAGCCGCAGGCTTGATTGATTCCATCGTCACACTCCATCCCATTATTTTGTTAGTGATTGCTACAAGAGTGAGAATGCATGTTGCAATGCTATAGTAAAGGCTGACTACCAGCAGGTTTATTTTTATTTATCTTTATTTTAAAAAAATCTCCATCCAATCCTACGCAGAAGCATAGCATGTTCCAGATTATATCACTGAGCGATAAGGCAGGAGAAAGCGAGAGATGGAAATGCAACCTTGGGAATAAAATAATCTTTCCTCACAATGGAGGAAGCCCAGGGTGGTGAATGGCCTACTCCTGTCCCTATGTTTCAAAGGGTCGCAGGCCATTGCTTGCTCATTTCTTCATCTCTTTGCTTGTGAAATATGCCCTGCTTCTTGAATCTCTTTCCTAGCTGTACATGAGGAGAAGGACTATCACTAGTTACCAATCATTTTACATTTACCATAGCACCTTTCACATCAGGATGATGTCCTATGGCACTTGAAAGCATTTGGTTAGACTGGCAGTTCAGGAATTCTGTAAGGCTGAAATTGTTTTCTTCTTGGCCCTTCTCCGAGCTCCTGAACTTCTTGCCAGATCTCCTGGAATGTTTTTTTGGCTTCTGATGGAGGTTTGCGTGGTGTCAGTTAAGCGTTTCATGTTAATGATGTTTTCAATGAGTTTTGACAAGGTCCCTCTATTTAACAGACATGCCTTTGGATCGTTCCTGCTGTTGTGTTAAATGGCGATTTTATCCTGGCTTCCCTCATGCATCAACTTTCCCCTGCATTAATCGAGGTATTTTTAAAAGGAATTAGCTGTTGTTCTTTGGTTTGTTGAAAATCCATAGTGAAAGAAAAAGCAATGTTCTCGGCAATTGTCTCTACTGCTGTAATTGGTATTTGCCTACATTGCTACTTCACTATTTGGTCCCTGTGCTAATTAACTGAATGTACATTAATTAATATTAGAATGAGCAGTAGTAAACCGGTATTTGTGGAGTACTTTGTGACAGATAATGTCACCATAAGGTGTACGCAATGTCACCCTTTTTTGCTGCACTTGGTGAGTACAGTTTACACAATAGTCCAGACTGCCTTTGTATGCTTCCAATCAAGAAGAACCTGCTAGTTCAAGCTTGAATCTTGATTCGATATCTCAACATCTGTTATGTGCTGTGGTTTTGTTGCCAAGACTGCTTCTCTGTACCAGAAGAGCAATAAAAGGTACATCGTAACAGAGTGAGTGAGAGGGTTTGATTTTGCAGTTTTTCTTAATAGACATCTTAATTAAGAAATTCAGTAGCCCATGTTATTGACGCGTGGGAACACCACCGAAACTATTTTCGGAGTGGGCTTCCCCTGAGTTGGAGCAATGTGCATGATACACATCCAGTTAATGGGAGGAGTTCCAGCTCAGAGTTCCTTGTCAATGAATCCATTTCTTAATTAATAAATCTATTAAGATATGCTGAAAAAAATTGATCTCAGGGTCTTTGGCGGTCATGCTCCATGGTTAGCTTTTACGTTCAAAATAACTCTCTCTCTAAAATGTAGTGGCACTCTTAGCTAATTTATTTGCCTTGTATTTTGTAGTCCATTTACTCTTTACAGTGGCATGCATTCCTTAAGAAAATAACAGTAAACATTCAAAGCTCCTCTTCACATAGCTATAACACATGCACGTTTCCCTTTCCTGTAGGTTTTGGGATGATGGTTGAGCCTGACCTCCTGTAAAATCAATGTTGGGTAGAATAACGCTTTTCTTTTCGATTACCTGATGTCTGTTACAATAGCCACCAACGCGACTTATTAGATATGGCTATTAAAACAGGCAATCAATAATCTTAGCTGCACACTGCATTCAGACATTAATACCGCAGGGAAACAGACCTTTTTGGAGTATACCATAAGTTGTATTTTTCTCCCATTTATCATCAGCAGCATTTTATTAAGCTTGAATTCATTGTTTGAACCTACCATTCATTGCTTAATTGGCCATATAATAAAATGTCGTCTCAATAATTACAATTGACATGACTGTTTTCTGATCGCAGTGAAACAACTAAAGATGGCATCAGCCAGATCAATACTGCAGCAAGTTTACCCCTATTGTTTAAAGGCTTTCTCCAGCTTGCCCACTTGACAAATTCTGCAATGGTGTCTTTTCAAAAGGATGTCCATCGTTAAAAATGTAGTGGACTTAATCTCTGCTACAGTCTTTGCTGTTCCTGGTGAGCTTCTTTCATTTTGGTTCACATTCTGTGATTGAAGTTGGATTAGTCTTCGGCAGATCATGCACTTCTTGACTTGAGATCAAAGGCTTCTCCAGGCAGGTTTTGAAACCAACACACAGATTAAAGCTTCAAAAAAAGTGGTGCAAATAATAGACGTTAGTGTACAATGCAATTCAATGTTTCAATGAAGATACAAAGATAAACAGTTTGCCAGCATAATACATTCAGTGCTTTGACATGTGGTGTGGTCTGTTATGGTCAAGGAGGCTTTTTTCAAGAAGTCATATCCTAAAGCACTGAAATTCTGCTCAGGAGAGCTCCACGTGCACTTCCCTAGATGTTCAAAAGCTGGAATAAATGGCAATTGTATTCATACAGGAGTTGGACTTTATTAAATTGGTAAATCTACTTAACCTGGGTGTCTGTCAAATCAGTTGTCCATATTCACACACCTTCTAGGTCAGGAGAAATGTTGTTGCATACAGTAGTCTTTCATCAGTCTATTTTTGTACTTAAAGGTAATTTGTGCATTCTCACAAAATATAATTTAGCTCAAGATTTTTTTTACTGAATAATAAGTGAAAGGGTTATTATTTTTGTGAATAATGCAAAGAAAGATTTGTCACTTTTGTACATTCCTAGAATTCTTTACAATAACCATTAGATGTTGCAAAAGACAAATTGCGAATTGTGGAATCTGTGAAGCTCATTCAATGGTTGAATCACATTGAACGTTTTGTCAGTGTTTCTGCACCTCAGAAACAAACAAAATCCTTGCAACTCTTTGGTCCTGAAATGGCAAACCCTGTTTATTGTTGATTCCTGTTGTAGTTCTAATTGCAATGATCAGTCACAATGCTGTTCCCAGTGTTTCTTTACTTGTTACAATTGTGGTGTCCATTATTTTGTGCCCGAATTGCTTATGGACACATTTAAAGTACCCTCACCAATGATAAAACATCTGTAATTCATTATACTCTATAGATTACCAGATAACAGCCAAAATCTATTTTAACTGAGCTACCATTAAAATGCCATTTATTTTCCCATTGATAATTTCTTCTACGACACCAACCATCAAAATGCTGTACCATTACTCAATCATTGTTTAGCATTAAATACCATTCATTTCCTATTTGTATGGGGCAGTTGCCTTGGTTTGCTATTGCAGAGTGAGAGGAGGGGTAGCTAGTAGCTGTTATGAGGCTGCAGTAGAAACTGCATCGATCAGGGTAATGTTTTACATGAGGCCTCACCATTATGCTGCTAACTTGTACTACACCTGACCTGACCCAGCCAGCACTGCCAAGAGCTGTCACCAGACAGCCCACAGAGAATGGTCTCTACTCCAGCAATCTGTCAAGCCTTTCTCCGGAGAACTGATTGCTGTCAATTATAGAAAATAGAGAATTCCTCCCAGTAAATTTCCTTAATCCCCTTGAAACCAACGAATGCATTTCCACGATTTAAAATCAAATGGGGGACTTTCCTTATCACGTTGTCAAGGCATTTTTACAAAACAAGAGATGCAGAAAAACATCTGGCCAACACATTACAAAAATAATGCTCAATCAATTCATCACAATGTCACGGGTCAGCCTGGCTCAGTCGGTGCCTGAATCGGTAGCACTCTCGCATCTGAATCAGGTTATAGCTTCAAATCCCACGCTGGGACTTGAAAATGTTACAATCTGTGCTGACGCTCTAACGCAGTGCTGGGAGCTTACATTCGGATGAGACACTAAACCGAGATCCTGTTTAAGCGTCCTGCTGCCTTTGTTTTGCTCTCTCTTTTTACTTTAAAGTAGTCCCTCTGTCTTCTGCAACCACTCTTCTGAACTATATTTGTCTGTCTTCCCTTCTTCTGCTCCCAACTACTAGTTTCTAACTCAATCTTTTTTAACTCCCAACTCATTGTTTCCCAGAACTTCAAGACAATAGCAATCCTTACCTCCCTTACTCTTCCCTTCCTAATTGGAGGTTTTCAAAACTCAAGTCACGATCACCTAACAGTAATACTTCTCAATGTATCTCCTCCATCCCCCAAATAATTTCACTGTGGTGGGTTTTCCTGCGCTATAGGCTTTGACCTTACACCAAGGCTCTCTGATGGTATTATTGTTTTTAGAATTGATGTGATTCTAAAGTACTGTTTTTTTAAGGGGTAAAAAGAGGATGAACAATGAAAGCCTAGTTTGACATAACATTAAGATGAACATCGCTCAGACACTGGGCACCTGACCCAGCCAGCATTGCTAGAAGCCATCACCAAATACCTCAGAGACAATAGTCTGTTCCAGCTCTCCATCACGTGTCACTCTCTCTCTATGAAGAGAATTGGTTACTGCCAATTAGAGACAATCGCACTGTGTACGATAAAATTCACTAACATACTGGGTGCCGGTGTAACATACTTGCACAGTTGACAATCAGGTGGTATTAAGGAAGTTGCATTCACGCAGCCTATGTGAAGTTCGACAGACAGATTCACAGATTAACTCCCTTTGGGGAAGAGGTCAAGAAGGGTCAAGTTAAAGATGCATTCAGAATGGGGAAGAAATGTTTTTGTGGTGTATTCCTTCTGGTCCTCCACTCTGAATGCAGCTGCCTGTTAGCATTAATTGCTATTCTGAAATGTCCACTAGTTTGCTTAGAACTGGCTTTCTCTTGGCAAATAAACAGTATAATTGCACAGGAAAGATCATTTCTTTTCACTCTGCTGGCTTTTAAGGATCCCAAGTGAAGGGCAATTTCATTCTTGTTCCCACTGGGTACAACAGTTCACAGCACAGAACCATCCTCTAATGCCGCACTAATTTGAATTAATTTGGCAATCATTTATAGAGGACATTAAGGTGAAGTGCCTTGGAAAGGAAATGTCACCCTAGTGCTTAAAAAGGTGACGGGGGCTGCTTTTCTCAGGAGGCTCTGCGTGGCATAAGGCTCATGTCACACCTGATGGTGTGTAATAGTATTTAATGCAGGGACAGAACACAAAATGGAATCGTTCAGTTCCACATCAGTGTTGTCTCTGAATCTAATGAGCATCGATGCTCTGAATTCAAAAAGGAAAATCAGGACCAACCTTTCTGGAAAGGGTAATACAAAAACCTCCTGAGCTGAGCCTGCATCTGGAATAAGAAAATCCACTAAATCAGTGCTACAAGCCTGCAGATTCCATACAGCTTGAAGAGCTGTTCAAGGTTTGAGCTAGGTAATAAAGTGATGGTATTATCTAATCTAATTCCCCTTGAAGACCAATTGTGAACTTTGTCTCAACAGATTGTGACTGAGAAGTGCACTTTACATCCACCCTCTGGGTAAAGAATATTTTTTTTCTAAATCTCCCCTTTAATTTGTAATCTTCTTAAAAAAAACTCTTTCATTGGTAATTGGAGATTATAAAAATAATAATATCCTTGGATTTGATATAGCGCCCTATCACATCTTCGAGATGTCTCAAAGCACTTCACAGAATATACTGTAAAATGAAATGACTGTATATTTTGTGGGTGAAGCATGACAGCCAATTGCGCTCAGCAGTGTCCCAAAACAGTCATGGATTGAGTGACCAAATTATTATTATATTTTATTTTTGGAGGGATTATTACCACCTACGTGAATGCACACAGTGAGATGAATTTCAAAGAATTGTTGGTGGATTAAAACCAATCTGCAACATTCTTGAAACCAGTCCCTAAATCACTGCTCTAAACGCTGTAAATTATGCATGCATAACATAGTGCCAACTTTAACATCTGCCCTTGTTAGTTTTCTCTGACTATACCAGAGTCTAATTTTGCCTAATCTAATATCAAACAAACAAAAATACCACCAGACTACTGGGGGTTTCATATGAGACCTGTTTAGAGGCAGTGCAGTGTAAATGCTCAGTAGATTCATAGCTGATTCTCCCTGGTTATAGTTGCTTAAATTATAATTCTTATTATGTTTGATATAGTCTCTTATCGCATTGTCAAAACGTCTCAAATAATAATAATAATAATAATCCTTGCATTTGATATAGCGCTTTTCATGTCAGGAGGACATCCCAAAGCGCTTCACAGAACACACTGTAAAGTGAATTGACTGTATATTTGTGGGCGAACGCGGCAGCCAATTGCGCACAGCATTTTCCCACAAACAGTCGTAGATTGAAAATGACCAATTTATTATTGTTTTTGGTTTTGGAGGAATTATTATTAGGCTCTGTGTGGAGTAAGGAAACTTGCCCAAGGTTTCGCCCTCTGCCTGGAATTGAACTCAGGTCTCTCACTTGCAAAGACTTTCAAACGATATACCTTAGTTTAGGCACTGTGTATTTTGTAGGCAAATGAGACAGCCAATTTGCTCATGGCACGGTCCCACAAACAGCCATGAATCAAATGAATAATTCTATCTGCAGGATTGATGGCCAACACACCTGGAGAAAATCCCTTTACTTTTCAAATAGCATCACAGGGTCTTTAATGTCCACCTGAACAGGCAGACCAGAACCTCGGTTTATGTCTCATCTGAAAGATGGCACCTCTGACAGTGCAGCACACCCCTCAGGACTGAACTGGAGCATTAGCCTAGAGTGTGAGCTCAAACTTCCGATAATGGAGCCTGAACCCACAACCTTCTGATTCAGAGGCGAGAGAGCCACCAGCTGAGCCAGGTTGTCAGACTCCCTCTGACAGATTCAATGCATACATAACCATAGTCTTACAGTGCTGAAGGGCAGCCTCGGTCACACATTTTACCATAAGGTTACGCTCCGTAGGCCTGGGTGGAGTGCAGGACGTCACTGTAACTCAAACAAGAGCATCCTGTTTCAAGTCCAAGTGAATCAAGTCATTCACTTGGCATGTCATGTTTGACCACATGTTGTGCCTTAATGCCTTCAACCACTCAGACTTGCCATACTGTGCACAGCCATAACGTTACATATTCCTGGGCCTGTCTCAGGCTCCAATAGATTCAATTACTGTCACATCTTATTTGCACCTGTTTTACACATGGCTTGGCTTTCTACTGTACTGAAACCTTATCAACCTTGACTCAAGGTGGAGGAGAACAGTTCTCACTTCAGTACACGTGGTTTAAGGTATCACAAGCAGGAACAGCACTGTCTGACCATTGACTTAACACACCAAATAACATTCTACTCAAATCAGTTTCTGCATGACTAAGTGCAGCATGTTATACTGAAGAGAAGTTTATCACCACCTTCTGCCTTGTTGCAGCACAGAGCATTCAACGCACAACTTAACCACTGGTCCATATTGTGCATTGGAAACAGTCACCTTTTCTCAATTGAAAGCCAGCTTATTGGCCTTGTGAGAGCTGGCAGAAGACTATGTGTTGGTGCAAGACTGATTTTAGTCAATCGGATTTACAGGCTGATTATTACAATGGATATTTAAAAGATAGATACATGCAAGTAAAAAGCAGGGTAAAAAGCAGGCATATTCGATTAAAACATCTGCAATGATCTAATAAGCTGACAGAACAGGTGGGAATGGCCTCCTACTGTTCTTACGTTTCAAAGCCATTTTTTAAAATGCAATCATTCCGTTTGGCATTGAAATGGAACTAGTTTTAGAGTGACTTATACAGCACAGAAACAAGCTGTTCAGCTTGACTAGTCCCATCTTTTATCCTCCACATGAGCCTCTCTACTCCTAATCCCCTCTCTCATACCTCGCTATTCCCTTCTCCCTCATGCGTGTATCAAGTTTCCAGTTAAATACTTTAGACAGACAGCTCAGAGTCCTATCTGAAGGCTTTTTTCCCCATTAACTGTTGTAAGCTTAGTGGTATCCCTAATCAGACACCAACGAATCCTGAGGTACTCAATAATATCTGTCTGATAGAAACAGCCAATAATCTGAAACAACAACTCTGGACATCTCACATCAGGACACAGCAAAAACTCTCCTTTATTTATCTCCCTATTGTTCACTTCTCTTTCTTGTCACACTTGGAAAGCTGCTCGCAGGACTCTTGCCTACGGAGAAGTGCCAAACCTGCCTTCCTCACTTTCCCCAGCAGTGTGGATGGGATCAGGAACTCCCCCTTCTGGGCACTGCACAAAAGTGTGTATCCACTGTTTCAAAAATATGAGACATCCACACATATTTGGACACTCACTCAATTGCTCACTAGCAAGCGCACACTCATTAGCACACACGCAAACACACTCATAACACAGCAATGCCATTGCTCTATTAATTTGACATTAGTTGAGTTTTGCTCCATGATATCAACTCTGGTCCACAACAGTCTATCTAAGGAAGAAATTATAGTCCTGGCAAATAAGGCATAGTTGTTACTGTGGTTTTCTTGAGGTTTTTTGATTCAGTTAAGGGAGCGCAACCATGGGAAATGAACACCGTGAGATATTAATCATCGGTTTAGTCACCAGCCTTTGTAAACAGTATTCAAAATGTTTAGTTGTTTTTTTTCCCACCAGTGAGCATCTGCTGTCAGGCATGTGACGCATTCAATAACATCAAAGAATTAACATGTCATGTTTTAAAAGGCTGTAAAAGGCATTTAAATTCACTTGATCCAGTTTGTGTGATGGATGAGGACCAAATCAAACCTTCGGGTCTTCCCATTCTTTTGGAAGATCAGAGCAGCTTTGGAGAATCTCCTGTGAAGCATGTTTCAGTTCAGAGTTCAGGGCCGTTTGCTTCCGAACTGCCTTTAGGTTTGTATTATTATTATTATTATTACTGAGCCTTTGGTGTTGTGCCATAGTTGTCTAAACTTGGGGTTGAGTCTATTTGAGAAAACTTCGGGAGACCAAAATCAGACTTTGAAATAGCACACAGCAAGTTCAACAATTAGATAGTACTTCCTGCACCCAGCACACTGCCTGCTTGCCTGCCTGCCTGCCAGGCCAGTATTGCCCTGCCCTTCCTGCAGGTCAGGGGAAGGTTTGCGCCTGACATAGAAAGTGTCTTCACACATGTGGCTTCAGACAGGTGCCCTTGTGTTCACATTTCTGCCGCTGCCGAGTATTCTGGTTTGAAATGTAAACTAGGCCTGGTCCAGGCACCATTTGTCTGTTACTTGAAAACTGGGTCCCAAGTAGCCTGCCAGCAAAATACAATATTAGAGTTGGATTGGTGCATATTCAGTGCCCGAATACACTGATTCCTAGGAGTGGAAGCTTTACAGATCTCTGTCACTCCAATCTACCTACTCTATTGGTTGCTACCTTCAATGGATATAACACTGAAGCCTTCAGGAACAGTCCCATAATGATCAAAATAAAACCATTTACTTTGAGTTGGGTGAGCTTTCAGACACTTTGGCTCTGTTCCCTGGAACTGTCTTAGCTGTTCACTGAATATCGTACAAATCAAACGGTTTCCAATATTTACAAACTGGAAGTTGCATTTAACACAACAAATCTGGTTTGTGAATCTTGCTGATGTGACTCCTTTAAAGACTTGGTGTGTTAATTCAGGGTAATGCAGTGCTACAACGCTGTGCCAAATAATTTATTGGACAATGGAACATTGGATGTACAAATCACTTGTGTTGCATTATGATGATGCACCATTAGGCTTGAACTCCGGTGCTAAGGTGAAAATGTGCATTGTATTACCAGAAATACCCTATTATTCAAAAAGAGTTAGACCCAGAATGTTAAACTATCCTTCTCTTTCAGAAGTTATTTACCTGCTCTTCAGTGACAGCCATTTCTATTTTTATTTGAATACTATGTACTCCCCTTGAGCGTGGAGAAGTGTGGGCAATGCACAAAATTAATTCTCTATTTAACTGGAATGCACAGGCTCCCATCGTCATTTATTTCTAAAGAAAACCTATTCTATTAAGTGCACAATGCGAGCTATTTTCATTTCACTTAATCATTTTGCAGTCCATGTACACAATCTGGCACGGCTCAGTGGCATTCATTCTGTTCCTCCGAACTGCAAAGCTATTTATTCCACTGAATATGAATACCTTATTTTTTGTTAACTACTGTACTTTTTAGCCAGTGTATATGGTTCATATTGTCCCATAGTTTTCCTAAAAAATAGCTTGACTATTCTGTTAAATATTCTGTTAAGTATTACCATTTAATATAAAAAAGTAGAATTTCAGTTGTAAGCTGAACAGGGAGCTGCAGGGTTTTTTTTTAACTTATGGTATGGAAAGATAAATTCTACTTACTTTGAATGGCTATTTGCTGTGTCAGCCTCTGTCTATTATGGCATAAAATGAGATTTATTTGTGGTATAATAATTGAAACATGGGCCTTCAATTGCAGCACTGCATTTAAGATAGAATGAGCAAAGGATCCACAACCATCTGATCGATCTGTGCCTTTTGATTATATTAGCAGTGGGACTGAAACATGCTGCCAATCTGTCTCCTTCTACAGATCTTGATTAGCCCTCGATACAAGTGTTGTAATATTCTTTGCTTCTTCTTCAACCTTTCAAAAGTAAGTACTTTAACCTTGACCTCTGGAGGAGAAATTCATGATAGTTGTTAAAAAGTTGCCTGTCAAGTTCAGTTAGAGCTACAATGAGAATAAATGTTCGCAGCCAGATAAATTGGATGTTCTTTCGGATGTATGTGAGCTACTGTATGTCTTTGCAATTTTGTGCGGTTCCATCCAATCCATTATTGGTCCACAGGCCTATGACTGTGACCGGCATTAAGGCAGCTAGACTTGTGATTAAAGGTGTTTTTGCAGAGCAAATACTCATATGACTGAGTATATGACTGAGTCTGCATTAGTAAAGAAATAAGATGGATGTTTCAAACATGTTCAAACCGTTGGGATTACCCTGCTTGCCATTGTACTGTTACCTTTCCTTTGTCCCTTGTGTCTGAAAGAGAAACCATCCTATTTAATTTATAATATAGGTAATTATAATCGGTGTATTTATAATAGGAGTCCTATAGGCATTGACAGGAGTAGTGTGGGCATTTCTAATCTGCTTTAAGATATTTAAATGGAATGCAAAGCTCTTGTGAGAACTATTGCTGTCAGTGTAGGTGAAATATCACTCCTTCTGAAATATTGAAGCTCGTGCCAAGAATTAATGACATTTAAACATGAACCGATAGAAGCAAGCGCAACTGCAGCCATGAAACTTCCTGGACGTGACCACTGACGCTGATAGGCTCATGCAATTACATGGGGCCCGAGGCAGTGAGGGGATCCTGTTCCATCATGACTCAGTGACATATTGTCTCACACACTCTTTCTGGGCTCCACCCGTTGAAACCGCTTCCCGCTGACCGAACCTGCCTCTGTTTACCTCGGAACCTGGTTGTTTGCGATTGGTGGATCGCTTTACAGGAGTTATAATCGTTCAAAAACAATAATTAATTGGTCACTCAATCCACGACACTGTGCGACACTGCTGTGCGCAATTTGCCCACAAAATACACAGTCAATACACTTGACAATACCTTCCGTGAAGCACTTTGAGATGTCTCAATGACATGATAAGGCGCTGTATCGAAATGCAATGATTATTATTATTATTATATTTGTTACTCATGTCCACTTGCGTTCAGAATTGGTTCATACTTCCTTTGGCCATAACTCTGCTCAGATATTAAAATGAACTGTACTCATTCATGATCAAACATTATTTTGTTTAGGTTTTTATTCTTTAAATTTCTTTGAATTATCTACTGCTGGCACTTTTTTTAAAAAGCAAACAAGGACGAGGAAAGTTGCAGAGCAAAGAAGGGTATGTGGCCTCGGGTGTGGGTACAATCCAGAAGACATTAGTATGAACACTGGTCAATCTTGCTGTTATCTGGGTGTCTGTTCTCTGTTCCGTACTGCAGTGAAGTAATATGGAAATGATTCTTCAACTGAAATGAGGAACGTGCAGATCCTAGGAATTACACAGAACATTATAGCACAGAAATGGTTCAATCAGCGTAACCACTCCTAATTTCTTAATACAGTTTCCTACACCCCTCTATTCTCCATCCTACATGCATCAAGTTTCCTCTCAGTATCTTGGCGCTCTCTGCTTCAACCAAGGCAGTAAGTTCCACATTCTCACCACCATATACAATAAAGACATTCTTCCTAAACTCCTTTTTAGATCTGCCACGAGCGAGCTTATATTTATGACAGAATGTTTAATGTTACTTCCTTTTAGACCTGCATTTCCTCTTTTTGCACTGTGCTCCGCACATATTTCCTTGATGTTACCATATTTCAAAATATAATAATAATAAACTTTGCTTTAGATATAGCGCCTTATCATGTCTTCGAGACGTCTCAAAGTGCTTATATTAATCTGTTGCTTGGGGTGGATATATAAGATAGGCAACACAGCTCCTCTACACTATCTACTTCCATTTTTAACAATGTGTCAAACTGTGCACCTGGAAGGAGGGTATCTTATTGGTATTCTGGTTGGAATTCTGTCTTTCAGCACCTGACAGTTTAGATGGAGAGAAACAGACTGACAGATAAATATATTAGAATAAGTAAAAATGGAGCACAAGAGACTGACAGATCACACAGATTATAAGTGAAACCAGGGGTAATTCTACATCCCATACTGTCTTGCTTCCCTGTTTGTGGAACAATTTTTTTACACAGACCGACTGGCTACAGGCGGTTTCATTAATGGTCTGTAATAATGCAGGAACCTCACCTTCAACAATTAACAAAGACAGTAAATTCATCGAATGCAATAGAATTTAAATTGAGATAGCGCTTTTCATGTCGGAAAGTAGTTTCAAATTGCTTTACACAGCTGGATGGGTACTTCGCTGGGGAGCTGAAGGGGGAGAAAGAAAGATGACCAAAACAGAGGTTTGCTTTAAAATAAGATTAACAATAACAATAGTATGAAATTTACCTTGACAAAGACATGAAGATGTTGGAGAATATGCGGGTAAGAGCAACAAGGACGACTCTGGAGATGGAGACAGACGTGAGTAGTTTTTCAGAAATTCGTCAGAGTCTTGAATCCACCATCTTAAAATATAAATATAAAAAGGGGCAAGTGAGATTAACAGCAAAAATGAGGTACAGAGAGGTGTTCTGAGAATATAGAATGACTTCATGTATTTGCAGAGAAGAAACCGTTCTTAAAAATGTCATGAAAGTGTACGTGTGAGAGAAGAGACTTAAGAGCGTATTTCATCAATCTGGTGATGAAGTCAAACTCCCTTTCCATTAGAGGAAAGGATGCTGTAGGGGATGTCATCAAAGTTATTAAAATGCTGAATGGGTTGCACAACACAGGTGTAACCCAATTATTTAACTGGACTTAAAAGTGCAGAGCTGGAGGGCGATAGTTGAAAATGAATAAATCTCAAGTAACTCTTACAGGAGTGCAATTCCACTTTGACATTGTGCACATGTCATGGAATTTTTCCCAGCAGAAATGCATATCATGAAAGTTTCTACACTTACGACCAAGCAAACAAAATATATTTCTTTCTCTGCAACTTTTTGTGGATGTGTGGAGTAGGCACAAAACAGTTAATACCACGTTAATACCTTTTTTGTAAAAAAAAAAGAGAGCTGAATAAATATCTAGCTGGGAAAAGCCTGAAGGGTTATAAGGACAAGTGTGGATAGAGATGATCAAAATCAATGCAGAACATGATTCCTGAGCTTTTGGGACCATTGGAAATGTCATGCCAAGGAACGCAACTAGATAAGGATAAATAGCATGAGTTGTAAAGTTAAATATTTGGCGTTTCACTTGATTTATTTTCGTCACACAAGGAGGAAATCTGCAGAATTTTTCCTCAGGAGATTAAACAAGTTGGATGGAGTGCATGATAGAACAGATTATATGTGGGTTTAGGGACTTCAGGGGCTGAATGTCCTGCTCTTATTCCACACTTTCGTACGATTTTAAGGTTGTGGCATAAATAAATAGGTTTCAACATTAGTTTGGATCCACATCCCATGTATTTTAACCAGTTGTGTTTTGATAAAAAGTGTGGAGACTCAAAGCATCGGAGCGGGTAACTGAGTTCCTGCTCACTTTCCAAACATGTAGCTTGGCCAATCTTTTGGATAGACAGTTTGACGAAACGTGGTGGGAGCCTGTTATAGTTCCTGATTAAGTGGTTGCAGCTCAAAGACGTGCACAATGCCTGCGCCTAACATTGATTGTTAATGTGATTGCACTTGATTTTGTAGTGTGAGACCATAATATTGATTTTTGAGAAGGAAGAGCCACATCCACTCTAAATCCACCACATGATGATAGATTAGATTTTTTGGGGGGGTCTAGTTACAGTGCAAAGCTGTCAAGTGCAAAGTATCTGTGCAAAGCAAATAAATGCACTTGAAGATCATGGTGTGATGCTCTTAACAATAAAAGCTGAGTGGCACTGATCCTGCTTCAGAATTTGACTTTTTTTTTATTGCAAACAATTTTCTCTGCATCTGCCTCAGATGTTCTGCTGTGCCTCTGCTCTGTGCCTTTTCCCGTGTCCACATCAGTGTGAAAATTTATTTTCTTTATTTTGCTTCTCTCTTATTTCTCTCTGCATGAGAAGCTTAGGTAGCCAGCCAGCCCACAGTGAGCTGAAAAATCAAATATTAAGAATTTGCTTTTATTAAAATAAATCCTTTTGAAAAAAAGTTTTTATGAAACATAAACAGAACAATTTGGAGTCTTTAACTGTAAGCACTGAGGTTTCAGAACCTTTCGCCCACAAAGTACACAAACTTTACAATATATCCTGTGAAGTGCTTTGACACATCTCTACAATGTGATAAGGCGTTGGATTCAGACCTCGAACATCAAGGTGGTTGGAGCATCGCAACCATTCTGTAAATGGCCTCCCATCATGCTGAAGGCAGATGTCCATCTGGCAGATAGCTGATGAGGAAACTCGGAGGCTTGGGGCAACAATCTGCTGGAAGGCAATACCTGGAATCTGAGTTCATGAACACACGGTCATATATCCAGGGCTTGGAATCCACCTTGACTGGTTTGCAGAGAGGTAAGCAGCTAATGCTCAAGCTCTACATTTCCAATTGATGGAACCATCGCTCAATGGGAAGCGCTGTGTGTCTGAGCTGTGAGCAGAAAGATGGTGGCAGTTATTTCACTCATTTCAGGCTGAGCTGTGTTGCTTCCTATTAAACTACATAAGTAATGAGCAATATGATGCTTTTAAAATCTGTGACCATAATTTGAGATGCAATGCCCTTGTCAGATTAGAGTTGGCACTGATCGGCTATTCCACACTGTAACCCAAGGAATTGAGGCCAAATATAATGCCTAAGGCCACCTCATCTGAGATCAGCTAACTCAGGAAATTGGAATCAATTCTGAGACCACTATATATGGCTCAGTTCCACAGTACGCAGGGTGTTATCAATTGAACCATTTGGGAATTGTTTGTTACAGTTTTTTTAAAAAACTTTTCCACATAATTTAGATGTAAGCTCATCAACTACAAAAGAAAATACAATAAGACTGTCGGCCTTTTCTGGTAAGAAATTGTCTTTGACCATTTTTCGCAGGAAAAATTGATGGTATCACTGAGTGCACACTTCATCATTCACAACACAAGCAAAAGGTTAGAGTGAAATAATGAATTGCTTGTTACCTTGTCTGTGCTTATAAATACGCACTGATAGAAGGATCCCACTTCAACCAGATCAAATACAGCCAACAGGAGATACGGATACCAGATCAGATACAGCGGCTTCATCAGTTAGCAGTTGGAGGTCAATCCGGCAAAATATCAGGGGAAAAGCGAACACTTGTCATGGCCTAAATCAGAATTTGAGAGTTCTTCTTTCCAGAAACTTACAGTGGTGAAATATACTATTATTAGCCTTATAGCAAAAGCGGCACAGATGGTGTGTTGAAAGGCAAAGCTTGGTTAAAGCAAGTTTTTTGACAGTCTCATCTCTTTAATTCCCCAATGGTTAAGTATGTATCATATGGGCCCAGGAATAACCACCTGATTCAGGAGTATGTTCCAAATCCATAAGAAAAACTTTCAGTGATTGATGCTTGGTAATGGGTTCATCCATAGAATGTTTAATTTTGAATTGGACTTTGCTGAAGTAATCCATGTATTAGAAATCAAAGAGTGGAAGCTGGACCAAAACTACAAGAAAATACAAGGCTGCTTCTCCTAAAGTTGTCATTGCTGTGGATAGATGTGTCGATAGTTGTTTAAACAAAGTGATCAATAGTTTGCTGGACCCAACCACCCTGGCTGGCCTTCAAAGTGATGATAAGCAGCACTGTAATGCTGTCAGAAGGCCCCATGATTAAATTTGATTGAATTAAACCATTGCACCACACGTACCACCGTGGTTGGTTATTTAGATGGCTGCTCCTTTCTTTTTTTTGCAAGAGAAAAAGGATAGAATAAAAGCCTTTTACAATATTTAAAGATTTGGTCAAATGCCATTGGTCTGCTGAATTAGTCTTTCAGCCCAGAATCCCATCTGAAGTTGTATCTTTCTAAATCAAACATTTAGGCTTCCCAATAATAAGCAAGAGATGAGATAGTGCAGGAAATCTGCTGGCAGAAATGGAGGCAAACTGCTGATGGGTGTAATACATTTCTAATGAGCAAAATACACAGCCACTTTACAGTATTTGATAATAATCATCCTTGCATTTTATATAGCACCTTATCTCATCATCGAGATGCCTCAAAGCAGTTCACGCTATATACTGTAAAGTGAATTGACTGTATTCTGTGGGCAAGATGTGGCAGCCAGTTTGCGCACAGGAATTTCCCACGATCAGAGAGTGAGTGACCAAGTATTTCATGCAGAAACGCTTTGAGATATCCTCCTGATGTGAAAAGCACTATATCAAATGTAAAGATGAATTATTTATATGGATTATTATCTTTTTATCTCGGTCATTTGAAATACCTTTGCATCACATTTGAATTGTTTAGATGGGATGATCAGCATGAGAAGTAAAGTACAATATTACACATGCAAATCGTAAGTCTCTTCCATATTGTTTTTCAGAACTCACATTTGCTTTTGACCCCCCCGTCTTGTCAAGCTGTGAGCTCTGCATTTTTCAGAAACCAGGTATGCCAAGCCCGTTTTCTGTTGCTTTATTTCCTATAAAAAAACAAGTTGACGATTGAGTTTGGTGGAATTGAACAAAGTTACGGACATAATTGATGTTGCACTATTGGAACTGTCACTGGACCATGGCCTAACTTGGCTGTGCTGGTTTTCCCATACAAAGGCTTATCATAGTTAATAAATTGCTAAGTAAAGGCATGGAAGAGGCTGCCTTATCTGATAATGTTTGGCAGTGACAGGAACAGTTTCCCTATGATTAGGATTTGCAAGTGGCATATTTTTGCTGGTTAGAAAAGTGACTAACTTGGCGGTACGTGCTTACGATGGTGTTTCCACTATTTAAACATTGCTCTCCCCTCCCTTCCATGTGTAAGGGTTTTCGATACTTGTCATCTCCGGTAATTGCACAGAATACTTACACATCAATGCCATCAATCCAACACATGTTCCCAAAATGATTTTACAATTTCAAGACTTTTCTGTCCATGTAAAATGGAAATATTTCAACCTCCAAAAAAATTCAAGAACGATTCTTATCAAAAGGATGAAGCTAACAATGTATTCCCTTCACTGAATGAGTGCACTCTACCTTGGTTAGGTTAAGATGGTATTACAGGGAGCAAAGTACATTCCATCAATCTTGATTTGTGTTAACAAGGCAAAAGTCAATGGCTGAGCGGTGATGAAAAAGAACCAAGGCAGCCAGATAATCAAATGTTACAGGCTGTTCGCCAAAATCATGCATTTCCTCTAAAACTATTTTAATTAATGGAAAACTTTGGTTTTATAAGACTCATATTCTTGGTGTTTTTTTTTGGTTGGCCAGGTGTCTGAAACATGCGGAAACCCACCACTATGCTCGAGTATCCAAACCAGACTGAGAATTCTACGTGGAATGTTTTTATTTTAGACCCTTCAGTTTTGGGAATTGGTCTGGTTAATGGAGCCTCAGGCTGCTCGGTGATTGTGATGGGAAAACATCTCCAGTTTTCTTATTTCCCCTATTCTCAATATGGTCATTTACTGCTCTGAACTTAGTGTTGACAATTCCACCGAGTGTGCTTTCATTTCCACAATCATTATACATTTTCCATGCGTTAAAATCTAGCTGAACAATGCCATAGAGAGCATAAATGAATAGTGCATCTCATTTTCTGATCGGAAATCAACAGACTTTCTGTAGTTTTATGTTTAACTAACAACAATTAATGGAAAATATTGATCTCATTGAAGCTGTCAGTGCCACTATTGTTCCATTCTGAGACTTGCCATTGAATCCAAACAGCTGAAGGCTTTCTCTCTTTCTCTCTAATGATGATGAGCATTAGTGAAATGAGTCCGGGAAATAGCTTCTCCAGTTCCCAATAGGTATGATTCTGCACGTTTAAAACTACCTTGCGATTCAGCACTAATTGGTAACTCATTTGTCGAGATAAACTAGTAAATGCGGGATCTCAGATGGGCAAAACACCAGAGTATTTTTTTTAGATGCACAGAGTTATATTGTCTTTGCATTCTAATTTAGACCATTTTGATTTCAATATACTTTCCCCCCCTCAACAAATACAAAGGGAAAAGTTTCAAATTTGATTGTATTGCACTTCATGATTCTGTTGGTCACACTCTCCTTGTATCAGCTGCTGTGCACAATTAGCTGCCGTGTTTTGCCAACAATATATACAATCAATTTACTTTACAGTATATTCTGTGGAGCGCTTGGAGACATCTTGGAGACGTGATAAGGTGCTATTTCAAATGCAAGGATTATTAATATTATTATTGTTATTGTCACACCATACATCTGTGTACCTTCACCATCACAAGCATCCTGACTGGAAAACAACACTGTTGGCAAAGTGGATTTCACATAGTTGGTGCCCAATCTATCTACGATATCCCTTGTCTCACGGGAGTGTGTTTAGTCCATGGAACTAAAATATTTGGATTGTTTCCAGGTCCAACCCCCAAGTTAAACTGATATTCAGATTTAAATTAATTGCACTGGTGTCAGCAATGTATTTCAAAATCCATTCAATCACTTCTATTGCAGAATAGAGAGATGTGTAGCAATATGTGTGAAATCCACCCACTGAGTTGAAGAATAATGCTTGTGTTTTTCATACTTTGATTGCACACTCACAAAGGTATCTCTGAAGGGCATTACATTGGAATAGAGCAGCTATATTCAGCACAGTTGAGTGGGAACAGCCCGATTTCACAAAGCAGGTGTCTTTTGTTACATACTGCTGTTCCCTGACTCTGTTACTCTAAGGGGTAAAACTGAGAATCTGTAATCTTTTCTGGGTGGCAAATCATTAAGAACTGGAAAGAAAAGATCCGAAAGGATGTTGAAGGCAGAGAACAGTAGGGAGTTTGGAGGAAACACCAAGTGTATTTATGAATGTGAGTAGCACTCTCAACTCACACACATGTGGGATGACTTGTTTGAAGCTTTGCCTCTGCTACTATTAACAGGCACAACTTGTGTAAGCTGTTGAAACTTATTCATTTCTCATCTCTTGCTGTTTTGATTGCTGAAGTAAAATAAATAAGGTGTAAAATAATGTTGGCAGTGATGATTCTGGGAGCTCCAAAGCTGACTAGTCTTTAACTATGACAATACCTGGTGCAGAAAGGAGTTGAGGTTTATTTATAATAATTTATCCCCTGAGAATATTAGGTTTTTTCACTCTTTGCTGTAATGTCGATGCTTATAGCAACTTAATGCTTATACCTTAGACATTTTCAATGTGCAGATGCAACAAGAACGGAAAATTAAATAGTGCTTTATCAATCCAAAAAGTACCGAAGTTTGATTTGGGCACTTGGTACTAATGTCCAAGAGATTAAACCTCAAACCAAGACTATTCTTTACAAATCCAGAATGAGGTTCAAAAGTGCCTATAACTAAGACTCTGATAATAATAAATAATTATAATAATAATAATAATCCTTGCATTTGGTATAGCGGCTTATCAGGTCAGAAGGACGTCTCAAAGCTCTTCACAGGATTTACTGTGAAATGGAGTGAATGTGTATTTGTAGGCAAACGCGAGCACAGCAATGTCCCACAGACAGCCATGAAACGGATAACCATTTGTCATTCAGGGACGTTGAGGTGAGGCTGCTGGACTCACAGCTTGATGCTGTAATGGGAGGACGAGAAGGGGCGTATTCTGGAAGGATGAGATCAAATGGGCCAAATGTCCTTCTTCACCTCAACCTCCCCCGTGATCTTGAGAAGAATGGCTCCAGGTTGAGCAAGGCATATTAAAGCAGTAATATAATCATCATGCCTTGAATATTGGAACAGAACTGTATTCTAGAAAGCTTAATGAGATGAAGATTCAATCACTGGAAATACAGACACCTAACAAGAGATATTGTTTAGCGTAAATAGAGTTTGATAATTTGATTACAAAACTAAGTATTAATAATCTTTGAGTGTAAAGATCATTAAACACAGAGTCAACGACACCTGCTTCTTTGGTTAGGCACATAATCATGTAATTATGACAGAAAGGGCTCAATTATTACTGTTAGCTTCAAACTCACTTTTCATTACACGCTTTTAAAGCAGGTGCCTGAGGTGTTGTAATCAGATGACTAAGGTGCAGTTGAACTCACTCACAGTTCACGATGTGCCAGGGATTTCTCACAGATACATGCAAAAGGTTCTTCTGACAGATTGATGTTTTTAAAAAACTGTGATAATGAGTGTTCCGGTGTTTAAGATTGTCACCCATCACCTCGATTTCCCCATACTGGTGTCAGTTCCTGACAGCAAGCTTCCTTACAGTGAAATCAAGCCAGCTAACCTGCTGCTGCTTTCATTTCCTCTCTTACGGAGCTTCTGGTGTGACGTTATTACCAAAAGCAAAAGTTGGCAGTCCTTACCAGTGGGAAAGATGTCCATTCTCACTTTCCAAAGATGGGGACTTTGCGAACAAGTGCGACAAAGACGTGAGGAATGGTCCTAAGTGAAGGCCACTGCATACATTTTTCGCCCACTAAATACACAGTCACTTCACTTTATGGTATATTCTGTGAAATCCTTTAAGGCGTCTCGAAGATGTGATAAGGCACTATTTCAAATGCAAGGATTTTTATTATTATTATTATTAAATGCAAGTTGTTTTTTTCTATCTCTCTCTCTGTCTACCGTACCCTATCTTTCCTTTCTCTTCCCTTCTCCCTCCCTTTTTCAGGATGATAAGCTGATAAGAAAATCACCCTGCCTGGGTGCTGCAGCTATCCTTTATTTAAATGTTCTCCCCTTCTGAAGGTACTCCTTCATACGGGGGTACAATTCCATACGGGGGGACTTGTGGCTTTCTTAAAGCTCATACCAATGGCCACTCTCATGCTTGAGTGCAGACGATGAATGCTGATGGGCTGTTCTTCTGATTGAACCATGTGATTGATCAGGATCCTGTTCACCCACCCATTTTCCAGTGGGCATCACTGTATAGCGATCAGAAGGAATCCTTGTTGCTTTTCCCCTCCCCTGTGGCCGAGGTCAGATAACTTCACATGGGATCAAACCTTAGACTCTCTTGGTTTATGTGGCTCAGGATGACCCATGCATGAACCAGTGAACCTTTGGGGAGACTAATGGTGTTGTTTAGTAGATTATAACACACACTCGACACAGAATTTCAAGGGAATCAATAAGCTCATATTAATGTAATGCCATTGATCCTAATGTGTAAGTTTAATTGCACATTAAGGGTGTGGAGTGCCCTGACAGCTACTGCTGACACAAACACTTATCAAACACCCATATTGATTTTAAACAGTAAATTTAAATAGAAAATGTTCCAGGGAGTGATCGCTAGGTAGTAATTTAATCGTGGCGAGGTGGGGGTAGGGGGAATCAGAAGAAACTTGCTTTATCTGCTGTAAAGATTTTACCTGAATCCTTCACCGCCTTTAATCATCTGTAACTTTATTTATTCAAGTTAAAAACTAGGACTTAATGGACTTGGATACCAATTGTATTCTGAATAGTATTAGGTACAGCATTTGGGTGCAGTTACCATGTGTTTAGACTGCAGCTGGTAATGGAGGCTACATTCAGGCAATGCAGCACAACAATCAACAGCTCTCACTGTCTCACGTGTGGAACTTTATCAAATGCCTTGTGCAAAACCCTCACCATTCACCCCTCATCTGCTAATTTAGTATGTCCTCAATGTGTTCCAGCACATTGTTGAGGTATTACCCATTGCTTCTAACAGCCAGTCACGTTATTCCGTGATTAGATGGTAAACCAGGTTCTGAGTTCAGGTTTGCCTTTCTGTAAACTATTTTCCACAGTCAAAATGCCCTCATTCCACAGGATTCAAAAGCAGCTAATCTTGATTTCTTTTAATATAATATTAAAATTTTATTTTAATAAAAAATGTGCCAGTGATTGAAGTGTGCCATTGTAAATACATTACACAAAAGCGCAGTTTGCTGATACGAGGCCAATTTTCTGTGGCAGTCAATTGGAACTAAAATAATTTCATATCAAGTTGACTGCAAAATAAAAATGGTATTTGAAGTTCGGCGAGTATTGTTTCCTACCTGGGAAGAGAAATATATTTTCATTTCTATTCTAATCACAAGTAATGAACACAAGGCAATAAATAGTTCTGCATTAGTGAACACAGTTTCTCTTGATTTCTATGAAGCCCAGTGGAAATGATTAATAGGTGAAGACTCTTTACTTCTGAGAGATGGCAATGTTCTCAGTGTGTGTCTTGTCTCTTGCCCTCTCTCCTTCTCTCGAATGGCTCCGGCTTCTTGTGTCGTGCTCTGCCACTGTCAAGCGCTCTGGGATGCTACTCCGCATGAGGGCGCTGAAAAATATAAGTTTTTATTATTGCTGCTCTTCAAACCTGCTATCCTGCACTATGGATGTCGGCCCTCCTCTAACGTTAACCTTTAACACTTTAAAATAAATGTCAACCTGGAGAAAATAGCTCGGGTACATGCAAGCAAGCAAGCAAGCGATTTTCTATGGACCAACCCAACCCTATGCTCACTTCTCACAACATGTGGGGTTTTCTTGTGCACAACGTGAAGCTTTCGAGTAGTAGAAGACTTAAAAACTTACTTTGTTGGGCAAGTTTCCTTACTGCACACGCCTCTGTTCACCTAGCAGTAAGTAAGAACCCGGTTGTTAGTCGATTGGCACCTTTCCGGGGATAATAATTGCGCAAAAAAATGTATAATTTGGTCACTCAATCCATGACTGTTTGTGGGACGCAGCTGTGCACAATTAGCTGCTGCGTTTTTCCCACAAATATACAGTAAATTCACTTTGCAGTATATTCTGTGAAGCACTTTGAGACATCCAGAACACATGAAAAGTGCTATATTAAATGCAAGGATTATTATCATTATCTTTGTTTTGCCTTTAAGCCAGGCACTGATTACACACAGCTTCAGATGGATTCTCTGCCCTTTGAAACAAGTAATCTTTATGTCATCTAATATCTTTGTGCGACACTGGATAACAGACTATTAATTGATGCAGTGAAATTGCAACCCAAAATATTTGGTTGCCTCCTGCCATTTGTCAGTGAAACTAATTTAAACATGTGTTGTGCCGTATGGATACAAATATCAATCTAATTAGAACAAATAGCTCTTTTTACAACCACGTTGGGACATTACAATGATGAGGTTAAAAAACATCTCCTCCTAAAGTCGCTTCACATGATCCACCCTCTTAATGATAATGACTCTCTCTCTCTCTCGATCTCTCATACATAATCATACACACACATCCAGGGTTCTCACAAGTATCCATAGATCATAATTGTGATATTTTCTTGCTTCCAATGAAACCCAGAGGATATGAAAGTCCTTACTCTCAGGGTTGTGTTGCTTGTGTACCATGTAGTTGGAGCTACATCTTGACCTTTATATTTTCGAACACAAAGATTTTAACTGTTGCACTGAGATGTGTGCCAAACCCCAAGTAAAAGCCTAGCTTTCTTTGAATGTGTGTATGTGTCGTTCAAGCAAAGGCTCATTCATTTGATTCTTGAGTCTCACATATGAAGTAGGAACTGACAATGAGATGGTCTATGTGAGACTGCCTACCAAACCAGGGTACACAGACCCATTTCATCACTAGAAACAGTGCTGCATTCTCCGATCCCCTTTCCAACACACTCAAGGATGGGCAACCAAGGAAAATAGATGTGTTCTTACCACTGAACCACCAGGGAATATTGGCATCAACTGAGCCCTGAAGCATCAGGTATTCTGATGGACACTCACACGTGGCCACCAGGGACTCTGACACATACCCATCACTGCATTTTCGGGGAATACAGATGCTTCTACCCTGGGAATGTTGAAGGTCGGATGCTGAGATCAACCTCGCTTTTTAAAAAAAATAATTTGGCTCGAGCCATAAACACTAAACAAATGTTCGCCAGCTGCCACGAAGATGGGGGACATATTGCAGTAAATTGGATGCGTGTGCATGTGCAGAATGTAATTGTCGCTGCTTTGCATGAACCACACGTTTTGCTTTTGAAGGATAGGTTACGCTGAGGTAGAGACAAGTCAAATTTTTAGTCGAAAGTGATCACTTTACAAAGGTTTGCGGTTTCTCCGTCAAGTTCTGTTATGTTTTTGCACTCTGTTTGCTAATTAACCATATGCAATGGACCGGTCAGTGATTGAGAAAAGTACTTATACGTGTTAGTATTAGGCAGAGGAATGAGATGCAATATCAAACAACCCACGTAAAATTGCATATCCCTCCAGCTCAAGGGTACTGTTTTTTTTTCTGTTTTGAAGCTGCAGAGAATACAATATTTCACTGTGACTGTAGGTGTACATTCTACCACTTGGAGGAGCTGCAACTTTTATGCTGTAAATGTTAAAGTTCCATACACTGGAGTGGAAATCTGTGCATTTGCTTTCAAACCCTAGTGCTTTAAAAACACGGTCAGTTCCTGGATTATTTATGCCGTAAATCCCTCCACAAAAGGAAATTGTCAGCCCTTTCAACAGCAAGGCAGCCAAAATCTAGGTGGCGTTACTTAGTGTACACAAATCTTTATTTGTCTCACTGAAGAATTAAAAGTAAAACCATATGAAATATAACTTTAAGTTTGGAGGGATAAAGGAAAAAAATGTTTACTAATGCTGTTTCCTTAATGAAAAGGATTAACAACAACAACAATTCGCATTTATATAGTGCCCTTAAGCGTGTTGAATGTTGAAAGACATCTCTCGCTCTCTCTCAATCTCTCTCATATCAGGGAGCACATCAATAAAACCTGTAGTCAATAGTAGAGGCTGATGAGAATGATCTTCAAAAGCAAAATACAAAGAATCAAAAGTAGCGGATGAGGACAGTATCTGATAAATGTAATTCACTTAGATCTTTGGAAGGTATTGAAGTCTCTGCAGCTGATGCTTTTAAAGAGCCTCCTGGGGTCAATGATAAATTAACTGGGCAGGATGAAATTTTCTTAGCAAAATGAAGTGGGAACAAATGATAAATAAAGAAGGCAGTGGATGGGGGTGGGAAATGAGTATAATTTGATCATTTTTAGACTTTGGCCTGATTACACAGCACTCTTCACAAATGATATGGGGAAGGGTACGCCTACTAATATTGCAAATATCTGATGGCACTATGGCCAGTTAAATAGTGGTCAAAGACATTTTGGCAAAGCAGGATATCATCTGCGGAACAGAAACGCTTGAATAATATGAATTCTCGCAGTGTGTATTTTTGGAGGGTTTCCCTGTAGGTTGATGCCTCCCTCAGGAGATGAAATAATTCAGGAAGGCTCCCTAACAGTGCCTGTCACAGTAGAAAGTGCAGTGCTTAATAGAGCTTTTTAATTTCATTCTTGTCTTTATGTTCACTATAACATGTTCGGCTTGAGGTGGGGGGGGGGGGGGGGGTGGGTGGGAGGGAGGAGGGGTACTTTGTACTTCCCTATCTGGCTTGGCAGGACAATTATGCAACTGTACACCAAGTAGGGCAAAGAAATGAACTCAATCTGCTTTGAGTAAAGGAAAAGGATGCAGCTTAGGAAGATATGAATTAAATGGTAGAATAGTATCTGATAGAACTATTTTGGCATCTGCTTTGTTAATTTCCTCACACAGCACCAGCACAAGATGATGGATATCTGTTCTGGATGTGTGCCCGCATTTCAGTAAAATCTACTCACAAAAGGCCAAGAGTGAGTCAGCATCTACTTGTCTGAATCCACCTTGTTAATGGGTCGAATAATTTACTATTTGACCAAAGGGGTGGTGATGCGTCAGATTGGTGACTTCAATAAATTGCTAGAGCGACACTTCTATTGCAGATGATCTTTGGAACCTCTCTGCAACTATGGTATTATTGAACTTGCATTAAAAATATGAATGGTTTTGTAAGTGGGAGACAACATCAATTATCCCACTAAGGTTTAATGGCAGAAAAAGTGATTAGTCTCTTGTATAGCTGCATGGCGTCTTGTAACCATGGAACAGGGCTCTATATTTCATGCCAATTAGTGATATAGTGAGGTGATGCTGAGCCTTGATGAAAGGCCAGGTTGGTCATTATAACATCACAGAATTTCTTCAGAAATTCGGTTTCACACTTCTTACAAAATGTTGCCGCACACAGATGGCCAGGCTTGCTGCTTCTTCCTTGCTGCCGAAACCATATGGAGCTCTGTGCGCTAACTAGTCCTGATGGTGAACTTTGGAAATGTGTCTTCAAGCAATGGAAGAGATTCAAAATTATCGGCGTAACACTGAAGGAAACGTGTTGTGTGTTGATTTAAGAACTCCTTTGCCAGGTCATTAGGTGAATGAGCAGGCATCTCCCGAGGGTTGAGTGCATCATGTTTGCTCGAAAGCAAAAGGCTGGATTTGGATGGATTTCAATTGCTACCTGGAATCAGCTGAGCACGGTGTGAGACATTACCTTGAATTGCTGATGTAGGTATAATCCATGTGTGTGGATTTTAAATTCCAAGCCCCGTGTTTGCCATCTCTTAACCCCCTCAGACTCACCTCATCACCAGGACTTCAGAGCTGCTCGGGTGGCGGGGTAGGATTGCTTTTGGAGTCCTGTAATATATTGGTTAGAGCACTCGCCTCGCAAGGGAGAGGACCCAGGTTCGATTCCCTGGCAGGTCGAAACCTTAGGCACGTTTCCTTATTCCACACACCTCTGTTTACCTAGAGATAAGTAGGCAATCGGTTGTTATTTGATTGAGAAGAATCCCTTCAAAATAAAATAATAATAGCAATTTGTTCACTCAATCCACGACTGTTTGTGGGACACTGTTGTGCACAATTGGCTGCCCCGTTTCGCCCACAAAATATATAGTCAATTCACTTTACAGTATAGCATGAAGGATGCTATATAAATAGTACAAGAATTGTAAGGCATTGCTTGAGTGGGATTGCAATATGCAGCATTTCTTAGAGATTCCTTAATAAGGAATCCAAATTGTGGATTTATGGTCTAATTCAGATAATTGCAAGCACATAGGGCCATCAGTAGGAATTCTCCTGGTCGACGGGAATATTCGCAAGACATTCGAGAGCAGTTGAGAAACATTGCAGTTTCCACCCCAGCGACTCTGAATTGGTTTCTTGAAGAAGCAGGGATTTCTGCCTTTACATCTTCCATCCCAGTCCAATGAATGAAACAAGCCAGCAATATTTAGGACACCTTGAAGGATACTGTTCATACACATTGCCCTATTTGGGTTGACGTTAAAGTCTGTCATCATCAATGTGTGCAGTGATGAGAACCAGAACTCTCTGAGTATGAATAGAATGGGATGGCATGGTTTCAAGGTTTAACCTGACAAGGGATTGACATGTGTTCAGCCAGATCAATTGCATGCTGATTTGTAGAATGCACTTTACAGGCAGTTCAACGTCATATTAACCAAACTGACTCTTTGAAGAGCAAAGCACAAAATACCTTTCATTGATTTCAAAACTTTTTGGAAACCACAAGTTTATGTACACTTCCAAACATTCAAAATGTGCTTCAGGTAAGTAAGGTGATTGATTACTGAGTGTGCGACATGTGATTTGGGCTTTTGCTGTGTGAAACCAATGCACCAAAACGGTGTTTAGCACAATTTCGGCTCCAAATTTTGGCTCAAAAATCATAAACCACAAATCTATGAATATATCAGCTGTTGAATGCAAAAGTTTAAAATGGTTCGATAACCCTGTGGTGACTGCTGGAGCGTTTATTGGAGGAAGGTTTTCTTCTGTTGCCCATTCTGAGTGAAGTTAAAAACACTTGCATCCAAATGGTGTGACACAACACTGACAATGCTGTATACACGTGATCGAAACAGAAATGACAGTAGGTTGTACTAGCGGCAAAAAAATGTAATGGGAGGAGAAGCTGAAAAATGATTCATCAGAAATAGGTGGTTGTGACAATCGCGAGAACCCACGTAAGCTATTTAAACACCAATAAACAAAGCAGTGAGAAGACAGAGGGTGGAATTCTTCCCACTATTTTAATGGAGGGAGTCGAATAACTCCCACACTGTATAATGATGGGATGCATTCGTCCTATTTAATGATAATAAAAATAATAATAATCCTTGTATTTGATATAGTGCCTGATCATGTCTTTGAGACGTCTCAAAGCGCTTCACGGAATATATTGTAAAGTGAATTGGCTGTATATTTTGTGGCTGAAATGATTGGTGAATGGTTAGAATTACAGCTCAATAGAATGGGGGCAGTTGTGTGTTGTAAGATCAGGTATGTTGAATACAATTTACAACCAGCAAAATGGAATATTAACCCAGCTAGATACAGTCAATTTCAACGTTTTGAATTACTTCCTTGCTTTGACAGGTGGAAGTGTGTAACTTCCCTCTTTGCAATTGGCACTTTTGCTATGTTCTCAACTCCAATCCTGAACCTAATTAGTTTGATAAGAGAATAGGAGTGTAGGAACAAATAGTCTGTTCAGCCTATTGGTCTCATTCTGTCATACAAGTCTTGTATCAGAACCCCCATCTGACAATTATTTGTGTGTGTCTGTGTGTTGTCTAGATGCAATTGATGGATGAGTCCCTATCAACTGGTAAGCGTATGGCATTAGAGTTATTTTTATTATGTTGTTTCACATACGTGAATGATAATGTTTCATTTTGTCACATGTAAAATATTGATCTTGCAAGCACTAAAACATCATCTCACAGGCCAGTAAATTTGCTGTCTTTGTCATCAGACAGTGCAGCGTTTCGTTTAAAGACATTTTTCCCAGTATTTCTTGAAGTTTCTGGCAAAACGAGCAGTAGGCAAATCAGCCACTAATACTGTCTTGTGGTTTTTACAGAAGATGAATATTGGTCAGATGTCCATTATGCTGAGACTTCTCAAGGTATTACTGTACTCTGTTGAGAGATCAGAGGTGTCTTTGGGTTTCCAAGACGCAGAATATTTTCCAGACAATCAGCCAACTGGATTGAAGCTCTGCTTGTAATATTTCTGCTCTGTTTATACCTGGGCATTTGAGAGTAGCTTGTCACCAAATGCAACAGTGATTTGCTGCCAATTGTACAGAACAAGCAGGGATCATATGATTTGCTTCATGCTAGAGCCCCTCTCCTAACAACACTTGGAGGAGGGGCTTTCAGCAGCTCTGAAGATTGCACCCATGCAGTGAAATGCAACGAGTGCTTATAGCACTGGTGCTCTACCCCCACATGGTCCATTCGAAGCTCTTTGAATGATGTAAGGACAGCCTGGGAACTTTGTCCACGGTACTTACAGCATTACCAATGAGCTGGTCCTGTAGGCGGGTCTTCAATAATGTCAGTGTGAATGTTTGGTGTTTTGTTCAGACAAATTGAAAATGATATGGAATAGTTACTTCAACATCAGCTTCCTGTTCATTTCAAAGTCATTTTATACTCCCAGTTACTGACTCCATTTCTGAAACAGGTCTTGAAAGGGGGCAGAAACAACATTGATTGCCAGAAGTACTGATTTGGGAACAATTTGGAGATGATGATAATAATAATAATCATAATCATAATAAAAAATATTAATATTCTTTTCCGATCTATTATTTTCCCTTCATTGTCTTTTGTGTGCGCAGTATTTAAAGATCTTTCGGAAATGGAAACAACAATTTCCAAAATGTCTTTGAAAGCAATTTTCAACATGTCTTTAAAAGCTGCACACAGAAGTTAAACTGTCAGAAAAATTATGTTGCAGGAAGACTGCTGTGCTGTAAATATTTTCCGCAGTTACTGATTTTGATGAGCAATGCTCCATTGTCTGCAGATACAGTTTAGCAATTGGATGTGAAATAGGAAGTGGTCCCAATAATCATATTATAATTATCAACTGCATTTTGATAGCAACTTAACGTAAAATAAACGACTCAAAGAACTTCTCAAATACAATTGACCAGGAATGAAAGGGGATGTTATTTGTGCAGACAAACTGGCTGACAGTCTGTACCAGCAAAGTCCTGTAAAGCGATGAGAAATCAATTCATTTGAATTGGGGGGTAAGTTTGGATGAGGAAGGAAATATGCAGGATAAGTTAGCTTGTTAAAAAAAATTCACGATTCTTTGAATTACGCTGGCAGGCTGATCCCATTCCCCATTCTGTCTACGTGAATCTCAAGGCAGATGGCAATGCATGGCAAAAAAGAACTCAAAGAAACTTTATCAATAACAACCATAGATATATCTATATATAGAGACCCCTTCACTTATGACAATGTCTCAGATAACTTCACAGCACTATAGTGCTAAGGCAAATCTATACTATTTAAGAGCCTGTCTTTTGGGTTAGGTTCTTAACCCGATTAATCTTATTTTTTTAAAAAGCTGCCTTAATTGTCCCAGTGCACTGACACCTTACCAGGGAGATGTTCAGAGACAACAAGCTGAGGTGAACATGCCATTAACTGTAGTTTCACCAGCCTGCTTTAGTCAATTGCAGCATTGAGTTCCATCTCCCTGAAGTCTAATTAATTTTTGACGGTGTATTTGGGCAAGCATTAGAGCTTTATCCTTTCACACTATTTGTGTTCAGGATTTCTGTCAGTGCAGTTGCCTTTCTTTCACTGTCCAGTGTTTCCGCTGGCCTTCCAGTGGTCAAAGTTTCCGCTAACTGCCATCGTTCTGACAAATTTCCACAGAACCACGGCTGAGGCGCTCACTGATTTTGGATTCCCTCAGGTAACCGTGTTGTCATCGACTTTACAGCAAACACAAACAAGATGAAGTATTTTAATTACAAATTTTGACAGGTAAATAGAGGAGAGAGAGAGAGAGACAGAGAGGAAAACAAAGGTGATCCTGAAAAATTCGCCATTTCAAACCGAATTTTAAATGCGCGTTCTACAAGAAAAGTTAAAGAATATTAAATCAGTGTTTTCAACAACAAAAAAATGTTCCACGGATCCTAACATTTGCCTCTCTCCACCTGACTCAATTGTGCATATATTCCCCAAGTTTATATTCTGCCACGGAGCACAACAGACACACTCAATTACAGAAACTGAATTTCCATGCATCATTTACAGAATTTTCTCCCCCACTGGACGCTTGCTGTGTCACATTTTTTATCATAGTCTTATCAAGTGTTGTTTCCACCTTCAGCATTTATTTGAGATTGCCTAAAAAATACACAGTCACTACGCTTTAGAGTAAAATCCTGCGTGGGGCTTTAAGACGTCCTCCCGGCGTGAAACCCGTAATTTTCAAATCAAAATGCAATGACCGGGTTATTATTACTTGTGACCCGGGAAAATCCAGGGCCAATCAAGTCTATAGAGCCGATCTGAAAATCTATCCTACCACTCGATCAATTCATTTACCAACTAGCTTTCCAATTCCCTCTTGGAATTTCTCAAACTTTACAGCCGCTATATCAAATGCCAGGATTATTATAACCTGCTTACTCGCATAGCCCACTCTACGTGCTCACCAATCTTTCTGACATGGTGCATTCATTGGGTTACCTTCAGAGTTTCTGATGTTAGAGAGTTGCTTGAACCTCCATGTCCTGAAATTATTGACCTTAATAAGCCTGTCTTAGAATTCAAGATCAAATTTTTGGTCATGTCTTCTCAAATTGGAATCGGAAGATACTTTCTCCCCCAACTCCCCTTCCCCCTTCCCTCACCCTCCACCATAATAAACCTTGGTTCCTTAACAAGAAAAGTAAGCTGGGTAATGACAGTGAAGTGGAAAAAAAAAGCAAATTCCTGCTGCTGATAGTATAAGACAAAATGGCAGCGGTGGTGCAGTGGACAAAGACTCCGCAAAAACTTTCAACAGAGACCTGGAAACATAAAAACAGATGAAACAGGTCATTTCCACTGCCAAAAGAGATGCTCCAGTCAGAATAGAAGACGAGGGGTGCAAAGCAGACAAAACCCATGGTAAGCAGTCAGTATCGATTGAAATACAGTGCACCTTGCTCATTATTTTGGAGCAGCAAAGCATAGATAGATTAATGGTCATATCTTGGTATGAAGTTTACGCAGGTACATGTCTGTTTGTCTTCTTTGATTCATTTCTAACCCCAACATGTGAACATAAAGCAGGAATATGCTGTGAGGTTATCTTCTCGTGCAATTTTTATTTAATTTCGTTTTCATGTATATACATATGTATTTTTTTTGAAAGTCAACAGTTTTTTTTTCTTTGATGGAAATGGTGTGGTGGCTAGCGAGACATCTCCTCAAACTTGCTGAGGTCTCAGGTGTCCTGTGCTGTTCAGTCGTGCGACATTTGCTGCTATGTAGTTTTTAAACGTACTGTGATTTTACGAAAATGACAACCCCAGGGTATGGTAAACAAGATGGTCGATCGCCAGGTGAAGGTCAGAGTCAGAGATCATTTGGAACCTTGCCATATGCCATTTCATGGCATATTTGCTAATATTCCTTAGCTCAGCGAATGTAGGCGTTACGTCTGCAACATACTTAGTCGCTTCCTTCTCCAGTATATCTGTGAAACATTTTGAGAGGTTCTCCTGACGCAAACGGTGCTGTATGAAAAGTAAGAATTATTATTATTATTATCATTATTTAAAATCAACTATATTAGCTGCATATTTCCCACTGTTTTGACTGTACTATAATAAGTACAGAACTGGCATAAATACATGACACAAACTTTGCCATTTTAATCTTCTTTAGTATTGGCAAGGATGTTTGAAGCCAGGACACTGGAATCATTTAAAAAGCATCTTGATGCTGTGATGGGAGGATGGCAGCGTGGGTGTTAAGGAGGGATCAGATCAGATCAGATAGGCTGTCATCCTATTCAACCTTGTGGTATTGTGAATATACCATCCCAATAGCTGACTGGATCTATAGTGGAGTTTTTTTTATGACATGCATAAAGCTTGTCATTTCCAATTTCCCTACATTGGAAAGGTAGGTATCTTGCTCTGAGTCAGTGGAGATTATATAAGATTATATAGCCGTGTACCGTTTGTGCTACATTCCTGTTTGTGTGGCTGAGAGAAAATGAGTCTTTGCAACTGAGTCAACAAACGTTATGTACAAATGAATAGCTTCATGTGTAAATTTTAGCGAGGGAAAATTATGTTTAGCAGAGCAATAAGTGGCATTGAATAAAATTGTATTTTTAAAAAAACTGGTTGGAGGAGAGAATTGCAGTACATTCAGGCAGAGGATATTTTCATTATTTTTTGGAAATGCAACATTTGCCAAACTGTAATCTTGTTAGTGAATGGACAGACAATGGGATGGTGACGGCATTGATGTTTATTAGCGTTGGTCGATGTTCTTTGATGGTCAGTCAGCTGTATGTCCCATCAGTTTCCCTAGTGGTGTAACTGACATCAGAGTTCTTCATCAGTCAAACTAGCAGGTCCATGCATGATTTCTCTGTGGGTCCAGTGATTTATGGCACTTGTGTTTCCTGTCTACAGTGTCTCCTTGTTTTTTAAACTCTCTGGCAATCTGATGAGATGGCGAGACTACATTCAATGTGTGGAAGTGATACATGAAGGGGCTCACCTTACTTGTCAGAGCTTCTCATGACATCAGAATGGACATCAAAGCGAAATAATTCCCTGTATTAGAGAAATATACATTGTACCAATAACATTATAACTGAGATGCTCCAGTGGCCTCTTCAAGATAGGAGAGATAGCAATGTGAAAATGAAATCTTTCCCTGCTTTTGCATGGCTGGGATCAGGACAAAATATCAGCTAATATGCCCAAACTCCAAGCTTCAGAAAGAGCCCCAACAGCTGACTATCCCAACACTGACCCAGCATAGAATTCTCATATTGCATATTAGTCATGTTGTGGCCACTGATTTACATTGAAAATTAATGTGTAAATGTCGACACTTTTGTACTATTCTTTCTCTATTCACTAAGATCCCATATAGGCTAGAATGACTGGATCCAGGCTGCTGTAAAGTAATGATTGGAATACCACCCTTTGATCAAACTTTAATTGCAATTATTTAAAGTGGCATTTCAAATCCCAACACGCCTAAACTTGACAGATCTAGAGACTTCACGTTGGCTGTTCGGGAAAAAATTCTCCAAACACCACAGTTTTTGTCATTTCTTGTTTGTCTGGAACTCACAAATGTTTATACACTTAAGCTGCAGCTGAAACAACGTGTTTGCTGTGTGCTGCAGGAGCTACCTGTACCGGATTAATCCCAAAGCTAATTCTTGCTCACATTCATTATTCTTTTTTTAAAAAAAAAACATCTCAGCTTCGTGCAGTTCACTGGGGATTTGAAATTGTAGTAGACATTCAGATTCCCACACAACCCCTGCAAGCAGGATGTCAGAATGTCTAAAAATATTGGCCGAGATTTTTTTTCACAGATAACCAAATCCCTGTGGCAGATGTTTCGTGCATGGTCCTGATGGACCATGTGGCTCCAGCAGATTGGGGTGCCTTGAACGTATACATTCTGAAGCTCGATGACATGTGCTCATTGACAGCATGTCATGATGTTCGTTGGCAATGCAGGTGGTGCTGTAATGTTGGGGCTGAGTTCCTGTACTGGAGAGGTGGCCTGAAATTATGATTGAGAGTAGGCAATGCTTCATCATCTTGAGTTCCGCTCTAATTCCTCTCCTGCTTTGTGTGTAATTCTGCCTGCGTTGTTTTTGGTCAGCTGCTTTCTATCAGATTTGCAAAAAGCCATCACCATGCTTAAGATTAAACTGAGAGCCTTAGGACACCCTCCCGACATATCATGTAATAGACTTAGCGGTAACTATGGACTATTGCAAATTTGGCCAAAATGCCTTATATCCATTAGGCCCCAAAATAGTGCCCTATATTTTAGCTACAGTTCTGTGGAGATACAGAATAATAGACACTTGGGTTCAAGTTAATGAGACTGCATTCCAATTAGGAAGAAATTCATATAAACTCTAAATGGGAATGAGTTTTAGGTAAATGGAGTGTTCTTCAGCTATAATCCTGGCATCTCCATCTGGCAGCTTTATTTAGTAAAAATCAACTATTTTGCTTTCTGCCTGCTGTTCTATTATGCCCTAGGACAAAGGCTGAGGTTCACCAGCAAGCGAATGTCTGATCTTGGCTCCAACCACTAGGGAGGCTAATGAACATAGCTGCAAAGCTTCCTCACAAGGCAAACAGAAACATCAAAGGACACTTTCAACCCAGGCCATCCTTTTTCTGACATTACAGAAGCCCGGAAACGGCTCAGCTACTCAAAGCGATGTTATAACCTCACATTGTGCATTAAGTCGTAACCTTGCTGATTGGGTCACTGGCCATTACCCTTCATCAAGCATTGTATATACATAACAGTGGAGAAAAATCTAAGTGTTCTATGAGCATGGTATTTCCACAAAGGTTCTACTTTTTCCTTTTGAAGATGTTTTATGTGACTGCAGGTCTGTCTGAGGTGTTGGATGAATTAGTACTGAACTCGTTATCACACAGCATATAATTCGGACATTGGCTCCACGTATAATTCAAGTTTACAGCATGTCTCTCCAACACACTAGCAGTACTGGGTTATATGACTTTTACAGTGAGGAAGTGCTTAGTTCATTAATTGTGCAAGCAAAAAATCATATCTTCCCTTGTATAAGAGACAGTCACAGAGAGCTAAGCTCCCATGTGCCAAGTAATCAGAGCCATCCAATACTTAGAACCTAGCTTTTCGTAAGGATTCACCAGGTCTGATTGATTAGTGATACCAGTCAAACCCGCTGAATCCTTACGAAAGTGACCAGTGTTTATTTAAATCTTTGTCTTTGCCTTGTTGTACTTGAAATGTCTACACTAGACAGTGAACTAATGCTTATACGGTTTCATTTTACTTTTGGATGCACTAAGACAGCAGAACAAGGGGACACAGTTTAAGGTTACAAATAGGAATTTTGAGACAGACTTCAGGAAATATTTATTTACCTACAGAGCAATAATCGACTGGAACAGGTTGCCAGGAAGGGTGGTTGAGGCAAAAAAAAAGCTTGATTCTGTGGTGGAAGCAAGGTAGGGTTGGTAATCTGCAAGGATGAGATCAAATCAGTTGAAAGGCCTTCTTCATCCAAACTGATCTTGTGATAAGGATTCAGATACACCACAGACTTTACTCCGACGACACTAGAAATTATTCGTGGGAGTTGTGAGAAGTATAGGATTGAGCACGCGATCAGGGAAGTATCTTTTCTCTGGTTTTGACAGACATGAATGACGGTATGTGTTAAATTAGAGGTCACAGTTTGTCACTGTTGTAGTGAGAAGCTGGCACACTGTGTCTGAGAAATACAAAAAGACTTGAAATCAGTATGGAAATAGGAGCAAGAGTGTCATCATGAATTAGTAAGAGCTGAACATGCCACGGTTAACCTTAAATGCAAAATAAATGGTTTAAAATAATCATGACGTCACCTTAATTTTAGTGTACAGCCCCTTGCTATCTGTTAATCTTGTATGAGTGGAGTCAGAAAACCTCCAAAGAAAGATTGAAACCTCTGAACAGAGGCAACCGATCACAGGTAATTATATCTGACGTGTCTGCTCTATGGCTCGGCAGCTAATATAGCACAAAAAGCAATTTTCCAAGGTGTGGTGTCGCTTCAAATTTCAACACGGGAATATTTTGGTAAATTTCCCGACAAATATCGTCTTACGTATTCTGTCAGCACTTTCAGTCTCGAGCCTCGGGAGGAAATATTTTTGGCTTCAATCCTCACACCGGCTTTAGGATTTTAGTCACTCATTTCGCACCCATATTCACGTACACTCCATGCACACTTGTGCATTAATTGCTCGCACATTTACGCTCTATCACATGTGCACTCTCTTGTGCACGCACGTGTGCTCTCTCTGTCACACACTCGCGCTCTCACACACACAAACTTGCACACTCTGTGATGTATGAACACAGATGCACTCATCCAAGATTTCTCTCTCTCGCACACACAAACACACACACACACATTGCACGTGCTCTGTCTTGTCTGCTCTGTCTCACACACATGCCTGCATGTTCACACGTGCACTCTCTCTCACAATCACACACATACTCACACAGCAGGTTTAGTTGTAGTACAGGAGATGTCGAATTTGGCTACAGAGAAAAAAATTATTCTTTGCAGTGGAAAACACTTGAGGTGTGACTACAGAAAACTAATCGGAAACCACAATGCCAACCATTACCAGGAGATTTATTCATATTTGCATTAAGGTTGTCAAATTAACGCTTTGGGGTTTGTAGGAGTTGAAATTTCTGAAAAAAACATGTTTTCCTCAGAAATCTTGTTCCACCTTTATAATCTTTTAAATAATTGAATTTTTCACAATGGGAACATAGCACAGAAATATAAATTTGCCTGTGTTAATAATGCGTGCTAAAGGAGAATGTGAAACTCTAATCCAGTGTGATTTATGAAGGTGGGTGCATCGAAATGCTATTGCAGTCCTTAAAGGATAGAATGAAATTAACCATGATAATGCAGGAACATAGATGGAAAATTTTGATGGCTTGAGGCGAAAAAAAAAAGGCACATCTACTCTACGGGTCAGAAAAAAAGTGCACCTGTTACATTAATGAGACTGCATTCAGTGTGCTCTTTGCTACCAGGACTAAAGGTTGTGTTCATTTGATGGATGGTTGAATAGTGAAATGCAACAAATGGTGGTTTTGACAAGTGTTAGCTCAGTATTAGAGAAATCCTGAAACGTATCCCACAACCTATTTGCGCTGAGAAGTGTAGATTAAAGAAAAATGGTAAGTGAGTTTGATATTTAACTCGTACCCTCTAACCCTGCTGCTGCTGACTTACATATTCTGATGAGCTGCGTTGGCTGAAGAATCTTTCGCACCAAATGTTCTCAGGCCGGTGTAGACCGAGGCGAGTCGGAGCCTTTGAATGAAATTGGTGAAAAGTAAAACTTTGATTTATGATCGAATGTTTTCCTTGCAGAACCGAAGTGACGTGGCATTTTCCACAATTTACCGTTCGACCATGTTTGACCTTCTTCCTGTCATTTGAGGCAGTTTGTAACACCCACTAAAGTCTGAATCATGCTGATATCATGGGCAATTTAAAACAAATAGTGGCCAGTTCACGCTGCATTCTCTGCGTTGATGAATGCTGGAGCTAACTCACCTACTGTAATCACCTTGAGCAGGAGATTTTGCCAGGAAATTGATTTGCACTGACTCTATATAAGTACAGGTGAATCGATTAGGTCATTGCTGAAGTCTGGCTCCATAAAACACTTATAAGGGATCATTTTTAATGTTATTTAAAAGTCGGCCACATGAGAGTCATTTATTCTCTTCCCTTCACTTATGCAGTACTTTCCAGCTCATCCTAAACTCCGCCACCCACACCAAGCTCCACATGCTCATCACTCCAGTGCTCACCAGGCTCCGCTGTCTCCCTGTTTCCCAATGGATTGACTACAAAATCTTCACCTTTACCTTTAGACCTCTTTGCCCTTGAGCACCTCCCTATCTCTCTGATCCTCTCCTACCCCACTCTGCTGCTCGTACCTTCTGCTCAGCTAACTCTAAAATATCACATCTGACTCCTTTTTAATGATTGACAGATTACTTTTCCTACAAAGGTGGCAACAGTAAAAATTAGCTTCAAAGCATGTAAAGACTTTTTTTTTAATGACGAAAAATCACAGTGGCAGAACTGTGAGGGCCACAAAGGTTCAAGCTTCAAATTGGAAAACAATCCATGATTAGCTAACCTCCCATTAATGCATGTATTTATTCATAGGCCAAAAGGTAAGCGAGGATTAGAATTTCTGATGCAGCAATTCTTAACCAAATTCTAAATGATGCATTCTTCTATTTTCTGAGCATATATCAGTAAAGAACATTAAATGAATCTTTTTGAAAGAGAAAATGATTTTCAGTGCATCCTGACAGCTTCTTTTGGTCGTTTTAATCTACGTGATGCATAAATGAATAGAATTACTGAGTTTATTATCTGCCAGAGCATATCCAAAATATATTTACCTGCATTCTCTGGACTGGATTTGAAAGCATCGCTTTGAGATGGATGTTCCTCAGTAGAACAGTCACTTTATTTTTTATTGTGAATTTAATGAAATCGAATTTACTTTTTCACTGCAGTCTGTACTCTTTTGTGTAAAACTGCACAGTGGAGATTTACACAAAAATTGAAGTATTAGTTTAATGTAATTCAAATCCTATTAATTCAGAGTTTTCAACTCTCAACATGTGAACCAATGCAGAGCTATTGATTTCAGATCAACCCTCGATTTTATTTTGGGCCTTGATTTCAGAATTGTCACGTCTCTTCAATTAACAGGATCAGATCTATGAAGTGGGCTTTTTTTGACTGGCTTTTCTCAGATTGTTTTCCATCTGTAAATTTAATTTTAGTGCTAAACTTCATGGTGATCTTATGTTTGGTAATGGTTTTGTCTTGTCTCTGGGTCTGATGAATGAAAGTCTGCATCCAGTGTGGGACCCAGTCTCAGTCCCTTCTGAACAGGTGAGAGAACCACAATACAAACCCTAATAATCTCTCAGTCAAAGGTTTTAAGCCTCTTAATTGATGTGAGAAATGAAAATATTGCACAGCGCCCCATGGGAGAGGGTCATCTGAGATCATCTGGAATATAAGAGAGCAAGGTTCCTCAGTATTTAGTTGCATTATACGGCATCTGGCCTTGTGCTTGAGCCAAGACTGTGAAAAAAATATTCCAGCATTGATAGTCTCTTACCTTTGTCCAGAGAAAACCATTCACCGAAGGTTATAAATCAAGAGGATTGAAAAGGAATATTTCAGTAGCCATCATGCTTGGAAGGTTACCGAACGATAAGAAGGGAATCAAATGGGTAAATGAGCACTGGGACCAGTGGCACTTGATAGGTGAGGCAAATTGAGGCACTGCCTCATCCAGAATCTCAGGAGCACGGGAGCAAGGCTAACAGTAGACAGGCCAAGACATTGTGCATGCACAAAGGGCCTACCCAAGGTAGCTTGGTTAGGCAATTGGTCAAATTGCCTCATCTGTCACAAAAGTGACTGGCCATCACTGACTTGGATGCAATACAAACTGGGGCAAGTCCTAAAACACCCCAGTCTGATCCAACTAAGGCAAACCACCGAGCACGTACATGTCACACATTGCCTGCCATTCCAATCCCTCTCACTTAATTTGGTTGAGTTTATTCTGCAATATCCCTGAAGTTGCCCAATATTTCTGAATGCTGGTACAGAAGCAAGCTATTCTTTCAGTAGAGGGCTAGTGGGTTGCACAGAAATTACCACTTCCCACTTGAATCACACCTCTGCTGACTCACGATAGAGTGCCACTGATAGCAGTTGTTGCAAATGCCATGATATTTCTATCCACGTAAATGTCATCCTTACTTCCTGGCTGGAGGAGATGTGAGAAGGAGGAAGCCATTGAATGGGTGGGAGGGCAGGAGAGGACAGGACGGCAAAGGGAAGATCAGTGAGGAGATAGGCAGTGTTGAAAAAGAGAAACAAAAATAAAAACAATTGCTGTTAACACGCAAGGCGAATATTCGTGGGAGTTACTTTACCTGCTTTTCTTGAAAATGTCTCCCACACACTTACAGCTGTGAAAGTGTAACCATGCAGCTCTGTGACATTGACTTCAAGCTACAATTGGAGGTAACTACCTCCTGCAAGCATGAGAACATTTTATACGTCACTATATATTTCTTATAAATCATTTAAAACAAAATTCTATGTACATGACTGATCTTGTCAAATTGAGTCCGCAGTAGGATTTTTTTTCCTCTCTCTCTCTCTCTCTCTCTGTCCACAAATTGATTTGTAGTTGATCTGGATGCAAGCAGTTCACTTAGCACTTAAAACCTTGAGCTTGCAGGCATTCATTCTTACTGACCTTGATGTGTGCTCACTACATCATTAACTTTCCAAAAGATAAACATTCGGGTTTGTTATTATTATTTATAATGATCCTGCCTCTATTTTTTCTTCTTTTTTTTTATCCTTCAATCTCCCCCCTTCCTCATGTCACCATTCAGCTACGTAACATTGCTAACTTTGAGAGAGGAGACAGACCGTCTCGTGTCAGCGCCAGTCCATTCTGAATTAACTGGCAGGCTTTAACCAAGCTTGATTTGTGTTTCTGGAGAAGCATGGAACTAACTCCCCCCCACACTCCCCCACACCTCAGATTGAGAATTCGCCATGCGAAAGATCACAGTAAGAATTCTGTGAGACATTAACACATTAACATCATGTCCACACGGGCCACTCCAAGGGAAATGATACTCGATCTGTCTTGGTCTTTGCTTTCGCCGCTTTCCATTCCCACATTCCAGGAGATGCCCTTTTGAATAGGAGAATGTTATCTTGAAAGTGTAGGCTTCTCCACACGTCTCAGCAGTGCCTTGCCCTGCTCCTCATCTGTTAGGGAGCGATGCAACGATTTGTAAGCTGTCTGAGGAGTATTTGAGGAAAAGCATTGATTTTGTCGCTGCTGATGCACATCACGTAACCCAAGAGTGAGTTCTGAAGATTTTCTGAGGCTGGAGAGAATGAGAAAGAAATGCCCCATTTGTCAATCCTGATTCCAATAAGCCTATAATGGGAAAATATAAGATGCTTTTAGCATGCCAGAGTTGCACTTCAAGCAAAAGAATTTGCCTTTCTACTAAAACAATTCCCTGAAGGCCTTAATTTGACTACTTTAAGTGCAATCCAATTTCACCGAGTTTTAGAATGGATTTGTTGTACTCTGAAGTACCCATTCAACACCCGCTCTGGGCTGTGTTCTGGGGTTGTGCTCTGGACTTGCTTGAGTATGTATAATTGTTTTTGTTTTTCTCAGTACCTTTGATGATTTTAGTTTTACATACTGCAATGCTCACACTTATTTATATAAGCGAAACGTGAAATTTGGGAACTGGTCCAAATCCCTGACTGTGCAGCGCATTGGGACATCCTCCCAATGTGAAAGGTGCCATACGCAGTAATTTGTTGTTGTTGTTTACAGATTATAGTCTGTGTGTATGTGTTGTGTCTGTATTGTTGCTTCATACATAGCTCACATTTAATAGCTTGAACCTAAGAAGTATCTAAACACAGAAAGTCTTCTCCTGAATCACACCCAATATAGAATGTGAATCTGTTTATAGCTTTACAAAGGAAAAGGATAATGTACAGCAGTAGCTCAGTCTGTCTTAGGTTTAATAAAAAACAGTTCTTTTTAAACATTGATTTTTACTGTCCATTTTCTTTCTCTTTTGGTCTGGAACACAATATTCCCAGCATTTACAACTGTATAAACCCTACTCGCTGTTGGAATTAGGTACCTTAGAACTGAGCTTGCCATTGAGTACAATATTCCCTTCATAGCACAAATCTTGTTTACAAATACAACAAATTATATTACTGTATCAATGCAGAAGGGATTTTAATATATATCATGCCTTTATATAAGACAGCTTTCACCCACTTCAGAAGGTTATGTCCACCACCTTGACAGTCCCTGGCAGAGATTTAAGTTTCTAAAAATTACGTCTTAATCAGTTTTCTTGGAACTTATTTAAGAATATTGGAAAGGGAAGAACAGCAGAAGCTCCAGTCATTGTCATCTTCCAAGTCACCACAAAACGGTTTGCATTGCAATAATTGAAGGGATGGCTTTCCTATTTTCTTAAGCAAATTGGAGTCTCAGGACTCATAGAAATGTCATGAGTCAAATAAGTGATGGTTTATTCTGGGCTAACTCGATAAGCAATCAAAGTGGGGAATCTTTCTCAGACCTGGAAGTGTATTGCACTGATCTGATCTTTGGGTATATCTATCTGAAAGTAGACCATGCGTTGATGTGATGTACTTCTACATCCTTATTACAGAATCCCACTAGATTGTTTGGGGGTCAGCCAGGTCTCTGACACAGGTGGAAACCTATCCTTAAACTTAAAGAGCATTCAAAGCAGACTGAGAGTTAAATGTTTGCCACTTGCGCACAGGAAGTCCAGTGCCCACAAGCAATTGCTGCTTATTAAGTCCCCGTGTGCTTACATGTATCTTTGAAAGCTTCTCATCAATTTACTTTAGAAAGGCACTCATTCACTGTTCTGTAGCGAGGGAGAAAATATAACTATTTCTCATCGCTGTTAAGGCTTGATGATTTTGTACTCCCTCTGCAATTTAAGTTTAAATCTCTTACTCTATTCCCCAATCAAAATGTATTTAAGTGGTTTGTAATATTCACTCAGGGTCCACCACTTTTAGGAAAATTAGACACAGTTGGATGATGCAAGCTTAATTCAGTGGCTTATACCCTCACGCAACATCTTGTGTAAAATAAAAAAAACCTCTATTCAATAATAATAATAATCCTTGCATTTGATATAGCGCCTTATCACGTCGTTGAGACGTCTCAAAGTGCTTCACAGAATATATTGTAAAATGGATTAACTGCATAAGATTAAGAATCTGACTACTGATCACGCTGGTTAGCAAAGCTCTGCACATCCTTTCTGTACAAAGCTCTCTCTGGCCAATGATTTTGAAGCAGAAAATATAAATCATGTGTTCCTGTTTCAAATTGCTTTATTGCTGGGAGTGCTAAATTAGACATTAATAATTGGCTGCTGTATGGGTCCCAGAACGAACTCTGTGAAGTTACTGAGCTCTGCAGAATTAATATGCAGAGGTAGTCATTAACTTTGGTTGCTTCAGGAATCATGTTGCTTCAACTGTGCTAATTCAGATCCTTTGCACAGTCGGGCTCACTAACTCTTCCAAACCAATTCTCTCAATAATGCCATTCGCACTAACCATTTGGACGAAAATTTCAACAGAAATAGAATTATTAAGATTAGTGTTTACTTGCCACAGCATAACAGCTACAACTGAAATGCACGCTATTGAAGTTCAATGAGAAGCTGATTAAGATAAGTAAAGTATTTCCCGTCCAGAGCTGTGGTGTAGAAATTCTTAATTTGCACCAAAGCCTTGTGATATATGTTTCCCTCACATTTAATAATTTATCAATTATTACAGGTCAATATTACTGTATCTTCCCAACTCGAAAGAGTTAACAACCCTAAAGGAAAGATGCATTTTATTTGTAATGACTCTATGCTCACCTGCACTTTACAGTAAATTCTGTGAAGTACTTTGAGATGTCCTCCTGATGTGAAAGCCACTTTACCAAATGCAAGGGTGATCGCCCACAAAATGCACAGTAAAAAATCTTCCACAACATTTCCCCAATTTGCTCTGCAAAGCTTGAATTACATTCTCTGTCTAATGATTGTTGTTGATATGCTTCATAACGCCAGTACTGATTATGCACTTTTCTATTAATGAATTCCAATACTCTGATTGTGTTGTGCTGTATTTTGCCCAAAGCACAACTGGCAGGATTGTGGGAAAGCTCCTTATCAGATAGTTGTGAGCGATTCCCACCTCAGCTTCTGCTTTCCAACCATTAGAATTCTTTCACATGCTGTTGCTCTCCTCGCCAGTTATTGAACACTACCTTTTTTCCTTGATGGATTTCTTCACATAATTCAATGTTTTTTTTCCCCCGTCTTGTTTGTGGAGCTTGTATACTTCGGAAACGCTTGCCATGGTTTCCAATCATCTTTTTCATTATAACTTCCAGGTGATGACTTGAAGGGCCAAGTCCATATTTACTGGCTGTTCAGATGCTTGATCACTGTGTTGGGACATCCTCCTGACGTGAATAGCACGATACAAGTGTATTTTGTTGTTGCTGTTGTTGTTGTGTTTGTTGGATCTGTATGTTGGGTGTTTCTAACTGGTGGTAACAGTAAGTGAAGGTGAAGTAGAATAGAAAATACAGTTAGCCTCTGCCCATTGGGTCTATAGACTTACTGCCCCATAACTCTGAAGCTCATTAGTCACAAAATAGGCATAGTGATATTTTAAGGCTTTGAAGAGATCATCCGAGGTCCTTGGAAGCCTTGTGCAAAGGCCAATAGTTGCCTTTAGTCTGAAATCAGTGAAGAGTGTCATATGTGTTTACTTGCTCTAAGAAGCAGCAGGCTGTGGTGGATTTTTCTCTGTCTCAGTTTATCGATTCACATGCCTCTGAATGTCCTAAATTGACTGACACAAACAGTGCCAAGAAGGTCTTGCCTACCCTTCGTTGCCTAGATTCTCTGGACTATAAACTTCAAATTTGAGATGAAGGCCCATTGGCATTGCATCAACGCAGGTCAAAAAGTATACGGTTTGTAGCCTCCATTTACTGTTAGACAAAATGTGATTGTTAGATAAAATTATGATTAAGCAAACTTCCTCATTCAATTAAGTTTAGAGGAGATGCTAATTCTGCAGCGCTCTCCACCTATTTTATGTGGCAAAGTAAGAGTGCACTTACCAAGGGAAGTAAGTAAAATTGAGTAACGCTCACGAAAACTATGTGGCAATTTATTAATCAGATTTACCTAATTGGTCAGTGCCTCTGGAGGCGACAGCTTTGCTCATAGAGTTCTTGATTTGCAAAGCAATATGTTTAAAAGAGCTAGTTCACTGCTTGCAGCAAATGTTCGAAAAAAGGCCAGAGATTGCTTGTATTTCATCTGCTTTCAACAGAGAACAAAATGTTAAATGTCACCAAAGGCAAGCTGTGGGGCCAGCTTGCTGCCCGGCTTCTCTTTCATGCCTGTATATGTGATTGTTTTATCTGCTAAAAACACGCTGCCAGTGGAACCACTTTTAATAAATTAAAGGAGAGCAAACACCAAAAAGTGACTTATTTGGCAGGCCAGTGAGAACTACACCACAGGGACAAATGGCTCTGACTACAAATACATAAGAAGCACATTTGGCTGGAGGTTAGAGATTTCTCAAGCAGTATGATCAATTTCAGTAAAGGGCACAGTTAATCTGGCTCATTGAAAGGAGTCATCAGTGTAAACGCAATCCCTTGATATATATTTATTTAGACACTTCAGAAAGATTGTACAAGCAGTTTGCGGGCTCTAATGAAATTGTTTTGCTGATGGAGTTAGGATCCCAGGTTCTCTCCTTTGGAGTACGGAAATACCCAGTTTGTTTTGCAACTGATTTTCCATCATCCATATTTATCGAGCAGATGTTTCAGTGGATTAGACAGAAATTATGTTGTTCCCCCCAAAATCTTTGTAAATCCTGCTGTACATTTCGAGTCTCAACCAATGCCATTTTTTACGCAGATGCTCAATATTTATGTGAGACCCTCTGATTCTTGGAAGCTCCACTCAGCATCTCTCCTGGACAGCTTGGCAGCTTGAAAGCGTATCTTGTAGCCTGCGGGTAAATGTATGAGCCAGCAACGTAACTAAAAATGACATCATATTCAACTGTTACAGTGGATTAAATGAGGCAGATGTGTGTGGGTATTTATATATATATGTAGTTCTGTAAAGTGCAGTGTAGGCAAATACAATCTGCACACAGAAATGGCCCGCAAATAGCCAGTACTTAAAAGATCACTTTTATCTGAAGGACAATGGGAGAAACTCCCATCTCTTTTTGTGCCAATGGGATCTTCAATGAACTCCTGCACAGAGCAGGTTTTAAAATCTCATTCAAAAGATGGCACCTCCGACAATGCAGAGCTTCCCTTATACAGTATTGGAATGTCAACCTAGACATGTTCGAATACCTGATATAGGGCTTAAACCCACAACCTTCTGACTCAGAACCAACTAAGTCTGGCTGACACCTGGCTAGGTAACCTGGTCCAATTGTTATTTAACCCTTCTGTCCAAAGAAATTCTTTCTGGTGCCTGTCCTAAAATTGCCTCTCACGACCTTGAACCTGTGCCCTCTTGTCCAGCCGCAGTGGCGTGTCTGACAGTATTGTTCTGGGTTTACTTTCCCTGTCCCATTTTGAATTTTATATTACTCTCTAAGATCCCTTGTGAGGCACCTTCTTTCAAAGCTGAAGAGTGCCAGCTTCACCTGGGCATTTCATCCATTTTAAAAGCACTCACTTTTCCCCAGAGGAAAAGACACAGGATTTTCCACTGATTTAAGTCCCTCCAAATGTCAATCAGTTGCTAGCTTAGATTAATGTCCATTCCTTGCTGAAGGTTGTGGACCACAAGAGTAGCCAAGTGCATTATTCTCTTGGGAGCTTGCAACATATTTTAGTCCTCTGTATCCACTGTGTGACAGCTATTATTTAGGAAAATAGCTTTGAGGTTTGCCCAGTTCAGTTTGCCATCAAAATTGAGAGAGAGATGTTACTTTTGCTTGTCAGGTCTGAAACCAAACCTTTCTTGCATATGAACCACACAATCCCATTGAGGGCTTTCTTAATTACCGACAAGGTGGAACAATTGGCAGTGAACGAAATTCACAGGCAATTGAATTAGCGGCGCTCATGAAAATGAGTTCATGTTTCCTAAACATATTCCCAGAGTATTGTCCACAAGCAAAAATTAATGATCTGTTTCACTTTCACTTTTTGCCCATGTAATTTTTTCCACTAATCTAATTGCTTGTGGGTTTCATTCATTGCTGCATTTCATTCAGTCTCTCTTATTTCATTTATCAATGAACCACATCAAGCATTCCCACAAAATGTTGCACTCATGGGAAAATACTCAAAGCGAGTCCCATTTTCCACATCCATCTGCCTGTCCTTCATAAACCCAACCTGGTCACTGTTTATTTGTGATGGAACCAGCCCCATCCAAGAAACCAGCATTAGGGATGGAAGATTGCAATTAGTGTTCAGCTCGAAGATGTTTTTCTCTGGGATAATCATCGTATTAAATGATGAACACCCAAGTCCTGATCCCAGCTTGACTGTCGTTCTAGCTTGGCTGTTCCTTTTATGTTCCCCATGCTTACACTCCTGGTCAGCAGCAAAGTAGAATAGAAGAAATATTCACTTTAAGAAATAGAAAAGGGCAGTGGGATTTGTTGCACTGCACAGACATTTGCTTTTGGTCAGGTATTACAGAGATTCCTTCCTTCAAAAAACGATAATTCCTTCAAAAAAAAAATAATGATAATAAATTGGTCACTTCAATCCATGACTGTTTGCAGGATGCTGCTGTGCGCAATTGGCTGCCGTGTTTCGCCCATAAAATATACAGTCAATTTACTTTACAGTCTATTTTGTGAAGCGCTTTGCAACGTCTCGAAGACGTGAAAAGGCTCTGTATCAAATAAATGCAAGGATTATTATTATTATTCATTGATGGCAACCGTGGAGAAGTTCTTACCCACAAGGACACCATGAAGATATGAGGATATAAAAGTGGAATTAATCAATTCAAAAGCTATGTTTCAGCTGTTTAGTTACTAGTAAAACCATTTGCTTGGTCAGATTTTGTGGAGTTTGTTTGTTAGTTTGTATGTTTTCTATTAGCAGAGGAATGGAAGTGCTGTTGCTGCTGCTTCTTACAGTGTTTTCTGCATGGAATATAATCGTGCCGTTTGCCCTCCAGAATGCAGCATTCCATTGAACTTTTACTCGTAAATAAATAAAACTGACTCATTTTAATCATTCATGAGCTAAAATTCAGTGTAAAACCATATAGTCTAGTTACAGATCCAAGGTGTCCACTGCAATACTGTCCTTTCGTAAATAAAGCTCATATATTATTTTAAATCATTTGAAAACGGTATTATTTTACGGTGGGATGTTACGATTGTGACAGACCAGTGCTCTGTGGCTCGAGCTTTTTCTTAGTTTATTTTTAATATCTTTTTAAAATTGTTACCTCTATGAAGAGCAATTTTCCATACAATTGAGTTAAGCTGAATTTTGGCCTCATCAAGATTCCCCCTCCCCAAGATCCTGCAAGAGTTGTCCGATGAACTGTGAGTGAGATTGCAAGCGACAATTCAAGGGGTGCTCAATGCTATGGACTCACAGCTAATAACAACTGAATTACTGTCACTAGACATCAAGGGTTGTTGATTAATATAATTGACCAGTTGTAACTGGATGGTTTGGGTCTACAAACTAGTCCATCTCTGAAGCCAAATTCTGACACCCTACATCTTGGTTACAGATCCCTATGATCTACTGCTGTGTGAGATTTTTGCTGGCCCCTTTACTAGAGGCTGTAGTTTGTAGTAAGCAATATATTCCACCAACACAGAAAAAATGAAGTATTTTAATCCGGCTGCAGGAACTAAATGAGAAGTGAGTTGCATGTCAATTCTCTTGTTTCCTTTGGGCCACCTCATGTTCTATTGCTGTTGACTGGTAGTCATGGCATTGGTTTCATGTTAACAAGCTTTTTCTGTCAGAAAAATCTAAAGGTGTGTAGAGTTTGTTTAACATAGTAATACAGGGGATAGCCAAGTCCAACCTTAAGGTTTACCAGACATGGGAGCACATCTACAGATGTCAAAGATCAAGCTGAGATCATAGTAATGTTTGAGCAGACTGTCAGAGCTCTTTTTGTTTCTAGTACTCCAGAATTCTGAGCAAAATTAGATACTCAGATAACTACAAAAGTACAGCATGAACAGTTCACTGGGTATCATTGTATATAATATTAATGCTTGTGCTTGTTATGGCCCCTTTCATGTCAGAAGGATGTCCCAAAGCACTTCACAGGATGTACTGTAAAGTCTTGTGACTAGTATGTAGGAGACTCAACAGCCAATCTGCACACAACAATGTCCCACAAACAGTCATGAAGTGAATTATCTGAGAAATTATTGGCCAGGATACTGAAGGATGGCACCTCCGACAATGCAGGACATCGCCAGCATTGCATTTTAGAGTTATCCTGACTTTTGCTGCTAACTAGTGGACAGAATATGCTGCTCTTCACAAAGCTGTGATTGTCTTCGACCAGATGAGATGGTGCTGTATTTTTGGTCAGGTACCAAGCCACAGATGTAGGGAAGGAGGGATTGTGTGAACGCAAGTGTAAAAGTGCTTTGTCACACCATAAGGCGGACTGAAGGGGAATGGTTTTCACAGTAGCAGAAATGAGGAGTGCAGCTGGGAAACTGAAGAGTATTTTATTCTTTCTTGATTTTGGTGTTTCTCTTTTTCTCATCAGTTGACCCCAATTCTACAGTCTCCAGAGGTGATCCTGGTAAGTGATGCACATCTACTTAAAAAATGTTATGGACATGATATGTTGGCTGTAAACAACATCATGATTTAACCATGATCTCCATATGTAGTCTTTGTATGCTGTGTGTTATATGTTTTAATGATGCTATAGAAGTATCCATCCTAGAAACATCACAGCCCTTCTCATTGTTGCGTTATTTAGGCTTATTTTCCCCCTTTATTTATCTCTCGTCCTCAAAGCTCAGGGTCATTCTGGACCAGTGCTCTTGGGGGACCTGGTCCAGGAGGTCGTTGCCCCATGTATGAGCACAGACAGTGAGCAAAATTAGAGAATCAGATAACTACGAAAGTGCTCATTGCGTGCAGCCCTACACAACCATTTCTCCTGCAGTGGTGCAAGTCAAGGTGTCAGGGGAATCTGTTCAAACTCGAGCTACTTGTCCCTGAATTGTATTGCACTTTTCAAGACTCATCTTTAGCAAACAGAAACTTGAAAGGACAAGGCAGTCAGGAATTTGGCGCCTCCGAGCAAGCTTTGCAAATACTGCAGCAGGCCTCTGGTGAATTGACAGAGCCCATCTATGGCAGCAGGAACTCCTAAACCTGGAGGAGGGATGTAAAAGGACAAGGACAGGATAGGTGCTGTTACTGGTAGGCAATCCAACACAAACACACAAGCCCAAGTATCTTTACCTACAAGTGCACAGTTCCTACACTTAACAATGAATTACCTGTGGAAAGTGCTTTGAGCCATTTGTTGTAACCTATATCAAGGTCGAGGATTATTATGTTTTGTCCCAGTGACTTGTTTATTAATAGACATTGGAAGGCCGAATGGCACTGATAAACCAAGCTTTGCGTGAGGTGTGGAGATGTGGATAAATGTTTTATACCTATGTGGTTAGCGGTGCAGAGGTAGTACAGTGCTGTAGAACTAGTCTGCATTGTGGCAGAGAACGACACTGATGGGAAACCATCAGTGGTTTGTAATGAAATAACAGTGCCTGTATTGCTGCCGATGGTGCTGTCCATCATTCACTTGCAAATTTTACTGCGGGACTGTTCTGCAGATCGACTTACACAGTGATTTTAGGTAACTTTTAGTGATTGTGTAACAACTTGCATCAGTCTGGAGACTGCTTTAAAACCAATCACAGAATCTTGTGCATCATGCGTGACACACAATTTCTCTCCACAGATCCATTACTCCGAATAGTCTCTTTGTTCTTAATGTGTGTTGTCCACCCGTGTGTTCTGTGCAATGGAAGCTTCTGAAACTATAAATTCCACAGCTTCCAATTCAAAGGATTTGTCAAGTGGTGTGTGATGTGTGTGAGGTGGTGTGTGTGTGCCTTTCACGTCAGGAGGATGTTCTCAAAGCGTTTCACAGGATTTACTGTAAAGTGTAGTGACTGTATGTTGTGTGGGGATAGGGGCTTTGTAAATCCTGGCTAACAATTCCCCAGATAAACCTGGTCATTCACTTTGTGGCTGATTGCGGGACATTGCTGAGCCACAAATTAGCTGTCGAGTTTGTCTACAAAATACAGTCGTTGCATCGTCCGGTAATTCCAGTGAAGCGATTTGAGACATCTCGATGACACGATATGACCCCAAACAGCCGTGAAGAACAATATCCCCCACATGCACAATTTACAAGGTGTGTGCATCACTGGTGCGAATACGAGCGTCTTATTTTTATTAAGTCAGATTAAATCCCAACAGCTGCTTACAGGTTTGTGAAAATAATCAATGCAGGTGCAGCGAAATGGGAGGTGCTTTGTGGTAAACAGAGTAGAATCGGTGCAGTGAAAGCATTAGGTAACAGATACCCACTATTTGAGCCTTAAATGCCTAATCAAGACAAACAAGTCATTCTTTATCAAATCTGTAATTGAATTCCAGTGAAGTGTCTTATTTTTATTCTTTTTAATATAAAGCCTACCAATGAGCTATTAAATATCAATTGCCCTAAATCATCCTATACCATGGGGAACTGTATATTTATCCTGGTGTGATTTGTGCCTTAGAGGGTATTTTCAATAAATTATACAAAGAATAATCAATGCAAATACACTAGGTTACTTATCCCTTCGTGCTTTATTGTGACTTTGTCGTGCTGGAGCAGTGAGTGTAATTAGGTTAGCATCTCTAATTCTTCCTCAGGCAAACTACATTAACACACCAGGTTTGCAATGAACTTATCCACAGTCTGCGGGAGCTGATATGATAGATTCTGTCTGAGCTCTGGTATTTCACAACCATTTTTTTTTCCCCCTGAAGTAATATCTTTAACTCTGTGCTTACTGACTGTCTTGGGGATATAATTTGTTTTTACAATAAGGCTACTTTTAATGGGTTCGGCCAGTGCTATTTTCAAACTGACACTTGCATCTCTGAATAACACTCTATCGGTCTGTCAAGATTTAGACCATTTTCATCCAGTTAGGCGGATTTAGTGTGAAAATCAGTGCCTGCAATTGTGTGGAAACAAATGGGTATTGCTCAGGAAATCTCAGCAATTTCTATATGATATGGTGAAACAATATTGTTTCAGTGAAACAATATGGTTCATATAGCACCATATTGGGAGTTTGAACTCGTACGGTAAGGCGGACACTCCATTGTAAGTGGTGGCAGAGAACTGCATTGTCAGAGATGCCAACCTTCAGATGAGACATTAAACTGACCTCTTCTCTGCTTGTTCAGGTGGGAGCTAAAGGTCCCACGCTACTATTCATTGCTGCGCACCAATTGGCTGCTACATACGATAGCATAATACAGTCAACCACACTTTACAGTAAATCCTGTAAAGTGTTTTTGAGACATCCTCCTGACATGAGTGGCACTGTATCAAATGCAAGGGTTACTTTTAAACAGCACGTGTAACCATAAAAGGTGAACGTCAAATGACATGGTCACAAGCAATTTAGAATTCGTAACCATTGTCATGGTACAAGCTCAAGAACCTGAAAGAGCCTGACACTAATTTATGAAAGCCCTTCTTAAGTACAGTGGGACCAACATTCATCCTGAGCGGCTGCCAGTAATGTTTGCTTTGTGCGGAATGCCGTTTGCACCAGATGCAGTATGCAGTTACTGACAGACGCATTTACATTATTGCTGGCACGTGGAAACTTGTGCCATTTTACTGGCATTGAAAAAAGGCTGGAACAGTGGATATTTGCATTTTTATTGCGCTCATGTTTTGATTTTCATTATTTAGGTGCAGAGATATGTACTCCCTAATATCCTTTGCGACACAGTCAGAACACTATGTTAAAAGTACGGATTGCTCCTGAAAATAAATCTTGAATTGTATAAATCCTTATTCTAAGGAGAGGAGAATGACCAGTTTCACTGAGAATATTTCTCCCTTGTGGGCCTGGAACATGACAAACCACGCTCACAGCTTGTGAAAATGCTTCTTTTTTGCACTCAGCTGCAGCACAGCGGTGGCCTGGAAGCAAGCTCAGAACCACGCTGGCCAACATGGAATTTAAACAAGGAATAATGTGTTCAGAATATTATAACCTTTGCATTTTATACAGTGCCTTCTCACACCATAGAGATGCGTCGAAGTGCTTCACAGGACTTGCTTTAAAGTGCAATGACTGTGCTTTTTGTGAGTGAATGCAGCAGCCAATTTGCAAGCACTAGTGTCCCACATACAGGCATGAAGTGAATGACCAATGTTATTTGGTGGTTTGCTGGCCACGACACCAGGTAAAACTCTCATCTTGTTTCGAAGAGCGCCATGGGAGCTTTAGCATCCACGTCAACAAGCAAATGGGGCCTTGGTTTAACAGCACATCCCAGCGCTGCAACGGAGTGTCAGCCTAAGCTACGAGCTCAGAGTCCCATGTGGGGCTTGAACATTCTGATACGGTACCATGGTGTAAAATTGTCATTCGTCTCACAACCGAAACCAGAGAGGCTAGCGTATAATGATGGGATTTACAAATAAATACATTTTAAATGACGTATTCTTTAGGAAGGAATCCGAATAGCACAAACAGGGACTCCTTCCAGTCACGCCAAGTTGGTCGCATCACCCAGCAGGAACTCTACTCCGATGCACTCAACCTCCATAGCAGGGTTGCCTAGCAGAGGAATTCAGTTAAGAAACAATTCAAATTAGTCCACACTGACTGCTACTATCTACTAATTTCCAGTTGTGTTTATCCCCCTTTATATGCGGCACACACTGGGAACCCAGCACACGTGGTTAAATGTGTTCATATCAGTTCATTTGATCTGGGTCCTATTTTGGTTGCTTGCTTTAACCATCAAACTTATAATGAAGAAGACCATTCAAGCCCATGGTATCTTTGCTGGCTCTTTGAAACAATAAACCAATGTTGTGTGGCTGACGCTTTCAGTCAGATGTAAACACTACTTCAAAGAAGCACTTTGTAAAACAGAGGTCGTGTAGGACGAAAGGCGGTGCAGTCTGCGGCTATGCTGTTCTCTCACCTCTATGACCCAAAACAAGCATCTCTAGGCTGGTCAGGTGGTTGGTTGGTCGATCTCTCTTTCCAGATTTCCCAGTTCAAGAGCGTGGGAATATATCCCTCTAAGCCAGATTGGTTCAACCATCAGGGAGATAGGGAGACTACCGGTAAATAGGTGGGAGAGCTTTCCTGCGTCACGGTTGAACATCTCCTAGCAACCTGTCACTGAGCAGCAGTGGGAGAAACATGTGACCTTGTCAGCACTCCTGCTTGGCTGAGATCAGCGAGCGAGTGAGATCAGCGAGCGTGTCAGTTCAGCTCAGTTAGCAGCACCGCACCTCTGGATTAGTCGGGACTTAAAGTCAAAGCCTTGGCTGACACTCCAGTGAATGGCATTGTTGTAGATAGATGGTTCAACTGAGGCCCATCACGTGCTTGTACAGATGGACACTAGGTCGAAAGCCAAGTGAACTTTCTTCTGACGTCTTCTGCATTGATTGCCTCTCCATTCATGGTTGTTTCTGGGACTTTATTAAGCTAATTGACTGCTGTATTTGCCCATGAAATGAATCATTACACTTGAGTGCAGTTATTTGTAAAGTTCTTTGAGACATGATAAAGTGCCATAAGATTCGAAATTCTTTCTTTCTGTGTAACTCAGTAGAAAGCAGGTTCCACATATAAGATATCTGTGTTCCTTAGAATTCAGTGCAACACTGAATGGAACATTTACTCAGACTCATGGAGAAAGCCATTTCATGTAAGAGTACCTTGTCCACAAAGCGATGATTAAGCCTTAATAATCACGGTCCATTTAGTTTGAATACTCCCAAGCTTGATCATGGTTTTCTTTGTGTATTGCATTCGAAGCTATCCAAGAACAAATTGATTTGTAAAGACGTAGACTCTCCCGATCAAGCAGGACGATGCGACAATCCACTTGCCAGTATCAGCTGGAGACAGACAGACACTTTTAATCTTTAACCTTTTTTTGCAAAACATACATTTTCAAGTATCTTTGTTTACATTGAATTGCAGAGCGAGTGAGGGAGGGAGGAAGCGAATGCTTAACTAAAATCTTGCGAGGTGACATGGTGATGTATTTTATTGTCCATCTCTATCGAAATTTACTGAAGTGTTTCTTTTAATGTCTTGGAATTTCTTGGCAATAGTGTCTCCACTAACAGCTGTCTGTATTTGAATACCATGAAAAAGCTTGATTGATAACCAGCACAATTTTAAAATCTCAGCTACTTTAAAATGATTTAATTCAGTAAAGTGCAATTGGTTGCACCTTTGTTGTGGTAAGCAATGCTATGCCATGTGGCACGGGTTGAATGCTAGCAAAGTGTAGCTGTATCAGGATTGCATCTCCAAGCACTTCACAGGACGTACTGCAAAGTGTAATGACTGTATTTTGTAAGCGAGCACCTTCTTAAACGTGGCGGGGGGGTGAATGAATGTCTTTAAGAGCAGAACACCTAACTTGAAGCCCAGAAAATGTTGATGACTGTCGATGCCTTCAATGGCGAAGTAATGAGACACTTACAGTGATGGATGAAGGAGGAGCTGACCGTGAAAGTGACTCCAAATAGAAAAACGAGTTGGTGATGAATATTGAGTATTTTGGGTGGGTGGGGGTTGTGGGGGAGGGGTGGGTGGGCGTTGGTTAAATAAATTAAATCTCTGAAACAACAAGAATCGTCCATTGGGAAAACTCCATGGAAATCCAATGTGTCGGACACTGTGTGTGTGTATGTATATATATATATATGTATATATATGTTCTGTAACAGATTCTTTGATCTGCTGCAGCTTAAAGTGTTGCAGTGCAGTGTGAATATTATTTTTGGCTTAAGATACAGGTTGTTGATGCCATTCCGCCCTCTCTCAGTATAAAGCTTGGAAAGATCTTGCCAGACGATAATCACCCATTTTAAGGAGAGGAGGTTGAACAGATTGAGGAGTTACTTATGTTTCTAATTCAATTGGGAGGAGGAAAGGGACAAAGGAACGAGGTGGATGTGGAGGACTAATACATGTGTAGCAAGACGGGCCTTCAGGCAGATGAGCTAGATTTTGGTTTTATTTATTTGGTGAAAATTATGAACTTGGTTAAATTTAAAGAACAGGAAAAAGTGGAATTAATAAACCCAATCCTCTTTGGTTCAGCGTCTTAGCCTCTTCTCTCTCCAAAAATGAACCTGATCGTCTCTTCAACCCATTTATCTGTCGATGACCTTGCCTGGTAACATATTCCACTGATCTATTTTCTTTTCAGTAAAAATGTTCTGCTTGACTTGCTCCAATCTTTTTGATATTGAACTTCTATTCATTAATATTCGAACTCTTCACCTCAGTCAATAACTTCTCTCAGTCAACTGTGTCAGTTCCCCTGTGTGTGCTGGCAATAGTTCCTCCGATGGGCAAACGGCAGAGATGCCGATCTGTAGAGAACAGAGAAGTGCAGACAAGAATCAATCTCTCCTCAGACGGTGTTTGAGGGTCGCCAATTTGGTTTTGGCAGCGCATGGGTTAGGAAGGGCAAAAATCAGATGTCATGTCAGGAGAGACATCTCAAGACGTTTCACAGGATACACTGTACACTGTAAAGTGTAGTGACTGTGTATTTTGTAAACAAATGTGGCAGCTAATTTGTGCACAGCGATGTCCCACATATTGCTTCATGAAGTGATCGTATTTTATTTCATGGGTCAGTCATTCTCCGTCGAGAGATGAGATATTCCGCTGCCTCTTGCACGTGATCAGATTTTGTTGATGCCATATAGAATTAGTTAACTTTCTGGATTCTTTAACATGATTATGCAGACAGCAAGAGAGTGCTTGCAGAGACTACATGCTCATGGACAAGTTGATAGGAAATGATCTTGGTTGGAAAACCTCATCACTTATTGTACAAGTGCTTCTATCCTGTAAAGATCAAAGATTCCCACAATGATCTATGACCTCTTTCCCGATGACATCTGCACACTGCCTGCTGATATCTGTACACTGCCTGCAGAGGAGATTTTTTTTAAACTACTTGGCTATCGGCAATAAGTGAAGCATATCAACAAGGACAATGGGATAAATCATTAAATCATGGGATACACATTGAACGATGCTGGTTTTCTCAATTAAATCTTCTTTCCTTCTGGCTTCCTGCTCACTCCCCTATGGTGCCGTGCATTCAGTGTTACTCCTTAAGACATGTGGTGATGGAAATGCTAAGCTTCGCTCTCAGAATACTGTAGAAACATTTTCCGCTTCTCAGTGCCTGCAGACACGCGGCGTTAAGAGAAACGCCTATCAACTGTTAGTTTGTTGTGCTCCCAAACCCATCACTGAAATCTGTTGGTATCAGAGGACACTTTCTTGCACAAACCAACATTGATACCATGTAAGTGTTGACAGAGACTCGAAAAGGCGCAAAATGCGTTACCCGAAAAAAGAAAGCACTAAATAGAAAAATTTGCACCTGTTTTGCAAGTCAGACACGAGGTGACCAATGTTGAGTATCTACTAGATTGGGGGAAGAAAACCTCAGAGTTCAATGGCATCTGCTGGCTTACACTGTACAACCAGTATGTAAGTGGTACAATGGGTAGAGAAGCATCAGAGAAAAGGCAGAACAAGTGCTATATCATATATGTGTGCTATGCATATCAATGTCAGCATTCAATCCTGTTAAATGCATTTGCTGACTGCAGTATTTCCTATCCTTATACAATGAGCAGTGTTCTGATATCAGAGTCTGAGCTCATCTGAATTTCAAGCTTTTGATCACAAAGGAACCAGATTTTTGCCTTTGTTTCCTCGATTATGATTCAATGTCACAACGATGTGCTTACAATTGATTTCATGTCCCATAGAACTGTTAATATGCACACACAAACATTCCGCGCTTATGCAACTGTAACCCTGACAGCTGAAAAAAGCAACTGCGCGCATTCAGTTCACTTCAGGAAACTCCACAATGTGTGTCTACTCGCTTAGAACCAGAGCGCTCAATGCTCAGTTTACTTTCACTGCAAGACCATCTGCGACAACTTGGCTGTGCAGTCAGATAACAGGAGTGCTGATCGTGTTGTGGAATGGAACATTTGTTCCAGCATTTGGCACTCTCTGGGTACATTCCAAAGCCATTCAGGGACTGCAGAGTTTCATTGGTTTCAGTCGTCAAGTTAAACACCACTTTCTTTCAATAATAATAATAATAATCCTTGCATTTGATATAAGCGCCTCATCACGTCTTCGAGATGTCTCAAAGCGCTTCACAGTATAACTAAAGTGTAGTGACTGTATTTTGTGGGCAAAATATGGCAGCCAATTGTGCACAGCAGTGTCCCATACATAGTGGATTGAAGTGACTAATTTTTTTTAGGGAATTATTAGCCTGGGAAAAGCAATCCACCAACTGATTAACAACCAGGTTCCTACTGCTAGGTAACAGGCGTGTGGAATAAGGAAACTTGCCCAACATTTCACCCTGCTGGGAATCGAACCCAGGTCTCTCGCTTGCGAGGCGAGTGCTCTAACCACTGTACTACAGGACTCCACAATGCAGTGCAATGCTCCAGTGATACTTTTTATGAAAGATAATTCACTTTTTTAAAAAAAAACCCTGAAGCTCTCAGTTTCAAAGCTGGAAATTTTAGTTTGAAACCTCCTGAGATTGTCCAACATCTCTCAAACCTCCATCCAACCCTTTGCTGGGTCTTCATTTCCCCCCCACCCCAATTTATAATATTGCACCCAAGGTCTTTATTTGATTGTCTTCCAAACACTATTTGACCCAAGATAGCAGATGGAATTGTGCAGGTTTGCAAGGCTTCACGAATAAAGCTTCAAGGCAGAAAATATGGCTTCATTATGTGGCAATATATAGTCCAGTTTTTAAATTGATTGTCGTTCATTCAACAGCTTTTGAAATTTTGGCTATAATTTAAACACAAAAAGCTTTGCTCCACAAGTAATTCCATTGTGTATGTGACACTCTCATCTGAGGCCTGAAATTACACCTCGCATTTGTCTACAAGACCACTTTATCACAAGTCTGTGCAGAATTGCGGAAATTCTTAAATTCAGACTTAATTTAGAAGCCGGGTTTCCGCAGTCCTTTAAAAGGAGCCAAATTGCAAATCAAGAGCATTGAAACATTTTCCACAATTCTGTATCAATTTAAATCTTAAAGATAAGATAGTTTTACAGGTTAAGACCACGTGGAATTTAGCTAAAATATATCCTTACATTAATTTCCCTTTGCAACAGGCATGAGAAGTGTCCAGTCCTCCCAATGTAGATTGTGATAGGAGTTTGGGTGAGGATGGGGCATGAGAAAATATGGGATGGTTATTTTAATAGGGTGAAATGGTAGAAAACATTCAAATATAGTAACTTTATTGATGCTTCACTCACTCTGTTTGGAAAGCTGCCTAACCTTTATGTTCTGAGCAAAATCTGCCAAGTGTTTGCAAAGAATATGAGCTCAGTCAGGGCAAGCCACTTTGGTACAGTGCCATACCACAGTAGGTTTGGAATGTGCTGATTAACCTGCAATGTAAAGTGTTTGAAGTTTGCTTCTGGTAAAGAGGAACTCAAGTCTGCAAGTTACAACTGATTATGTGGTACCCTTATTTCATGCCTTTCTTTTTGGTAAGTCCCCTTGTGAGTCATTCCTGATTCATAAATCACCACAACCGTACCTTGAAGAAAACAAAATGTACGAAAATGCTACTTGTGCAGAATATAAATGGCTGGTAACATGTTGACTTTGGCCAAGTACCAAATGGACCTTAAAAAAAAGCTCAGCCAAAAATGTCAAGATTGGCCACCTCACTCTGTCCCTACTGACATTTTAACCACTGTTTGCTGCTGTTCAGAAATGTGTTGTCTGAACATCACTAAAGATTACAGAGAGAATTATGGATCACCTGGGCACAGTTACAAGAGAGTAAGCTTATTTCTTCATTCAGTTGATGGCATTAAGTGGCGAAAGCCAAGCTGGAATTTATTATCATTGTTGAATTCTGGGAGCAGTTTGCAGCTTTCAAGTGATTTCTGCTATCCGGTTATATTTCTCGCTCAATGTGGTTGATATTTTAACTGAGAGTTTAATTTTTAAGTCTTTTTTTTGGCAGCAAAGACCAGCTACCCATGTGCCTTGTGTTCCTGCTGTACATTTTCATTCCTGCATCCGAAGATTACCATTACTGGGAATTTATCTAAACGTCTTTCATTTTCCATTGCTGTTTTTGGTCGATGAGATATATTTTTAATTTTGAGATTTTGCTGCTTGAAACAAATATGTTAACTTGTAATCACGAACAGGGTGCCTACTTTCCAGAGAATATGTATATCTTAGGATGTATCTGAAGATATTTAATTAAACTTTGTAGCACATTTAAAGGGGCAAAAATAAAGGATGGATCAAGTCTTTCAAGAACGACAAGAAAACAGCTTCAGATTTGAAAGTGAATTCAGCAATTTGCCAAACTCTGATATTCTGAGAAAATGCAGCAAATCTAGATCCACAGGAATTACTATTACCTCATTTGAAACTGTCCAGAAAAATAAAAGAAACTGTGTGGCCAAAAACATAACGATTACCAGCCCGCTGCCTTTGCAATCTGTCAAAACATCGGCGCTCTATCTTATTGCACACTGGCTATCCTAACCTCAGTGAGCTTTATTTATCTGGAGAGAGATCAAGAGCAAAGTGTCGTATCAGACAGCTGGCTTACTCCATATGGACATAGAAATTCTCTAGATGTCAGATGTGACATGGGCAATGTCTGTAACAACCTTATGACCTCAGACAGGGTATCACTGAGAATTGCTAGCTGTGACCATAAATAAATAATTCTTGCATTTGATATAGCGCCTTATCACATCATTGAGACGTCTCAAAGCGCATCACAGAATATACTGTCCAGTGGATTGGCTGTATATTTTGTGGGCGAAATGTAAAATATGCACAATGCCTAGCAAGAAGCACCTGTGGTTAACGTGCTCCTTTTTATTCTAAATGGGATTTCTACATTTCTTGTGGGCATTTCAACAATCATAAAAGTTTTCTTGGGGATGATTAGTTTGCAGGGAGATTATTTGGCTGTTTTATTTTTTCAAATGTGGTTGAGGAGGGAGAAAGGAAAAGTAAAACCAGACAGAAAAGGGTTACTGGTATCAATAATGCCGAATTACCCGACCAGAACAAATTAACTGAACTTGTCTGTTTTAATTTGTTTTTTTAAAAAAAGAAACTCTGTGCAACAAATCACTAATCAAAATCAGTCTAAGGTTGTAGGTGGATTTTCACTGCATTCTCCAATGCAAGTGTCAGGTGTATATGGTAGGTAGACAATAGATAACAAAAGTATTTCAATAAGTCAATGGAAAGACAGAAATAAACTGTCAAGAAAAGGCTAGAGTGAACTGCTTTACACTTTCTTTTAAGATGGGTCCTGATAGTGACAAGTTCTCCATTATATTGCCTTGTATGGCTTCTCTATTTCTTTAAAATGTTTTAACTGAGTCGAATCATTATCCTTCATTTCGATCACTGATGCACCCAGGTTCCATGACTGATAATTAATCTCCTTCACACTGTGGGGCTCAGCAACTCCTTCCAGACCTGATATTTGCACTTGCAATTTCAATAAAGAAAACAAATTTGTCTCGCCCACATAATATACAGTCAGTTCACTTTGCAGTATATCTTGTGAAGCTCTTTGAGACATCTCGAGGTCGTGATGAGGCGCTATATCAAATGCAAGGATTATTGTTCTGCTGAACCATTATGTTGATGTGATTTCTTTTATTGCGTGAATCCCTTCCCACCCATGATGATAAGCAAGTAGCATGTCATCCAAGCATTGGAGCTGTAAAATTAGGATGGAATTTATGGAGGTGAAATTAATTGGTACTTGCACAAGGTCTTAACATGGGGATTGAACCCACAAGGCGAGAGTGAACTGGGCTGCATACCCTATTACATTTGTGAAAACATTAAATAGAAGTCGCTTCCATTAGAAATGTACTGCAATTTTCTTAAGTGTGACTGTCACCTGTTCAGGTGCAATGTTTTACAACACAATATTGAATGCAAAAAAAAAACCCAAAACCAAAAAAGTCTTTCTGTCTGTCTATCTATGGTGTGTGTATATATATATGGTATATATATATACCATGTGTCAAAAGGGTGACTTGCTGCATTACTGGCGTATGTTTCATGCCTCTGAGTTTTTAATGGCTTCCACCTGGGTCCAGTGTTACATGCCCACGGGAGTGTCAAGCTTTATTAATCAACGGCACCAGAAAGGATAAGATTCGACAAGAGCTGAGTGCTTGTTCTCTCCCTCTCACCTGGCAGGTTTTAGTTTAATAAATGCGGTGGTATTTTCATGACTGACTGACTGCTTGTATGGGTAAATATCTTACTGCACACAGCAGTGTAGTTCCAAGCTCGGATTTTAACCCAGTTCCCAGCAGCTTCTGTTTTCCAGCTTACTGTGGGCACTTTCGTACACAGTTGGAATGTAGAACTTATAAGGCCAGTAATGGTGTGACCGACAGTTGTATTGAACTTGGACCAACCGTGAGAGAGTCAGAATGCTGCAGAGCCCAACTGTGAGGTAGAATGGAAGGAATTAACCTGAAAGGAAATATTCTAATCCTTTGTACAATCAACTAATAAGACATAAAAGTTACAATAAGATAGTTTGGCCTGAGTTTATGCTGCAGGAAGAATCCCCCTGTATTACACTGTTCGCTGTGTAAGTATCGGAGCTAAAGTGAAGTTCTACACTATTTATACTGCCTCACTTGCAAGAGCTATTTTGTTCTCCCAGTCGCTGAAGAGAACTTGATGCTATTCACAGCGATTCAGTGCGATTTTCATTCTGAATCTCAAGAAATAAGAAGCATATCAAGCTCTCTCTGTTTTTGTTTCAGATTTCCAGGATCTGTCATATTTTGCATTTTGTTGGAACTATATGAAGTTAGCTTGTGTGTGCTTTGTTTTTTTAAAATAAGACTGTAAATTTTAAATATAAATCTAGGCTTTTTTTAGCGCTCTTGTAAGCTGTCAGGAACAATTTGATTTGCATAATTCAGATGAAATGTCTGTTTGTGGTGATTTTCACATGGAGATCTGCTTATGAAATGCAGTGCCATGGGATTGATATCCCTGTCTTGCTGTTTTCTTGAAATACCAGTTGTGTATTTTCCGTAGGAGTACGAGTCTGCAAATGTTGCTGAATTCTAGCTTTAGACGTTCAGATAGAGAACACAAAACACACATCATTGTATTGGAAAGGACTGGGTTCCCATCATTTGTTACAAAAACATCTGCAAGGTTTTTCTGCTTTATTTCTTTTTGATACTTCTATTCTCCTTCCTTGTCCAATTGGCCATTTTTCATGGGTTAGCCTAAGCAGTGAGTATTGGCAGAGTCACAAGATCACACAGCATCACAAGGTTGGATCAGATGAAGAAGGCCGTTCGGTCCAATTGATCTCATCCCTTCCAGAACATCTACCCTACTGTCTTCCCATTCACAGCAAGAAGCTGATCTTTAAATGAGTCTAGTGCCCTGGCCTCAACCACCCTTCCTGTGTTCAACCATGAAAGACACTACAGCTGAGTCAGATCCTTCACTCAACCAATGTTCACAAGTGTACACCTTCTACCAGGGTCACTGAATAGCAGTCAGCAGCAGGAACTCTGGCTGAATATCCCCTCCCACCTGAGCTAACAACGCAGCCAACCGTGGATCACAAATGCTGGTCTGGCTGAGATCAGCTCACTCAGCTTACACCAAGAATTAAACTGACAACCTTTTGTTTTGTGTAGCTCAGCACTATCGCTGGCTGGTTTCCCTAGGCCATGGAGGGAGACTTGTGTATTCTCTTTGTGGGTCTATCTAAGGTCTGGGCATGCTGAAAAGGTTCAGTACTGCAGCCAAAGGCTGTATCTCAGTATTTCAGTGCTGATTGCAGAACTGACTGGTGTGCAATCTCACATAATTTAGGGCACTCTGATTTGAAGAAAAGGCAAAAAGCAGAACAGTGGTTCTAATCTAATACTCTGCTCCCTCATACTTGGCCTGGAAGAGAGTTTTCATTTGAGAAAACACAATATTTCGAGCTTTCGCTGCAAATTGAAATTCTGAGCGTGGCCGAATAATTTGGAATGTATGTTCTCCAAATTAAATTTCAGCCTTAAACGGACAATATCTGCATAGTTACAAAGGGCTTATTTCTTTCTGTAATCTACCGTAGTTTATATTACGACAATAATATGTTGAGAATGTTTCTTGATTCCCGTTTATGCACTGGAAGAAATGCAGAAACCATCAGTGAGCCACCTGCGACCTCCAATAAAGTTGCATTAAAAACCTATTGCAAAAGCCTGCATCCTCTTTCATTCATTTTATTGGACAATGGTGAGGCTGTGGAAGCTGTCACTCTGCTTTATTATTTAGCTCCAATTATTCCTTTTACCTGTTAATTACAGACCTCAGATTCAAAGTGTTAAAATTCCTACCACATTGCCTCTCTTCAATTTTCCTCCTGAGAATATTGTACAGAAGGGGGCTATTTTCTGTTGGATGAGTGTAAAGTGACTCAGATAAGTGCCATCAGTGATGAGTGCCTGTCCATTAAAGTACCACTTGGTTTATTAAAATAATATCTCCACTTGCTGCAACGCTCACACTGTGTGCTGTCCACATCATAAGATCAGACAAGAGGTTAAGATAAAGAAGGACTTTCAACATATTTGATCTCATACTCTGCTTCATTGCTGGTTGAACACTGCCAAGTTCCAAGAAGATCAAATCTCCAAAGGCTTCTTGCATTGACTCTTCCCATCATTGCCTGATGCCTGTTAAATGCTTCACTGAGTATACGTTGACAACAATGAGAAAGCTCTCCCACAGTGCAAGGATTTTGTCTTGCCACAAAAGAAATGATAGTACCAACTTCTAGTTCAGATGTTCTGAATCCCAGGTTTAATTTCTAAATGTGTCCTATTTTCACAGAGAGCAGGCAATATATAAGCGATTCCAAGAATATTGGACCAGAGAAATCTACCGATGCTGTTCATCTTCCCCTCCGCACAGACACACACTTGCACTCATTTAGTCTTACTGTCTCAGATCTTCAGCTTGCTAATTGATTTGGACTAGTTGTCCTTTGTCATTGGCACAGAAATAAGCCCTGGGATTCCTTCCTGCAGCACTCAACTCCCATGTCCTTTCAGTACTAATTGTTATTCCTTCTGCAGTGGTGCCAAGTATACAAGTGCTATTTGTGCTTTCAGCCAATATTTTAGAAGGCTTTATTGGGCAGTCCTTTACAGACATTTCTGCCCTGAAGCTTTTCAACGGTAAATCTCAAAATCATATCACTGCAATGGTGGAAACCGTACCCTATTGTACTGCTAAGTCTTCTGCCACTCTTTTACTTTCCCACATCATTGGAGTCCTGTAGCTCAGTGGTTGAGCACTCGCTTTGCAAGCGAGAGACCTGAGTTCAATTCCAGGCAGGGCGAAACCTTGGGCAAGTTTCCTTACTCCACACGCCTAATAATAATCCCTCCAAAATCAAAAACAATAATAAATTGGTCATTTTCAATCCACGACTGTTTGTGGGACATTGCTGTGCGCAATTGGCTGCCGCGTTCGCCCACAAATATACAGTCAATTCACTTTACAGTGTGTTCTGTGAAGCGCTTTGGGACGTCCTCCCGACGTGAAAAGCGCTATATCAAATGCAAGGATTATTATTATTATTATTATTATTATTATTATCATTAACCTCAAGTAAAAGGGTAAACCCTCTGTAGGTACCGGTTCTCGAGCAATGGGATTCAGAGCAGGCGCAAGGAAGGGTGCTTATCCATATCCTCGCCTGTGGATTGAAAGTAACCATTCAGTCAAAATGATGGTGATAAATAATGTAATCTTAGCATTTGATATAGCACCTTTCTCAAAGCACTGCACAGGATTTACTGTAAGGCATGGTGACTGAATTTCCTAAGAGAATGCTGCAGCCAATTTTAACATAACATGTAGGAGCAGGAGTAGGCCATTCGGCCCTTCGAGCCTGCCCCGCCATTCAATCATGGCTGATCTTCTAATTTAAATCCAGCTAATAAAATGTTTGCAAAGCAATGCCCCACAAACTGCCATAAGTGGATGACCAGTTTTATCTGAAGGATTATAAGAAACTAAGAACATAAGAAGTACTGGACAAAAAAAAGACCGAGGTTCATCTAGTTCTCCTTCCACCTTCCTGGCCATCACATGCACATATGTCCCAAACTACCTACGTACCTTAATCTCATAATGTTATTTCCTAAAAGAAAACGATCTAGTCTGTTGGCTCTTGTTGGGGATTTTGGTTCATTTTTTGAGGAGTGCTGTGGGATACTTAACATCCACCGAACAGGCAGATGAGACCTTGGTGTAACATCTCATCTGAAGGATGGCACCTCCAACAATGCATCACACCCCCAGCACTGCACTGGATTTTCAGCCTGGATGATGTGAGTTCAAAGTCAGAGGCAAGAGTAGTACGAGTTGAACCAGGCTGACACCAAATGACGCCTAAGATACCATGATTGCTAGTGATTTTCCTTGTGTGTTAGGATCAAGGGGAAAGAGAATCCAAAGGTTGAATCTCAACTTATTAGTTATTGATGGTTCTGATTTCTTGAATTCCTCATCAACTACTTTACCCAATCATACGTGCCCAGGCAAAGAATCGTGGAAACTTGGGCCCATTAGGTGGAAAAACTAATCCATTATACAATATGGCTGATGAAGTATTAACATCTGCTCTGGTCCAGTGTGTGTGAGTTGGCTTCACATTATGCATCCGGTATGGATTTACCTTAAGCATTTGGCAAAGAACTGGAGAGCTCATGCTGTAAACTCCATGTAATCTTCAAGAGAATAATGCATGTGTTGGAACTACGTGTGCTAAGAAATAATTCATGGCTCTGTGTCTCAGGCTTCCTGCATTACTTCAAGTCAAGCTGTTAAGCTTGCTTTATGAGAAAGGCACATTATTGCCTCAAATTAGAAAAAGATGCATCTTAATCTCAATTTAGCAGCAAAGACGATTAGGTAAGTCATCTTGGCGTCTGAACTCTATCAGAATACAGGTTTCTGAATCTTACTGCTGATACAGCTGTAAAATAATGTGTTTTTGTGTGACGTTACATGAAAGGGGCTGTATAAATGCAAGTTATTATTCCTGTTCTTATTGCAATATTTTACACAATCGCGACAATGCATTATTTTTCTTCTTGATAATTTCTTGAATTCCATTGCAATACTCCATCTCAAGGCCAAGCAGATGGATCATGAAACTGCAGATCTCTGTCGATGCTGTTTCATAAGACTCTTAAGAGCAGCCAGAAAGATTGGCATCGTCCAACACATTCTCACAGCTTGGACTAGTAATGCTTGTGTTGAATCGGTACCTAGCATCCCTATCTCAGCACATTGTAGCTTCAATATGCTGGGCCTAATAATGCCCGTTGCTTCACAAATTCTTACACTGACACATTGCTGCAACATTAGGGATAAATGTCCCTTGCTTCAATGCTTCCATCCCATTGTCAACTTTCATCAGGGGCCCAGTGTTTCGAACAAAATGTGAAGAATGCATTTCAGAGGAGGGTTGACGTTTTAATACCATTTGATGACTAAAGTGGGATGACACCTCTTCAAAAGGTGAAATGTATGTGACAAAATAATTGTAACTGGTCCACTGAAACATGTCTTCCTTGTGCTGCAAACATCGGTGTATTTCCAGTATCCTGAGACTGATGGAGAACAGCACAAGTGCAGACACGACAATATTTTTAGGCCAGTGTGTGGGAGGGATCTAAGATGCTGTTCTACAAGGTGAAAATGCCGTTTGTGCAACATAGTGACCAGTGCAAAGGAACCAATCTTATTTTTCTTTGTCCCCTGTTAAATTAAAATTCCCAGTGTTGTCCCTGACTTTGTGAATGTCTGTAAGCACAGAATATTTACAAGCCGCAGGAACTGTGGTTTATACAATACAAAATGACATTTGTATAGCACCTTTCACGTCAGGAGGACATCCCAAAGCGCTGGACAGTCAGGAATTTGGACCAGGGGTAGGGGGCGTTGGGGGCAGGGAGGGTGGAGGGCAGGGAGGGTTGGAGGGTGGCCAAAGGCACCTGAGTTTATCTGAGTTTACCTGCTGTTATTTTCCAATTACAAAGTGTGTCAATCTAGGTGCTATTGTAACATTATAAGATTGTTAATTGCAATCAGTGTCATCCAAAGGGTGTGAACTGATTGAAGGGATTGAAATCTTACTTAAGTTTAGCCTGTAAAACTACAATTTACGATTGGGCAGAACTGTGAAAAAAGAGATTTTTTTTTCAGTTCAGTCTTAATTTGGCTATTTTTAAGAACTGTGAAAACCCAGCTTCCAAATTAAGAATATTCCACAATCCTGCGCAATCTTACATTTTAAGACCAATTAGAAAGCGATCTTAAAACTCTTAAGAAGCTGGAGCTAGGTGGAATTTTGTGCATCCGTAAATATACTATGGCAATGGCAAATGGATTTTAATACACATAAATGTAAGATTATGGGCACTGGAACAGGAAATTTAGGGCAAAGCAGTGGGATTGAAAGAACATCTTGCTCTGAGAGCATGTGTCGATTGGCTTCCTCCTGCACTGTACGTTTCCATGATTCGATGAATGGGTTGTGACACCATAAAACCCAATTATGAATAGTCTATGGAGGAAGTAGATTCAGTGGGCCGAATGGTGTTTTCTTATTCCATGCTTTCATTTCATAGTCTGACTCAGTCACATCAGTACTAGTTAGTAGTAATATGAATATATTTAAGAGGAAACTTGATGCATACGTGATGAGGAAGGGAATAGAGGGATGTGGCAGAGGCGAATAGCAGGGGTGGGGGCTCATGTGCAGTATAAATGCACATGTGCAAACTAGTTGGGCCGAGTGGACTGTTTCCATACCATTTCACGCAGTGTAACACTGTGGTGTCACGATAATCCTAGAATTGGTGTCACAAACATTTGCCGTTGACTCTATTCAAAACTAGGTTTCTTCCAAGCAAACAATCTGCTGCTATTTTTGAATGTTCTAACGTATAAGGGTTAAGATTGAATTTTAAATTCCTTGTCTTGACGCTAAATTAATTTAAAAACCTGTCATTTCGGACGCGGTTTACAGTGCAGATGATGGCAGTGGCAGAGGTTGCTGAATCAGCCATTATTTTACGGATTGAATTCATGCTTGGACCGTAAACTTATTTTTTTTTCTACTGTCCAAATAAAAAGAAAACGTTACTTTTAAGGAAGTCTGATCCTTTCATGTTTAGGACCTCGCTTTCCATTTATACATATTTTAATGCGCTTTTTAATTCGATTTTCCTGCTTGGCAGACCGCACATTCAAATGACTGTAGTCCTTATAGTATGCACCTCAAGTGAGACCAAGTTATAATGAGCAGAAAACCCTCAGACACCAGATCTGACATCACAAGCAACAGTCTGCTTAAAATGCAAACCTCCATTATCTCCCTGATGCAGATTTCTCAATTTCTCAAGGTCATGGTTCAGTCAGATCCAAACATGAATCAGCTCACCCAGCCAATAATTCATTTTTCATTACTTTACCATTAGACCGGGTAATCAAATTCCGACAGCTCCCCCTTTCTGGCGATTGCACATGGTGCCTGTTGTGCTGCTCAGGTTCAGTGTGACGCAAAACAATTCTGACAGATGCAGTGTATGATTTTGTGCCGGGCCGTGCTACCATGTCACTTTAGTCCCTTTGTCATATCGAATCTCTTTAAAGTTGTGTGGGGGGCTTTTCTTGCTGCTGTACCTGTGTTTTTTTGCTGCTACCTTGATATGCTGATTTCACTAACATCAAATGGGATTTTGTTTAATGTTTCTGAGCTCCCTCACAAAGCTCCCAGTATGGGAGCTTTTCATTTTAAATACTGAACTAAAACAACCACTTTTTCCATGAATATTACTGATCGCAATATCTATGAAAATTTATGTAAGAAACTGGATGGTTTTGCATTTTGTGTTCCTTAAAAAAGGCATTATATTTTTCAGATTTTATTGAGTGTAGTCAGTAAGTTCAATGAGATTATATTGTAAAAGTGATCTAACCTAATATGATTGTTAATCGGTCATATTTCTTCCTGTTCATATTATCTACCAGATTTGCTCTCAACCACCCACCAGGAGCCCAGCCAGTTATGTAAAGCTCTTTAAGATTTCCTCCTGACGTGAAAGGCACTATACAAATGTTAATTGTGTTCTATCTACTTACTGGTAATATCTGTTTAACGAGAGTTAGAATCAAGTGTGTCAAAGGCCATAAAAAAGTTTATAAGCAAGAAAGAAAAGTCTATTTTGGTGAATACTGCTTGAACAATGTGCATCCTAACATCCTGTAGGCAGGTGAAAGACTGATTGTGTGTGCTATGCTTTTGCAATGATCATTACTTTGGAATAATACACTCGGAGATTTTTTCCATCAAAAGAGCTGTTCTAAAGACCCCACTGTTGAGACCTTTACGAAATTACTAATCCTAGCAGGTACGAATGGCTGTCACAATCTTTACGATGACTAAAATAGGCTGCCATTATAAGCAGCATAAGACTTGCATGCAATTGTATTTGTCAGCCAAACCTCCTTGCTGCAGAAAAGGAATAAATAAGAAAACTGCTCAGGACAAAAGGTCTTCCCTTATTCTTGTTACATAAAAGGATAGCGAAATAATCGCAACAAAGCCCAGTATATTCTTTGAATGAGAAAGACCCACAAACTTAAAACTAAACAACTCTTGTTCACAAGCGGTGTGAACCATTCCACCCATATTCTACATTCTATTGGATAATCTACTCTCATAAGAAGATATTTTAATCCTTTATTTGTGTTGAGGTTTAATGGGTAAAAACACAAGATCAGGGGATCCTTCAATAGCATTATAATAGTTTACAAAATAATTGGCTGTTTTGGCTCTGTCCAGAAATGTTTGGTGAAGTTTCAGAAAAGGGATGGAGAACTTAATTCATTGGGTTCTTTTGGCTTCAAACAAGAGTGACTTTGTGTCAGTGCGTTTCAGAATATTTAAGCCCTTCGCTCCCTATGAGGAGGAAAAAAGTATGAATAAGTTGCCAAATGTTCCACAGCTTCACCCCCCCCTTCAATTCTTTGAATAAACTGTAAGTTTATTACTGCCATAAAGCACTGGCTGGTGGCAGATTTGTAGTAAAGGCAAAGCAAGAATAGCTTCAGCCATGATGTCATCAGGTGATAAATTTTGTAATACACCAAAGTGCAATAACACAGGTTTGTCTCAGTCTTCAAGTATTCTCAGCATGTTAATTTGCTTATTAATTCAGTTATTAGCCTTGTTGATTTTTTTCAGGTAAAATATTTTGCAGTGTTTAGATAGAGGAGGAATTTCTCCCAGCTAAGCATTTTCAGTACAGAAGTTACTTATCCAGCCTCTTAACAATTGCATTTATTTATTGTCTTTAAGCGATATTTCATCACGCGACTGTATTTTTTATATAAGTATATATGTATTATATACACACAAATCTGCATATTACTTTATGGCTGTTAGCCTCCCTTTGTTTCTGCCCGACAACAAAACTGCAGTCGATCGAGTGTCTTATCACGTTGAACCATCTCAAAGTGGTTCCACGCAATGAGTTACTGTAAAGGTTGAGTTAATTTGATAATGCTTTTGCTTCAGGCAAATGCAATAACTAATCTGGGTGAGCAATATCCCACACAGCAATGAAACAAGTGATGATCTTCAATTTATTTTTGATGAATATTTGGTTGAGGCAGGAACATTGGCAAGAACACCAGGAAAACAATGTGCTCCTCAACTTAGTTTCATTGTGACTTTACGTAACCCATCTGTGAGATCTTTAACGGGCAGACACAACTTCGGTTTATCTTTCCATCCAAAGGAATGGCAACACAAACAACGCAGTTCTCTCATAGCATTCTACTAGGAATTGTTAGCCTTGACTATGAGCTTTATAGGTGAAAAACAATTGGAAATAAAAACAAATCTCTCCCGGAGATGGGCACTGCTGTTCCAATCACTCGTCTCAATTGAATTCTACCTGTTTCAGCCACAGCTGAAATGATGTCTGATACATGGATACAAAGAATAATTTCACAACAGGCTGCATCTCTTTCCTCAGTCACAATTGAACTCAGCTTTTACATCAATCATCTTGCAATGTTCTTGTCCTTATATAGTTGGTGCAGGAACAATCACTGGAAATATGTATTTGTTAGCTGGTTTTCATCCCCCTGAACAGACCGGGTTATTGGGATTTGAAATGCGTTAGCTGTGTGTGTTCTCAATTAAAATGACTTCAAAGTTGATGTGCACTGTTATGTAATGTCATGCTTGTTACTTTCAGGTCAATTTCACATATTCAGAAATCAACCAGCCACTCAGTTCTGTATAAACTGCCTCATTTGGAAACAGAGATGTCACAAGAGAGTGAAATAGTTGAGGGAGAAATAATTACAGAAACTCTTTACATCCAGGTACATATAGCCTTTGCTGCAAGACTCTATATATTACTTCCTTACTCCGCTCAGAGCAGATAGTTACCGATATTTGGAAAAAAAGCAATATATAACCTTATTTGACCTCCTGACGTGAAAGGCGCTATACCAATGTAACTTGTTGTTGTTGATCAGCGAATGCTGATGTTCTGTCGTGTAAAAACAGCGATTTCACTGAGAATGCCTCCAACCCAAAATACAGTCAGACACTGCTCTATTGTGATTGTTCGGGTCCATAAAATCAGATCCCGCAATACAATGGGACCAGCTGTAGCACAGATTCAGGTGGGCATTTCAGGTGGTTCTTGATGACGTTGTCGCTATAGTTGTTGGGACCCTGACCCTGGACTTTATCAGTAGCTCCAACAACGCAAAAGGTTGTGGTTTTATTCTCTGAACAGCAGCTTCTGTCCTCTTCTGCCTGCATTGCTTCGACTTGTTGTGATGCCAGTTATTCTGGTTGATGATCTGGGTAATTTGAAACCCCTTGTGTTTATCATGCAGTATCTTGTGATCTCTGAGCTTAACTAAATTACCACAGCGCTTTTGGAAAAGCACCTGTGCTCCCTTAGCCTTCTCAGCGCCAATATTCACAATCAGCTCTCGACCTGTTAAGGTCAAATGCCGATTCAAATGGGAGGGGGGGAAAAAATCAAATCGAAATTAAAGATTACATGCATTCATTTGCTCTTTAAAATGATATAGAAAACTATTGAAGAATAATTCTGGTTACAGCTATAATTTGCGTCTCTGTTCTTGGAGACTATTTTCTTGACTTCGTCCTGCAAGGTAGAGAACTTCAGAGAGAGAGAGACTGTTGTTGGGGGTGAAAACCTCGATGTTGAAGCAATAGTGCTCTCAGAGTGTTTGAGCTCTGTCTGTGCTATTTAAAACTTGCCACCTTCCACTGTCCATCACCAGCTCTGGTACATGATCGATTGGTGAGGCTCGTCTCCTATTGATCTCCTGGTGTCTGTCAGCTGTACGATTGGTTTGCCTCTCCTGATGAAGTCAACTGCTGGCCCCGGGATGTTCATTAATTCCTGGGCCAAATCACCATTTTGCCACATGGAACGATAATCTCTTATAGACGCAGATAATTTGTATTAACATCCGCTGCTACCAAGACACTTAATAACTGCCTTCAGGGTTCCGCAATAACAATGCTCTTCAGTTTTCAATCTTGATTTACTTAAAAGAGCATCGTCTTTTGTGGGAGATGGGGAGAGAAAAAACTATTTTGCAGACTTTTTTCACTTGTTCGGTCAGGTCTTTCTTCTACTGTTGACCTTCTTATCTCTAATCTCACAATCATTAAAGTACCAAAACAAGCTCTGCAAAAGCTGACAAAATAGGGCAGTTCAGCTCAACTCCTTTTAGCAGCAACATCAGAAAAATAATCATCCCAAACCTCTGCACCTGAGAAGGCTGGTGAGAAAAGATGGTGTTAGTGACAGGCCAGAGCTGGAGTTACAAGGGTGACTAAGGCAATAGTTTATGAGTAAGAGATGAGAACCAATGTGAGGCAGAGTAATAGTCATTCCACTCCATTAACAAACTTTGAATCCAGCAATCTGGCAAGCAACAATGACAAGGATATTTTTTTAATTAAGGTTGAATCAATCAGAAAGAACAGAACGGTCCCTTTCTGCAACTGGTTTTGCATTCCCTATTCCGCCTATCTTTGCTTTTTTATGGACATTGCCCTGCTGTGCTCTTAAATCCACTCAGCCACTGGGTTCAGATCCTTCAACTCGTGTTACTTGGAACCCTTGCGGCTGGAAAAGAAAGGAGACTTTTATCTTGTCAGTCTGGCCTGAAATTGAACCTGTCTCCTCAATGTGTTCAGCATTTTGATTTTTCTACTGTGGCGGAATAAAATATAATAAATAGCTTCAGTTCTCCGGCTTTACAACTGTCTGAGAGCTGGAACGATTTATTGCCACAATTGGTGTCTATTTCTTCATGATTTTTGAGAAGGTGAATCCTCTGTTTTTATTTATAAACAAAAGTCCTAGATATTTTATTCGTATTGCTTCCAATCGATGGTAAACTTCCATGGCAACCCACTTGGTAGTGTTGCTGAAGAGTAATTTGCAATCTGAAATTTTACACCTCGAGCTGCTATAGGAAAGATTTGTTTCCACGAAGTTAGACGAAGTTTGCCTACAAATACTCAGTCACTACACTTAACAGTGATAACTAAAGCGTTTCGAGCTATTTTGACCTTATTGGTGCTGTATCAAATGCCACGGATTATTATTACGATAAAGTGTTGACACAGATGGATTCTATACTAACTTGTTAATAATAATAATTCTTGCGTTTGATATCGCGCCTTATCACATCTTCGAGATCTTGAAGCGTTTCACAGGATATACTGTAGTGTGTAGTGACTGTGTGGTTTGTGGGTGAAATGCGGAAGCAATTAATGTCAATGCATTGTGACCCTATTCAGCACGTAGAATGCTTCATGAATGCAAGTTGTTGTGGTTTAAAAATTGTGCTGCAATCCTTTTGGAGAGTGAAACAATTAAATTGGTTATTCGGTGTGGGAATCGCTTTGTTTAAACGCAATTCTTTTCACTGTCCATGATGTTGAATTTTGGAACAGGTTTTGGTACCGTAGACATGAGAATAAGTAACAGTTGCAGCCAATGTAGTCGCACTGGTCTTTGAGGATTTATGGCATTCTAAACATAGTATTCCTCTTTATACCTGATTTTCAAATATCCTCTCAATATAGCCCAGCATCCTGTTTGAATTATTTATTGCTACTCACACTGTTTTCACATAGTGAGAACTAAGTCAACTAACACACCTAATCCTGTTCTTTCCCATCTATGAAGTACATAGGTTTCCTATTCTTACTTCCTATGTGCAGTACACAACTTCAGTTGCAAAATGCATGGCATATATTTCCTAAGGTAGAGAGTGGAGCTGTTGTGTTTAACATCCAAGCTTTTTATTTATTTTAAGAGTTCTGTAATAGACACATTCTGCATAGATATATTCAGCTGAGTGCGTAAAATCAGACTAAGAGTTACAAATTTACATTAATTGACACACTTTCACTTCATTACAGGTGGATCTTATGATACTCTAAAGTTATTTTGCTAAGTGATAATGAAGTGTTTCTGACAATCTTTAGGTATTAATGCTTTACAAGCTTTCAGGCATTTAACTTAAAATCCATTTGCACTTCAGCATGAGTGAGACAACATCAGATGCACTAAATGAATTCATGACTTTTTCAATCGCTGTTAGCTTGAAGCACAGGTGAAACTTATTATACTGTGTTTAGTGTTCAAGTGATGAGCTATAAAGTACTACCAGATGACCTAGGGATCTAAAAAAAAAGAGGTTTCAAAGGCGATCTTAGATGTACAAGATGCTTAATCTGCCTGTTCAGGTGGACGTTAAAGGTCCAATTGGCACCACCTGAAAAGAGAAAGGCATTTGTCTTTCTGTCCTGGCCAACAAATCCCGAGATAAAATTGGACCTTCATTTTGTGGCTGTTTGTGGGACATTGTTGTGTGCAATTTAACAGCTGCAAAACACACATTCACTACACTTTACAGTGTATCCTGTGAAGCGCTTTGAGACATCCTCCTGACATGAAAGGTGCAATGTCAAGCATAGGAATTATTAATTTTACTGATGGAAAAAATAAATCCAAAACAATACGTTAAGATATTTCTGATTCAGACACACAAAAATGAGGGGCAGAAGAGGTTAGGAGTTCAAACTAAGAATGGAATGCTTATTGCTGGTGTGTGACGGTTTCCAATTCCTATCACTTCTAGTCTTGGCATTGAATCATGGAACCAAGAGTGATGATGCAGTGTATCACTTGTGTCTGATATTGTTTACATATATTCAGAAATGCCACCCCCCCCCCCCCCCTCACCCCTTATCCTACTCCGTACCCGCACACAGATGTGGGCACTGACTGCACAAAGTAGAATTCAGTGCCACTTATTTTATCATCTGACGACATTCTGATGTGCCCCTCACCAGCAGAGAAGTCATTCTTTAGGCAATTTTGCAGTTTGCTCTGACATATGAATAACATTACCCAGGGCATGCTGCAATACAGAAAGGTCTTGCAATTTCATAGCCATTTGAATACCATTAGATGTGTACCATAGTACAAAGGTTAGAATCCCAGCCCAGCACACATCTGCTGATCTTCCTCCTCTTGCTCACTCAGTATTATTTGATTTGGCTTCAAGTTAAGTCTCACCAGAATAACTGAGGAAACTAGAGGAAATGTGAGTTTATCACTTGATTTGTAGTTTAGTGATTGTACAGATGTTATGAGAACAGCTGTCTCAAGTTGGTCGAAAGTAGGTAACTTGCATTTAGCCTTGAGCTCAGCCACCCCAGGTATGAGTTTGCTCTTTTGCTGATTGATGACTACAATGCTGCCCTACGTTTTCCAGAGCTGTCTATATTTTGTTTATTTGCTTCTCATACATAATCTTCGACCGTGTCTTCGGTCACCCTCCTCCCCCACCCACCCCCCAACCCACCCTTGTCTGAAACTCGTAAGTTGGAGCATCCACTGTGTTGATTTGATACAATGCAGCTCATGTTGTGTGTGCGTGGGGGGGTGGGGGAGGGGGGAAGCAAGTAGACTGCAAAAAAGGTTCAGCTTATAAAATTTGCAATTGTAGATGTGTTTTGATGTCTTCTAATATCTTCCAAAGTGTTATGCTAATTTTGTTTGAGAAGCTATGAAATTAAAACAACACCCTTTTTCTGATGATGATAGGTTTCAGAATTCCATTGTTAATAGACTCAACATCTTGAAATCACAGGTAAAGTAATACATTTTAAAGTGGCGGTCAATGGAAATCTCACAGTATCTCATTAACAGTTGCTTTCCAGGTTAAAGGATTTGTTAGTATTGTAGAAATAACTCAGAACATAAAAGTATTGCTGACTGCATATTTCAAATCAGCCTCTGGAATTTCCCTGAATCGATGGGATACGGGTATATATGTATTTAACACAAAGGGTTAAAGTACTCGAAAGGGTACTGTGTAACATGAAACAAATGATCCGTCTGATCAGTGTGGGGCCAGGAATGGAATTCTTCATTCTTGCCACATTTATAAATAGTTTCAAAGATCTCGATCCGAGCTTTGAGAATGTTCAAAATAAAGTCTTAAAACGATAGCAGATTCTGTGGCTGCAGCTAAGTTCAATATCTGTGAAGTGTTGGAGCTGAATCTTCTGACTAACGACAGGCTCATGCTGTGGTGGTGAGACATTTGAGATGTATGCTTGGTTCAAGGAATCTCTTTCTGCGAAAGGCAACTGGTGTGGAATACATAAGTTTCCTTGATTTCCTTGTGGACATGGGAGAAAACTTAAAAGGAATTGGCCTCAGATAATCAAAGGAGTTCATTTTAAAAATAGCTAATTACAAGGGGCCTGCGGAAGGAAGAAAGAATGGGTTTGACAGCTTGAATGACCTCTTCTCTGACTTTTTATATATATATATATATCTTGCTCCATGCTATTTTTCATAAACATGGTTTCACTATAATATGGTTCTATTGAAAAGATTGGCATACACGGTGTTACCTTTACCCTAAATTGATGAATCTAACATGTGGCATGGAGCAAACATGTTAAAAGGTACAGATGTTGAAATGTACATTCCGGAGAGGCAAGGGTTTTAAGAGACATTTCTTTGGTTGAGAATATTGAAGGAAACATCTTGTGGGAAATTGAATGGGAAGGCTAGCCCTGCCGGGAATGATTGCTGTTCTGTTACCACATGGTTTGATTCAGTTTATGGTTCAGCGTGTGCCTAATATGCTGATTCTTTCAGGGGAAATGATTTCTGCTATCTTTAGCACAGCTGTCCGACCAGTGAGGGCTGACGTTTTACTTTATATCATCTCCAATTCTCCCCAGAGTCAGATGAGGTAATCAATTGCTACCATTGTTCGAATCGTTGTAGTGACATTACCTGCCGTAGGAAACCTAGCGTTTCTGCCCACCCTGGAAACAAGCAAACAGCTGCCGCGCAGAGTGGGAGACTGAAAGCATATAAGAGAACAGGTACGAGTTTTTTTTTAAAAAAAGTTTGAATTTTTAAATAAAGCAAGAGGTCGTATCTCATGAGATGTTAAACTTGTGTCCCGTCTTCCTGTTTTGTAATTTCAAGTGGACGTTAAGGATTGTGTGGCATTAATTTGAAGGTCAGGGAATTGACCTTGGTTTACATTCCTGGATGATCCACAATTCACCCAACAAAAGTGTGTGAAGCATTCACTGTCAGTAACGATACAGATGCAGTTGTAATAACGGTCACGATACTTCACTCATTGTGTGAATCACTTGGTGATGTTTCAGCATCGTGAGGCATTGTACGTTTAATTTATATTATTATTAAGTGTACTGTAAGAGTAGGATCAGTGATTGTGATGAAACAGTGAGTGACAGCTGTTTCCTACACTGCCTTTACTGGGATATGATAGATAAATTGATGTTGCGATTTTTCTAATCCAAGTTGTCCTCAACACAACAATGACAGAAGTGTAATCGTTGAACTCTTGTAGAAGACAGCAAATATGCGGCAACTTGGTGTGAGTTGGTCCAATGCACAGTATTAATGTGACACATTGCTTAGATCCTGCATAGTCCTCGAAATATGTATTGGCAGTGATGTCAATCACAAGCAGTTCAGATGAAGAAGACCCCTTTGTCCCATGTAGTTCTTATTCTTCCAGACTGCCATTACCACCTTAACAGGATCAAGCTACTTCTTGAATGAGTTCCAGCGTCCTGGTCTCTACCAACCTTATCGGCAATCTGTTCCACTTGTTGATTGCCCTCTGTGTAAAGAAATAGTTCCGGTGTCTGTCCTGAAATTGCCCTTCACAAACCCTGGATCTGTGCCCATGATGAGAAGCAGAGGGAACCAGAGAACAATCTGCCTGCTGCTGTCAGATTGCTGTGTCCAATGAACAGCGTGTTCAGATTGGCTTTGATTTAAAGGGGATTGCCGTCCTGACACGGAATTTTCAACGCAGAGGATCCACAGTTCAGTGTTGTTCTGAAGCTGATGACGTTTCATGTTAGAAATGCATTTTATAATCGTTTGACATTTGAAATTGCAATAAATGAATCCCGGCAGATCCTTGTGTGCCTGGAACCTGGACAGCTGCCACCCTTTCAATCGACTTCGACAGGTAACATATTGGTATCTAGTTTGCGGCTTTGGTCGGAAACCCCTGTTCACAATTTTACGGGTCGTGCTAACCATGTGTAAACATAGGTGATTCCACAATCCTTTACATTGGTTATTACATAATTAAGGGAACCTCATAGAAATTTACAGCATAAAAGGAGTCCATTCAATCCATCAAGTCTGTACCAGCTCTCAGAGCAAGCTGCATTTCCAATCCCACTGCCTTGCCCTATCTTGAGATGCCTCTAATCTGTATGACTTTTTATATGTTTACTCCAGCTTGCAAATTTTACACATGGGCTGTTAACCCAACCAACAAATTAGAACCCAATTAATTCAGGTTAACCAATGTCTTAAAACCAGCAGCAATGCTGGCACATAGGCAACTTCGTCAATTGAAATTAAGTAAGATGAGCTATGTAATACATTTGTACTTTTTTTGCCAACAATCCACTACTCGGCTTCTTCAATGGGAGTTTTTTTTAGTAAGTTCAATATTTATTGTATTTCCTTAATGTGACAATGATATTTAATTGTTCAGCGACATGAAATTGAGCTGCACCAAAGACACATGTATAAATGAGCTAATTAATGCTGTAAAATCTATTACCTTTGGAGAGCATGCTGAATATGGAGAAAGCTTTGTGTAATCTTGAGCAGTATTTGATATAGTTATGGCAACAGAGAGACAGAGGGATGCTGTTAAAGATATCCTCCTTCCTTTAAATTATTCAGCGTGACAATTATGATTTGCATTTAACAGTTTAATGGAAACCCTTGATCCTCTTTGCTTCATGGCTTTCAATAGCATTGAACATGTTGGGGTGACAAGCATGAGAAAAAGGCTCCTGTAAGTCAACAGGGCACCAAAGTGGGTTATTACATAAAGTTAAATCAGCAATCTGCAAATCAGACAACAGAGTGGTATCTGCTGGTAGGAGTTTTACATTCCAAACCTGTTAAAACACTGGTTCAAGTTTTATTTCAGTCGACTGAAATAAAAACATATTTAAGCGTGTCTGTCTGAATAATGTGAATTATGTAATATTCAAGGAGAAGACATTGAATATTAATGTGAGGAGGATTATCCAGAGCAGTCTGCATCTCTGAAATAGACACAACTGCAGTTGTATTGAATCTTTTTTTTAATCTTGTTTCAATTGTATGGTCGTCCTCAGGAAGATGCTTCTATTTGTCTTGATGCAATTTTAGTATATTAACTGCTAACGCCTTTACCTCACTCCTACCACTGCTGAGCCCTTAACCGTGTTTTGATCACCTTGAGGAGAGATTTTTCCAACTCTTTCACATTGTTGATCACCTCAGATTCATTCTGCAGAAGCTCTGAATGATCCAGAGCTCCTCAGCAGCCTGCCTTCCTCTGCAGAAGCCTCCACACACCCATTACCCCAATTCTTTCCAAGCTGCATTGGCTGCAAGCTGCACTCCAGTACCTCACAGCACTGAGTTTATTATTATAAGATCCTAGTTTTCCAATCCCTACATGATCTCAACCACCCCACCATACCCTCGCAGTCTTCTTCAGCCCTACATTCCATTGCATAACCTACCCTCTTTCTAGAGCTTCTTTATGGAATGAATGCTATTCATTGAGCAAACTATGAACTAATGAAAGTCAACCAATAGAGAGATCTATATCTGAATGGTAGATAAAATTGGGATTGATGCTGGAGTACTGTGATAGGCTGTTATCCACCTGTTGTGGACATTTTTTTAAAATAATGCAATCTTTTTATATCTATAGGTGTCGAAATAGCACAGGTTTTGAAAGCTGTATGTATGGAATGCAGCCTTTTGAATCTTTGGTGTCCAGCTTGATTCTTATCGCACTTAATATTGCTCCAGAGATATGGTTCATGCACAGTTTTATCAACATATGCAAATGTTTGACATAAATGTTTATTTCATGCGTTCAACTAAGATGGATCAACTGCAATAAAATAACCATAAATAAATAATGGAGTGTTCACTTTAGAGCAGTTGTACCACCAGAATAGTTCAGGGGTAATTTTCCTGGAAAGCTGAAAGGAATTGGATAATGTTTTGGAATTTGTGTATCCTGTTCTTAATTAATAATAAATAGTTTTTATGAAACATTTCAAAATCTTCTGCTATCATAGTTAATGCCTCCCCAAAGGCATTGGTGTGCTTAAAAGTATTCAAATTTGCTGTATTTCTATTTATTACAGTGGAATAACAGCTTTTTTAGAAATTAAACATATTATTTATTGATAGATATGTATACATTCTTGGATTTTTTTCTTAAATGCTTGTACAGCTTATAAAACTTGCTTCATCTTTTGAGGATCATTTGTAGCAATACCAAATGGAGTTGAAACAGGTTTGCTTGAGTCTCCTCTGTGTCGCACACTGTGTTACACAGTGGCTTGCATTTGGCTCAGCTCATGGGAATCAATGTCACCACAAGGTTTGCACTCCAAGAAGAGCAGAGCATGCTGAGTGAACAGAGTTTAATGTCTGTGTTCTGAAGTCCCACCTCTTTTACCGCGCTTAGGGTCATCTCCTTCCAATCCACCCTCCCCTGCAGCTCACCAACCCTCTCGATAATGTAAAGCACTCTGAGATACTATTTCACGTGAAGGGCGCTGTATAAATGCATGCTGATGTTGCCTACCTATTGAGGCTCATTCCACATTAAACTATTGTCCCCACAACAATTGGATGGTTAGTAATGATCAGGACACTAAGATCTCAAGCACGAGCCAATCGTTGACTCCTTGTTTAGAGTCAAAGTTGTGATATCGAAGATGTTGAGATGTCACCTCACCAATTATTGTTAATCCGTCTTGAGTCCATCTCACGTAGACTTGCTAAGAACTATACGTATTTCATCAAATCTGACTTGTTGAGAAGAATATTAAATTTCAAGCAGTGCAGAGCTTCCTGTAACTTTGCTCAGTCAGTGCAGGGCGCCTCTGTATCTCCTGAGCTGTGCATTACTCAGTTCATGCTCCTGTCCTGTGCAATGGCGTGTTCAGCCCACACAGCTGTCCTTTGTGATTTGTGTAACAGAGTTCTCTTGTCTAAACACTGTTCAATACTTATTAATGTGCAGCCAACACTGCACTTCAGATACTTGCTCATAAGGAAATGAAGGGAATCCTGTAAAAACACTGGCAGACATTTGATAACATCAGAGGGGTTCATTCTTTAGAAAATTAAAGAAACAGTGAAACCATTTGTATCATCTATACAAGTCACGTTATGAAGTGACTTTGGCAATAATTATTGAATGAGGCCAGGATCATGCTTTTACAGTACCTTGTGTGATTTGGATCTTTTTAGGTATCTTATCTGGAAAAATAAAATGTCATCTTCTCTGTGTCTTAACAAGACAATGCCAGCAAAAAGAACTTTAGCTGTGAAGCCAAACCAGACTAGCTGGGTTGAAACCCAAAAAGTGTCAGTCAAGTGCGCAACAGAGTATTTACTCCAACACTTTCCTTCCAGCAGGCTCTTGTATTTTCTTGAGTTAATTTGTTTGGTTCCTTAATTCATACGTGCTCTGCATTTGAAAGAATAAGTCGTTGTGGGTTTTGAAGATATTAAAGTGCTTCAATGGAAATCTCAGAGAAGCATATGCATTCTATCTCCAGTCTCCCAGCATTTGAGTGCTCCACTCCTGAAATCCTCGTGTCAAATCAGAAACTTCCTGGCTTCGACATAATGAGATCAATAAGATGATATTTTGGAGTGGTTCAATTTTTCTGCATTTCAGCTTTTAACAAAAATCCAATTTGTAATTTTTTTTTATAGAGTGGCACTTAACTGCCTTCTTCAAATTTAATTCCATCTGTTCTTAAAATTAGTTGAATTGAATTCCTAATATTCGACAAGTTTTTCTGGTTAAAATGGTCTGCCTGCATGTGGGTTCGGGTGCTAGTTGTCACCTGAATCTACTTGCCACAGTGGAATTCCATTCTGTCCTGGACCTCAATAAAACTGTAGAAATGTACCACAGAATAGGAGGCCATAGGAACTGTTTTATTAGTGTTGATGTTTGTTCCTCCAGGGAAGCCATCCATCCTCATTCCATTTCCCCATTCATTCTTCAAATCCACTAATGCTCTTCCTCTGCATGTGTTGTTGTTGATTATCTAATTCCCTTTTAAATGCCCTCAATCGACTCAACTCCAGCTGCTAACCCTGGCCGTTCATTCCATATTCTGATAACCCTCTGAGAGACTTTTTCCTAACATCCCTTTTTTTTACACTCTGAGCTAGAATGTTAAAGTCATGTCGTGTTGTTCTCAACTCACCAACCAGAGGAAAGGGATCCTTTAATGTCCTCTCAAACCCTTATCTTAAGCATTTCTATTGTAGGGCCCCCAACATTCTCTGCTCCGATGGAAAGAGTTCTCATCTCTCCAGCCTCTTCTCTAACCTACATCTGGGGTAAACGTCTATCAAACATTCCATCTTTCTGGGAGATAAACATTTTTTTTTCCCCCTGAATTTTTGATGACTGCTTCAATAATAATGGGTATTGTAGAAGAATTGAATTAAATATTTTTCTCTGGAGTTACTATAATCAGGGTTCGATAGCTTCTGGTTCGATAGTTCGACATGCTTATAACTTATCTATATTATCAAGTGTGTGTCCCCCTGTAATAAGTAATTGTAATAACTATTTAATGCTGTGCAATGCACAACATTGATAGAACCATGGGTGCTGCTGGGAATGAATTAGGTAATATGCCCATTCACATCTGTCCAGATGTGAGTATTCTAGTCAGTGAGCCACATAGTGAGCAGACTGTGCTAACTCATGCAGGGGAATTGAGGAATAATACAATCAGCAAGGGTATGAGCCTTTTATTTGCAATTGTTGGATCTTATTGACAGCGGGCACCTGTGCCTTATCCACATCTAAGTATTACTCTTATTATCTTTCAACACCTGAATGTGCACAAGCTAAGATGATTAGAAGGTAGCCGGAAATCAGTGGAAATGTGTGACATGATTACTTACATTATGTAGTCTATATCACGGATCACTAGCCTTTCTCCCTAATGTAACACTTTGGCTTGGATAAATGACAAAAGTCAGCCTGGCTGATAATTTTTGACATTTTACAATTGCGTCCAGCCAATTGCAGCCGGATTCAAAAACTCCTCTCACTGCTCGCCCAATGCATGTTTCACTCTGTTCTCCCAAACTTCGCAATGTTTGCCTTATTTTGTCCTGCTCAGTCTCTCTTCTCTCTCCCCTTGCAACTCTCACCCACTCTGTCACCACTTGAGAGGAGTGAGAGGAGGTTTTGAATCTGGTGGTGTGACGAGAGCTACCCTAACATCCTGAGAGGAACAGTCTGTGTCCATGAGCACTCAAAATGCCAGGGCAGCCACAACACCAGAGCACTTCTGCTCACTGCAAAGTGGCAGCAGTAACAGAGGGAAAAACTGAAGCAGCCCAAGACCAGGGAGAAGACACCTTGGACATATTGAGCAGTGATTTCCAGCTGACAATAGAAGAGGGGAAGGGAGAAGTTCTCAACCCCAGAACCAATGAGAGTCTGGAATTTGTAGGGATCAGCTGATCCTTTTTGGTCTGTGCATATATGGCACTTTTTTAAATAAAAAAAAGCTCAACTTTAGCTGTTTTATTTTTTGAAGCAGAAAATAGCACCGTTGCTTTTTAATGATCATGATAGTCGTAAAGATGATAATATCTCAAACAGCATAAAGGAATCGTGAAAACTGCATGACTGCACAGGTTCTGAAGGTTTACTCATTCTAGTAGTTGCTGGAAGAGAATCATTTTGTACAAATCTGAAGTTTGATGCTGTCCATGGGTGACTTTAACATATCAAGTTAGTAAATTGTCCATTTCAAAGGTAATCCACCATAAATAAGCCATTGATATCTAGCTTGCACATTAGTACAGTGATGATTCTTTTGGTAGCGGTTAGATTTTGTCAGGATACCTCTTCCTTTAATGCTTTAACAGTTGAAAGATATCACTTAAAAAGTATGGAATATTATCAAGACCCAAATATGTTGAGAAACTTTTCTTACACTATCAAAAATGTAGGTGAAACAATATTATTTTGTCTGTGTGAATATATACCTCTATAATCCCCCTTCCTCGAGTCCCACTTTTCCTCTGCTCTATCTACTTGACAAACTCAATATTGTACTTCCGTATCCTCCTGGGGAGGGGGAGGGGGAAGGGGGTGGTAGGCAGGATCTCCTTGGAGCTGAACTGGCTCCAGGGTGAAATGTTTGGCAGCAGAATGTCGGAATTGAGCCAGTCCTCTGTGGCAGTCTTGGTAGTTTGGTTCCTGAGCCATTCATGTCCGTAGTATTCCAGGGCTCTGCCAGCCTGGCTCATCGGCAGGATCTGGAAGGGCAGACTAGTCACTGGGGCAGGGAATTATCCCACTCAGCTCCTGTTAAACCTGCAAGCCAAAGCCCTAACTGGTAGGGTGGTCCTAGCTGGACAAGCAGTGGGAAAACTTGCCAAATAGCGCTATCAATGGCAAGCTTTGTGTTTTTAGCTGGTTAGACTTCAAGAGGCAAATTCAAGAGGGATTTAAATACCTGTTTGGTGACAAAATCACTTTGAGAGGCATAAGAGATCTTGCATTAGATTATTTATGTGTGTGTGTGTGTGTGTTTTGGCACCAGCTAGATTCAAAGGAATTGCCAGCTAAGCTAGAACTCTTCATCCTTGAAAGATCTCAGAAATCACCTTATAAAAAACGCTCAAAATGTGATTAAGTGAAAGTAAACCCAGAACAATACTTTCGGAAGTGCCAAAGCAGTGAAACAAGAGGGGCAGAGGTTCAGGGGTAAATTCAAGACAGACACCAGGAAGTTTACACAGAGGGTAATTGGTAACTGAAATGGATTTTCGGGAAGGATGGTTGAAGGATGGATGAATGCTGGGTCAAATTAAGAAACAGCTCGATGCTGCGATGGGGAAAGATGGTAGGATTGGTATTCTGGAAGGATGAGATCAAATAGGCAGAGGACGTTCTTCATCCGAATCTCTCTGGTCATCTTTTCTTTTCCAATACTGAACATTCCTATATTTCTAGCACTGTGTGGTTTATGTGCAGCATCTATTCAGCGGTAACGGAATGTCGGTATTGAGTCCGTCCTCTGTGGTGGTTTTGGTAACACAGTGCCTGAGCCAGGCGGGCCCCAATACTCCAGGGCACCGCTGATGATAGACCAGATAGATTAGCTCATTGGCAGGTATGTCCTTGCCAATGAGCTAAGCTATCCGATTTTAAAGGAGCCAATGTATTCTTAAAATCATTGTGGTAGACTTGGAGCCCTCTGCCTTGTTTCAACGCATCACCACTTTCAGTTGGAGACACAATCTGAAACATAAGTTTAATTGCTCATCTTTTTGCCCTTCCTTGTGGGGTAACAGTGTCCCTTTAAAAGCCTAGAATAGTCTGCATTATCTGCAAAATATGTAAAGCTTTTCTTGAGCTATTGGTTATTACATGCAAGAATGCTTTGGGATTGTGTAGGTCGCGATCAATCAGCATACAAACTGAGAATTATTCAAAAATGTTCAGTGTCGTTCCGTCTGACAGAGCAGTGCTACCTAAACATATCTAATAAATATAAAACTGAATAATGTTTTAAATCTTCAAAATGAATGTAAGGGGAGAAATTAAAATGATAAAGTGGATCGGTCTGACTAACCTGCTGTAACATGGCGAAGGGACAATTGTTTGGGGGTTTTGAGGTCGTTGGTGAACGCCTTGCCCTATTACACCCTTTGCGGTCTGAGTCTTGCTACTGAGTGTTTTGTTGCTTCCAATCTACCACAGCCTGCCTGCCAGATTGTTGGAGAGTGAAGTTAACCACAACAAGATTACATTTGTATTGCGCCTTTCACGTCGGGAGGACGTCCCAAGGCGCTGGACAGAGTACAGCATTTCAGACCCGAGCTGGGGTTGGGGGGGGAAGGGAGTGGAGGGGAAGGTGGGTGGCCGATGGCATGGTCGAAGAGGAGAGTCTTGCGGGACTTGAAGGAGACTAAGGAGGGGCGAGGCGGAGTGGGTCGGGGGACTTGGAGAAGGCCAGAGCCGGCTGAGCGGAGGGAGCGGGCGGGTTGGTAGGGGGTTAGGAGGTCGCAGAGGTAGGATGGGGCAAGGCCATGGAGGGCTTTGTATGTGAGGACCAGGATCTTGAACTGGATCCTCTGAAGGATAGGAAGCCAATGGAGTCGGGGGAGAGTGGGGGAGTTGGGGTCATGGAGTTTGGTGCGGGAGAGGACATGGGCTACAGAGTTCTGGATTATCTGCAGCCTGTGGAGGAAGGAGTTGGGAAGGCCGACAAGCAAGGCGTTTACATAGTCAAGCCTGGAGGTGATGAAGGCATGCACAAGAGTTTCAGCGGCCTGAGGGGTGAGGTAGTGGCGGAGTCGGGCGATGTTACGAAAGTGAGGGAAGGCAGAGCGGGCCTTAGCTTGAATGTGGGGCAGAAAAGACAGTTGAGGGTCGAACAAGACCCCTAGGTTCCTGACTGGCTTGGTGGGTTGCAGTGTGCAACCATGGAGGTTGATGTTGCCAGAGCCTGAGGTGCAGAGGCACTGGTGTGAGCCAATCAGGAAGGCCTCAGTCTTGTTCACATTCAACTGTAGGAAATTTGCCTTCATCCAAAGAGACCGCCAGCAACTCGTCTGCTTGAATCTTAGCTGCAGGAGGTGAATAAATCAGCCGACATAAAGGGAGAAATTAATGATTCATTACCTAATTTATATATTATTAATAGAGGAGGGTCATCTAGGTCACTGGTCTATCCATGATCGCTGTACTTACCAGCCATAGATAATAGCTACCACATCACCAGTAGAGAAATGCTTCCAGATTGGATTGGTAATCAGATACCAATTCCAAATTCTTAGGAATCACTGCTATATTCTTGAAAGTAATGTAAGGCCTCGAACTTGCAATATTGCTTGAAGTCTATTAAATAGCACTTTTAAGAACCTTCCAGTCCCAGAAAATGCAAACTCTAGCAGCAAAATGCAAGCCTGGAAGTGCCCCAGTGCAAAACACTTAAAATATTATAAATCTGCAAAAAGACAAGAGTGTTCATTGCTGTAACACACTGCCAGCACTCAGATGATGTTAGTAAAATGTTCAAGCTTCACTCCCACATTATTAGAATCTGATTTGAGCCCCTCAGATGCACTGGAGCCTTGAACCATTCTCTCAGCCACCTCGTTGCTCTGTGTGTAATTGTATACACAGTATTGCTAAATGCTGTAACCTGTCTTTCAAGACACTCAGTTCAGTAGGCAATTTCTTTTAAAGACAAGTAAAAGCTTTTGAAACAACAGCTGCAGCACTGAATATTAAATATTCGAAGACAGCTTACTAAATCTCGCTTAAACATGATTTTACGATAAAACAACAGCAAAAGCATTTCCAGACAATATTAAGGAGCATTCTTTTTGGTTTCACAAGTGAGTGGTGATCTCACGTTTAGACAAAGGGAAAAGCTGAATTGATGAGCACAAATATTACAGTTTGCTGTGCAGATTTTGATTAAAATCAGTCTTACCCCACTTCAACTATATCATAATATAAAGAAGACACCATCATTGAGAAGAGTATTTGTGCTATAGCACTACATAATTCTGCCTTTGTTAAACGTCTTTGATCCAAAGTGAAAGTGAATAGATTAATTTATTAGCATGTATCTATGTTTTGATATTGAAGCTCTTTTCTTGTTAGGAAAGATTTATTTGACTTGGATATCTAGAACTCTTTGCCACACCTATTGACACGCTCGTTGGCAATAACAATAAATTACATTTATATAGCGTCTTTCACGTCGGAAGGACGTCCCAAGCTGCAGAAAAACTACTACTACCAATCAGTTCCCTAGTACCAAGGTTACCTAGTTGAGCAAGACCTTTTTGAGCAGTAGAAACCATGAATTGTTTTTCTTCATTGAAACATAATGTAGATATTTCAAACATTTGCCTAGAAAATACGCAGTGACTACATTTTACAATAATTCATGTAAATGCAAAATTCAAAGATTATTATTAAATCAAATTGCACAGATTGGCAGGACTTAAAGGAGCAGATGTATTCTTGAAAACATTGTGGTAGATTTGCAGCACTCTGCCTTGTTTTAAGCCATCAACTTCATAATTAAAGGATTATTGATTTTGATCTTAATAGCGACTTTCAGCCCGTTTCCAAAAAAAACTACTTTTGTATCGTTAATATCACATTCACACATCTAAATCAATTATATCTTTCTAGCAGTTAACTTTAAAGCACTTGAGTTCACCAGTCTTTGGTTTTCTACTGTTTTACCTACAGGTAGACTCCCCAAAGATTACTGAGTTTCGTTTTAATTAATTTAGGAACGCTGCTTTTTTTAAAGTGACTTGCATACATGTCATTAGAATTTATACAAATCCCAGTGAAGAAATGCACACGGGAGTTGCCATTTAAAAGCAAGGACATGTACTACGTTTCAAAACTACGAATGCTTTGTGAATTAAGTGTTCAACTTATGATTGCTAAAATAAATGGAAATAAGCTGTCAATTCACAATGTTTTACAAGTCTGAAGCTAAGACCTGACAACATACAAGTAGCTGATGTTTCAGACGAGGCAGACATTGCTGGAACACTGTCTTTGGGACCAGAGTTTGAATCCAGCCTAGTCAGTGGAGATAAAGCTCTTCTCAGTTTGATGGATGTTAAGGGTCATGAATGAATTTAATTCAGAGAGTCTGGAAACCTCAGTGGATTTAAGTGCATAACAAAAACTCTTCCTTGTTTCAGGAGTAACTAGCAGTCATATGGCAGCTTGGGAGACACAGGAATAGAATACATGGTCAGGGAAACATGATGCTCCTGCACTTTCTGTGTAAGTGTTCCATGGAGCTCGGGGAGTTTGACCCCTCACCAAGGAGGACAAGATAGGAGAAACTCTTGTTTCATGGGCCCAATGTTGGGTGATATAATTGCAATTAGGTTTGACGGGAAGAAATATATGCATTTGGACTCCATGTAAGCAGAGCGGTTATTAGTGATGCAACCATTTAAAATGTTAATTTAAAACATTAAGGGATATGATGGGGATATTCAGTGATGAGCATGTTTGCTGTTGGGGAATTCAGTACTCAAGTGGTTAACTTCCAGCCCTGTTGGAAATCTGTTTCATTGGAAAGTCTTGCCTACAATCCAGAATTTCCAGTCTTTACAAAATGTCATTAGGTGATCTTGTTGAAAAAGGAACCACAGTTGAGTAATATCAAAGGTGACTGCAGACAGATTGAGTTCACTACAACTGTTGGATTAAACATAGTTTTGGACAGTTTCAAAAAGTAGCATTTTCACATCAAGGTGTTTTTATGAAGATCTTGCTCTTTAGATCATCCCAAACTATATTTAATATAAAATTTGCGACAGATTTGATCTATCCACTGTCATTTTTGATCTTGCTCACTTGGTGCTTTCTCAGCAGCAACTTCAGAACTTAATGTAATTGTGCAAACTGGAATTTTGAGCTTGAAAGCCGTAACATAGCAATGGTACAAACTCTCTAATCTATTGATGATACCGGCCCTATAAATGTACAGGCAGAATTGGCTTTTTAACACTACAATCTTCTTTTCCCAGCAAATAATGTTCATCCAATTTCATGATCTTGGAGTCTGCAATGTAGTCATCTCTGTATTTATATACATTAAACCTTTGGACTGAAATATGTTTTTGTAATACCTCAAGTTCTTCCTTATAACCAACGGCTCAAAATGTGTTATGGTTATAAAGCTGCTAGTGCCCTATCTTACACAGGAACCATTCTTCATGAATGAGTTTAGAGTAAGTTTCAGTAAATATTTTAACCCTGGGACATCACAGTCAAGTCCAATCCCATCAATGTCCATTCATGTTCATCTTCCACCAGGATGTCTAATTTCTCCCCTATCCCCCAAGCCGTGAGAACACAGTGCAGATCAGGCATTCAACCTATTTATATCCATACTTTTTCAATATTACCAGGCTTCCTGTCCCAAAACAATAGTAATAACCTTTCCTTTGACATATTGCCTATAACGCTGAGAATATCTCAAAGCATTTCACAAAGTTTCTGTGAAGCTTTATAAATGGAATCTTGTTGTTGTTGTTGTTGAAGTGTAGTGACTGTGTATTTGTAGGTGAACATGGCAGGCAATTCGCACAAAGCTGATCCCATCAACGTCTATGAAGTGAGTGACACATTTTATCTGTAGGATTGTTGGCCAGTTATCTTAGAAGCTATCTCCTCTTTTCAAATTGTGCCATGGGATCTTTAATATTCTCTTGAACAAGCAGATAGGATTTCAGTTTAATGTCTCTAAAACAGTTGTGAGGGGCACTTGCAATGTTAAAGCATTTCAATTTGAAACCATCATTTTTCCAGTCATCAGTGCAGCCAGAGGCCTTCAAATTCAGTGTACATAACTGGAGGAAGTGTACACTCAGGTGCACCTGAACATACTGGAATATCACTGCATAGTTTTGTGAAGTGAATGCACTGCACCATTTTTTTTCAAAGGAAAAAAGTTAGACAGCTGGTGTGAGTACTTTCCTTCTCAAACTGAAAGTAACACGACTGTGAGTGCAGGTATGACTGTATTCTTCCTGAGTAAGATGCCACTTTCTTTTCCCCTTACATTTCTATTGTTAGTCAATAGACGCAGTGACATTGGTAGGACAGAAACATGTGGAAAAACATCTAAAATAACAAACAATATATTACGAAGGGCCAATTTTATGTTGCTATAAAATTTTTATGTTGCTAACGCCTTTTTCTTAAAGCCATAAAAAAGGACGATGCGATTTCGCTAGGCTTTTAAGAATGGTTGCTTTATTTTACTCTCCAAATCCCGTCTTTAAATGCCACTAACCTTTTGACAGAGTTTTGGGCTCATAGTGTCCTAACTGAGGGCTGGCCATTGGTGCCACAAGGATTTTTTTTCACATAACTGTCTTAAGTTTTGTTAAAAATAAATTCAATTTAAATAAAGGATAAAAAAANGTACGACTCTATTAGGTTATCAGTCTTAAAATGTTTAGGTGATTGTAACATGGAGATGCTTAGACTGAAAACAATGGGACTGTATGAATTGAATGCAAATGTCATCCTGCCTTGTGCAAGATTATTTTCAGGCTTCTGACAGCACTGCTGTTAAAGCACATTTCTGGGGAGAGTGTGTACGTGTGTTACATGTTACTGCCTGTCTGATTTTCCTCCCCTCTTCCACTTTGCACCTCCCATCGAACAATCTAATCCCAGGGGGCAGTCCACTATCACAGTGAGGAATGGTGCACCATCGGGCTGCCTCAAAGGTCTACTTGAGACATTACCACAATCATTATATAGTTAACGGATATGAGGAGAGATCGCCATGAGCCACGCCAGCAAAATTTGCAAAACACATTGCAATCTCCACAGGAATTTGGCTTTGGGAGAGACATTCTGTAGCACAGAGTGAATCTGTTTGATAGATTGTCGGAGGTTCTGCTGTACATAATTCTCCCCGGGAATGAATGTTATGAGTATTTTTTTTATTTAGATATTCAGCACTGCTGATATCACAAGGACTAATTAGAGACCATCCAAATCATCCATTTATAGAATGGACATTATAATCGTACTCTGTAGATTCACATGGATTATGCCAGAGATAAGGAGGTCTAAGCTTGGAAAATTAGGGCAGTTTTCACTGGAGCAGAGAAGGTTAAGAGGGAATCAAATAGAGGTCTTCAAAATTCTGAAAGGTGTTAAGAGGATAAGTAGTGAAAGATTATTCCCGCTGTTTTGTGAATTGGCAACAAGCTGGTATAAGATCAGAATTTGTCACTGGTAGATTTAAGGAGAGGTTAGAGGAAACTTTTTCACACAGGGAAATTAGAACACAGAATGTTTTACATTTTGACTATTGAAGCTACGACCAGAAGATGTGAAAGAAAACTACATAATTGAAGAGAAACAATATAAATGGAGACAGTGGAAGAGCAGGGAATTGAAGATAGTGATTAGATTATTTTTGTGGGTGAAACACGGCAGCCAGTTGCACAGAGCAATGTACCACAAAAAGTCATGGAGCGAGTGACCAATTTTATTCGGATTAATGGCCAGGACACCAGGAGCTAACTGGTATCAGCATAGATTTAATGGGCTAAATGGCAGTATCTGATCTGTGATTTCTATGCAAATGCTAAGTAACTTGACCAGTCCTATTTATAGGATTTGAAACACTGACTGTATGCAGGTCTCTGCATCGCACAGTGGAGTGGGCAGTGACCAATTTAGAAGCTTTTTAAATGTGTCACGCACTTGGAGGGTGCAAATGTATTACGCTGCTAATACAGTGTTTGCAAATAAGGTCACTAAGATGGGTATCTTGGCTTAAACAGTGTCAAAGATGAATGGCATCACCTCCCAATTAAATGTTCAGTGGCATTGACCTTTCTTTATCGTAAATAGTTAAAAGGAAATGTTTGAAATTAGTTTGACAAACAGTAGAGTGCTATTTAAAAGGTCAATTGCTTATTTTCTTTTGTTGTTTACTTTTGTAAAGCTATAGTCAATACTTTATAGCTGGTGTTCCATACAGTGATGAAGGTTGAACTGAAAAAAACAGCTGGAGATTGCTTATAGATGTCTAAGATGTTGTTATTAATAATAATTGTTGCATTTGATATAGCTTCTTTGATATGGGAGTAATAATAATCCATGCAGTTGATATTGCGTCTTATCATGTCATTGAAATATGTCGAAGCGTTTCACAGAATATATTGTAAAGTGGATTGACTGTATTTTGTGGGTGAAAAATTGAGTATGTCTCAAAGCTCTTCATGGGATTTACTGTAAAGTAAAGAGGCTGTGTATTTTATACATGAATGTTCATTTGTACCTCCAAGTTCATTGCTCTGTGATTCAGGCGTAAACCGAACTGCAGTGTTATTTCATAGAGATGATTACATCGTTTAAAAAATCACTACCCGAAAAGTATTTGGAAAAGTTTATTTTGTTTTGGGATGAAGTGGTACAAAAGGCTCTTCTCATAATGCCACGTGAATGTGATTTGATGATGTGTTTGGACACAATTATTGTCACTGAGTCATGCAGCGCCAACCAAATGGAAAGTGGTTTGCCAAGCAGAGTTTCCTGAAGACTGTGTCCCTTTAACGTGCTTTTAACATGATTGCTTGTAGCAGCAATCTGCTCATTTCCCCCAAACAGAAGTTTCTGCTATGGTCGAGTAGTACTGCCTGTGTTATTCCTGACGCTTGAGCAATTATGTCAGCACTGAGCATTTCGGTCTCTGTAGTCTCCCAAGCTGCTGGTGATCGGTTTCCTCTTGGGTTTTATTACATTTGTAATGGCATTTTTAACCTTTTCCCCGGCAATTATGGCTGTAACATCAAGAGCATGCTAACTTCACAACTGAATTCTCAGTGCTAGCGGTGTGAGGGACAACAACAAACAACAAAATGACATTTGTATAGCGCCTTTCACATCAGGAGGACGTCCCAAGGCGCTGAACGCCAGTGAGAGGGTAAAAAAGCATACACTCGGAAAGCATTCCAAACCAAAATTTGTGAGATTTTTTTAAAATTAATACAGAGTTGAACAGTTATTTATTTTAGGAAACTGAAGGAGTATCTGATTACTATGTTAAGCACATCATCACTAAATAACAATGAGACAATCCATTAGAGTGGTCCAAGATTAATGACTATATTGCATATAGTGAATATAAATATAAAGAAACTCTTTTTGAACAGGGTGGGAATGATTGTCGGAAAGGCCTTAAGCAAACTGCCCTAATTTAAAGTGAGATTTAAATTTAATTTAAAGATGCATCTCAGAGGGTAACCCAATTAAGGTTACTGACAACATTCTAAACCGTGTCGATCAAGTTCAAGCACTTTATATAATCATTAACATACAAAGATATTAATTACACCTTTCAAAATGCTTTGCATGATGTATGCCGTTATGGTGTGTTGCACCTTAGGCAACCAATGCTATTGCTACTTCTGCTATTTTGCAGAAATAGGCATTCTGAGCTGTGCTAATAAGGATGGAAACCAGTGGTTGATGTGTGTTGGCGAGACACACGTTTGATATGCTGTGTCAGGTAACTACCTCTTCAAATTACCTGGGAAGCTTTCCTCGTGTCACTCTGCTTCCGAGCGTTGATGTTAAGAGTGTGTTAAGAGCTTGCAATGCTAGGCATTAGCAGTGGCAATTTTTTCAGTCCTTCAAAAGTGGAGTTGAAATACATAACGACCATGATGGGAATTGAAACACTCACTTTAAATTAGGGCAGTTTGTTTAAGGCCTTTCCGACAATCATTCCATCACTGTTCAAAAAGAGAACAGAGTTTCTCCCGGTGCCCTGGCTAACAAATCCCCAAATAAAATTGGTCACTCACTCCATGGCTGTTTGTGGGACATTGCTGTGCACAAAATTGGCGTCCGTATTTCGCCCACAAAATACACAGTCAATTCACTTTACATTATATCCTGTGAAGCGTTTTGAGACGTCTCAATATCAAATTATTCCATTGAATGTGGATAACCCCTCATTTTCTTACTTTCTCTGTTAAGTCTTTTTTCCTTTTGTCCACTGTTTTGATGGCCATTATCAGATATTTCAGAGGCTTTCTTTTTTATTTCCTGAAGAATGGAAGAGAGGGGTATGGGGGGAAGCAAGGGAGAGGGTTTGGGGTAAGCGCACACTTGTCTGGAGTATAAAAAACAGGGCTGGACTTGGTTGGGCCTGAATAACCTTTTGCAGGGCTGTAGATTCTGTGTGATTTACCCACGGTCCCCCTGCCTCGTCACCTCCCTTGTCTCCTTCAAGACCCGTCTTGAAACCCTCCTCTTCGATCGTGCCTTCGGTTATTCTCCTACTCCTATCCTCCCCGCCCTCCACCCCTCCTGATCCCAACCATCAGCTCGGGTGCTGCCAGCGCCTCGGGACTTCATCCTCACGTGAAAGGTGCAATACAAATGTAATTCGTTGTTGGTTCTATAGCTGATCTGACACAATGACTATTTTTCAGCAGAAGTTGTCTTGGACATGAAATATCAATACCCTACAGCATGTTTTCCTTTCAACCTGCAGCTGAAGACAAGTCTTATATTTCAGCATTGCACCGAGCGACACGAAAAGCTATAAACCTGATGTTGTGTCGCAGTTGTACAGATTAAAGTTTGATCTTGCTATCGGTGCTGAAAAAATAGTTTTTACAGCTTGTCATTTTCCTGTCTGCTGTGTCAAATCTAAGCTGGATCGTTCTTCCTTAGGAACTTGCACACGTACAGTGAGTGTTATTGGTGAATAGTGAGGGTAGTTCGTTGCTTAAACTTCAAATCAAATGCTTAAGAATACTGTCCTATAACATCGTTTCCGATTATTGTAGTACTTCAATTGTACTGCAATCATTTGCTGAGCTGCCACTTCTCCAAGAACATAACATTTTGAGCCCGCTCTTGTGGAAATTTCCCCAGCTATGTGTTTAAGATTCTAACAATAATGCAAAGTAACTTATACATTTCTGCAGCAATATGTATATTGTTTTCATGTTTATGTTTTGTGTCATTTGAAGCACAAGAACATGTGAAGAACCCACACGTACACAGTCATTAAACTAGACAACCATTACTTGCAAAGCGCTTTGAGATGCTTTGACTATTTTCAAATGCAAAGATTATTATAAGAAAGGAGGAACAGGTCTTTCTGTTATATAGAACCATAGAAATTTACCACCCAGAAGAGAGCCATTTGGAGTCCTGTAGCTCAATGGTTAAAGCACTCGCCTCGCAAGCGAGGTACCTGGGTTTGATTCCCAGCAGGTGAAATGCTATGCAAGTTTCCTTACTCCACGCGCCTCTGATTACCTAGCAGTAAGTTGTTAGTCGATTGGCAGATCGCTTTTCCGGAGGTAATAATTCCTTCAAAAAAACTTCAATCCACGACTGTTTGTGGGACGCTGCTGTGCGCAATTGGCTGCCGCGTTTTGGCCACAAAATATACAGTGAATTCACTTTACAGTATATTCTGTGAAGCACTTTGAGACGTCTGGAAGACGTGATAAGGCACTATTTCAAATGCAAGGATTATTATTATCTATGCAATTCTGTACAGAGCGCCGGGAAAGACTGTAAAAAAAAGGATAAGGACTATAAAAAAGGAGTTAACTTCAGTGGATTAAATTGCATCAATTTGGTCTTAATCAACCCTCCGACTTAATCCTACGATTCTACGTTCTATTATTGTGCAAGAAAAAAAAATAGAAAAACGTTTCAGATTCGTTATGAAGATGATTTTTAACGGTAACGGTGAAGTTGTGCAGTTTTGTTTTGTTTTTTTAAAAAAAAAGTGTGCAGCGAGGACAGGTGAGGGTTGGCGGTCTCCTGATTCCTATTTGGTGGGAAAAAAATGGATTTCCAAAATCCTTTGCAGAACTGTTTGCAATGGCTTCAATCTCCAGGAAGGTGGCAGTGCTGACTTGCTGTTTGGGGAAAAAAAAACAGCCCCAGACAAAAAAAAATCTCTTTGCTTGACGTGCAGTGCTAATACCATGGACCAATCCGTGCTAAGATGATGGGAGGTAATTGGATAATTGCATTTTTTTTCCATCACAAGGAGTCAGAGAAAAGAGTGTGTGAGAGAGAGAGAGAGCAGAGAAGAGAGAGACAGACAGACAGACAGACAGACAGAGAAGAGAAGAGAGCAAGAAAGCAGCAGCTGTGCAAAGTGCAGGAGGACTTGAGAACCTGATCTTTGCAACAAAAAATCTGCACTTGGATTTAAATAGTTTTTTTTTGATATATATATATCAAAAAAAATTCGCAAAGCTCAAGGGCTGGAATTGCAAGGATTTTGCAGATCCTTAAGGTTAGAGGGGCTTTGGAGATTTTTGGACCTGGAACTCTTTGGAAATTTCCCACAGCTCTTCCCCCCCACCCCCCATCCCCATCCCCAACCCCCTTTCTCTCTCTCTCTCTCTCTCTCTTTATATAAAAGAAAAGGTGTCAGTCAAAGACATCATGTCGAAAAGAGGTGATGATCAACTTGTAGAGATGGCTGTGTGGGAGAATCTGGAGTGAAGAAGAAGGCAACTGCGAGAGGAGAAAGAGAGAGAGAGAAAGAGAGAGAAAGAGGGGAAGGGGAGAGAAGAGAGAGAGAGAGAGAGAGAGAAGACCAGACCAGACCAGAGAGAGAAAGCAGGAGGAAGGGGGAAAAACAAGTAGAAGGATTAAAGCGTGGAAGAGAGGAGAAGAAGAAGAAGAAGAAGAAGAAGAAAAGAAGAAGAAGAAGAAGAAGAAGAAGAAAAAGAAGAAGAAGAAGAAGAAGAAGAAAAGGAAGAAGAAGGAGAAGAGAGAGAAAAAAAGAAAGCAAAAGGGGGAATTTACAGAGGATCGCATTCAACTGCGTTTTTATCCCCTCGTCTGCTGCCAGGATAGAGAGAATGTGAGAAGAAGGGGGAAAAAAAGAGAGGAAGAATGATGGGGATCAGATTGTTCTACAGCTGAATAAAAGAGAGGAGCGATACCCACATCCCCGCAGTGTGGCTTTGGCATCATCTTCTGTGCTATTTATTGACTGGATGGAGCCCTGAGATCGTGGAGAGAAAGAAAGAAAGAAAGAGAGAGAGAGAGAAGGTGGTGGGGGAGAGAAAGAAAAGGGGTTGCAAAACAAAAAGGAGGAGGAACCAGAAGGAAAAAAAAAAGGGGGAAAAAAAAATCCTAATACATAAACAGATCAATCCATCACATCGAGAGATGCAATTCAGTCGACGACAAGAGATGAGATGAGAGAGAGAGAGAAAGAGAAAGAGAGGGGAAAGGAGAGAAAGAAGGAGCATTTTTTTGTGTGGGGGGTACATCCCAACCAAAAAAAAAAAAGCCTTGTAAAGAGGATGAGAGGCAATCTTACTGCACCGCTTTGTGATTGGAAAATATAATCAGATCCCAGTGAAGAAGGAGGAGGAGAAGAAGGAGAAAGAGAAGGAGAGAGAGAGAGGAAAAAAAGAGGGGAAGAGAGAGAGAGAGAGAGAGAAAAAAAAGTTGGTTCTAACGAGAAACCTTTTTTTCTTCTTCTTCTTTGCATTGGACAGAGAGAGAGAGAGAGGGGGAGAAGGGGAGGGGAGGGGAGGGGGGTACCAATGAGGGATTTGGGAGGAAAGGGGGAAGGAGGAAGGGGGGGAGGTGGAGGGGGAGGAAAGGAGCAAGGGATGGGGTAAAGGAATCCAACTCGACTGCCCACTGGAACATTGAGTGATCAGTGCAAAGGAAACATCTGGTTGCATGATTTGAAGTGCTTTGAGTTTGTGGGGGGAAAAAAGGGGGAAAAAGAGAGAGAGAGAGAGAGGGAAGGAGAGAGAGAGAGAGAGAGAGAAGGGGGGATAAAAGAGCTCTGAGCTTGTTCAAGCAGAGGAGGTGGAGAAGATACCCAGAGGAGAAAAAAGAGGGGGTGGTGGGTGGGGGTGAGGGGGTGGGGGGAAAAGGGACTGATTGTGGAAGAGAACAAGAGGAGAAAGAGGGGAAGGAAAAAGTGGGGGTGAAAAAGAAAAGGTACCTTTGCCCTTTTTTTTTTTTGGTGGATGTTTCCAGTTGGAGAGGAGATCCGACAACGAATGCCATGGCCACAGCTGATGGGGGATTCGCAGATCTCTCTCTCTCTCTCCCCCTCTCTGTGTCTCTCTTGTGTGTGTTTTATTTTTTTTGCTGAGAACGAGAGAAAAACCTGGGAACTAAATACAGAAAAGGCTTCGGTGCTGAGACTCGCAGAGAAAAAGGAGGAGAGAGAGAGAGAGGAAAAAAAAGAGGGAGAGAGAGAAAGAGAGAGAAAGACAGATAAACTGTGAGTTGGGCTCAATTTTTTTTTCTCTCTCTGGCTGTTTTGTATGGGTGCAAATCTGAAGATGCAAAATATACATATATATGTGTATATATATATATAGAGAGAGAATGCATGTTATATATTATATATAGAGAGAGAATATATGTTATATATATTAGAGAGAGAGAGGATGAGAGTATAATTGTTATACAGAGAGAGTGTATACATGTTTTATATATAGACAGAGAGAGATGCATTATATATATATATATATAGAAAGAAGAGTATAATTGTTATTTATATATATAGAGAGAGAGAAGAAAGAGAAGAATATACGTTTTATATATATAGAGAGAGAATACATGTTGTATATATATATAGAGTATACATGTTTTATATATATATATATAGAGTATACATGTTGTATATATAGAGTATACATGTTTTATATATATTTAGAGAGAGAGTATACATGTTGTATATATAGAGTATACATGTTTTATATATATATAGAGAGAGTATACATGTTGTATATATAGAGTATACAATGTTTTATATATATAGAGAGAGAATACATGTTGTACATACAGAGAGAGTATACATGTTTTATATATATATATAGAGAGAGTATAATTATTAAATATATATATATATAGAGAGAGAGAGAGTTGAATGCTAAGTCGGGTTTGAGAGCTGGGGCGAGGGAAGAAGGATGTACATCCAGTGTGTGTACTTTTTATTAACCCCCTCCTCAGGCTCCCTCCTTGCCCTGAGAGCCGCCAGTCACTGCGGGCTGTGGGGCTGAGGAGCTGAGGAGCTGCGGATAATGAGATCACGTTCACTTGGTTTCTCGCCTTGGCTGAGGCTCTTCACTGCTTTGAGACCCAGGTGTTGAGGCAGGTTAACAGTGGGATCCTCCTGAAGAGTAACAAACCTCTGCAATCCTCTCTTTCTCTCCCCCCCCACCCCCTTTATTAAAATGATTCTAATAGGGGGTGAGGTGTGTGTGTTGGGGGGGGGGGGGGGGGGGTCACTGCTCAGATTGTGCTGAGATGAAGGCAAAACAGAGCAAAGCACAATCTGTCTTTCATTTGGTCTTTTTTTTCTCTTTCGCCTTGAAGGAATTTAAACCTGGGATTTCTTCGATGCGTATCCTGCAAGAGGGAAGGAGGGGGTTTATGGCTTGTTATGAGGGTGTGTGGTGGTGGTGGTGGTGGGGGGCAGAGGGAGGGGGTGATGTGTGATGAACAGGGGATGTGAGTACCTGAGGCTATTTCAGCTCTCAGCATCTTCCCATTACATGATGGGGGGGGAGGAGAGATGGTTTAGATAAGAGCAGTTTCTCTGTTGCCCCCACCACCAGCCCAATCCCTGTGTAACATTCCCATTTGGGTCCCAGTTTGAAGGTTTGCTGCGAGAATGAAACCTGACAGTCAAATTGACAGCTGATTTGCAACGCCATCGTATTCATTGCCTCCGTAACCCATTCCGTTCATTAGATCCAAGCATATAAAGCCCGTGTGGTTTAACGGTACACGTAGGTGAGGTACAGCTAGTCGCGGAGTCGGGTAAGGCTCTTTATCGGGTGTAAATGGGGCGGTGAAAACAAACACTTAATTTTTTTAACGTGAAGAATGCAGTGATGCCAGGCGCCAAGATCTCCTGTTTTGTCCCAAGTACCAGTTGCAAAATCATTGCTCTGCGCTTGGGCGATTATTACTATTATTTGGCAGTGACGTTCATTAAAATATTTCAAACATCTCACCATATTTCAAGACGTTCTAAGAGTTACATAAAAAAGGAGGCTTATTCGGGATTGGCAATGCCAGCTCCCCTCAGCTACCCACCCACTCCAGTTGCTATTTACAGCAATAACAATGTCTATTGAACATTGTCAGAGAACACTAAACTCCACGTTCATCCAGACACTCCCAATTAGATCCTAATGTAAGATTTGACCCTGATTCTTTTAATGCGAACATTTGCTTGCCTTTACTGTGCAATTCCTATGCAAGTCTAGAATTATTACAGTTTAAGGTTACTTAAGCATCCTGAAGCCTTTATTGGTGTTAGTAAAATATTAGATTGCAGCTCTGTTGACAGCTTGTATTCTGTTGCATTCATTGGAAATCTTGGAATGCACAAGGCAGTTCTTTTAAAAAATTTATGTTGAGTCACAAAGGCATTTGACAAGACAAACCTCGTGTGTAATATAGTAAATTCTGGCAGTACTGTACAGTAGTTTGTTTTGCATTCATTTCCCCTAGGGTATCAGATTGGAATTCTTGAATCATTCAGTGTTTAAAATCTTGATTATTGTGTTCACCATGTGTATGACAAGGATAGCAATGTTTACTTTATAATGAGTACAGTGCTCTGTAATGTATTCTTAACAAACTCTAATGTAATCTTAATAAACCCTACAGGATCAATATGTACCATTTTACAGGAGTATACAGAATTACTGTATGAAGGAAATGTAGAAGTACAGTATTGTAATATAATTCTGCAGTTTTTTTCCCTTTAGGTTTCTTTCCAACAGCACTGTTGTACACTACTGTTTCTGATGCATATATTTGAAGATATACATTGTGAGATTGCAGTGCCACATTCGGATTTGTAATCACAGCTAAATCCAGACTGTTTAAAAGGTGTGATTTAATTCAGTATCACCATAGGGTTAATCTGGCTTGGCTCCATTTTATTTCATTGCTTTCAGTGTTATTAGTTTCAATGCCAGCGTCAATCAGGGGACCTTCGCTGCTGTAGGTTATGTGACTTATTTCAGGACTTCCTCGGCCTGCTAATGCCAAAGTAAAATACAATTCCGAAAACCCTTTGGGCCATTTTTATACAATGGCTATGCATGTCTTGAATGCATGGGTCGATCCCCAAACTACTCGCAACAGCTCACAGTTTTGTCAAGTTAATTTGGCAGCCACGTGATTAAAGGTGTTCTCCTTGGTGTTAATGCGATCAATATTATAGATGTGAGTGATTTCCCCTCCCCCCTTCCTCCAAATGTCACCAAGTTCTTCAAAACTAATTGCACCAATTCTAATTATGTTAATTGCAAGCTTTTTTTTTATTAAACAAAGTTTAGAAATACGTTCTAGCCCTTTTGGTTAATTGTGGCTGATGTGAATTTCATCCACAGTTAGATTTATACCTCCTGATAGTAAATTAGTAGATTATTTTAAAAACAAAAAACTAATCTGGAAAAATAACTCTGAGATAACTAGAGTTTCTCGCCCTATATCCTTAGTGAATGCACGAGATGAACATATGTTGTTTCTTATTTTCTATTGTAAAGTAAAAATTTAAATACAACCAAAAATATTTTTAACCATCAGCTTATACATCAACCTTTACACAAAGATAAGGTCAATGATGAGTTGAATTGTACCTGTATTGTAAGTAATATTGTAAAACGTTGCTCTTGACCACTTAATGATCAGGAATTGGAATTTATGTGCAAAGGTTCTCCCTGCCCCAAAATGGGCATCGTAAAATCTTCATTGGAGGTGAGGGAGGCACGGATTAGAGTATGAGTCTAGTAAGATAAATATCTTCAATTTAGTATTAACCAAAGAGGCATACACATTCGGCATTGGTATCCTCTACACAGACATTAAGTCACTGAGTATTAAGTAGATTATAGTAGCATACTACTAGAGATTTCAAATGGTTTGAGGTGCTGAGCCACTCTCATAAACCAAAATTTGCAAGGAGACATTTGGACAGTTATTTGTGCTACTCTTACCTAGTATAATTATTATTGTTATAATAATCCTTATATTTGATAACATGCCTTTCAACAAGAACTTCCTAACAATAACAAGCACAATTCCACTTAGCTTTTATATAGCATCCTTAAGCAATCCGGGATGCTACCCCACATGAAGGGTGCTATATAAATGCTCGTTGTTGTTGTAATGTCTCAAATGTTTTCATGTCAAGAGGACATTTCAAAGCGCTTCGGAGGCTAATCTATAAAGTGTATTGACTATATTTTTGTCGGGGAACTTAATTTTACAGTTAGTTGTCAGTTTGACATAGAGATCCTACGGAGTGAGTTGCAAGACGGAAATCATGTAATTGTAACACGTCCTGAGATCACAAATCAATATATGCGTTTCCCAGGTAGAGCACTCTGATCTTGCTAAGAAGTCCCTACATCCAAATGTTGTATCGGGCAGAAACACACAGACAGAATAAAGTCCACATTGATTATTCACCTAACCTTGCTTTGGCACAGTCATTCAGTTGGTTCCTTTTCTTAGAAAATTCTGTTTGTATGTTTGGAGGGAATACCCGAAATGAGAAGGAGCTAGCTGGATAACAAAATCAATTGAGGAAGGATTCTCTGTGAGTATGGAATCACGGAGTAGGGAATTTCAATCCATTGGCCTCCATAACTTCGAAAATCCTAGAATGATATTATGTTCAATGAGGTCACTTGAATTTGCGTAACTTGAATTCTCAGATCTGTACTGAACATCATCCTCCAATTGAAATGGAAAACTTGAGTGACACACTCGAGAGTTAAGGATATCGCAGGGGCAAATTACTGTGAAGTGAAACTAGATGGTCTGCAAACCAAATGTTAGTGAGCTAAATAATATGAATAGTTCAATTTGATGAAGGCGTTTACAACAACAATAGCCTCCTTGGATTAGCGTCCTGGAGCGCTTTACCTACCGAATTAATTGGAACTATAAAACCCTTTAGAGTTGGACTATGGATAATAGAGGCATCATGATCTTTTGTTTGTGCATTTGACGACAAGTAAGCATGCAAGCAAATTCTGGAATCTAGGTTCAGTGAGAAAGCCACGACTGATGTCAACTATCACTATCCAGTCATTCATGAGACTAATAGTCTTTAGAAAATGCATGGCAATTGGAATTGGAATGATGACAAATGGAGCATCACTTTTATCTGAGAATGAGAGAAAATACAAAGCAAATAATAATGAATAAAAAGGATCATTCTTTTTCTGAGAAGTCTTCGAGACTTGAAATGCTTTGTCCTTAGATTCCAATTCCAGAAAACCTCATTGGGTTGATTAATGGATCCCAATTGTACAGATTTGTCACGCACTTAGAGGCACATACTGGAGCATGCACATGAACCAACTAGGTTTTCTGGGGTCTCCAGAGAGTTTTTCAATGATGGATGATGGATTTCTTGAAGTGACTTGCAGAACACTAAGTACTTGTTTAAAGGTGTGCCAGCAGTAGCTGAACAAATGTTGATCATCATGTTCCTACCAGTGCACAAATACAACAACGTGCACTTATATAGTGCCCTTCATGCAGGGTAGCGTCTCAGAGCGCTTGGTGCAATGCAATTACAATTATATAGTCAGGAGGATATGTCAAAGCACTCAATACTGTTGGCCAGATATAGAGCTAGAACCATAGAAATTTATGTTGCAGAAGGCCGATCAGCCCAAGAACAATTCTTTCAGTCCAATTTACCTGCCCCTTCCCTCTTACCTCTGTAGATGCCTGAAAACGCGGTGTTGCCTTGGAACTGAACTGTCTCCAAGGTGACTTGTCTGGCAATGGAATATAGGAATCCAGCCAGCCCTCTGGGAGTCTCAATAGTCAGGTTCCTGAGCCAGGTGGGTCCACAGTATTCCAGGGCACTGCTGATGATAGCACGGCCAGCCCGGCTCATCGGCAGGACCTGGAAGGGTAGACTAGTCACTGGGGCCACTGAGTTATCCCACTCAGCTCCTGTTAACCCTGCAAGCCAAAGCCCTAACTGGTGATCCTAGGTGGACAAGCAACTGGAAAGCTTGCCAGACAGCAATATCAATGGCAAGCTATGTGGTTTTAGCTGGTTAGATTCCAGCAGTTACCCCAACACACATTTTGGGGTCCCATAGCCTCGGCTCTTGCCAACCTGTGCCTAATACGTTCCGAAATTAGTGTAAGCAGGATGTGTCCCTCCAGGGAGAGAGAGCGCATTCCAACAATCTATCTCTGGGATTTCCATGTGTAGATGAGATGCATGGAAATCTCAGCTTGGTTTGGATACCCTTAAGCATGGTGATGGGTTTCCGCATGTGTCAGACACCTGGCTGACCAAAAAAAAAGCCGCAATCAAAGAGGTCAAAATGGGTAAAAATAAATTTGAACTTCCCATTACATGTTATTTTAATAAACGTTAATTTTCAGCACAATTCTCTATGTGAATCTGCAGGTTTCTTATCTTATAAGATCGAGATATTGTAGCTTTGTATTGAATTCTATCCAACAACACCTTGCATTTATAAAGCGCCCTTCACGTGGATTAGTGTCCCAAAGCCCTTGAGAGTGATGGAGTCTGACCTCAGTTTTTAGATTGCAAAACCAAGCCGTCGGTGTGTCATTCCGTGAAGGATGTCAGTACTTTCAGTGTTCAGTCCAATGTTGTGGGAAACTACCAGCAGTGATCCTGTGTTTGGGTGTCTTTTCCAGGGGATTGGCTGAGGCCAGGGTCATAGTCAAGCCAGTTTTTCTGGATTGCTGAGCTCATGACGTACAGGGAAATGATGAATCTTTGCAAAACTGTACATATTGAAGGTAATGCAGAACCTTATAAGGCTTAGTGACCAAGTGTAGTAGAATCAATGCTGAATTTTTGCTTGTTTGAGTAGGTCAGCTGCAAACAGACCTGGAATAAGGTCTTCTGGGTGAAAACGAAATACATCAATGAATATGCTGGAACTTATGCTGTATGTATTCAATCTTACCCTGTTATGGGTGGCCACTAGAAATCTGAGCAATGCTCCTTTACATTTACAGCAATTCTAATTGACTGCACTTGACTCCTGGATGCCAGTATTCTATAGAACTAGCACTTAGACTATTAATAAGCGCTAATTAGATTAGTTTCCCATAAATAATGTGTGTCAGTAACACTACAGGTTTTTCCCTGACCAGTGTGGTTCATTTATATGATTGAAATTAGATTGATCTCATCTCCAGAGTGGTGTGAAACCTCCTTCAGGAGATAGATAGACAGACAGACTGACTGACTGATGACATTTCAGTTGGGAGTTGACAGTAGTAAAACCAGAATTATTGCAAACTGGACTTCCTCCCTTTTTATTTATTAAGGTTTCAAAAGTGCCCTGGAGTGGTTGTACAGCCTAGCGCTAGACATGTATCTGAGCACATACACAGTACTGCACTTCACCCTAATACAGATGATGCGGAGCTACCTAATTGCAAATACTAGATTGACTGGTCATAGAACTGCAGCACCAAACAGTTAATGGGATCTGGTGGTGTTCCAAGTCCTTCGGTAAAATGCCAGGACTCCTAAGTGAGGAGAGATGTAGTTCTTCAAACTATGAATTTTAAATGTAAGACTTTCAATGGGGGTGGGAGCCAGGGGTGGGTGGGGAGTTCAGCCTATAGGGAGAATACTATGCTGGGTTTGAAGGGACAGTGGGAGTAATTTGAAGTGGAAAGATGCCTGTAAGTAAAAGTTTATGTTTCCAGCGCAAAGCTTTGAGCTATACCGTTCTTACGTTTCAATATAGATGATGATTATTACGACTTTGAGAAATAAGGACAGGACCCAGACAATTTACTAACTCCTGGAGGACTGCAGGAGAAACAACAAGATTTGGCAAATAAATGAGGAATATAGCAAGAGTAATGGAAAAAAATAGAAGCCGCTTCTCCTCAGGGGCATTGTAATGGCAGAGTATATTCAACTTCTATTCATAGCGATTGTAATTAACATATGAAGTATTGGTCTTTTAATTTGGTGTCTCTTAACCCTTCAGAGTGTAAGCAATTTTGTCGGCACTGAAAAATAGCACCTATGGAATCGACGCACTGTGGATTAATTCAGTGTAATTGTGTTTTGGATATATTAAGGTGCATTAATCCAATTTTTTTTCAGCTTAATGTTGTTTTGGGATATTCATTGGTTTCTTTTGCAACAGTCGAAACCTAATCTGACTGCTATGAAGTTTTAATTATAGTATTTTCCATTTCCTTGCCCAAGCATGTAAGCAATTGTTTTCTATGCAAGGATCAACTAAAATTAAACAATCAAGGGACCTATTTCCTTTTAAAATAATGTGGGTGGAATAATTATTAAATCCATTGAAATAAACAGAACCTACTTTGCACAAAAGAACCATGTGAATGTATGTATTCCAGTAGCATTTCTTATCCACATATAGAACGCAGAAGTAATGCGAGTTAAAAATATGGCTGTAATTTAATTGAGGAGGTTCAAACTTGCATCACAAACCAATGCAGAATGGTGGACTATTTCACTCGCATGTTCTAAACTCTAAGGTTAAATCACAGCCTTTTATAATCTACCATTCAGAATTGTAAATTTATAAAGTATCCTATTAATTCCATTGTAATTACAGCAATGTGAGTTTCTCATTCCTAAAGCAAAAATATAGGGGTAAACATAACTTAAAAACCGGAGACATGTAATTATATCAGTTCTAGGCCACTTCAAGTGAAAGCTATAGAAATAAGACAAATGCAGTACACTTTTGTACACAGACGTAATGTAAGTGTATTTTGTATATTGCAAATATAAACTTAAAGGCAAAAACAAAGAATACACTGAACCAGCTACAGTCTAACATGTGACTCTGTAAATATTATACTGGTCACATAGGTGGTACAAAATATTTTAGAATGAATAGATTGTCCGGCAGACTGTGCTATTTAATATGGTGCGTTATCTAAAACTCAAAAGATTACAATAACTTCCTTTAATAATACAAGGGAAATCACTCTGTGCAGATACCTAATTGTCACATTAGTTAACAACTCAAGAGTATTGTTTCATATTTCTGGTTTAAATCAGAAAAATTCCAGGTCTGGTGTTGTAATCTCCCACCAAGATATCTTTATTTACGACTGTTTGTGGGACACTGCTGTGTGCAATTGGCTGCCGAGTTTTGCCCGCAAAATATAAGGTCAATTCACTTTACAGTATATTCTGCGAAATGCTTTGAGACGTTTCGAAGATGTGATAAGGCACTAATTTAAAAAGCAAGGATTATTATTATTATAACCTCTGATGTCTAACATGGATCACATGTTTGAAGCTGTTCAAAAAGATACTTGCTGTGGAATCTCTCAGTGTGTGATATCACTTTCAATGTCCAAAACTTCGTAGCAATGGGGAGCATTGCATTGATTTCACTTTTAACAAGACATTTGTGGTTTGGGGTCTGTGCAAGATGTCTTATGGATAATAAAAAATAATCCTTGCATTTAGTATAGCACCTCTCATGTCAGGATGACACCTCAAACTGCTTCACAGGGTATACTGTAAAGTGTAGTGACTGTGTATTTGTAGGCAAATACGTAACCAATTTCCACACAGCTATGCTGCACAAACAGCCATGTTCAGAATGGCCAATTGCATTTGAGGGATTGTTGGCCAGGACACCAGGAGAAACTCCCTTATCTATTCGAATAGTGCCATGACATTTTGAACATTTTTCTGAACGGGTAAATATGGACAATGATGATAATGTAAAGGGGATTTCAGGACAAATATCTTCATGTAACTGACCTCATTGTGCAGGTTTTCTGTAAAGCCTGGGTCGATAAATTGATAAAGCCTGTTCTTTTTCAAAACAAGCAGGTAATTCTTACAACCTGAGCATTTCTATTGTCGGTGTGTATGGCAGCACATTGATTACTGGATGAGGAATCCTATGCTTCAGGGAACTCAAGATCAGGTGAAACCTAAGCAAGAGTTCCAAAGAGCCAATTGTATAATGTGCAACATTTGTATTTCTTCTTGCTGTAGGATTGCAGTGAATATTTACCACAGACGCCACGGGCAGTGTTCACAGGTGGGAATCCAGAGTTTAAACAGTGGTGCAGAATAAGTGCTACCCTCATTCGATGCTGTATCTGCACTTTTTTTTGAGTATATACTATATTAATTATGCCGTTTTTGCGTTTCGTTAAGAGTTTACAAGACAGGAATCAACAAATAACATACAAAATGCAGCCTTTCGAATGACGACTGATGAAAAGAAGCTGCTGAGAGGGTGGCCATCAATCTCCATAAGATATTAGCAGCAGCCTGGCACCTAGGACCTGCAGCATAGTGTGCAAACAGATAAAATATGAAAACCTTCTCTTTTCTGAAACACTGTACAGACTTCAGATGAAGACTGCAGGGCAGGTAGAAGATATTAGTTACAGTTTCATTTTTGTGGCTCAGAAGTCATGAATCTGGGACCAGCGTAAAGTGGGAATCTGTCTTGGCGCTCCAGGGAGAGGTCGGAATATCCTGAGAGCCAAATCTCAGTTATCGAAAATAAATAAATTAAGCTTGAATTCATCTCATGATAAAGATCTCCATGACTAGGATACTGCAGAGAGATTTTGCATGTTCCAGCTAGATGTTGAAGTCCTGTTCAAGAATCATATTGAAATAAAACAGGATTGGTAGATGATAAAAGGCAATGACTGTATGAAAACAGAGCTGTCAAGATTGTAGATTAATTTGTAAATCACCTCCTCCTCCTCTCCTCTCCCCCAACACCCACAGACACTCATCTCTGTCCAAATAGAATGGATTTGTACATTACATCTGAGTCCTTGCTCCCCCAGCAAGATTAAATCCTGCAGTTGACTTTACAGCTATATTAAAGGAGCATTTTTTTGCTTCCTTGTTGATAGTGTTTTTTGCTCTCTTAATCATAGTTTGCTTACAAAATACATAATCATTATATTCTACAGTGAATCCTGTTTCGGTGATGTGATAAGACACGATATCAAATGCTAAAATTATCCTTATTATTTCTTATTATTTTTGTGAGCAGGTGAACGATTACAGCTATCGTTTAGAATAGTCTAAGCTGTTATCAGTGCCAACAGGCTCTAACCAAGGCTAGAGTAGATTGTCAGTCTGACACAATCTTTTCCATATTGCTTTTGTTTGAAGAGTTTCCTGCGGGAGTCCTGGTAATAGAAGATGCTATATGAAGATTGCACTTTTGAAACAATTTAGTTTGGTATTGTAGCATCGAAATTGGTTACGCTACTATCAGTCAGTTTTCAGATGCAACTTTCTGCTAGGCAAATCAGACACTTCTGCTGAGCACGCAACAAACATTTTATCACTCAATATGCAGCAGATTCTTAAAGCAGACTGTTTTATGTACTTGTAGTCAGTCTGTTGCAGGAAGGGTCTGTACAAGAAATCCTCCTCCGAGGCAAAGATAAAATTAGACTAGTTACAATACAGGTACGAAATCCCAGGAGCCCATCTTAATTCCAGTCAAAACAATTGCAATTTTAGTTCCAAATTATCATCCTTCTAGTCATGTGAGATTGGTTTGGATCCAATCCAGATGGAACAAAAGTCTTTTTGAATTCCACCCTCTTCTGTCAGTGAAATCCTATACAGATGTAATGTTGTTGTTGAAATCCGAAGTGAAGCGAGCTTGGTTCGACTCAGAAGATCATTAAGCGTAGAATGAGAAAAGGACATTTGGCCCATTGCCACATAAAAGCAGGAACCTATTGTTGGTTGGGAAGCATTTTACTGGCATGTGCCATTCACTGGTTATGTGCAAGCATAGGGATGGTACAGATGCCTTGTGACAAGGGATGCCCTCTGGCACTGAAGCTTGTCACAATAGCAGGATGGAACAATGTGACCTTATCCATTATGTCCAATAAAAAGCCCACTTCTTATTCACTTAGCAGGGATACGCAGTGGCAGGGAATGTCATCAGGCACAATTCACCTTCAGATTTACTCACAGTATCTCAGTAAATTTGGAGAAGTTTTGCACCAATTGACTTGGAATGGGAGAATTCTGTCCAAAGTACAGGAAGCGCAATATTGGTGTAAATGGAAAATTACTGTGGAGAAGCCCCAAACTCTCCAATGTATGTCATTTTGGAGGATGATCCTCACATTCTGCACCAAATGATGCCATTCCTTGTGAGCAGATAAAGGGTTTGGATGGACAAAACACACCACGTGATGGGTTGAATAGCTGAGCCACGTGGCACGTTAAGTCCATCTCCTATCCTTATCTGGCCATTAAATTAGGATTTTTTAAAAAACAACTGATAATGGCATTGAGTCACATGTGACTGATAAAGGTTTTCATACTCACATCATAGGCACTGCTATAAAACACAAGTGGATCTGAATAATAACCATAATCCTTGCATTTGATATAGCGCCTTATCACATCTTCAAGACGTCTCAAAGCGCTTCACAGAATTTACTGTAAAGTGAATTGACTGTATATTTTGTGGGCGAAACAAATAAAATTTCTCTTAAGCATGCACTATTGGGAACGTATCCGTAAAGACTTCAGACAGCATGAATTCTTCATCCCTCGATCGTAACTCCAGTAAATCCAGCAGCGTACAATTACATCTCAAAACAGTTTGCTTCATCAAGAATTTACAGTGATTGCTAGTATAGAGCACTTGTTGGGAGTCCTGATGATTCAGCCTTCCATGGGCGAGCTTTAGTGTCAAAGGGAATCAATGGCACAAATAACCTTTTAGCTTTGCATGTAATGTGTACAACATCACCTTAGGAGAAAAATGGATGTAATATAGCGTTAAAATATTAAAGCAGTATCAGCCGAGGGTGATGAAGCGAGGCAACAATCAGATTACTTTTAGAAATGAGCACGAATTAGCAATTTCATTCCTCTGTCAGGGGTAAGTGCCTGAGTCGGTATGGTCTGAAAACCAACCCTTTAAAGTTCTGCCTGAGGGCATGTTATTAGGGATAAGTGCTGGTGTGAATGCTTTGCAGACATTTAAGCTATGCTCATACGTTTTTGAAGAAATGTTTAAATTGGAGGCGATTTTTTTTTCACTCCCCTAATTCCCTGGTACCAATTTCTTTTGAAGTCTGTACTGCTTAAATTCCTCATAAAATAAAAGCCACCTGTGCCCCTATTTATTAACTTGTTGGGGTTTCAAAGACCAAGATTTTTTCTCTATTCCGCAATTAAAGTATTATTTTCTTTAAAGCGAGTTTCGCCTGATGATAACAGCTAGTAAAGCCGTTTCCCACCCCACAACCTGGAACTTGATTGTGGCATCTAAATCTGGCTGCAAAAATGGTGGGATTGCCTTATTTACCAAATACAACAGCGCTTGTAATGTTGAAAATGCTGATGAAATCCAACCACTTTTTAGCTGCTCATCAGTCTCAACATCTCGATTGTCCATGTCCAATATGTCAGGCACTTTAACATTGAACCTGAGGCTCATTAAGGTTATCCCACCAACGGGATAAAACATGCGGCAATTTTTAACTGTTCTTCATAAGGAAACTGAGTAAGGAATCCTTCTGGTAACTGAATATTTGTCACACTGACTCACGCAAACTCCACCCTGAAAGTATTTTGCTTCAGAGGGGAGATTCCGTGAGTTAGAGTGATATGCTTCCAGTCACTTATTAAGAAATCCCATTAGAAATTGCCACATATTAAACCCTTCTGCCGAGCAAGTAAGGAAAGGGTAGAGGTCATTCTATTTGTCATACTTACCCTCCACAAGCTCTATAGTATATAGAGCTCTACGATACAATCTCCTGTGACTCAAGTAACTGCAAACACTGTCGCTAAGATAACGCTCTCTATGAAATTTCTTTCTAAACCCGGAATGTAATTACGTGAAACTCCAGGATATTAATCCAACTTTATGGCACACACTGTTCAACTCCGCCATCATGTAATGTGCAGATGACAAATCCATAGTCCTAGCAGCACACCAGACAACATGTTTTATGGACTATTTGATCATTGGTCCCCGTCCTCATTTTTATAAACCTTCAATCCCATTCTTAAACAAATAGTTATCCAATTCATAATGATGAGAATTTTCAATAGAGCCTTAGCTGTTTTTGCTGAAGTCTCCTTTATATATTTGCTACTCCACAGGGGTCAATTCTTCAATTTGTAGTCTCACTTGAGGCTTGTTAAGCTTTGAGCTCAATTGATCAGTTAAATTGACTTCATACATGCCTCAAAATTTAAATGCTTGGATTTTGCTTCCTTCCAGTCTTATTTAAACGATGAGTTGAATTCTTCAGAACTTCCAAGATGCAAGTTACATTTCAGAACTTCCAAAGTCCTAGTTATATTTGTCTGAATAACTTCAATGTAACGTTGTCTTTTGCAGCAATGGCTCCAATAGCATACATTGGGATCAATAAGAAATGTTTAGTTACTGAATCAAGGGTGCTCAGGGGTGAATTCTTTCATTTCTTTCCATTTGAGACGTATCAAAGTTTTACAGATTCAATAATTGTAAATTTCACAAAATCTACAAAGAAATAGCGAGAGGTAAACCTCAATAATTTCAACATGGTTTTACAAGTGAGTTACATGGGGTCAAACTTTCAATTCGATTCAATGCTTTCTTACAAAAGGCAAATCCAGTCATTGTCATCTGAACCCACAGTTACTGTTTCTTGTGGCCTTTGTGCTCTTTAAATCAACGGCAATACAAGTTGTTGCCGAAAGCTGTAGTGTTTCACGAATGCACATGGTTCTTATAAAGCACTCAGCAAACATTGAGTCTGATCCACAGTACCTGTCAATCGTGTCATTTTTTTTCACGAGAGGCAAACAACAAATGTTGTGTCCTTTGTTATCACGTGCCATTTCGCTGCACACCACATTTGCAGAGCAGAAATCGACGCAATTTGCAAACCGCTTTGGGTATCTCGGTCCTTGTTCTCATTGCATACACAATCTATTGAGTGGCACTCTTTGATCCGATTCCCCAAAAGCCAATTCTCTATTTGAGGAGCGTTACAACTTTCAGTACAAAATATTGCATTCCATACAGTGTACGCAGCTGTGGTAGCTTGATTGCCTCTGGTGTTTTCCATAGTAAATTAATCTGTTCAAATGTTCGACATCTCATAAATGATGAGAGAATTTGGCCACCTTGAACCTTTTGCTCCCTGAAGGAAATTAAGATACGGTTGTGAGGGGTGGGGGGCGAGTGAGGGAGAAGCATTTTTAATGCAAAAATACTTCTTTCTAAACCCAAATAGTTGCAATTTAACAAATCTTACCAGTATCTGGCCACTTGCTGTTAATTTGTTATATCGGATCCCCAGAAGACATGCTCAACTCGCATAGTTTCTGTCAATGAGTGCCTCAAAGCCCAGTTTGGCATCCCTTCGGATCCTGGGTACAAACACTGTGGAGATCCGGTCAGCTTTTAAAACTTCAGTGCTGTGTGAATTTCACAAAAAAGTTGAATTATAACCAGACACAAAAAATTTGCTATTAGCAAAGCACATAAGAGTTTGCTTTAGAATGTTTTTTTTCTTCTAAAATAAATTGCTTTGGGTCATAGTCACACTACTGTGTTCTTTGTACAGCCAGTATGCCCTGAGGCTCTGGAGCACTTTGCCTCAATCCCTCCGCCTTGCCCCCTCCTTAGCCGTCTTCAGATTGGACGTGCAGACTTTTCTCTTTCACCAAACTCCGCCATGAAGGGCGTTATGTAGTTGCAAGTTGGTATTGTTGTTGTTGTTTGTATCGACTAATGTTAGCTGTATACTCTTGGTAAATGTATCCAAATAATAGAAAATCAATTACACACTTAACAAGAGTACAGTGCTGCAAGACTTTCTGTCGAGAGGCAAACCACAGTTTAGTGTAACTCAGTCTCAACCTTTTCATCAAGACCTGCCACCAATTTTCCACGTAGAATAATTTGATAATGTTTGTGGTACTTCCCGATGCTTCCCAGATTCTTTTGAAAGTAGGCCGATTAATAATTTATCGTGAATGGTCCCGTTGACATGTGTCGGTGAAGCTTTTGGAACATTTTTAATCATTCTCTTGATACTTTCAGATTGTCAGCTTTGTTCCAGACTGATGCTGGTGCTCCTTTTAAGTCACACAGTAATGTTCGCTTCCCCCTGTATATTCACACACTATTCACACACACACACACACACACACAGTTTTGGGTTTTAATTCAGTGATCCAGCCCTGGAGAATGTTTTTCCTCTGTGAGACCAGAGGGCAGCCCAGAGTAGATTGAGGATAATGGAGCAGTCTTGTGTGTGAGCACATGCGTTACATACTAAACACACAGGAAGCCCACTGAGCTTGTGTTACATGTTACACCTCGGTACATTTCATGTTCTGAAGTGAAACCCAATATCAATATACTTGTCATTTCGGTTGTAAAAGGATTGTACGATGATATCGTCTTGTAGCAGTTGTAACACTCTGATCTCAGGGTTGAATAAATCACCTTCACCTTGCAGTACAGCTTGTTATTATTAAGATCATAGTGTAAATTAGAAAAAAAAGGTGAATGTGAGGCAATGAATAGAAACAGGTTGCATGAGTCCTCATGCTATGTGCCAAAGGAGGGTTGAAATATCCCCCGAATCTTTCACAGCCCCATCACTGTTCTATAAGTAAGTCACAGTCCTATAAGTAACTGAGGAAACTGTTCTCCTGTTATACAGTAACACAGTATATTCCTAAAGAGTTCAGAAATATGGCTTCTACTTCTACTTTATTTTGCAGTTAGTGATTTAATGAGGTCTTAAAGTAACCCATTTAGATAAATAATTATGTTCGTGCGCTAAGAATAACTTGCAAAGAAGTTGCATCTGTTGACAAATACAGTGAGTGTACAATAGCGTTCAATGTACAATGTTACTTGGGGAGTGGAAATCACATCTGATTTCATTTGCGCTGTGCACAATTTACTGCTTCTTTGCACTTTGAGACGTCTTGAAGACATGATAAGGCACCATATCAAATGCAAGGATTATTATTTCTGCAACAAAACTAATTTCAAAATTATAGCTCTAGGAACTTTTTGTTTTAGAAAAAAAAATTCTGGATGCTTTAAAACTAAGATGGTGGGGAGGCTTGGGGGCTGGAGGGTAAAATTGGATATATGGTTTGGTAATTATTACAATGGTTCAGCCCGAAGCCGTTGGTTTTATGGGACAGTGGTTTAACTCAATCTCCGTCAACACTGATGGTGGCAGTCAGCAGGTTTGGGCCAATCTATTATGTTCAAGTCAAGAGGCTAGGGCTTCACAAACATGGTCAATCATTAGTTATTGATTACTTTAACCTGCAATTCTCTCTGATATAGTCGTCTTGGGACATGCCACATTTCGTACCGATAGGCCTGTTTGGTGTCGAGAGTTGATCTGTTTTTAATTGGACAAGGCAATGCTACATTTCTAAATTACCTACCTGCACGCGATAAATTTGCATTTATACTTTAATGTCACATGGATTCTCATACCCATGTTGAACATTATTATTAAAAAAAATTCCCCAATTACTCATTAAGATAAACAGCTGAAATTAACATGAAAGATTTACATTGAGTCTAATGCCTCAGTTAAACAGTGGGCAGCGATGCTCGTATTTGAGAGGGTGGCCCAGAGTTCACTATCAACTTGTCCACCTCTGTTGGGAATTGATTCAGTGATTCCCACAGGTTGGCGTTACATTTGTGACTTAAGTGCATTGCAATACATGTGCAAAACATTACCGTCCTTTCCCTTTAGGGTACAATGCTTATGTGCTTGTTGTGCATCGGTGTGCGAGAGAACGAACATGTCCTGATGTTATGTTACAACCAGTACATGTCAAACAGTTCTTGGTTCAGGGAAAAAACAGATTCCATCATTGAAAAGGCTGTTATGCTAAATTTCTCATGTCAATTCAATGTTTTGTTGCACGCGCAAAAGCACAAAGGTGAATGCGCCCCAGGAAACAAACAGAAGGTTTCAGCCTGGCATCACACTGCAGACAGACTGCACATACGCGCACTTGCTTTGGCAGTACACAGGAAGGACTAACTTTACCTCGGAATTGCAAGCTCGCAAGCGTTCTTGTGTCAAAGAGTCACCCAAGTGTGTCCTCTCCACCTCCCATCAACGGAGTCCTGTAGCTCAGTGGTTAGAGCACTCGCTTTGCAAGCGAGAGACCTGAGTTCAATTCCCGGCAGAGGGCGAAACCTTGGGCAAGTTTCCTTACTCCACACAGAGCCTAATAATAATCCCTCCAAAACCAAAAACAATAATAAATTGGTCATTTTCAATCTACGACTGTTTGTGGGACATTGCTGTGCGCAATTGGCTGCCGCATTCGCCCACAAATATACAGTCAATTCACTTTACAGTGTGTTCTGTGAAGCGCTTTGGGATGTCCTCCTGACGTGAAAAGCGCTATATCAAATGCAAGGATTATTATTATTATTATTATTATTAACGGTTGCTTTTTCAAACAGTTCTGCCAGGCCAAGGTGTTAAAATGTAAATTTTAGAATTTATTTTAAGAATGTTGGTGGGAACAATTAACCTTTCTGATTTTCTCCCCATTGGCATCTGCTTCTAAGCTAACTCCTTGTCCCCAGCCTCCTCTCCCTGGGCTGCGGCTCCACAGGCACTGGTTTGCAATCCAGTATCCCACCCAAGAAGCCATTGTTCATATGTGACCCATCTCAGTGAGTGTCAGACAGTCACTTGGCTGGAGAGGACGTCACAGCCATGAACCTGACCTCTCCTTAACCAATTGCTCTGCACGCCTACTGCCAGAAGAAGGACCAGGATATGGAGCCCTGAGCTTGTTTTCCCCTCCCTGAGCCTGGGAAGACTGAGGTCAATTTAATGATAATGATTTCCCCATTGCAGCCCCAGCAAAGACAGCTACCCCATCATAATTTGTGATCCATAAGCTACACCGTCATGACTGCCCACCCTCCTCCCCTCGTCATGTTTTCTTTTTCGATTGTTTTAAATTACTACTGAAATTAAAACAAAAATGTAAGACTGTGATGCAGCTTTTATAGGATCTAGCCTTTTAATTGTGTGCGGAACGGCACATGGATTTAGCAGGAAAACAATATTGAGTTAAAAGAAGAATGATGCACAGCGCAGTTTTTGCCTCAGGAGGTAGATTCAAAGCCCATTACTTGACGCGTATCATTTGCTTAATGGATCTCTCTCAATCTTCCTACCTCTCGTGTTTCCAATTACCTCCTTCCATTTTTCATCCCATAGAGTGCATCACCTTTAACAAGGAAGCATTGAGAAACCCAACAAAGCAAGTACCCCATGGCCATTATCAGAGAAAGGTGAGGGACCCAGCTCAGCTCTCTACCCATGCCCCCAAACTACCAAATGAGTTTGATGTGCTTTGCCATAGCATTGCACAGCTGCTCGCGGCCCACACGGGGAAACACTGAACTGCTGAAGGCCACCGAGCCCTTCACTGTTGTAAAGAGTTGGAATATCTCTCAAAGATAATTGGAGGTAGGAGACAAGGCTGCAGTTCTGGGAATTAATTAGCATCATAAACAGATTCTTAAAATGCACAATATTCAGAGTGTGGCTCCTGCTCACCAAACATTTTGCTAATCTGCTAAAACGAATTTCTGTGCAACCATCATTATTCTGCAAGTAACCAAGTGTACTACAATTAACCCCACAAAAAAAACTTGAAAAAAAATCTGTTTCTTGACGAAGCATTTATGAAAAAGGCATCAGTCTCAGTGTCTCTAGTTTCAAGATAGTCTCAATCAATTATTTATGTTCAATGAAAAATACATTCAAGCTGCTTCGCAGATTCCAGTTACAGGATACACGCATTTATAGCAGCTCTTATTAGAGCTACAAGCCTCCATAATTAATTTTTAAAATGCGTTTCATCATTAATCACTGTCTTGTGCCTTGTTAAAATTATTCTGATTGTAATTAAAATCTCATTCCTAATACACTTGTGCGTGTTTGACATCACTGTGAAGAATGAACCAACAAATAATAGTTCGCTTTTAAGGTTGCTTTTTACCATTTACTTTTGTTTAAAAAGCCTACTTGTACATGATTATACATATTTATGATTTGAAATTCCTTCAAAAATAATAATAATAATTTGGTCACTCAATCCACGACTGTTAGCGGGAGACTGCTGTGCGCAATTGGCTGCCGTGTTTCGCCCACAAAATATACAGTCAATTCACTTTACAGTTTTTTTTNCTGTGAAGCGCTTTGAGACGTCTCGAAGACATGATAAGGTGCTATATCAAGTGCAAGCATTATTATTATAAAGTTATAACTCCGATATCTGGGACAAAAAGAGAAGCAACCAGATGAGGACTGTTAAATAATTATGAGGCAGTGCGACTTTGACTGACAAAATGTGGGCAAAGGTGCTTTCAAGATAACATTTACTGCACAAAGTGAGGGTTCCTCAATGTCTGGGATCTTGGAAAAGCCATGTTAAAAAAAGGTAACTGTGTCTAGATGAATAGTACAGAATGCAATGTCAGACAGCGAGTCTGAGGTATAGCAGATCCAAATATGTACATCAGATAAATTGGAAGCACTGATAAGAAATGGAAATTAATGGGCAAGTGAGTATGTTTAAGTAAAGTCTTTTCAATGTGGTTGGTCAGGCTTTAAGGGAGTCACTAATTTATATGCTTCGTGCTTCTAACTTTAGGTACAATACCATACAAAATGACATTTGTATAGCGCCTTTCACGTCAGGAGGACGTCCCAAGGTGCTGGTAAAACAAAATTCTGGTAGAATTACTCCATGTATCTCTGTGTAATAATAGAGGGGACTCGAGACCGACCCTAGAGACTGGGGACCTGAGGGTTATGTTCAGTTATTGAGGTCAGAAGAAAGCCCCTTTTTGTGGCTACTTCGAAATAAAATTAAATACAAATATTGGGCTGATTATTAACGATAGACCTTTGTTTCTATGCTAAGATCCCTGCTTGCTGAAAGGACTGGGTGGCAGAATTGGTTGTCATTTTTTTCCTTTCTGATCAGACCTAGGTTTGAGTTCCCTGAACTAAAACCACATTTAATTTGTCTCCTGATTCCAAGGGCCTGGCTATGTGAAAACACAATTATTTCTGCCCAGTGAGTGTGGGTCATTTGCACAATCTTATTCATCACCCATTAAACAAAACCTGGCACTAAATTGGTGATCTCACCCAGAATGGGCACAAGGTTGTGCAAGATGGAGCTGTCACCCTGGTGCTGCTCTAAGGTTGAGATTTAGACACACTGTAGGTCAAAGCAGAGGAAGATGTTCATATCTGGCACTCAGCATGCCGGCTCAGAGAATTCTTAACTGAGTGTCGAGCGCTCCGTTGAACACTTGTGTTCGAAGACATTGTGTTCTGTGAAGTGTATATTCACTTTTATATAAATGATAAAACTAAAAAGTCTTTGCATCTGATATAGCGGCTTTCACATTGGGAAGACTTCTCGACCCACTTCACGGGATTCGCTGTGAATTATGGTGACTGTATTTTTGTAGGTTAAGGCGTCAGCCGATTTGGGCACAGCAGTGTACAACCAAATTTAGCCAAGGGATCATTAACCAGGACACGGGAAGAAACTTCCTTCTCTTTTCGAATAGTGCTATGGGATCTTTAAAGTCCACCTGAATAAGTAGATGGGGTCTTGGTTTAATGTCTCATCCGAAGGACAGCACCTTCAAACAATGCAGCAAACTTTCAGTACTGCATTGGAGTGTCAGATTATCCTAGACCATACGAGTGGGGCTTGAACCCACAGCTTTCTGACTCAGAGGTAAGAGTTGTACTAACTGAACTGGGCTGAAACCATTTAAACCCACACCCTTGAATAATTCTACCTGCCGTCATACACGTGCATCTATGAAATTGTTCATTTTAAGCCGTGTGTTTCTAACATTGGGAGATCGCAGTTTGCGTGCTAAAGGTTGCTGTCTTTGTGAGAAGCGTTTGCTCAGCTTTTTCTTGTTGGAGAGGGAGAAGAGCTGTCATTTTCTTGCGGTGTCAGCTTGTGCCAGCAATGTGCCTTCGAAACAGCTTTACCACAGTGTGCTGTGTATTTGTGAACGCGCAGGAAAAAGAATTACCCAACGCTTTTCCTTATGAAAACCATTGCCCCGGAAACAGTGAGGAACCTGGGACTTGAAGGAACGTTGCACGTAAATGATGGAATTCAGTGAATCTATTTTTTGTAACTTCGTGATTGTTGATGCATCTTTAGTAGCCTATCTTTGTAGTGTTGCTCCCCGCCCCCCACCCACCAACCGAAGGAGTGGTTGAAGCAGATTGTATAGATGCATTCAAGAGACACCTAGGTGTGTGTATATGTATATATATATATATATGTATATACATATAAAGGAGAGGGAATAGAAAAGGGTATTTGAGTGGGGAGTGGGGGGAGTAAGGAGTAGGTGAAAACTGGAAAGGACGAGTAGGCGATGCATAGCTTTTTCTTCAATCACCAGTTTAATCGACTATCCCTATTGAAAACTCTTAGAAAGTCATTCCACATGCGTGAATTCCCAGTCACTCCACATGAACACACATACACAATTTCTGGGGTTTTATAGCTCGTTCAATGTTGTGTTCCAGGTTTTTTAGAGACATTTTGGCAGGTAGAATGAACCTGCCTCTCTATGTTAATGAGTCCCATGTGTACCTTTACCCGTTCTGACCATCTTGACATGCTCCTGATTGCAGTTTCTGTGAGTTACTACTTTGTTTCACACCAGCAAAGCAGCTGCCATACTCTTCATCAGCAAAGAGATTGTCTTGCGTTGCTTTTAATGCATTCCCCTGCCTCTGTATGTTAACAATAATAATAATCCTTGCATTTGATATCGCGCTTTTCACGTCTTCTAGACGTCTCAAAGCGCTTCAAAGAATAGACTGTAAAGTGAATTGACGTATATTTGTGGGCGAAATGCGGCAGCCAATTGCGCACAGCAGTGTCCCACAAACAGTCGTGAATTGAAATGACCAATTTATTTTTTTGAGGGATTATTATCAGGCATGTAGAGTAAGGAAACTTGCGCATGGTTTCACCCTGCCGGGAATCAAACCCAGGTCTCTCACTTGCAAAGCGAGTGCTCTAACCACTGAGCTACAGGACTACACTTAGCCTTCTCTAGCATTAAAGCTCCTTAATGTTTACCCAAATATTTAGTTAGTCATCTGGGGATCTGTCACAGACCAATCAGTGATCTTTTTGCTCCATATTTTTAATGTGATCGGTGGTTGAGGTACCTCTTTGTTCTGTTCTTGTAGTTCATCTCATTATTATTCATATTGCTGAATAGTGATGTGCAAGTGTCACACTGACGCATGATTATAATGTATTAAGAAACCAGCCCACAGTAAATCTGCTGCCTGTACGATTTGCAAGCTGCAGACAGCATGGACATCACTCTGAATTCAAACACAATATATATTGGGATGGCTTCTCTTCCGTCTGTAAGGGCTTTGCCTTTCAAAGCACTGCTTTCCGCTCTACGCTGCCATTTACAGTGGCAACAGTGGCCAGATTAGGTGTCTGGATGTTTCATGTAATAAAATGATGAGCCAACTCTTGGGATTATTCATAAATTGCCCTGAAGAAACAGTTGCTTGCCATAGACAAAGTGCCATGTTTCCTGGCAGGTGTGTGGAGTCCGCCACATTGTGCTTCAGTGCAAAATGTCCTCATTGCTGCCAAGAGTCTTGTCTTGTGTTCCAGTTTAAGAAGATCCCAATTAGTGCAGTGAGGGATGGGGTGGGGGGACTTAGAAATGAATCACCCATCACCTCGGATTATAGTGAAGAAAATTGCTGCTGAGGAATAAGTGTTTAAATAAAACCTTTTGCTAAACCTGGAGACGTCCTTTTGTGTTCGTCTATCTTGAGATGAATCAATGCTGATGTTTCTGCTCTTGAGAATTGGAGCAGTTTGCTCCACCATGAGCTGACTCATAGCTGTGCTTGCATTTATCTGTTCAGTGTGTGGCATCTTCTCGCAGAGAGTTGCGAGTTGATGGGAATTATAATGGCATTTCTTATGAGGGAATAAGTTAAGAAATAATACAAATTAGCTTACAAGCACTCCAATGCAGCGCTGGGGGTAGTGCTGCATTACTGCAGCTGCCGGCATTTGGATGAGACGTTAAACCAAGGCCCTACCTGCCTGTTCAGGTGGACTGTAAAGATACAATGGCGCTACTCAAAACAGAAGGGAGTTTCTCCTGGTGACCTGGCCAACATTTCCCCCAATAAAATTGGTCTCTCACTTCATGGCTGTTCATGGTACGTTGCTGTGCGACTGGCATGTTTGCCTAAAAAAAAACACAGCCACTACCCTTCGCATCAAATCCTGTGATGTTCTTTGCAATTCCCTCCTGTGAAGCGCACTATGTAAAAGGAAAAAAATCTCATACGGGAATATAGGGATTGTTAGAATGTAAAACTACACTGCGCCCTGGAATGCTTTAAACAGTGCAGGAAAATGGTTAGTTTGGTTCTGTGGTTGTCTGTGTTGCCATTTGACTGAAATAAGTAAAATGCATTGCTGATTTTAGCTGAGAACAGGCATGGCCAATTACACAGGCAGATGCCACATTGTGATACTGCAGCAATAAGACAAATGGTTGCCTTCAGGAATAGAAATGAAAAAATTAGGAAATTAAAGATGATATGAAGCTGTTTGATATCACTGTCAAAGATATAGTACTAGCTGCAGTGTCCCTCATTAACAGTACTCAGCATCCAGTGGTCGAGCCGCCGTCTCAAAGTGATCGATGCAAATAGTAATAATTTTAAAAGTCTCTCGGCAAAATCCACAAAATTGTGCATTACAGCAAATCTATTACCGACCGAGCCTAAAAATCTTCATACATGATTTATATTCCTGGATTCTAGGATTGCAATTAAGATCAACTCAACAGTATTTCAGAATTGTCTTCCCATACGACAGTACTTTTAATGAGGCACTGTGCTGGTGAAATGAGGATTCATCATAGCCTTGAATTTTCTGGGCCAACTTTTGACCTTGGCTTTCAAATGGTGCTGAGCTCTTCTGGAACCAAGTGCCATGATTTCCTCTTCATCAATCGACTCTCACCCACCCCTCTTCCAACCACTACCACTCCCTTTCCAATACACACACACACACACACATTCCAGAACCTTTAGCACCTTTCCTTTTCCCCACCACCACCCCCCAAAAAATAGTATTCAAAAGATCAGTTTGGATGAAGACCATTCAGCCTATTTGATCTTGACCTCCCAAACACCCATCCCACCTGTGCTCTCGTCACAATATTCAAGCTGTATCAACTACCTTTCCCACTGTCCTGTTCCAGCTATTAATTACTCCTAGCTAAAGGAATATATTCTAGTGGCTTGGCCTGAAATTGCCCTTTGCGATGCTGAATCAGTGACCTCCTGCTCTGTGGTTTTGGTGCATCTGAGAATGTTTACTCCCACCCTCTATCCCATTTTAATTCTAGGATACCTATAAGATCCCCTCTGAGATGTCACCTTTCAAGCCTGAAAAGCCGTAGCTAGCTTCTCTAGTCGTTGTTCATAGCTCATTCTTCCAACACTGAACCCTTTTTCTACAGCTTCTCAGGTGGATATTCTTACTGATCTTCAAAGTTTCAATGTAATTGTTAAATAGGGATTCGGCAAATCGAGAGTATGTCAGACTGTCAGAGAGAGAATATCACTGAGATTTACTGAGAGAATGTGACTGAGTTGCACAGGGCTCTGGCTGCCAGTTTTGCTGCAGCCATTCGGGGGAATAAACGTCAACTGTGAATATAAAGAAGAAATATATTCCCCCCCATCTAATTAATGTGTGCACAAATACATGCATATATGCCTCAATATCCATGTACGTTTGCCAGATGTTTCTTAAGGTAACATTTCCGTTCATAAGAAAATATATACGTAATTATGCATTAGGTTACGGATAGTCCTTGTGAAAGCAGAATAATTATAATGTAAAGGTAATGAATAATAATCATTCGCAATGAATATTTGAAGATATTGGCATCTTCTTCCTGGGTTTTCAATTGGTTACTTCCTGTGCTTTGGCGCGAGAACCCGAGACAAGTATACATGTTTTAATACCAAACTATTTAACAGAAGAGAAAGTGGATGTGCCCAATGGTGGTGGTGTTCTAACACCAGATAAACCCTCACCACTAAATTCATTGTCGCTTGATTGAAATGTGACCGTCCCTCAAATGAGTCCAGTTTCATCTGCTTTCCAATATCGTCAGCGAGGCTCGACTTCACAGCCGTTGTTAAGATGCAAAACAATTCTGGGGTTGAATGAAACCAATTCCACTGGGATTTTGCATCTAATCAAAATCCTCCTTTATCTTTAACCATGCTCCTAAATGATTTTTTTTTAAAAAAGCAGCACTACCACAGTGCTAAGTCTCCTTCAGGAGATGTGACAGTGAGTTTGAATTCTATTCTCCATTGACTTCACCTGTAGGCTTGGATTGCCAGTCCCAGTTGGGTAGTGTTAGAGAGGGATAGAACACTGGCCGGTCCAGAGGGAACTCTTTCTGTATTCCAAGCGTGGTCCCTGGTGGGTTAACTAAAGAACAGCCCTATAGACATTTCCATGGGGTGGATTATTCTTACCGTCTTGACGTTGTAGAGACGCAGGGAATGAAAATGAAGCTTATACAATTCGCTATTGTAACAAATTTAGCATTGTTGCAAAGTCTCTTACCTAATATCATTTGACTTTACCCTCGCTTATTGAGTGCATTAACAAAATACACTGAAAATGCACAATATAATAATAGTGTTCGTTAAACTCGAGTGATGACAGTGGGGCTGAGATTGCGTTATTCGCAGATTGGAGTTATTGAGCTATTCACGGTTTGTAGATTGCAAATATCTATTTTCTCGCTTCCTTTTGCTCAGACATTGCCAACTTGTGGTTCACAATTCACCGGGTACCAGTTGCGCAACCTACAAACGTTGTTCTTACGAATGCAGATGTCACGAACTGTGCTTTACCGTGCGATGAAGTTCGGTCTCTTGTGGATATTTCTCTGCATTGTTATTTTCTGACATTAAATGGGGAGATGATCAGTAGCCTGCAAAACTGTATATTTTGGATCACCTGCTGCGAGGACAGTTTTCCACAGCTCTTAAAAAGAAACCAGCTTCTAACATTTCCCCTCATTCCTTTGCTAACAATCTTAACACTGAGTTCCGTGTCGCTGATTCCCCAACGGTATATCCTGTGAAGCGCTTTGAGACGTCTCAACGACGTGATAAGGCATTATATCAAATGCAAGGAATATTATTATTTGATGTTTTGTAATGGAATACTCAGTAAGCACTAAGCCCCTGATATATTCTAGAGCCAGTTATACTATAATGGCCAAAAAGAATGTCACATTTGCAAACCTGAGTTATTCCCATGTTAAAATGTTTTGGTGGGCTGTTAAAAATTGAACATAATAAGCTTATTAACAGCACCAGAGGGTAAATTGAGCTGCAGACTATTTCAGAGATCTTAATGTCAGTATCTAATGCAGTCTAGTATAGCACATTATTTCTGACGCCTATAATATCCTATAAAGAGGGGGGAAATGTGGGTTGCAGAGAGTTGACAATTGCTCTTGTTTAAAGCTGTTTGCTGATCTTTGTGCTCGCTGCACTGTGGTGAGGCAGCAGTATTCTTCAGGATGCAGGGCAAGAGGTGGAGAGCCCTGACGCGTTCTCTATAGGAACAGTTGACACGTAACAAGAAGGTCAAGAGTAAGATTCATTAGCGTACCTGCCACTCAATTTGTACGTGGTTTGGATGGGTGGCTTCAATTTGGCTTCCACTCATTGATTCATCCTGTAGATTGTATTGTGCAGAGCGTTGTAAGAGGTGTCATCTCAGGGAGAGGTAAGCACACTCCGTGCTTATTATTGCAATATTCTCTCCTTCCAAGACCAAGCAAGAAGTAATGCTGCTTGTGTCATCCTGTTGGTGACGGAGCGAGTAAAATAGAGGAGGAAAAAAAGCAAATTTGACGAAAAAGACAGATGGCGAGGGGTGGGATGGATAAGTTGCAACAAGCTAATTTGTCAGCATGTTTTTCACTTCATTCGTATGAAGCTTCCACCCCCTCCCATCCGTTGGGAGATTGGGGTCAAAGGCCACCGCGTTGCTGATGCTACCGAAATGTGAAAGGCTCAGTTTCACTGGCAGGTCAATCGGTTAAGGGTTATGGCTTGTATAGTACGTGCGGTGAGTAAAACACCAACCAAGTCAGGGTTACAAACCATTGTGCTGCTTTCATTGCTCGATGGATATTGAGTAAAAGTGGACGAACTCAACTTGACAGGTCTGATATGATATTTTTAGCTCTGGCACAAAACGAGACTTGCCAGTTATGAAGTGTTTTGCTGCTCAAGGCAGAGGAGCAAAGAATATATAAAACAGCATCCCCGCACCCTCCCACCACAGTGAAAAACAGCCCCGTAGCAATAAGAAATCATCACCACAAGCCAAGGTGTCACAAATTTCACCCCATAAAATTGCAGTGCAGAACAGGGCAATGTGCTCGTTTCTCTTTACAACAAATAACTTTACTTGCGTTTCAAGTAAACTGTCTGCAATGCTGTGAATGTTGTGCTGCTTTTAACTTCAATATGGTAACATACATTCTCACCTTAGATGCCAAAATGATAGTCTGAAAAGCAGATCCAAGTGCAGAAAACTGAAGCGATGAGATTTCAAGGCAAAACTACAACTAAGCTTTTGCTGGGTGTCTGTTACGCTTAAAACTAGTCATTTAAAAATTCTTCTAATGTCTAATTCATCTTTTTAATTTTTAATCTTTTTAATCACTAATCCATGTTCTTCTACGCTTATGCTCTAAATCAATTAACCTGCTATCAGATCCGTTAGCTATTGGATTGAGGAGGTGGCACAGTTTGTAATAAGTAAGATGTGCGAAAGTTGTCAAACTCCATCACTGTAAAGAGCTCCGGGACCCTACCCATGTGAAGAGAGTGCTATATAGATGCAAGTTGTTGTTGTTGTGTTTTAGTGTCATGCTATTTACCGTGTGTGCTTGAAATTCAAAAAGGCTGTCAACAACAACTTATATAACGCCCTCCACGCAGGGTAGGTCTCCAGAGTATTCATGAAATGGCATATTTTTTTAAGAACGTGTTTAAGGTAGTTGGCAAAAAAATAACTTGGTTTTGTGGTCGTGTACACATGTGGCGGTGTGTTGAAGCGGCCCCTGAATAGGACAACTTTCCGTGACCTATGAGCAATCGAGTGATCGACTTTTCGAGTTATGACCTGCTAAAAATATTGGAGCCTACCGATTGAATCATATTTACATTTAATGTATTGATTTTGCTCACTTGCTCAGGCAGTTGACCTTGATGTAGAACTTCACCATGACCACAGCGTAGCTATTCTCCCATATCTGTCACATTGACACGTTTCAAGAGCTGTGCTATCAAACAAGCGCTGATTTTGTAAGGAGCTGAGTTAATGTATCAAAGTATTTTTTTATTTGTGTGATGCTCATTTTATCTTTAGACAACAATAAAATAATAATCAATCAGAATAAAATAAATGGTGACAAATGGTCAACTTCCTATATTGAACTAAATAATAGATTTCACATCTTTAAAACACCCCAACCTCCTACTGAGGTTGGGGTGTTTTAAAGATGTGAAACTGGTCTACTGGTCGGAGAGTTCGTGAATAGGGGCCTACAGTTATAAAATGGAGGAAAGGAGAGTTCGGCAAAATGTTTTCACTCATAGAGAGTTGTTGTGTTGTGGAATGTCCTGGCAAGTAAGATGGGAGAGCCAGAGTAAACTATTGGCTTTAAGAGGGAACCAGATATGTATTAGAATGATGGAGCTTGAACGGGATTGGGGATAAGGGGCATGGCAGTGGGATTGAATGAATAATAATAATAATAATAATCCCTGCTTTTGATATAACACTTGACCACATCATTGAGACATCTCAAAGTACTTCACAGGATATGTTGTGAAGTGAATTGAATACCTTGCTCTGAGAGCCAGTTGCAAACACAGTGTACAGAATAGCCTCATTCTGTTCTGTAAATTTCTATGATTCTATGAATTCTCACAAATACAGAATTTCTTGTTTTCAGCTTAATAGACAAACATCGAATTGGTCCATTTAAGTGTCTGGCCTGACCTCAGTCGTACAGTATATTCCGCTACTGATGGCATGGGATGATTCTGAACTGCTTTCCTGTTCAGTTTCTGGTTGAGTTGAGCATGTTGATAAGAAACTAAGGGAGCAGCACAGCATTGACAACGTAATGTAAGGTATTAATTGAGTAAATGCAAGCCACTCAGTTTTAATCAAAGAACCATGAACTTGTTAGGATCTTCAAAGTGCGTGGCTGGATCTGGAATTCATTCAGTTGATCAATCCTAATTATTGCTAGAGTGCTTTGAGTTATCATCACAGGCAATGAGAACCAGATAGTGGTGTAACATTCCAGCATCCTGCAGTTTTGTGATTGGATTTGTACATCACTGTCAGTTCTAAAACTAGCTAGATTAATGTCCATTCCTCCAGTATTGGTCACTTGAGGAATCTGCTGACCAGACTAAAACCGAGCCACACATCCCGAAGGCACTTAGCTCTGTTCCCATTCTTTGCTGAGGATGATCTCAGCCTCTATAATGTGGGGGGGGGGAGAGAGACAAACTCCAGCGCCTTTAGTGGGGCGTGGAAATTAGCTAGGCTTATTTCTAAATTCCATGTGGAATTTATTGCATTGCAGATAAGGAATAAAAATTGCCTATTCCTGTTTCATACAAGGGTAAGCTATGAGGAACGAGCCTTTCTCTGCTGAGGGTGTGGAGTCACCATTAATTGGGTCCAACCATGTGTAATGACTCAGATGTTACCACAGTTTGAGGCAGTCAAACACGCTGCTGGGAAGAAAATCCTCTTTGAGCTAAGCGTAGTGTCTTTGCTAAAGTCCACTTACAAATGATCACGACAGGAAGAGATAAAGTGAAGGTAACCGCTGCACTTTACGCATGTAAGAAAGACTCAGATTCGGGGATGTAAGGCTTTTAAATGTAAGATCACACTTGTGTCCCTTCTCTTAGTTGCCACCAGGGATTTAATTTCATAATGGAAGCAACCTTCAATCCCACTGAGTCAATAGTTATTTGGCTGGAGGCACGAGGTGAAGGGCAGGTTTTGGAATAGCTGAGTGACCTGATTCCCATCAGATCACGAGAGATATTGGGCGGGGTGTGTGGGGGGGCGGGAACAAGTGGGTGGCGATTTCAAAAAGAAATCCTTAAGAAGGAATTTTAGCGAAAAGGATTCCTTCTGTCACACCGAGCTTCAGGACTCTGCTACGAAAACAAAGTGCCATAGAACGGAGTGTGTCCTGTGTGTCAGTGTCACACATTTATGCTTTATGTGGCAATCCTGGGAGAATTATTAATAATAATAATAATAATCCTTGCATTTGATATAGCACCCCATCAAGTCTCAAAGCGCTTCACAGAGTATATTGAAATTGCTGCATACTGTATTAGATTTGGTTACAGCATTTGATTGGGGAGTTTTGAAGTTGAAATCTTATCGCTTTGGCCTGGCACAACCCCTGTCTTTAACAGCGAATTACGTGATCTTGTGCCAAAGCTGCCACACGGGACATTCTGTGACTTTCATGTGCCAGGACGCACTGTGATGAACAAGCGAGTAAATTTATCTTTTGCATGACATGGAATGATTGAGGAAATTCAACGAAATTCAATTCAATTCAATATTATTCAAGTTGACAATCAACTTGAATAATATTGTAGCTGTCTGGTATATAGAGCAAGTTTTGAAAACGTTTTCTGGTGCGCAAATAGATCCAATAAATCTCCAAGCTGTTGATAAGACTGTACAGTCGAATTCAAGATCCTCATCCTCACCTACAAGGCCATTCACGGCCTTGCTCCCTCCTACCTCTCCAACCTAATATCCCCCTACTTACCTGCCTGTACCCTCCGTTCCTCTGGCTCCGGTCTGCTCCACATCGCCTGCCCTAACCTCCCTACCATCGGTGGCCGGGCCTTCAGCCTCTCAGCCCTTAGGCTCTGGAACTCCATCCCTCAATGCCTTCGCTGCTTCCTCTCTTTCCTCCTTCAAGGCCGGTCTCAAGACCTTTCTCTTCGACCGTGCCTTCAGCTCCCCTCTCGACTCTCTACCCCCTCCTCGCTCCCTCCCTTCCCTCCCCCTGACCATTTCCCCCCTGCTCGGGTCCCAACCCAACTGTCCAGCGCCTTGGGACGTCCTCCCGACGTGAAAGGCGCTCTATAAATGAAATCTTGTTGTTGTTGTACAGTGGCATGTTCCGTAGAACTCCAACACAATGCGTCACTTAGTGGTGGTTAGTGGCAGAGGCAGAATCTCACTGGTTTGGAGGTAAGGCATCGTGTAGAGCCCAAGAGTCTGCACAGAGTGAGTGAGGGAGGGAGAATTTGAAAGCGCCTCTATTTGCGTTCACACACAAGCCGGATGAAACCCCTTTAGCACGGCGTGCCATCGTACAGTTATCCTGGCAGCTGGGTGCTCTGTAGGACCAGTCTGGGCACACTGCCCTCTGATTTACTGTTGACGTCTGTGTAGGATCACGGAGCTTCCGTGCACAGCCGCTCTGTGTCAGACATCAGCTTGGGAATTTACCACTTTAGGAATTGCATCTCCCCCACCCCACCCCACCCCACCCCACCACCCATCAGCACAAACTAACCCTACAATGCTCACCTTCAGTCACTATAATTTATTCTGTATCCTGTGAAGTGCTTTGGGACATCCTTCTGGCGCTATCAAAATGCAAGGATGATTATTATTATTATTAACCCAGAACTTATTCATGTAAATTCTCACTTAACGCAACTCTTATCTAAATGGCTTCCATCCATGTAATAGTCCTTCATGGAGAAGAAAGTGCTTGGGTCTTGGATGCAGAGAAATAAGAGATTTAAAAATGTTGACCAATGGCACGGTTTAGAGACGTGTTGACGGCAGTAAGGCAAATTGATTTGGGAATAGAGTGGCAGAGGGCAGGAGGGACACAGTGATTGAAAACAAGTGTACAAGTGTTAGGTCACTGTCAAAAATCCAGTGTGATCCCATTTTCCTATCAATCACTGCCTTCGCACAAAGGAGAAAGTATGCAATTGGGAAAAGCCCAATTACCCAACCCGTTCTTTCTACACAGTATGCACTGTTTGCCCTATGCATTTCATCTGCTGAAGGAAATGTTCTGTAAAATATCTCCCTGACCTTAAAGGTAATGAAGTGAAACTAAAGACCATCTATCCATGTACAGTATATGCCTCCATTATTCCTCTCTGGCCTCACGCTTTCCATCAATGACATTTCAATGGTTGAAGAGTCCAGCAGCACAGGAACGAACCATCATACTCCTCAGAATATTCGATTAACTTTGTCTTTTCGTTTCTCTGTAACCTTCAGTCTTATTCCTAATGAGATAGTTGACCAGCTCATTTTATTTTTTAAAAAAGTTGATTGACAGCGTATTTTTCCTTCGACGAAGGCCCGATAAAAGGTTACGACTTTCTTGTGAGTTGCAGATTTCTGTGCACAGCCAGTGGATTGTTCCCTTTTCAAATGTGGTGAAATATCACATGCAGTGATTCTTACACACACAATGCAATTTGCAGTTATATATCGTGGCTTTTATGTCAGGAGGATGACTCAAGTGTGAGTTTGATTAAAATGGACAACTTCCGGACAATTAGATGGCCACCACTAGTCATTTTGTGCTTGGAGCAGCAAAGAAGAAGTGATATCGGTGGTAGCCTGATGATCTGTAGGTGTAGGTGATGCGTAGGGAAAGCATTGAAAAGCTAGATCGTTGCAATGAACTCAGTTATTGTGTCTCACTATAACCTGGGTTGGGATTTTATGGATATGATGAGGCTCCACTGGCTAGACTACACAGTGGTATACCTATATGTGAATTAAATGTTGGCTGATCTTTATGTATCTTCCTGGGGTTTTATGAATACAGTTTGATGTCATTTGACGCTCTTGATGTGTCTACAACCTAGAATATGTGGGACATTGCTGTGCGGAAATTGGCCACCACATTTGCCCACGAAATGCACATCCACTGCACTATGCAGTATATCCTGTGAAGCGCTTTGGGACGTCCTCCCAATGTAAAAGACGCTATACCCAAATGAAGCATTATTATTGAACTTGATGCTTAGCATTATTCTATGGTTCAGAGCTGACTAATTTATCAGCGGGTGAAATGCCGATAGATTAAACAGCTATTCCCAAGATGCAGTGTTCAATAATACACAGTAATATGGCTACATTGTTCCAGGGGATATACAATTCGTCACGAAACAATGGAAGGAACGGTTTGAAAAAGAGAGTTTGCAAGTTGGGAAGTGTGGGCAGATCTGTCGTGTATACTGCTGTTTTGCAAAAGGGTTCCCGTGGAAACCAAGGCTGGGAATTTTGCTAATCACCTCAGTTACATCAGCAACCTTCTGTTATTCCTCAGGCAATACCCGGTAACATGGCCCAGACTTCTCTTCCAGAAAGTCCTTCTGTTTGTGCCATTTTGGTCATCTCTGCAGTGTTGCTCTCTGCCCCACCTATCTTCTGAGAGAAGCCACAATTACTTGACATATTTTTGGAGTGCACCATGATGGCGCGAGATGCAGGAACACTGTAGGACTCTGATGGATTTTATTTTGTAGTCAGCCAAGCTCAGTTGGCAGCACTCTCGCCTTTGAGTCAGATAATTGTGGGTTCAAGTCCCATGTCTCACATTGGAACTTTGAGATTATGGCCGAGGCTGACACTGCAGTTGTCAGAGGGGCCGTTCTACAGATGAGATTGTTGAAACGAGATCCTGTCTGCCTGTTCAGGATCTGTTCAAGGTCCCGTGATACTATTCTGAAAAAGAAGGAGTTTCTCCCAGTGTCCTGGCCAAGAATCTGCCAAATAAAAAAATGGCCATTCACTTCATGACTGTTTGTGAGACTTTGCTGTGCTCAAATTGGCTGCCGTGTTCGCTGGCAAATACATAGTCATTACACTTTACAGAAAATCCTGTAAAGCACCTCAAGCAATAATTGTTTTGCCGATGAGATAAGGCACTATGTCAAATGCAGGGATTATTATTATAGTCTGTCAAAAAAAAGTTTAACTTTGCCAGTTTATACATTAAAAGGGAATTGTTGCTCGAGGAGTAGTCTTGAAGAATATGGGGAATTAGAAATTGGGGATAAATGAAATAAAAGCCAATTGAGAAAAGCAGTGACATCCACATCATCTCCCTTTGGTGCCCAAAATGTCCATTTCTTGCCAGACTTTTTGCTGGTTTGTAAAATGAGAAGTGCACAACAAATTGAATTGTTAGCTTGGCAAAGGCTCTCTTTCTTTCTAAAACAAAACAAAAAGAAAGCTGAAGTAGTACCAGTATTTAGAGGCTACTTTGTAAAACCATGTGCACTTGCAAACGTTTGTTGTAAGATAAGAGTGTTACAGATAAGTGGATTTAAAATGCAGTTGTATTTTATTCACGATTGATTGTGACTTTCCTGGTACCAGCGTAGAATTTGACACCGTCCCCACAACCACGTTCTGATTCCATTAAAGGAGGGCAACCTTCCACCTCTCTCCCCCACCTGAGAGGGGGGAACGTGGTATCAAGACATGCGTAAGGAATGGGCATCAGAGCAGAACTAAATAAAAAGACCTAAATACAGTAGACAGCTTTCCTGGGTAAAAAAAAATAAAGGCGTCTACCTAAAACCTGAGCTAAACTAAACACTTAACTGTGTTTTATTTTTGCTGCTGTGTCAGGCTAGCCTCTGGCACCTGATTAACTTCAACCAGCGCTGACAGGGCACAGTGTTTGGAATCCACCTTTCCTGGGGGATTCAGGAACTGAGCTCGACAGAACGAGCTCACACTGCTGCGGTCCTGCTGCCTCACAGGGAGCAGCAGAAAAATGCAACGCATATTTTGTTACGTTTCACAATAAAGCACGTTCGCCCACAAATATACAGTCAATTCACTTTACAGTGTGTTCTGTGAAGCGCTTTGGGACGTCCTCCTGACGTGAAAAGCGCTATATCAAATGCAAGGATTATTGTTATTTTTATTATGTATTTCACTTTCATTATTCCAAGAAATGGTTTCATTTAAACAACCCCTCCTCTCCTCCCTTCCTTTATTTTTTATTATTTGCTCCACCTTCTCGGCAGCCGGTCTGTGAGACCCATCAGGCCGAATGACGCACAGTCTGTTGACCCCTTCGCATCTGTGCCTGTCCCACAGGCAGCCTGCAAAATGGGGTCAGGCTGCAGGTGGGAGGGGATGCGGAGCCTGCTTCTCTGCTCGGGTGGAGAACCGTGACTGGGGCAGTGGGAGCCTTTGCATTCAATCAGAAAGCAAACAGATCATCTACCATGCAGCTGACATTCTCTGTGGTAGACAGTGCAGTGCTGGTTGCTGCCTGCCAGTACAATCGGTTGAGCAATGTACGACCTGTTTAGGAGCCAGAAGAAGCTGTACAGCATCAGCGCCCGTATTGCGAGGCTAATTTTCTTTTAATAAAACAATGTGTTTGATAGTGTATTGCAGAAGATAAGCGGATTTAAATTGCAGTTGTATTTTATTCACTATTGAACATGACTTTCCTGGTACCAGCGCAGAATTTGCCCCCCTTCCCTCTTTAAAGGAGAGCAACATCCCACTTCTCTCTCTTCTTCCTCCCCCCACCCTGACTGAACAGAGTCAAATTTACCATAACATTCAATGGGTCCGTGACTTATGCTCTGAGAGGCTACCCTGTGTGAGTTTAGCCTCGCAGAGCACAAGTCATGGACTGTATAAACAACTCACATTCTAATTTAAACACTTTAAGCACAACTGGAGTTCGCAAGAAACAATTCTGGAATAAATCTGCAATGGTGAAGGTGGGGTAATGCAGCACATGGAAGGGTTAAGCATGAATCACTGCTGAAAGCCTCATCTGTCTTACGGGTGTGAGGAATAGAAATGAAACAAAAACCTCAGGGCGACGTCTTCCTGAGATGCGGCAGGTCTGAAGCAGAATTTCTAGTTTATTTCTAACTTGATTTTCGCTTCCAAAGTACTGCCCCTTCCCACCCCACATTGCTTGGGTTTCTGCACTGACTCTGTGAAACACAGACATAATCCCTCATGCAGGTGCTACCCAACTGCAAGTTGTTGCTGAAACGTTAAAACACAGAGCTCTTGGATGTCTGCTGGTAGAATGTCTGTAAATCCCCACAATTTCCAACACAAATGCTGTTTGTACACCTAGGTTATTTGCAGATTGTAATGGTACCCTGGCATAAGAGAATGTTACTGAATCTTGCACTGCTATTTATCCTGAAAACTACCTGTACAGTAATCGGTCAAGTGCAGTGCCTTTTTTTGTAACCAATTGTAACTACTACTTTGCACTCAAAGTCCATACCCACAAATAGTAGGATATTATCCATAATTTTGTACCTCGTCTGTTCTCTGGAAAAGTCGAGTTAAATGACAGATTAAGCTGAAGGAAATTGGAGAAGTGCTCAAACAGGCAGCACTTTAGTGTTCTCTTTCCAAATCAATTTATGAAATGTTGTCTTTATTGAGGTCTGTAGAGTGGAAGGAAACGCAAGGAATTTCACCACACAGATTCTATCCTGGCATCAGATATTGAGCATGTTTGGGCTCAAGTGTTCACTAAATACACTACTGGGACGGTGGGGTTAGATGGTTCCGAGCACATATTGCAGCAAATTCATTGATGTGGATTAAAGACTGTTCTGCTCTGCTCGCTAAATATATAGAGCATTTGGTTCCTGTGTGTCTATAAATAGCTAATGTATTTTTAAGTTTAAAAAATATTCTAAATGCACAATTCTACGATAAACCTGCATAACCACAGGGCAAATTTCCTAAATTTACCAAACTGCAGTATGAGCACAAGCCGTATCAACCCTTATGTGATCAGCGTCTCTCTATAAAACAATGTTGATGGCATTTCATTTGACAAATCACTCATTATCATTTCACCCCAAATTTTTGGTTCCAGATCTGTCAAGGAAGTACAGACTGCAAGATAGCAGCTCCCAATAAAGTTAATGCAACTAAATTGATACACTGGGGCAATTTACTCATAAGAATTGACTCTCAGATAACTTGCTTTGAACTCAACTATCCTTTAATAAACGAACATTTGTCAGATCAATTATTAACAACAAACCTGAGGCACTGCCCACATGGACAGTATTTTAAGCATTGTCTACATCACACTGCAGTAGTTACAAAGCACTGAGTAAAAGTGTCACCACACCATGAGTTACAGCGCGGACACCAATAAATGTCAGTATTTATTTGCAATTAACTTTTTTTAATATCTTGTTATTAGCAGCGCAATTATGTTTTTTTTAAAAAATTAAATTCCAATTTGCATAACCAGGAAATCACACCTGTCTTCCGTAATAATAATCCTCCCATTTGAAATCGTGCTATCATGCGAGAGCACATCTCAAAGTGCTTCACTTGTAAAGGTTAAAGTGGAGTGACTGAATATTTTAGAGTTAGATTTTGTAGTTAAACATTCAAAGTTAGATACAGACATGAGGGGGAAGAGAAGAGTATGAGAGGGGGAAAGGAGTGGGTGGAGGCTCATGGAGTTGAAATGCAAGTTGTTGTATACAGACTGGCACGGACTGGTTGGGCTAGTTGGCCTGTTTCTGTGCTGTATAGTTTGTAAATTTGTAAACTCTGCAAGTTCAAAGAAAGCATCAGTGTCTGCCATCTTCGATGAATGAAAATCCTTTGAACTTTTTGGGGGGCCAAAATTGTTCTTGAGTGAATACTGTGGACGCACAATTCTAGATTGCTCCAACATTTTCCTCCCAACCAAACAAAGGCAATTCAAGGGCTATTGTGTGAAACAATCCTGAGATTACATTCCACCGCAGACCCAGTTTTAGTACAGGTGAGGATTGGTTAGTAAGGTTTCGAGACTAAGATTACTCTTTCACCCGAGGCTCACAGAAGCACCTATGTATATCGTACATGGTATACTATGTGACATAGAGTATGGATATCTATGTCCCACACTTACTGTCTTCATTGTCTCAGTGAGTTTGCCAAATTAGTGCTAAATTGCAGGAGTGTCCTGGGCACTAATACTTATTGGAAACTGGGAAAATAATTGTCAAATTAATTGCGGCTGGGAGGAAGGAGCATCTCTCCTTCAGTACGTTGGATTCAAGTCCATGCCCAGTGTAAAATAATCCAATATTCAGAGATAATAATACTACTAAAAATAATCCTTGCATTTGATTTAACACCTTATCACGTCGTTGAGACATCTCAAAGCGATTCACAGGTGTAAGGTGCCTACCAGCCACCCACCACCGCAAGAATTCACTATTTTATGTTCCGACTTCATCTGATAGAGTTGACTGAAACGTGTGCTCTATGGTGGGAGGCGTTGGGGCTGGCACAGTATTCTGCACAATAATGGGCAGAATGATTCACAGGATGAGGTTACCTTGGTAATGAGATTTCAGGTCGCAGTAAAGGAGGAGGTGAAGCAGCCGCTGTTACATATTGGACTGAAATATCTGGAAATAAATAAGATTTTGATTTAGTTTATTGACTACTGCCCTGTATTGTGTTCTCTTTTACCTGGATGTTTCCCTAAATGAAGGCAAGTGATCAGTCAGCCTCACATGTTAGTGATGAGGTATTACGTGATATTCTTATAAAGCATTTTCTATTTTTTAAAAAAAAGATGATCAAAGGTGATTAAAGAGTAGTAAATCATCATTTTCTAGATGGTGTTAACGTGGAGCTTGGATTCCAGATCTGTGTTAGATTACGTGAGCCTGTTGATAATGTGGAGACTAGTGTGCGTCTGGGAGTGTTCTACAGGTCTTTTACACACTCGAGGAGCTTTGATGGTATCATAAACCATTATGTTATATGACGTACAGACTCATTGGAACCTGCCGAGTGTGTGAAAGCTTTCAGCCCGTTCACAGCCATAATCTTTGTAGCCTCTTTTTTAAATTAGTGAGCACTCTCGTTCTGCTACTGAAATTTGTGTTTTACCATTAACCAGTAATTTTCCTATTAACGTCATTTTTACTCTCAAGTGTTTTACTGTCTGGGTCGAAATTTTGTATCTGTAAGAATTATAATTTTGACAGGCTTGTAATAGACCTTAGCAACTCTTGTACTAGATTATCGAAGGAAGTTACCGCATGATGAGAGAAATCCTTCACTGTCTAGAGTAATGGAATGACTTAACAAGGGGTAACAACTTGCTTAGTTATTAGCACCCAGATAACAAATATCCAGGTACAAATTATTTAAAAATCACATAACAGTAACATTGGGTGCCCCAGTATGTCACATTGCTACATTACTATTCCAGTGATTCAATATGAGCAGAGGCCAATTAATAATGGAGACACACACATACACATATAGTAGACAGACAAAGCAGGCTGCCCTCATACAATAAGATAACGTGCTATTGTGCCCTAGCAAATTAAAACCCATTGTGTGGAGGTCTTTGAGAGTGTTCAATGTGCTGAGGTATTACATTAAATACCAGGTTTATGATGCCAGGAAAGGAACAATGATTAATGTAGGATATTAGACAATGTGCAGGGTGACCAAAAGGTCGTAAAACCATTACAATGTCTAATAAGTCTTAAAAAATTATGATTTGTTTTTAGATAAGGTAGATAGCACAATTTTTTGGTTATCCTGTATTAATGAGTCTTGTCTGTTTGTCTGCATTATTCTTATGGAAATACTGTATTGCACAGCTCGGCTGTTTGAAAGGATTTCTTAGGTGATACTGATTACAAGTAGCTCAGAGGATACATTGAAATCATCTTGGGAAAGCAGCGAATGAAAAGATTCAGAGCAGGTTAGGATGCAGAATGGAACAGCGTCATGCTGGATCAACAGACTAAACCTTGTTTTTTTTCTCCTCTCTTTTCAGATTACAGCGATAAATTGAATTTAAGACAACAAACATCCAATAAATTATGAATGTTGAACAAGATGACATTGCATCCACAGCAGATGATGATAGGTCCAAAGTTTAACAGGGCCATACTCGACCCCTTGTTTGTGCTGCTGTTGGCTCTTCAACTACTGGTGGTGGCTGGTCTGGTCAGAGCTCAGACCTGCCCGTCTGTGTGCTCCTGTAGTAACCAGTTCAGCAAAGTGATCTGTACCCGGCGTAATCTGCGAGAGGTGCCAGATAGCATCTCCATCAACACGCGCTACCTGAACCTGCAAGAAAACGGGATCCAGGTCATCAAATCCGACAGCTTTAAGCATTTAAGGCACCTGGAGATTTTGCAGTTAAGTAAGAACCACATCAGACAGATTGAGGTCGGGGCCTTCAACGGCCTGACAAACCTCAACACCCTGGAGCTATTTGACAACCGCCTTTCCACCATCCCCAGTGGAGCTTTTGAATACCTATCGAAACTGAAAGAGCTATGGTTGAGGAATAATCCGATTGAGAGCATACCGTCGTACGCTTTCAGTAGAGTCCCTTCGCTTAGAAGATTAGATTTAGGCGAACTAAAAAGGCTGGAGTACATCTCGGACAGAGCCTTTGATAGCCTTTCTAACTTGAGGTATCTGAACCTTGGAATGTGTAACCTACGCGATATCCCAAGCCTCATGACTCTGCTGAAGCTGGAGGAGCTGGAGCTATCGGGGAACCGTCTCTCTCAGATCCGACCGGGCTCCTTCCAGGGCTTGACAAACCTGCAGAAACTGTGGATGATGCACGCTCAGATTCAGGTGATCGAGAGGAATGCCTTTGACGACCTCCAGTCCCTGATCGAGCTGAACCTGGCGCACAATAACCTGACTTTGCTGCCTCATGACCTCTTCACCCCACTCCACCACCTCGAGCGGGTCCACCTGCATCACAATCCGTGGAGTTGCAACTGTGATATTCTGTGGCTTAGCTGGTGGCTAAAGGAGATAGTGCCGTCCAATACGACATGCTGTGCTCGCTGCCACACACCCCCTAACTTAAAAGGCAGCTACATCGGAGAACTGGACCAGAACAAATTCAACTGCTACGCGCCGGTTATCGTCGAGGCTCCTACGGACCTTAATCTGACTGAAGGGATGGCCGCAGAGTTGAAGTGCCGGGCTTCGACCTCCATGACCTCAGTGAGTTGGATTACTCCAAACGGCACAATAATGACTCACGGAGCCTACAAAGTGCGGATCTCTGTGCTTAACGACGGCACATTAAATTTTACTAATGTGACGGTCCAGGACACGGGGCTGTACACGTGTATGGTGAGTAATTCTGCAGGGAACACCACGGCTTCAGCCACACTAAACGTGACGGCGACGGAAAATAGCACGTTCACTTACTTCACCACGGTCACAGTGGAGTCCATGGAGCCGTCGATACAGGTACACACGAGCGACGACAAGTTCAGACCCACGCCTTTCAGCGACTGGGAAACGACCTTTGTGACCACCTCCCTGACTCCTCGGAGCACAAAGATGACAGAGAAGACGGCCACAGTGGCCATCACTGACGCGGGAGACAACGTCATGCCCGGCCTGGATGAGGTGATGAAAACCACCAAGATCATTATCGGGTGTTTTGTAGCCATCACGCTGATGGCGGCAGTGATGTTGATCATTTTTTACAAAATGCGCAAGCAACACCACCACCAGAATCACCACGCTCCCATCAGGACCATCGAGATCATCAACGTGGACGAAGAGATCGCACGAGGTACTGCCGTGGAGAGTCACCTGACGATGCCCGCCATAGAGCACGAGGATATGAACCATTATAACTCGTACAAAGCACCGTTCAACCATACAGTAAACACGATAAACTCAATACACAGCTCTGTGCATGAACCATTATTGATGCGAGTGAACTCTAAGGACAATGTGCAAGAGACACAGATCTAACAAAACAAAAAAGGATTATATAAAAAAAAACACAAAGAACACACAAATTTACAAATGACAAACAGGACAAGGCTGACTCTACTGTTTAAAAGAAGTGTCTTTAAAGAGGTTTATTTATTAAAAAATAATTCTATTGTGATCTAAAACAGAGACAATTATGTGTATTCTAAACACCGATTTGACATACAATGCTGCGCCCATTAATTTAGTCATCGCCATGTTTTTCATAGGAGATTTTGATTCTCTGAGGGATTGTTCCGATATTTTGTAAGGATTCTGTTTCACATGGGGTTTTTATGGTGAATTCTAGTGGTGAGATTCAGTCTGTTTTGTCTCATTCTGTTATTTCATGAGCTCTTACAACTGGTTATGACAGGGAATGCAGTATTAGAGGTAGATTTATATTAAATCTTTTATTTTCCATGTACCATCTTGTTCTATATTTACAAACCAAACCATTCTGTGAAGATTGCTTTACATGTAAAAAAAAACATACAAAAAAAAATCACATACCCATGATCTTTTAAACAAGTCTAGACTCAGAATTTGTAGTTCAAATACTAAATAAGATTATAAATAAACTATTGTTGGTTTTCAGTACTTTCAAATATCTAAATTAATGATTCTGAAGTCAAAGTTTGACAACCTATTTGCAATTTTCTGTAACATATTAACCTGACTGCGAAGAGAATGAACAGTCAGGATTTTGATAGTGCAAATCTAATTTACTCAATAAGGTAGCTGGTTTTTGGTTTTCATATTGTTACGAGTAATGTGCCACAGAGTATGTTGATATGGCAGCTCTTTATTCTAGTGCAACAACTGCTGTGTTCAAAAAGGAATATGCAAACGATTTTGTTTTCCTCTTAATGCTTATACAAAATTTAATGTTGGATGCCCAATGTGGTGATGCTCTCGGCAGCTCAAAAGTTCTCAACCGTTCGAACAAGAAAAAGACACAAGACTTCCCTCCCAAGAAAACGTGCTGACGTGCAAAGACCGGTTTACTCTCCAGTGCTGCTTGTTATTACCATTGAAAATTCAGAAGCAGTTGTCTCAGTTGGTCAAGCTGTTGTCTTTAGATCAGAAGATTGTGGGCTCAACCTTCCTACCAGTAGTTGAGTGACCCATTGTATGGTGCTAAGGGTACTGCAATGTTAGAAGCACTGACCTTTGGATGTGATTTTAAGTCTCGTCATCTGTCCTGGTTTGCCAAAGGTGGCATTGTTCCAATCGGAGAGACTAGGGGTTATCATGGTTTCCTGAACAATATTTCCCTTAGAAAAAATGTCAAGATTCCTTGTTTCTCCCAGGCATCCTTAGGCAATCCTGATTAAATATCTTACTAGAAATATAATGACCCAAGCTCATTTTGTTCATTGGCAAGTGAATTCAAATCACCTAGCTCCAAGGTGGAATGTACATATAAATAGAACCACATACAGTTTGTGCAAAGATGTGCTTAAAAGGCAACGTTACCGCAGTCAGTGAGTATAAAATAAAAGACCAGTTTCCCAACCTATCTACCAGTTTTAAGGTTCAGTAAAAAAAAAAATTGAAGTTTTGAAAGAGTGCATCAGGAAATATTCAGAACGAAATAGTCTCTCTTTGCCCTTTTTTAAAGAAGATCAGGAAATACACGAAGCTTTAGGTTCCTCAGAATAATCATGCCAGCAGGCCGAGAGTTTTCCTGTTCAGAGCATGAAAAGCCAGCATGAGAGTGGAAGGAAATGATGATCAAGAGCTTTCCCCTATGTATTGTTCTGAGTGCACAGGAAGCCAGTCCCCGTGACCATAACAGTTAATAGTATTGCACTGGCAGAATGAACAGTGCATTTATTGTGAACGCTCAAACTTTGAGAGTAAATTTGCGGAGAATTCATGGTGAATTCAACAATACGTTTAATCAAGAAAATGGTGTAACACCTTCATAAAACAGTCGGGTTCCTCAACCAGTTATGAAACCGTACAGGGTGACCACAATAAGTCCAGACACACATATGATCCAATACATTTTGACATGAGAAATGCTTGGAACCAATTGGCCTGTGGTTTCATGGTCTTGATTGCATAGTTCCCATTTACTCCAAAATCGCAATGGGTTACGGGTGTCAGTTAGGACCATTCTGAACATATATTTTTTTAAAATTAAATGACTTCTTTAATCGACTGTGTGCTGATTCATTTTATTTTTGGGGGGACAGGATTGGTAAGAGTTGGAAAGTGGGACTCAAAAGATAGGATTTGGCTTTGTTACGAGGTCTGGTGGCAAAGCTTTAGAATGAGGAATGCAAACAAAGCTGAGGGTTTCAGTGTTTGTTATACCTGTATTCTCTGCATATACCGCACAGAAATATTGTGCTTACCCCCATCAGGAAGGAAGGGCTCCTGATCTCAGTTTCTCCCCAACTCATCCCTCCCTCTTTAAATTCTTTCCTATATTTCCAGAGAGATGGATTGTCACTGGACATCTGTGGAAGCAAAATGTCTCACATTGCAATGCAACGAAGAACATAATGTAAATTGAAAGGATCGGGCACTCAGCAATATAAAATACTAATAATGTGTGAGTGAAACACAAAGAGAGAAAGAATCCAGAAGACATGTGCCTTGTATTCATCTAGGCGTCATGCATCATACTGTCAGGCTACCACTTTGTCTCTGTGATGTTCTCCTTACATTAAAAGGTGCTATATTAGTGGAATTTGTTGTTGTTGATGGGGTTTGTAGCACAAGAAAGCAGTCGGTTCATGGATGTAATAAACATGTGGTAAAGAGCTTGCCAAATAGCTTTCCAGTATAACAACCTGTCTTAAAACATCACTCTGCAAACAAAGATTTACTAAAGGTGGTGATGTACACACTGCACAATTGGATCGTATAGGGTGTAAGAATCTAGAATGGGGCAATGTCATTTGAAAGAGAGGATTGGTCAAACCCTAGAAGTGGCTTAAGGTACAAAGAAATGATGCTCAGAACATACTGCCATGAACACAGATTAAAAATCAATTGATCAACTGTGCTTGTTTCAAACGTGCAGAAGAATTCATCAATAAGCAGGGCCTTAAAAGTTCCGAAGACTATTGGAAAAGGGGTGTAAAATGAGAACCATAACTGCTTGTTGAAAGAAGTATCAAGTGAAAGAAGTGGTGAAAATGGGATGTGTAAACTCAGTTGGAAGGATTATCATGTTCTTGTGGATTGCAAATAGCCTTATCTGCTTTGTCAGCAGTAGTGCATTCACATTGCTTCTTTGAACGTTTTGGGTTGAGCTAAAGTCAGAATCAGTGGTTCGGGGTTAATCTTGCCAAGTCAGTGGCCAATTCATGTATGTAAAAATATCAGAGAATTCCCTGGACATCGACTATTTGGCATCAAAAGAAATGCTGTCATCTTTCCATGACTGGACTCCACCATCAGTTATTCTCTTCAGTTTGTTGAGAGGACAATGCTTTTTTTTTTGGAAGGGGAAGTGGGGAGGGGAGTTTCTAACTTACAATAGCGTTTTTCACCCTGAATAAAGTACTAAGATGGTGCTGAAAGCTTCAGGTTACTCTGTTCAGTTAGGGCGTAACAGCAGAGTCAACAGTGTTGCTTTGTTGCGTGTGGTGTACAGCGAGCAGGTAAGTTTGAAATTAAACCAACTCAAGAGTCAGTTGCCTGGGACACACAAGGTCAATATCAAACCATAGGGAACCATAAAGAGTGTGTGGGCTGACGATACGGAAACAGCTCAATGTGATGTAAAAAAAAATGAGTCTCTACTTGAACATATACTGCGAATTTCCAGCAGGTATCACAGGAGGAGAAGCTGCTGTAGATAAATAAATGGCAAACCAAGTTCCTTAAACTGGCATCACTTGATGCCAGCAGCGATCTGATGACCAAGCTATCGGCCATTTTCCTTTTCCATGTATCGGCCGACATTTTGAAGCGCTTTTTCGGATTTTCTGGGCTAGTAAATATCAGGGGCCGCACTCCAAGCACCTTATACATGGTTCTGTCATATTTGATTACTCAGGATAATCGTGCAGTGTCAACAATTTGTGAAGGACTATCCTGCTCCACAGGGGTTAACTTTTTACACCTACTTCCTCGAAACAGACATGAGAAGCCATTAATACGGTGGCCCCTGCCCTCAAAAGGTTTTTTTTTCTTTACACACACACAAAACATCGTTTTTGTTTTAAAACACCACTATACTGGATGGTTTCAGGGTTTTTAATCTCCAGCCTTCTCAAAATGCTTCACAGGACTTCACTGTGAAGTGAAATGTACCAAGCGTTGACAAATGCAACAGTCAATTTGTGAACAGAACATGAAGGAGAAGGGATCAGGGGTTTGGGAGAAGCTGTTCTGTATAAACACTGGCATGGACTAGATGGCTAATCGGTCTGTTTCAGTGCGGTAGATGCTGTGTAATTTTATATGAAGTATAGGAAACTTTTAGAAGGAAAGTTAGCTATAACACACAAACACACACAATGTTCAGGAGGGTTGATAAACTATACAAAAGTGCACATGGACTTCACGCTAAAACATTTTTAAATCTTAGTATGAAACCAGAGGGAATGCGACATTTAATAAAGCAGACATTGATTAAGAACCAGGTAGAAATGAAACAACAGTGTTATTTTGAAGCAAACAAATTGTGCGATTCAAACACAACCACAAGATGAGCTCCTAAATTCACCAAAAGTTTGATTTTCTAAATAAAATGGATAAATAGAGCACGACACTCATTTATAACTGAGCAGAGCTTTTGTTGTATTAAAAACTATGAATAAATACATTGTAGAAAAGGTACATCTCAAAGTGTAATCTTGTACCATCACATCGAGCCTTTCCAGGGTTTACAAAACCTGATGGACACATTTGCACACATAGAGTGTGTGAGTGTAAATTAATTGGGAAGAGTTAAGTAGTGACTCTTTAAAAGACATGGTGTATAAGTGGAAGGTTTAAAAGCAATCCATTCCATTCCTTGTCTCACCACCACCAATGGAATTGATTGCTCCCATCCCAGGTCAATGTAAAATGGAAACTAATTCCCAGCATCGCTTGTACCCCGTTGCCTAACACATGGCAGGTTTGCATCAGAACCTGATAGCTCCAGTGTGATAGAAAAGTGGAGGCATCAAGCAACAACTAAATAAAAGAAGAAATGGCAAAGTAAAGGGAGGGAGGAGATCAGACCTAAATCTCTTGATTCCAGTTCGGGTGCAAACCCTTAACTGTCCAGCGCCTTGGGACATCCTTCCGATGTGAAAAGTGCTACATACAAGTGTAATTTTTGTTGTTGGTGTAAAGTTGGCCTCAATCATAATGTAATACATTTGGATTTCCCAGGCTATAAAATGATGTTGACAATATTAGGAAATATATGATTGTTCAATGACTGGGCTAGGAAGACCACAGAGATGAAAGGTTGTCTCAGAGCAAGATTAAGCTGTGGCCCAATTGTGACCTTGAAAGTCTTTGGAGGAAAGGGGTGAAGAAAATTAATAAGCCAGTGAGTCTGGTAAGTGACTGTCTATTTATGTGGTGTTAACTTTTACACTTTGACGGCAATAACTATTAAAAAATATATTTTCAATGTGACCTGTGATTTTGTACTTTTTGGACATTACCTGCCTTGCTCTGACGATACACAAACAATTCTTCTGATTGAACACAAAACACTAATATGTAGCCTTTTTCTTTACACAGATGAAACAGAACTTCCTGGAGTACAGAGAACTGCAAAGAAATATTATTCCCAGAATCCGAGTTGCACATCCAACCCATTCAAGCACCAACTGAGGCCAGAGCCACCACATTACAAGAAGTCACTACCTAAGGAGCTTGGAGCTTGAGTAAAGATCACAAAGTACACAACTTGGCTATTTCTAAATACATTTATTAAGGATTCCTTAATAAAGAAAGTTGAAGGACAATAACCCAAACTGCACCATCTCCACTATTTAGGTAATCCAATTTTGGATTGGGTTGACGTAGCATGATATGCAGAGCACACCTCCGCTGCTTGGTTTCATTATTAAGGAATCCTGGTAGAAATTGCCGGACATTTTCAGTGCAATGGAGAAGACACCCGAGAGATGTTTAAAATGATGAGGGGTCTTGATGAGTCAGTGGGGAGAAATTGATTCCTCTGATCATTGATTCAGTGACCACTGGGCATCCATTTACAATGATTAACAAAAGGGGAAGATCCAAAAGATTTTTTCTTTTAAACACAGTGTTGTTAGGATATGGAATGCGTTGTTTGGAATAATCCCAACCCCAAGCTCGGATGCAAAATCTTGACTGTCCAGCGCCTTGGGTCATCCTCCCAACATGAGAAGTACTATATGCGTGTAATTTGTTGTTGGTTAAGGCAGCATCATACATTAGTTTTCAAGAGAGAATTAGATAGATGTCTAAAGAGGTATGAGTTGCACGGGTATCGCAGGTTTATAAGACTGAATGGATTTCTCTTTCAAAGAGCCGCACAAATACCACAAACCAAAAGACCTTCTTCTGTGCTATAAAATTCTAACGGTTTGCCACATGCCTGGCCTGATGAGCTCAGTGTTCTTTAATGAAGGCTCCTTGAACTGATAGACGAGGAAGGTTTTTATTATTAAATCATCATCAATATTTCATATTTGGGAGATTGTTGGACAAGACACCAGGAGAAAGTTCAATTATAGGTGCAGTTTGCCATCAATGTGGCAGCCAGTCTGCACACAGCAATGTAGCACAAAACAGCCAGGAATTGAATGTTCAATTTTATCTGGGGGATTATTAGCCAGGGTAATATTAAAGATGTGTTGTTAATGCGATCACAATTTTCTTTTTTAAACAAATACCTTCCTCCAAAGCAAGATGTGTGTGTTATAATCCCACTCTTTTGTAAAAGCTGTGGTTAAATTTAATTTGATTTGGCTTGAAGACAGTTGTTGAAAAGCACCAGAAGCTACTAGGTAAGATCTTTTCTGCATTTAGTAAAATCAATAGAAATGTAAAATGTGAAGTGAGTCACATTGCAAGCTGACAAAGGTTATTTTTCACCATCCTCTTCAAGTGCTTCATTATTTCAAAATAAACTGCAGCATTTCTCTTATTAGGCTTAATTACCCTCACGTTGACAGGCTTCACATTAAAAAGGGCACCAACATTATTGATTTCCCCCAAACTATAAAAGATATTAAATATTTATAACGTGTCTGGTCTCTGAACTGGAACACCACTTACCTTTATGTGGAGTGTGAAATTACAGCAAAATGTATTTTGTGTTGCAAGCGCATAATGCACTGCTTCCCCTGGCAGTGTGCTAAGGGCTTGAGCTCATAGACTAGGCTGACACACCAATGTAGTGCACTTTCTGGAGAAGTCTGTTCTGTCAGAAATGTCTGCTTTTTGGAGCAGACGTTAAACTGAAATTTCAGCTGCCTGTTCAGGTGAATGTTAAAGATGCGCAATTTTCAATTGTCAATCAAGAGTGACATTTTATTCTAACCTTACAGCGTAGGAAAAGAAGGATAAGTATTTTTATAACATTACATCGAAACATTTCTTGTGCATTTCAAAGGTAATTGCTGTCAAGCGTGGCTGCTGTATTTGTAGCCAAACATGGCAGCCATTTGTACATGCGTGGAATTTTTAATATAGCAAATGGGACTTCAGTTTATTGTCTAAACCAAAGGACAGGACAACAACAACAACAACAACAACTTGCATTTGTATAGCGCTCTCCACGCTGGGCGGTGTCTCAGAGCGCTTAACAATGCGGAGGCGAGCCAGGGGAAGGGGGATGGTGACTGTAGGCGTGGTCAAAGAGTAAAGCAGATTACATACACTAAATGTAATGTGGATTACAGTTAAAACTCAGAATAGCAGTGTAATACAATCATTTTGGAAGAAGTTAAAAGCACAGTCGTTTGTTCAAGAAACTCGTGGCCTGTTGTAGATGTCCTTCAGTGCCAGTAAAAGCTTGATGACTGGTGTGCACAGTGCAGTAATGATTGGCAGGCTATAGTACTGAAAATAAAAGGAGACATTGTGGACTTTTACTAGGACCTTTGATAACGCAGCACTCTGTTGGAATATAAACCCTAGACTAATGATCATAAGTCCCAATGCAGAACTCAACCCACAACCTCTGAACAGATTTGAACGTGCTTACAACAGAGCCAAGCTGACACCTCAGCACAAGTCATCATAAATTGTATTAAAATGTCTTCCAATAAAAATCACCTTTGTTCAATGTCTTAGGAATACCCACACTGCAGCAGATAGTCATTTTGAAAGGTCAGAGTCTAAAATGTATGTTCTTTCTAAAAAAAAAATTCCATCTTAATGAAATATAGTGTTGTAGCATTTCTTGCATTAAAAAATATAAAACAACAATACAGATTTTTAAAGAGAGAATCTTACCGTCAGAATCACTTTGAAGTCAACCAAGCGAAAAGGAATTTGAGATTGTTTGGTTTTTTGAGGTGGGGGGGAAGAAATAGTTTAACAAGTTCACTCCAGTGACATGGAGAGGGGACAAATGGATTTGAGGAAATGATGAGCTCAATGGTAACAGAGACTGTTTTACTTTACTCGGAGGGGAATCAACAACTGGAACAGGTTGCCAGGCAGGGCTGGTTGAGACCGGGAAACTGGACTCATTTTAAAAAAAAGCACCTTGATTCTGTTCTTGAGGATGAGAATGGGACCGTCTGACTAAATTAACATGCACACAGCTGACGCAAGTTGGGTTAACGATGATATTAAATGATGTGACATTTCTCATCCTGTTCTTCACTCGTGTTCAGTCGGTGTTGAGGTTGATTCAAAATCTTTTGCAATGAACTGATTTTCAGAATAGCTTTCGAATAGTGAGACTCATTTTTGATGTGTATCCATAAATAGCATCTTCTGTTTAAGTTCTGCATTTGTATTCCCAAAGATTAATTTTGTTTGGCAGTTTGCAGAAATTGCAGTGCCCCATAAGTGAGAATGGGGGCAGCTATTAAGTGGGATACTTCAGTTCTGCTTCTCCAGGGTATTGTATTTGGACCTGGACCCATGAGACAGTGTTCAGTGAATAATGGTTCTTAGAAAATTTGGCGATATTTTTTCTGAGTTTACAAAGCTCCTGACTATTGACAAAACATACACATTTGATGCAAAATCTGATTTGTAAAGTACACAAAATTATGTCCTACTGAAATCTAATTTCTGTTAGTGGATTATTACTAGTGATTGGATCTCACGTGGATGAGTGTGTATGCCTCTGGAAGCTTGGTATCATTTCAGTTTGGTTCGATGGTATCCTTTTCAGTGACTGCAAGACTCTGTTTGCCAATTTCATTGTTTCTCATCAGAAACTCCGAGCTGCAGTTAGACTCGAATAAATGACAAAACTTTGAGGTGACGTTCGGTCCCTTTTTAAGCCGCAACTTTGAAAAGAAACAAAATATCCAAAGATAAACCCTCAGAGGAATCAAAACCAGACTCTGGACTCAGTGATGAAAATCTTTCCGTACAGAGTGTGTACATCAACTACATTTCCTTTCCTTGATTGTCTATCTGTCCAGAACTGGTGGAGTTCAACATCTCACCCACAAAATACACAGTCAATTCACTTTACAATACGTTCGGTGCAGTGCTTTGAGATGTCTCGATGACATGATAAGGTGCTATATCAAATGCAAGGATTATTATTATCTCAGTAATCCCACATTCTCCTGGCAGTCAGATCAAATTCTGGGCAGCCACCACCATAGACTTCTGAATGTGGTCTCACTTCAGGATGTACCCAAATGAATGACATCTCATCTTGTTGTCCTATTCAATAGGTTGTTGTCTTATTCAATAGCTTTTTTTCGTTATTTCACAATGCCCATGCTGAAATAGCGGTGTAAATAAAGATATGTCCACAGACACAGCACCAAAAATGCAGTCACATCACACAAAATTTTCATCTGATTTTTTTTAGGTTAGAAAAATGACACACAAATACTCATTAAAATGTATTTCTCTGGGTTGATAATACACTATCATAGTTACAAATAGACTGGATCATGGACACTCCTGTGATATAACAAATATCCACTCATGAGGCTGACTGTAATCCATTCATCACTTTGTCGCTTATGAGTTATCTGGTCGGCTGTGCTTGGGGAAATATTTATCATGTCAAACTGTGATGTGTTCTCTCCTCCTCCTGCAACTCTCTTTGTTATGTGCAGCACTTTGATAAATACATTCAAAAAAACAATAGGGAAGTTACTCCTGCAATCTCGCCGTCATTCCATTATGTAATATCGATGCTGAAGACTGCCTGCCGTAGGCGCAAAGGTTTAACGCGACATTTCAGGGGAGTAGTATTCAAAGAAATTTTAAAAGATGCAATATTCGCACGACTGGGAGCATGTTTCACACACCAGTGGATTGTCAGTGTAGCATAAGCCTATTATAAACAGGTCATTTCCCACACCTGGTGAAAGCACTGTTTCAATCAGTTTCAAACTTTGCAAAGTAATCCCTGGACTTCAGTTCCTACCCAACCCAAGTCCAGTGTAACTTTCTGCAGATTTTGACAGATTAATTTGTAGCGCAAACCCATGGGACTTCATGGAGTTTTGGAACCGATTTCAAACACACAATGATATATAACAGCAACATAAAGAGCTTCTGAGATGCAGCTTCTACATAAAACATTTACATTACACTATTATTTTCATGTGGATCTGACTGTGGGTAGTAACATTTTTAATGAAGAGGTCTTTTTAAGAAAGAATAATTGGTGCAAACAGTACAAAGCATTCCAAATAGTATTGGAGCTAAAGTTTTCCTGGATAGATGCACCATTTCAAATGCTAGGGTGAACACGAGATTAGAATAAATTTCTAATTTTAGTGGTGTTAAAACCATTAAAATTTAAGTGAGTGTTTTCGGTGTATGGAATTCTCCTGGTTCTTCAGCTGTAAATGTGTTGCTATTTTTCTATTGGGAAGACGTTTTTTCGGTCATTGTGTGCAGATTAAGATATGTAATGCCATGTAGAGGAGAGCTGTCTTGAGACATGGTTTGATCAACATTAGGAATTATTTAATATAAATGTACACATTGGGTGTGTACAGATAGAATTTTAAATGTCTTTTACAGTGAACGGTAAACCTCCAATATGCTCATTTTTTGATCGACAATTTTTAAAAATGGCAAATAGTAAAGCAGTGCTGCTTATTGCATTTGGAACTAATTCACTTAATTTGGAACATTTCACTTGACTGAAACAATCCTCCTTCCATTGCTCTCCACACACAATACAGGGATTGAGCACACTGAAATGTAACTTCCTCAAAAGAAACGTAAAAATGAAAAAAAAACCTGCACAGCCCATTTTCCTTGAATAAATTTGAGTTACGAATACATTTGATTAGGTTTAAATAATCAAACAAAAAAAGTGTGTACAATATGAGCGAGCAATTAATATTTATGAGTTGGGTTTGAATGGCAGCCCATTGTACAGCAGCTGCAAGGCTGATCTATGGTAATATGGTCCCAAACCTGGAACACATTCCTCTATCCAATGAACCTTGTCCTTCATCACACATTCAAAATGGCAATCTTGATGAAGTGCCATCAATACTGATTTCTATATGAGTGTCATTAAATTGAAGTAGATGGTCCAGAAATAATAGCACTGCTATTTTTTACTTAATGTCTCCTTTCGAAATAGCTACTGTGGTCCAGACTGAGATTGGAATATATTACACAGAAATAAACAGAATTAAAAGGACACAAAAACAGTCCATTCGATCCAACAAGTCCATGCCAGTGTTTATACTCCACACAGGTCTCCACTCTCCCCCACAACCCCCTCTACTAAACCCCTCTCTTCCCTTCTCCCTCATGTATGCATCACATTTCCTCTTAAATCCATTGGTGAATATCGTAGACTACTCCAAGGATACAACTCATGGCATTAGTTATACATTTTATAACGTTAATAATCTTAATATACCACACACGAATAAAGTGTTTGTTGAGAGCACTAAGCAATGTAAGCAATATCCATTGAGACTTGGTGACAGCTATTTTGTGAGTATATGAGGTTAGTCCTTCACACCCTTTGCAGGGCGACCTCAAACTCTGCAGCCATGACACTGTTTGAATTTCTAGTACTGATTAATATGGTAAAGAAGTTCATCGATTCAATTGAACATCAAGAATTTCCAGGCATCGCCTGGAAACTGCAAGATGTTATGTCTGGAATAAATGAATATCGCATCGGGGTTACAGATTTTACAGCTATTCCTCTTACAATACAGCAGTGAGTCATTGATGCTTTAGTTAGAAGGCTATTCTCACCAAATGTAACTCGCTGATGAAAAGCAGCAAGAGGACAGCATGTTTATCGAATATAATCCACCTGCTTGAATTTGAAACTTTCATGTCAGTAGCACATCTCAAAGCGCTTAGCAGGAGTTACTTTAAGTAATAATAATAATCCTTGCATTTGATATAGCACCTTATCATGTCCTTGAGATGTCTCAAAGCGCTTCACAAAATATATTGTAAAGTGGATTGTATTTTGTGGGCGAAATATGACCAAGCCTTCAGTTCCTACACCCCGAACTGCTGGAACTCCTCCTCTATCACTCCATTTCCTCTCATTCCTCAGGTTTGTTTTGTTTAAAGTGCAGTGACTGTGTATTTTGTAGGCAAATGCTTACGTGCTTTCCCAATATGGGAAAAGAGTGCTTCAGTTCACCCACCTCATCTCTCGTCTTATTTCAAAAATGCAATCCCTGCTGGTGAAACTTTGTAAGGACATGAAACCGTTCATAATGTATCAATAAATTGAAGAAATAGGTTTTGTGCATTAAGCTGCATTGTCAGATGTTGTTAATGCAAGTATTTATACCAGCAGAGGTTTCTCCTCCGTTAGATGAAGGAAATTTGATGTTAACCTGTCCTGGATTGGTAGTTACTGTATGTAGATAGAATAGTATCTGATTAGAAATGGAACTACTATCATTCAACGAGGAAGGGAGGGAGAGATGACTGTAAGCATGGTAGGTTTTTGGATGGGATTTCAAGACAGATGGAGTGGGAGAGATATGGAGGTCGATGCAGAGAATGAAGCCTGGTTTTATAACACTAAACTACAAGCTTGTAAACCGCGTGCAGTATTTTGACCATTTACAGTGCAAACCCCACTACAGCTTGAGATACTTCAGCTTGAATGGCAAACATATTCGCTGCAAAAAAAGTTAATGAATTCAAACTGTGTTGGCTTTAACATGCACAGTCAATTAGAGCTGTCAACTGCCAAGTGAAACTGTCCCACAAAAAAATTTTCTTAATTGAATTCAAGCCCTGATCGGGAATCATTTTTCCACTGTTACTAATTAATCTAAAATAGGAACGCAGCAGTAAATTGTTCTTTTGCTGTGGCTGCATTTCTAGCTCATGATCTAATACCTATGAGATATGGTTTTGAAACCGAGAGGTACCACATCGACTGCAATGTAAAAAACTTCAGCCCAGTTTCTCCTCATCACTCTTTTTTTAATGTGTATTTATTTATTTTTAACCATCGTCGAGTAAGATCATTAACAGTGCTGGAGGAATGCTGCATTGTCAGAGGCACCGTCTATCCGATGAGGATAGGGATTAGAGAGCCTAGTTAATGCAGTAATAGATGAATTTAGGGAAAGAGCCAAGGATTTATCCTGATTCTAACAATCTGAGACATTACCAAGCAAAGCTTTTCAGCAGACTTAGGAATGATCAACGTGACTGGAGAATTGACATCGCTGTCGATTAAAATAATTCTTTTAATTGATATTAGGTTGAAACTCCCTTTCCTTTGTGCAATGATGCCATGGGATCTTTAACATCCATCTGAACAGGCAAGTGCTCAGGTGTGCCTTAAACGGACAACCTTTAGAGGTGAGAATGCTACCAACTGAGCCTGACTGACACCTTATTATTTGTGGGACAGTTTCAGTTGGTAGTTGCCAGCTCTAATTGTTTGCGCATGTTAAAGCCAACACAGTTTGAATTCATTAATTTTGCCATTCAAGTTTCAATCTAAAGCTGCAATTGCCTGTACTGTAAATGGTCAAAATACGGTGAGCCGTGTACAAGGTAGTAGTTCAGTGTTGCAGTACATACAGTACATTTCTTAAAGGACCCAAACACTGATATCAGAATGGGCTGAATCACATTTGTGTGTGCTTGAAAGAACAAACCTTGAGTGATGGTTTCACCGGTTGGAGTGTAGATCTTAAGCAGCAACTATTTACCCCTCTGCCTCTGCAAGCGCGGTGTACTTACGTGTGTTCACAAACCTTTTCGGGGGGGAAGTGACCAGTGAGATCAACGTAAATAGTCCAGACAAAATATTCATTCGCACTTGACCATTTTGGTAAAATTTTGTTGACGTTATGTTTTTTCTAGATTGGGACTATTAGAGGTGAGAATCTGACAGAGGGAAAATCCTGATTTCACTGTTGAGTTAGAGAAAAGAATAATAATTTTAACAGTGGCGTTGGAGCTGGTTCGATGAGATACAATTGCTTCATTCCCAATGTTACATGTTAACTCCCAAGCTTACGAAACAAGCATCATTTGTGACAGTCAACTTATTTGATGCCCTGTATCAAAGCTGTGGTCCAATTGTACAGTTGAAACATTCCTAAATGTAAACATATTACAGCGTAAGCATGATTCAGTTGAGTAAGCCAAAATGTAATGGGTCAGGTGGTCGTTTCACCCTCTCATGGCTATACACTGTTTTTAGCCTTAGTCAATCCAATGCTCTGAGGGATTAACAACAAATCTCGATTTAAATGAAGAGCCAGATGTACCCATGAGCATGATGGTTTGATTAGATTAATTTAGGCCTTGCCCTTGAAAGCTTATATCTGGCACCCTTAACTAAATCAACTGAGATATTAGCATCATCTGGAGAGAAGTATTGAAACCTCATGCGATTTTACACATCTCCTTAGTTAACATTAGTAATATGATGAAGCATCTGTGTAAGCAAGCCTGCAGCTGTTAACCCGTGGCCTGTTAATCAAGGACCTCTACCATGTTATTCAAATGCATTTTCAGTGAACTAAAGGTTAATTGTCAGGCGATGCATAGTATCCATTGGGATCTAGGCCAGAGGGAGTTTTGATATGTTGTGTGGAGGAATCTGCATCAGACAACTGTTCTTCAGAGAAGCTACAAAGGTTTGAGAGAAGAAGGGCAGGACATTACCTTCAGAATGAGAAACTGAACTGAAACTTTACGAAATCATTTGCTTTTCAGTACATGTTTGGTCTTTCAAATACCTTGCAGTGTCTTGCAGTAATAATTATCCTTTTATTCCAAAGTAAATTGAACCAGACTGACAGATGGAACCAAAGCGTTTACACATGCTTTACACATGGAGCATGATACACATGTGTTTATGCAGAGTTTACACAATTAACATCAGAGTTAATGACAGAATTTTTCACTGTTTCAGATAAATGATGCCTGGTATAAGCCTCCTGAGGATTGTCTGTAACTTGTTTCGCTGTATGCTCTTCTATACCTCAACACAATGGATCTTGTGGTTTGGCTCCCAAGTACACAAATCATTTGTCAAATATACAGAAATATTCACAGGCAAGTTTTGCAAATGTGCTCAATCCTATCAAAGCAGATTTATGCTATGAAATATTAGTTGCTCGGCAATGTATAAAAGAGGCATTGATTAAGCATCGTAATTATTTGTAATGGAAAAAGGAGTAAAATGCATTAAATGATTAATCTAATTATCCAGCTTCAAAGGAAAACATTATTTTGGCTACTAGAAAATGATTTTTAAACCTAGTTTCATCGGAACTTAATTAAAATCGTAGGGGAAAGCTCTGTACTTTGGTCAAAAATGACAACAAATTTATAGTTCCTAATGTGTGGAAATAAAATGGTCATTAGTTAAAAATAATGAAAATGTAAATGGGGGAAAACCATCAAATCTATTACTTTTCCTCATATAAAATTCACTACATTAAATTTGTATTTCCATTACCACTATAGAAATGCTAGAGTCAACAAATGTTGGGATCATATAAATGGGGGGAGCAATTATGATAGCATTTTTTATCACTAGACCCAGTACAAACAGATGCTGAGGGTCTGCTTCGAAATGGCTGGGTCCTCAATCTGGGCTGAGTTTACTGATCTGAATTAACAGTGGTAGTGAAAGTTGGTTTCAGTGTTTTCATTACTATTCATTTGTAAAAATGTTATGCTCACATGATTTCCATTGCGCACTGGGGGAACATGACTGAGGTTATGAACTCACCACTCTCCACTCGAGGAATAATGGGCGAAGAAAACTATACGTTGTCATTCTGACGAGCAACATGTTACATGCACATATAATCTTGATGCACTAAACCCAGGAATTAATACACTGAAGTTGATGTCTGATGAATATGCACAAAAATGACCTTGTGGAAAGAAAAATGAGAGCTCTGCATCCATATAACAGTGGTGTTAAAGCAATCCTCAGTCTATAATTCTGCAAACAATGCAGTCTAGCAGTTTTCTATCATTACTATTTTGCCTTTAGCCTGATTTTCATGCACTTAAGATTTAAGGAATGATTATTAGCGAAAAAAAATACCTCCTCATTGTAGTGAGGCTATATGTCTATTACTATTATAAAAGGACCAGCCACCAGTAATTGTCGGTTAGGTGGTTAAACTCTAGTCTGGTAGAAATATTTAGCAGTTATACTGAACTGCAGGACAATTGAATTGAGTCACCTTCTCTTAAATGTCTCCCTTTTCTCTCTTTGATAAACTCAAGGACATATGAGGTGATTTGTTTCATGTGTTATATAACCATGATTGTATTTGACTGAGATAACAAATTGCTTGAAGCTATTGCAATATTAATGTACATTTGATTTGTTAAGCAGAGAAGGTGCCCAGCAGGAATCTGACCACAGTGAATCCATATTGAAGTAGGTATGTTCACATTGAATGTAATTGCCACTAATTCAAAGCTGTACTGAGATCTGAAGTTTTTGACTGACAGAAGATCCTAAGCATTCCTAAAGTATAAAATAAATATTTGTTTTCCAAAACAACCCCCGATAAAATGGGACAGCCATATATATTTAATGTCAATTCACTTTACAGTATATTCTGTGAAGCGATTTGAGACGTCTAGAAAACGTAAAAAACGTCATATCAAATGCAAGGATTATTATTATTATTATAAAGCAAATCAACAATCATTATCATTATAATCCTTGCATCTGATACAGTGCCATTCACATCAGGCGGATGTCTCAAAACCGTTCATAGAATATACTGTAAAGCTTAGTGATTGCGTATTTGTAGCAGCAATATTTTGCATCTAAATAGCATCTTTCATGTAGGGAAAACATCCCGAAGTGCTTTACAGTGATGGAGCGGAGACCCGAGCTGGGAGGGAAATAAGAGGGGGAAGGAGGAATGTGACTGAAGGTAGAGTCGTGGAGATGTTTTTTTTAGATGTGTTTTAGCAAGCAGAGAGGGAGGGGTCGGAGCTGTTGCTTGTATAGCATCGGGTGAACATGAACCAGGAAACACAGAGAACAATGATCCGTGCAGAGACCTTGAGTGTCTGAAGATTCATCTTTGTCAAAAGGACTGCAGTCAGCAGCCAAATGCAATGCTATGATGATGGGACTTAACAAGACTCCTTTAACATTATTATATTAGTTTGATCTCTTGGGTTTTCCTGACACTCCATGTTTCCTGTACAACATTTTTTCAAAGATGTAAAATAAATATATGTGAAAATAATTGATAGTCTGAGTGTTTTTTATGAGTGTTCAACAATGCGATGAGCCCTTCAGAGCTTTTGATTCCTAAATAAAGGCAGAAAAGTTATTCTAAATTAAATAGCTCAGTGTAGTCTCCAATTTTTCTGGAATTCACATAATTTATGTTTCAGGTTGTCTATTAGTTCCTGTTTTCTTTAGCTATGTGTAATATTCGTTCTATTTATCCCACACCAAACTCTGTGACCCCATCACCCCCACTCTCGCCCGACTCCACTGGCTCCCTATCCTTCAGAGGATCCAGTTCAAGATCCTGGTCCTCACATACAGAGCCCTCCATGGCCTCGCCCCACCCTACCTCTGCGACCTCCTATCGCCCTACCAACCCGCCCCTTCCCTCCGCTCAGCCGGCTCTGGCCTGCTCCATGTCCCCCGATCCACCTGCCCCACCATTAGTGGGAGAGCCTTCAGCCACTCTGCCCCCAACATCTGAAATTCCATCCCCCAGTCACTCCTCCTCGCCCCCTCCTTAGCCTCCTTCAAGTCCCGCCTCAAGACACTCTTCTTTGACCATGCCATTGGCCACCCCCCTTCCCCTCCCCTCCCTTCTCCCCCCTGACCCCAGCTCGGGTGTGAAATGCTGTACTCTGTCCAGCGCCTTGGGACGTCCTCCCGACATGAAAGGCGCTATACAAATGTAATCTTCTTGTTGTTGTTATTTCCCAACGACTGTTTGTGGGACACTGCTGTGCGCAATTGGCTGAGATTTTTGCCACAAAATATACAGTCAATTCACTTTATAGTATGTTCTATGAAGCTCTTTGGGAAGTCTTGATGAAGTGGTATCAAATGTGCACACACAAAACAAACATATTGTTCAGCGAGCACTGCTGTAGTTGTGTATGTTAATGGTCGCAGGTCTTGGTAAAGGTATAGTTCCACTGCTCTCCAATTGTTGTTCCAGTGCAGCAGGAATTATTCTGGTGCAGCTTTAAAGTCAATGCGTTTATTTTTCTGAGTGGGACAAATGACTATTGATTACTACATATTACCGCTTTCGCGTTGAGGAAAAATGTTGATTGTAGCTGTCAATCGTTGTTAGGCAATGTGACTTGCATGTAAATGAACACCAATTGGCACTTAGTATGTGTAACGGAGTTAAAACTCCTTGCTAATGTTAGGATTGTATGGAGGTAATTGTCTATTACCGGAAGATGTACTTTAAAAGAATCTGCCCTTTCTCAAAAATATGTAGCACCAAGTAAGTATCAGAGGGCTCATGTTCAGAAGTGTTACAAAGCCATTTGAAACTTACAAAGATGTTGTAAATCACATTGGAATCTGTTGTTCCTGAACCCTCTCGAGTGCAAAGTATCCCAGAAGATGTCTGCAAAGACATTGAGTCAATGAACTTAGATCAAAGGGTGGAAACCCATCTACTTTTAGCCTTGACATTGACCATATGTCCAGATGATTTATGCTGAACAGCAAATATGACTGTAGGATGGAGATTCTGCTGTTAACCTCTCTTGATGTCCTAGTTCCATTATATTGCAAATTCTCATTCTAGCTCAGTACCCGCTACACTACCTGTGCTAAACAATGTGCAATTGCTGTAAATGTTGCCCTTCAGCGATAATCACAGAATATTCACCATTAAAACTACACAACACAGTCGCCAGTGTGGTGTATTTAAATATTTCTCAACAGTTGATTTGGAGTCTGGCTTGTAAAGGCCGTTGTTGGTGTAATAGCAAAACAATTCAGGTCAAAACAGATTGAATGGACCTACCGCGAAGCCACCGGTCCAGCAGGAAAACTCATTTGTTGCTACCTCAAGGCTGGAAACGCCTCATTGTGAGGTGGTAGAGTCATTAGTGATGTTTCTGCAAACTAGAGATACAAGTGCAAGTGTAGAGAAGGGGATAGATCACCTGCAAATCCTTCTGCCCCAGGGCTGAGGAGAGCTCTGTACATGTGTCCCTGTATAACTAACCACATAGACAGAGCATTGCTTGGTGAACAACAGTTAATTTGTTAATGTTGTTAAAGAGCCTTTACAGTGTGTCCTATGGATCACCTGCGTACAATTTCTATGTTTTAAAGTTTTTTTTTTAACATGCAAAAGTTTTATTTGGAATGAGCTTCAGCAAAATGAAGCTGTAGTTATTCTGCAGCTAAAATGGAATCGATTTGATTCCAAAAGCACTGTATGGTCCAAATTACAACCATGAGTTAAACATAAATTGTACTATACATTAAGATTGATTTGACATGAAAACTGCACTCTATCAACAAAAGCTCCAGAGTATAAAATGACACCAATAAATCGCAAAGTTTCAATATTGTGCATGTTCCGATGCCAGGAATAGGCATAATGGGCAGAATCTTCTGTACACTTTATTTAGGAGAGGTGATTTTACTGTTTATCCTGGCAGATGGACCAGAGGGATAAAATGTGAAGAGGAAAAATGAACAATATTAATAATAATCCTTGCACTGAGGATGACGTCCCTGAGCGCTTCACTAGACGTACTGTAAAGTGCAATCACTGTGCATGTTTTGTGTGTGGGCGAATGCGACCATAATGACCATAATACCCTCTCAACACACCCACGCTCATGATTTTTAAAATAAACCGGTGTTGAGATACTCTTTTAAAATGCTTTTGTTGGCTTTCCATCATAGTTGATCTCTGGTTCGTGCTGACTTTGTGCTGAGTTCATCTCTGCGGTGGTGGTGATGGTGGACTGGGGAGCTGTTCTGCATCACTGGAAAGAGGAACATGAGCCAGAATTTCTGCTCCTGATCATTATTTATTTACCCCTGCTTGAAAGTGAACGCAAGTGTATGGATCTTGGGAGAGGAATGGATCAAAGTCGATTGCGAGGACTCCTTACAACACCCCTACCACCCCATGCCTCCACCCCTTCTCACACCTCCCACGCCCATCACTGGATATCAATCCCGTTAACAATCATTCTCTGGGGATTGCCCATGGAGGATTGCCATTCAGATAAAGAGCTGGAGGGCTGGTAAAAAGCTGTGCGCGGAACCATAAACCAGCAAAAGTTACTGCCGTGTGCAGAAGAGAAGGAAAATATTGAAATGCAGAGATCAGCATCTTAAAGTGTAGGGCACAGGAGGCATCAGCTGTGCTCTTTCACATTAAATATTTGGTTCAGTGAGTTAGAGAAGGCTTTGATTATTCAACCAGCCGTTGTTAAGATAATTAGACCTATGTTGCTATGGAGATTGGAAATCTGGATCAGAATATTTTAACCCATGGCTTGCTTCTGTTTCCCAATCGAGGGGTTAAATTTTTGACCGACGCTCTTAGGAAATTTGCATCAAAATAGTCTAAACAGCTTGACGCAGATCTCTTCGCGGGATTTAATCAATGAACATACCATCACAGGTGTCAGGCACATAATTTAATACCTCGTGAATTGGCTCCGCATAAACCTTGGGCAAATCACACTCAACTCCTATCATCCACGCTGAACATCATCTCTGTACGGCTAAGAATATAAAACAAACTATAAGTGACTGTGGAATATCATTTGCCTACAACTGCATAGTTGCTATGCTTGACAGCAATTACTCATGAAGTGCTTTGAACCTTTTGCAAGGATATGGGAAAGATATGGGGAAGAGTGGGGGAGTGGGACTGATTGGGTAGCTCTTCCAAAGAGGCACGATGGGCCAAATGGCCTCCTTCTGTGCTGTAATATTCTATTACTCTATGATTCTACGAAACATTCTGATTTTATATCAAATGCAAGATTTATTGACAGTATTTAGGAACAAGTCATTTGTTTAACATTTATTGGTGGCATTAAGAAGACATTCCATGACCCGTCCACATTTGGAATTTCTTATTCTCAGTGTGATAAGGTCCACTCCTGCTTATACTCTCTGAAAGTCATGAGGTCAAGATGATTGAAAATGTAAGCATGTCCCTCTTTCTCTTCTCACCATCCAGCCAGGTTCTAGGTTTGATTTCTACAATTAACTGATGGCAACTGGGAGAGCATTCTGTCAATACAACTGGCCTGAGCATCATTGGATTGGTGAGGGGGGAAACAAATAATTTGGAGTTTGTAATTTGTGTGCAGAATTGCAGGAAGCCCGTTTCCAGATTAAGACTGAGGTTAAGTTAAGAATTTTCCTCAGTTCTAAGGCTAAGTGCAATTTCAGGCCTTGAAAGAGGAAATGAGGTTAAATACAGCTTTTCAGCCATTACTTTTTCTTCAGTGAGAACCTGTGGGAGAAAAGTGAGCCGGGCTATGGAGCAGAACAGAAGGTACTTAGAGGACAGAAAAGAGAGTAGGATGCAAATGAAGCAATGAGTGAAATGGGTTGAATAATGAAATACTTAAGGGGATAAAAAGACTGAGGAGGTAACAATGAGTATAAAGCAGATGGAGGAGGTGGCAATGAGTATAAAGGGAGAAGAGATTACATTCAGTGGGGAAATTAACAATTATAGGAATCACTAGTCATAACCTTGCTATTCTACAATGGTGTCTTTTCCAGAATTGCATGAAGAACAAATGTTCATGTTTGATATTTTACCTTACCTAAGTTAAGGTACAGTTATTTCCATTTACCCACATGGCTGACAGTGGAATGAACGTTTCAGTTCCATGGCAACTCAATAAATTAGGCTGTACGTGGAAACAGATTCAGAATATCCCACAGATGGTTCTGTGTATGCACCTCATGATAGTCAGTTGACATTATTTCCAAGTTCTGTATTCATTGATATACTGAAATCTCCCATCTCAAACCTCAGTTATATTGCTAATTGCAATGTCATTATTTTTTCAAAGGGAAAAGAAAACAACTCATGATGGCTCTCTGAATGAGAATAATCATTAAGAATATAGGGTTAGCAGGTGTCAGCCTGGCTTAGTTGGTAGCAATCTTATCTCTGAGTCAGACGGTTATGGGTTCAAGTATCAAACATTAAAAGTATCTTAAAAATGTCAGGACTTTGAACTCACTTCGTATAAGGTGACTCACCAATGCAGTGCTGGGGGAATCAGTTTCAGTTGGTCTGGCAATCGAGAAGGAAATCTCTCAGCATGACTCCCTCCTTCCCTCCTCTTATTCATGACACATCTCAAAACTTACCTCTTTGAATGTGTTTTCCCCTTTAGCCTCCCCACCCACTTCGGCTTCCAACCCCAGTTTTGGTGTCCGTCTAGCATTGTCAAATGCTTTGAGACGTCCTCTCAATGTTAAAGGTGCTGTATAAATGTATACATATTGTACTGTTGCTTTTTCTTTTTAAATCCAATTGTACTCCCATTACCAATTCTGTACCAGGTTATGCACACACCCTGTTCCTCAAAGGCATATTAGCACTGTGGCCAGTGAGAAAGACCATGATGAATCTCTTTGTGGTAAAGTCCAGCCACTCATAATGTTGGATGATGCTGTACTGCACATTTAATGGAAGATGGCCCATAAAAATAAACCACACTTAGAAATATTCAGTCTGTACATTAATTCAACCACTGAATGTGCTGAGTTTTGGCTTACCAAATACGCCTTAGATCTGAGTAAGATGAATTGACAAAGTAATCTCTACAATTAATTGGCTTTGAATGTACTACTGGCTGTAAAAAATATATTTTAATCATTCTGGATATCTATTAATTTAACCTCTGCAAATCATTTCATGCAATGATTTTAAATTAACCTATTTTTCCAAGTGAAGCGGATTCCTCTTTGAATCTAATGCATCCGAAAGTCCTGGACCAATTTAATTAAAGGGGTGGTCTCCATATGACAATATTGTGAGACTTCAATATGTTTATCAACTTCAGAGAGTACATCATGCAGTCAGCAAGACCATAACTCTATCACCGCTTGCATCTAGCAATTGAATATTTGCTGTTTTAATAAAGAAAGGTTTAATAAAAAAATTTATTGCAAAAGGTTTCATTAAAGGAGATAAATGGGGAGAAATTCTAAGTGGGTCTAAATTTCCTATATTTATGAAGCGTTTCAGAGTGACCAGAATTGTGCAGATTGTTGATTTCAGGCTTAACTTTGAAGTTGTTTTTCTGCAGCTTCTAAAAAAAACTTTAGGAAACAAAGGTATCAAGATCAAAGCTTTACCCACATTGAATATGTTCATTGAAAGTGTTAAATTAAAAGCACATCATAGTTACTGTATCATTTATTATTAATGACCCTTGATGTTATCCCTTGGAGTTCTTCCATGGCAGGCCACATATTAGCACTAACCTATTTTTTAAGGCACAATCTACAAGACATCATAAGAATATAGTTCAGAGAAGCAATTGTAATAGAATTTTGATGCAGCCAGCTGTTCCCTTATCAGACACCTCACTGACATCTGGTTGCTAAGGTGTGTTGAGGCAAACTCTGTTGGCTCTGTCAGAAAAGCTGACGGCAAACTGCGGTTTCGACACTTTGAGTGATTAATTAAATAGCCTTCAATTGAGCATAAAATTCCTTCAAAGTGATCAATGAGGTGGATGTAAAGCCGCGTGCAGATTCATCCTGGTTGCATGATCTGATGAGGGAGATTGGTCAGCCCATGAAATCGTCAAAATGCTTTAGATTGCAGGGGTTTGCGTGGTCTCTGCAGAAACAAAACCAAATGTGCCGCAGTCTCTAAAATCCCTGGAACGCTCACCTTGCATAAATCTCTGAGCATTTGTCATTAGTAAATTCAGGTCCCATCCACATCAATGCTAAATCTTTCTCTTGATGCAGTGGTGGGTGTGGTAGAAAAGTCCTTCATTAACAAAAAATATTCATATGGATTACTATACATTATTGAAAATCTATGTATCCCATTTATTGTTGTTAAACAAATTATTGTGTTCCCTGCAGCCCAAATGGGCTTCCAGTCTTGCCTTGAGGATAGGTGCAGCAATGCTGCCTGAGAATTGTTTTTTGGACCTCTTACCATCAACATCTTTATCAAAACTATACAATATGATCTCAGTATTAAAGACAGGAGGCATTCTACTACACATCTTACCTCCATTATATTTTAAAATTAATATGGCCCTATGAATATTTAAACAATGTACAATGGATTTAGTCTTACTGTTTCTAGAGGTCAGCAAATGCATCTCGCCAGCATTGCATGTTAGTGTGAAACCAGGCTGAAAGGTTTGATCCTAAAAGGGTTTGATCTTTGTTGAGTCCTGTAGCGTATTGGTGAGAGCATTCACCTCGCAAGCGAGAGGACCCGAGTTCGCTTCCCAGGCAGGGGGAAACGTGAGGCAAGTTTCCTTACTCCACACGCCCGTTTACCTAGCAGTAAGTAGGAACCTAGTTGTTAGTCGATTGACAGCTCGCTTTTCGGGAAGTAATAATCCCTGTACAAAGTAATAAGTAAAATAATAATAATAATTTGGTCACTCAGTCTACGACTGTTTGTGGGACACTGTTGTGCGCAATTGGTTGCCGAGTTTCGCTCACAAAATATACAGTCAATTCACTTTACAGTACATTAGGTGAAGCCCTTTGAAGTGTCTCAAAGATGTGATAAGGCGCCATATCAAATGCAAGGATTATTATTATTATTAAAACCTTCTAATTTAGAAGCACAAATGCTAGTAACCTAGCCAATTATTCAGTTTAAAATACATAGTTTTTGTAATATGTCTTTCACGCTATTCATCTGATTAGTAGTGGTCAAGGCTGTAAACAGTCAACTTTTTTTTATTCCCCAATGGAAAAATATGTCAGGATAAACACAGACAAATCAATGCTAAAACCATGCAAAGCAAATGCCTCTTATAGAATTATTGATCACTCAAGCAATTTCAGGCCACCACAAAACAAATCAAAGATGCTTTGCTGTTATTCAAAACCGTGACTGTTTTGTTATTCAAACACATGCCTTATGATTTGTGACAATGTCAAAAGAGCATTTCAGTGTAAAGATCAGCAATCATTTTAATACTGACAGAACCATTTACTAGCATTTCAGCCAAATATCTACTCTTTCCGTAAGTCAGGTCTAAACCTTTCCTAATGGTAACCACAACTCCAAAACCAAAAAGAATAAGAAATTGGTCGTTTTCAATCCACGACTGTTTGTGGGACATTGCTGTGCGCAATTGGCTGCCGCGTTCGCCCACAAATATACAGTCAATTCACTTTACAGTGTGTTCTGTGAAGTGCTTTGGGACGTCCTCCCGACGTGAAAAGTGCTATATCAAATGCAAAGATTATTATTATTATTATTATAACTGTTCAAAGCAAATGGTTAGAATATGTTTGCAATGAAACTACAAAGGTTTCAAAATGTTGTCCCAATAAAGTGAAATAGAGGAAAGGAGTTTGCATTAGAACTCTTCATCAATACAAACTAACTACAGTAATAGCTTCCTTAACATGAGAAGTGCTGAACGCGAAATACATCATCGCTGATTCTGGCTTGGTATATTGCAAATAGAATCAGTGGCAATGAAAACATTAATGGAATACATCAGATTGTACGTTGAGTGCCATAACAATATACTGCAATTGAAGACAACTGGAGCTAAGACAAAGGCTTTCAGACACTGACCCTAATAGGCATCGAATTTGGGCTGAATTTGTATTCTATTTCGAAAGCCAGTGCTTTCTTCATAACATATGCTTTGCCAATGGTACATGTGTTATAGATTTCTGAACTAAAAACAACTACATCTTAACCTTTGGGCCAAGATCAAGGGGAGATTTCCCGTGGTTTAATAGAAGTTCCAACAAATGTGGTTCAGCCAACATTAAATAACTCTGTAATGTCACTCTTTAAAGTGGAAATGTGCAGGCCTTACGTCTTTGATTTTGTACTGAATGAACCCATTAATAATTGAATGGAGATCACAGCTACAGTGAGAGTGCAGCTACGGTGGTCTGTCTTTTCCTCCTTTCTTTGGCAAGTGATTTTACTTTCATCGTAAGTTGTGTCCCCTGTTTTGCTGAGCAGTTGTGACTTTCTTGAATTTAATGTGACTCACTTGTAAAATTAGCATTATTCCCCCATTAAGCAACAAATTGTCTTTAATCTTGCCAAGGTTGTAAAGGTCACGGAGAATGCTTCACAAAGGAAACTGATGGGGCTTCTTCCTCTTATTTGATCAAAGTGTAAATCTCATTTAATTCCCATTTTATAAAGAACCATACAGCAATTGTAAGAAAGTTATCCATTGCAGTGATTTATCTATTGATCTTTCCTTCCATAGCTGTCCTTGTGCATTGGTCATCTTGCATTGGTTGATTCCGCATTCACGAAATTGACATGAAATTGACAAGCCTTTGGGAAAGCATCGTGGAGCCTTCCTGCAGAGAGCGAACACTGAATCAAAGGACCACAGTTTTTTTCTAACAGTAAGTGTACATCACACATTGAAGAATCAAGTCCATTTACTTGGTTATGAAAACAAGATTAAAATTTTCTTTCTGTATTTATTGGCTAGAAATGCAGTGATTTCTTTGTCAGGTTTCACGTAATCAGGTTACCAACATGCATATTTGCTTGCTAAATACCATGGCAAAGATCTCAAGATTTTCTCAGAATGTGGCTTTGCCTCGGTGAGCATGAACAAATGTATGCTTCTCTTAACTGCACAGAAACTCAACTATGAATGTTAAAAGGTTGGCAGGAATTTGCTGCCACACATTTTAAAGGGATAGTGTTTGGGTTGTTGCAGAGTTGCTGCGGGTATATTTTTGAAGGGACAAAACCCAAGGGTTTCACAAATATAATTCACATTTAAATACAACATTACCCCTCCCCAGTTTGACTGAGCTGTTTGATTGCCAATATTCGCTCGTTGAAATTCTTGGACACCCTCTGATAAGTCTTGAATATCAATTTGACTTAATGCATCCAAAGAATCTCAAGTACAAATTTTTGAACTTTTTTACCATTAACTGAACCCTCGGTCAGTGTTATATAAATATATTTATTTATATTTATTTATTTATATGTAAATATATTTATTTATATATATATATTTATAAAGTTATCACTAATTTGTTATATTTCAGTAATTGGGAGTTTGTCCTCACTGGATAAGCTTCCAGTCATTACAGTTCCATCGTTGCTCCTTCAGCCTGAACACCTCAAATACGCAGAGCATAGTCGACGCTGCAAAAAAAACAGAACTGAATTCAATTTTCGCCCTGAACTCCACAATGAACGCTTTGAAACATAGTGGACACTCAGGCATGGTTTCAAGGCTGTAATCATCATCTTGGGGTTCAGATAATGTTTGAAATTGCTTCACTGCTGTGTACCCCGAGATCACTGAACTTGGTTGAGATTACCCTTAGTTACTTACTTTTCATCATGTACGTAATCTACTGCTATACATTATTCCACTATTAAGCATCTTATGTGAGCAGCAACCACGTATAAGTTTGCTGAGTGATCGACCCAGTGTAAATGGATATCTGCACAATATTGCACTTTTGCAAATGTGTTTCATACCAGCGTTACCCTCTGGTGGCTAAATAGTCTACTGAAAGCTAATTGGGCACTAAACATGAGTTTGTATATCCCTGTTGCAAGCTCCAGTATTTAAGAGGTTATATTTATTATGGTTCATCCGTTGCATTTATTTCTATATTAGTATTGGTGTCTTGTTTGTAACCTGAAGCTGGTTTCAGATGGTTCATATAGTTGCAAAATAAAAAAAAATCTGCATTATCGAACAACTGAGATCCCCAACTGTGGCCTTCTCCATACACTAATTGCTACCTCAGGCGGGGAAAATCCTATGCAACTGCATTGGGCGAGGAATGCCGTAAGCCTCAGTTCTCATTTTGCCGCTTGGCAAGTCACATTCTGAACTGGATCACATTGCAGGCAGTCGCTTTGCAGAGAGCACTTCATGTAAATAAATCCTCATCCAGCCCAGCACACTCCAGACTGACACGGAAATTGCACAGAGATTATACAGTCAATTGAAATGCTTAAGAGGGAGCTAGCTAGACACGTATGCACATATCGACTTACTTTTCTTTTTTACCTACTTTACTTACTAACTTCCTTACTTAGGAAGTTAGGATATTAAGCAACATATCAAAAATGTGATACAATCTGAAAGTAAGACTCGAGAGCTGAATGGCCTTTTCCTTTCTTATTGTACAGGTTGCTTTACGTATTTCAGTGCAGTGCAGTACAATATCAATCCAATTCTAAAATCACAGTTTTATGCATTGCTTTCCTTTCTGCTACTTTCTTGTCCGCTGTCTCAGAGTGAGGATAAGCAAGGTTTGAGTCCGAGACACATTTTTTTTGACGTTTAAAAGCCGGGAACTGAACTGATAAATTTCATTCAAATGTGAACTTATTGTTTTGAGCACCTGACTTGGGTTTGTTCAGTCTGTCACATTTTGAGGTTGACGAAAGAGTACCGCCTCCAAATAACTGTTCACTGTTATTGGGAAGAAGAAGGGTTTGGAGGAAAGCAAAGGGCCTCTGACTCTATCTATTAGTCGATTACCTTTGGGATTCCTTTTCAAGCGCTCTGGGAAGCTGCCTTACGTGAGGGGAGCTATTATAAATGCAAGTTATTTTTAATACAGGGAACATCTGTACAACAACTTCCCACCAGGAGCTGGAGAACACAATGCTGTAAATTCTGCATGGCTGCGGAAGGTCTGATAAACGGAATGGCCTTTTCTCATCCCATGCTTTCTTGCCATCTGATTCCTTTAGATGTGGTGTTCTCTTTGAACACATTGATGAGCCTCCTTATCTCAATTCCTGAGACTCACATCAGTGAAGGTAACCTGCTGGTTGGAAGTACTGTAGTTCAGAGAACTGTATAAAGGTTTACAGCAAGGTGCTGGAGAGATGACAGGTCTATAATTCCAAAACCCTGAGGCTTAGTGCTGATTTCCTTAATCTTCTGAAAGTTAAAACAACTTCTGTCGTTATGAAAGCTATATGGACTGACAAAAGTGACACGTGAAGTGATAATTATAACATAGCACGTTCCATTTTACACCCTTATAATCCCTACCTTTTTGTGTGATGTGGATCTATCCTTGTAGCTGATACCTTTATATTTGTTGTAGATTTTTCGTCTACCCCCAACTCGGGTCTGAAATGCTGTACTCTGTCCAACGCCTTGGGAAGTCCTCCTGACGTGAAAGGCGCTATGCAAATGTAATCTTGTTGTTCTTGTTGTATACAGTCAATTCACTTTACAGTACATTCTTTGAAGAGGTTTGAGATGTCTCAACGATGAGACATTAAGCCGAGTTGCTGTCTGCCTATTCAGGTGGATGTTAAAGATCCCATGGCACTATTTGAAAAGAGAAGTGAGTTTCTCCTGGCGTCTGTGACAATAATTCCCCAAATAAAATTGATCATTCACTCCCCAGCTGTTTGTGGAACGTTGCTGTGTACAGGTTGGATTCCACATTTACCTGCAAAATACAAGCAATGCACTTTAGAGTATAACATGTGAAGCACTTTGCGACATCCTCCAAACATGAAAGGCACAATATCAAACGTATTATCTATGGATTATGAAATGCAACTTAAACGCCTAACATAACAAATACAACAACAATAACTTGCACTGAAATAGCGCCCTCCAATGCAGGATAGAGTCTCAGAGCGCTTAACAGTGGCGGAGCCTGATTCCGAGCCGGGGGGAAGTGGCCGTAAGCACAGTCAAAGAGGAAAGTCTTCAGGTGGGACTTGAAAGAGGGGAGAGAGGGGGTAACGCAGATAGATTGAGTGAGAGTGTTCCAGAGCTTTGGGGCGCAGTGGCTGAAAGCGCGACCTCTGATGGTAGGGCGGAGGGTGTGAGGGACGAGCAGGAGGCCGGTGCCAGTCGAGCAGAGGCGCCGGGTACTGAACTGGGGAGTGAGGAGGTTGGAAAGGTAGGGAGGTTTCAGGGAGTGAATGGATTTGAACACAAACAAATTTGAACAAATTGATTTGAAGTTGAAGACTCAGGATTTTGAGCCACTTAATAAGTTTCATTTTTCTGAAACCTAATGGAGGACTATTGAGTGAGTGGATGTTGTCATGACAAAATATCTGCAGGATGTTTTTCTTTAGAAATAATGATCACTGCAGTGTTTCAAATGCTTGGTTATTAAGCATGCAATGATAATTCAATTAATTAGTTGTCATTTAGGGCCAGCAGTGAGTTGTCATTTGCTAGCATACAAATTATCCCCAATTATGGATCTTGTCTGAGTGAACTATAAAAACGCCTCTATAACACATCACTCAAGTTTTCAACTGATCTGAATAGGTCCGAAGCCAGATATTAATTTTCTGCTGATGCACATCTTATTTTTCAGCTTAATTTTAGCAGAACCGATTTCGCATTAAAACAATTAAAGATCAGAAATTCCATAGATGGAAAGGTAATGTCTTAAAAAGCAATTGCCGCATTGCGTATTCATTCGCAAGTTGCAAATGGATTGAATTAGTCTCTGATTTGGTTAATACTGTCGTGGGGATAATTTGTCTCAGTGGAGGGGATTGGGGAATAGGAGAAACAAAACCAATTCTAAAACAACAATCTTAATCCAAATTTTGCTGAGACATTTCAGGCTCAAAATGACGTATAGTTTTAAAAATCATGCAGCATCGTGAAAAATTCTAATATTAACCATCCTTTGGAAGCTGGTTCTTTTTAAGAACAATGCAAAAATGACTTAGCAAGTCAGCAGTGAATTGAAGAATTGTCCACAATTCTGCTGATTTTACATTTTAAGGCAAAATAATCGTAAAGGCAGGAATTTGGGATCTTTGTTACTGACCAGCGATCATGTGATCTTGTTATCAAGTGGCATTCATTGAAGACTTCACATCAAAATACAGAATAATTGATAACTATTTTGTGAAAGATAAAAGGACATTAGAATTTATTAACTGATCTGAACATAAATATCCTGTCCATCATTTTACTGAGCTGTATATGTTACTGCCAATGTTCCTGCCAACAATCCTATGTTAGCTGGTCACCTGCGTGGTTGTTTGTGGTATCTTGTTGGAGTAAATCTGTTGTGTTTGCCTACAATAACAATTAACAGTAACTACCTGTATAAGTGCTTTAAAGCATTTCAGTGTAATGAGGTTTTTTGTAAAAATGTAAATTTTTCTTTGTTCAGTAAAAGTAACTATTCAAGTCAATCTAAGATGAACGCACATCATTAATCATTTGACACCTCAGGCTTTGTTTTTAACAATGACCTGGTTCAGAAGGCAAAACTGTAGGTTTTTGAAAATTTGCCAGTGATTGTGCAGTGTATCTCAAGCTCCTTCTTGGCAAGGTAAAAATGGTCTCCGTTGATATTGGAATTAAATCTCTTGAGGAATATGCAGAAGCATGTTAGAGAAACAGGCCACAGTTGGTACCATCTGTCACATATGACAGTTTTAACGTTTGTAACCTGTTGTTTTATTATTCCTATGCCTGCTTATTGGAGAAAATAGACATGGGAGGGTCAAGGTTTAACCAACAGCATGTATCACCTCTGGAGCATTATATTACATTTTTCACTGGTGATGAATCAAAATTGCACTGAAATGCATAGGCTGGTGGCAGATCAATATGGAACACCACAGGATATCCATATACAGTATGTGAATAGTTTATTGGAGCACTGGTCTTAATATATTAATCCATTTTACTCCTCTCCTTTTCCCCTTTGTGTGTTTATTTATGAAGATGACGTATGACCTGCATTACTTGCCCTCTCACCTCAGTTTTCCCTGGATCCTCTGCTCGAAGTGAGATGCCAGGAAAATAACATGAGCAACAGCAATGTTGCAACAACAAACTTGTTGGAGAAATCTGATATTTCCTACTGCCACCAATGTGAATGGTCAGAGTGGTATGGGGAGGTCAGTAGGGATTAATTTTGAACTTGTTGCACCAAATTTGCTTTTGATTCAAAGTTTTTCTTTAAAAAATATGTAAATTTATAAATAAATACATTTTTAAATCTTCATTTTGCACAGAACATATTTGAGTGAGCTAAAGATTCAATGCAGATTGCTATAGAGATGTTTAAAACCAGTGCAATTTTTTTTACAGTATACTGGATGAGAGACCTCGTATTGGGTTCAAACAGAATGGCAGAGAAATCACTTTTCCAAACCAACTAAGGAATCATCAATTAAAAGTTACTGTAACCTCCGATGCTGATGATTGGGAAAGTCCTAATCTTACTGGGATCTCAAGAGCAAAACTCTGATGCATTCAGTGTGACATTGTGTCAAAGGATGTAAAAGGGGCCAAAGCAAGACTTGTGTGTGTTTTGATAAGGTAGTCTTCTCAACTCTGCAAAGTTTCAGACGTGATTCTAGAAGTGAATTTTAAGATGAGGCATTTAATTCTACCAAAGATGTGACTTAAATAAGCCTTCCCATTTTGTCTTGCGATTTGCTTTTGTAAAGTGGATCGGCATCAGCAAAGCTAAGTACAAACAAAATACATATTTGAGGTAAAATGTTTCCACAAACTGTTTTCCAAAAGTAATAATGGATGTTTTCAATATCTCCTAAACTCATATTTTAATGTTCTGGGCATATGATTAATATTTTTAGCAGATAAAGTTTATATATCTAGAAGAATGGATATATCATTTATACCAGTGAGAGATTGTTGCTGTGAAATATTTAATTACTCTCTTCATTTAAAAGTGATGCAAATAGCATATTTCTACAACTTACATTATGTCTATACATTGATTTCTAAGACATTTAATAATAAAGGTTATTAGCTTGTGCCATAACATGGTAAATCGCCCACAGGGCTATTTAATAGAGCATTATAACAGTGTGATCTGTTCAAGAAAATGTATTTCCAAAACAAACCAAAAGCGTCACTATTACGAAGTGAACTTATTTTAATTATTTGGAACAGAATACCGTCACATGAAATTGGAACATGCTGTAATATAAATAGAATAATAGAACAAGCAAATGTTTTGTCACTTGTGAATTACGTGATCTCCATTACAAGTGAAATAAAGATCATATTCAACACAATATCCCTTTGTCGTACCTCTTATGATTTAAAACACTTTTTGTAGTTGTCAATGCTCTTAAATAGGTCAGTCGCAGATTGTACAGATAAGAAACTTGTGAATAATAATAATAACACTGTGAGAGGTGGAGTCAGGTTTTGATTTGAATTCTGTCAACTTGTTTTAAAGTAGAAAAACAATACTTTATTAATATAATAATAATCCTTATTCCAAAAAGGGTTTTCGCATTTTCAATTGGCGATTGGTATAGTTTACCATCTTCTCCATTTCTGCTTTGGTGATTGCAGATACAATCTGCCACAAGGCAGGAACAGAAGTCTGTGTATGTTGCATTGGATACCAATAATCTCCATCACCGAGGCAGGCCACTTGTCTTCAATCCACTTGTCCTCATCTCACACATCTTTATTCTGCCAGGACCACAATTGGAGCAATTCTCATTCAGCATTCCTATGTCATAACATCTATTTCATTCCCAAATTTACACACATAAAACGGCACAAGAAAAACACAGGGGCCGGTAAAGCAACATTATCATCCGGGCAGTTGGGAAAAAGGGTATACGATTCATGACAGGTAAGAAGCAGATCAGGGCAGTGGCTGCTGTAACAACACCGGGTTAAAACGATTTCACCCTAGTTCCATATTTCCTGACGTTCTGTTAATGGACCTCAAAACACTCTTCAAAACTGATACCCTCTAATTGCTGACAAAGTGGCTTTTTTCTGCACGCTGGTAACCCCGCATATTAAAATTCATAATCCCAAAAATTTCAACTGCTGTGTTAGTAATCCTGACACATCGACCACTTTGGAGTAAAGAAAGGTTGCTTTCTCTGAAGAAAGTGTGGGGTTGTATACCTCGCAGTGTAGCAACGCTACAGCATTTAGCTTCTCTGACTGTTTATCAAACGTATTGTAACTAATGGTTTAGCAACAATCCCAAGTTGACAGAGACCCTTAAAGGCAAAGCAAAACATTGCTGCAAGGCTCCATCTTACATTTTATTTTTTCTTCACTTGGTCTAATGTAATGTGGAGTGACAGCCATACAGATTTTCCATCAAAGCTATCAAGGCAAGAAAAGCAGTAAGCTTATCGCAGTATTGGGTCGCAGGTCTTTTTTATTCATGCAACTCACTTATTTTGTTATGAACCTATGATATTAATCATTCTCTTTGGTCAGGTTGCTGTTTGCCCTCAGCCAACGTTGGAATTAATTCAGCTACCCCACCCCCCCCATCCCACCCTCCCCACCATCACCGAAAGAAAAGGGGACAAAGGTTTGAATAAAATGTATAAGATGCTTTGAGTGAATCGAATGTTTAAGATCTCATTCAAAAGGGTTTGAAATTTATGCTGTGTTTTGCAGGGGTAATAGAAAAGGCCTAGTTGAGAAAACTGATAGAATACAGGTTACTAATTTGAACACAAGTCCTGAATTGTATCCATGTTAACTGGATACCTGAAGCAAATGAAATGATAAATCATGGAGTCAACACATATCAACCATTGTACTCTATTCTCACAGGATAGTAGGTGCGACAAGCTGTTCCATTAAGAATAACATTAAGAAGTCATCTTTCAATAGGCTGGGTCATCAGCCAGTGAAGCACTGTTTGATCTATCCAGGACACATTCCAGGGTCCAGATTCCTGTGCTAATAGTGAAGCAACAGTTAACAGGGATAGTGCTCAGTTGGGACTGACTGTAAATGGAAGCAAGTAGATCCTTGAAAAGGAATTACAACTGTTTTGATTACTATTATATACACAAAACGTGAGTTGTTCAAACTTTCTTTTAAATATCTAGCAATGGCAGTATATGTCGCTGCTCCTTTGAGTCAGAGAGAAATGCATTGTGTTCATTAACACAGTGAGGAATTGCTGGTTAATATAAGCAGGGCAATGAAGAGTAAGTGTGGCTCTGTGCATATCTTTTCAATTCTGTTGCCAGCTTGGCACAAGATTACGTAGTAAGAAGCTACAAAGTATGAGAATTTGAAGCCTAATTCCCCCAACGCAGCTGATGTGAAGCTTCGGACTTGGTGAACTGTGCTCTTTTCTCTCTCTCTCTCTCCCACTCACTCACTCACTCACTCACTCATGCATTCACTCACTCACTCACTCACTCACTCACTCACTCACTCTTTTATCAGCATTATGGAGCATTAACTGAGTGTAACCCGGCAGGATTAGTCCTGAGAGTTCAGCTTTGGGGCTGCATTGAGAATCTCGGTTGATTTCTTGCTGAGCTATGTGTAACTTATATAACGAGTCACATGCACAGCAAATAGCCTGAATGAAAATTACCTACTTGACCAACTTGCCCTGCATATGTATTAATATTAATATTCATCAGGCCCGTGATCAAAATCGAGACACACAATGCCAGTGAATGGTAAGTGTGTAACATAAGCTACCTGAAACAGTTCCGATATAGAGAAAAAGGCTCCAAAGACGATTAAAATGCTTTAACCCTTGATGATGCATCTTTTCTTGTGTTCATTAAATTGCTTTTTACAAGAGTCAAATGATGGAGTAAGAAGTGTGAGCACCAAAAGTCTGTCACCACAATATTCTCTTTGGAGTAAACTGAAATTTTCGGTTCCTTTCTAAACAGCACAGGAATTTCGTGGTCTCCCAGATATAAAAATCAAAGGAAGCAAAGCTACCAAAGGGAGAGAGACTTTGTTGAAATTGCATAATAAAGCATGTTCTGCTGGATCCTTGAAGTACCGCGATCCTTGTAGTATCACTGTGGATGCAGTGGGAGATTTATGTTGTGCCTTTTTGTTTATATCACAGCTGCCGCCAGTACATGAACTGCAGCACCAAAGTGAAGACTGTTTTGACATCCTCTCTTCGCTTTCAGAAGACGGGTGGGAGCGCTCTGAGCTGTCCTCCCCTGAAAGCTGCTGTATAAATATACAACGTGAGAGCATCATTTTCATCCTTGTGATGTTTGAGGTAGCGAGAGAAGGTATTTTTACCAGCGCTATCTCGACGTCGTTCAGAAGTGTCGGCAGCAGTTTTCACCAATACCTCTCCTGTGTGAGGGGATCATAAAATAATATTCTTGGCTAATATTAGAACAGATTTCTTGTAAATAAATTGAATGGGGATGATCCATAAGAAACGATATGATATATTGATGTAACAAGACTTTTTATGGACCCATTTTATTGGTGATTCTGTGATTAACAAAATAGTACATCATTAGAGTTCTAATTAAAACTGATGAAGGCAGAAACTCATCTAGTATCAATAAAATACAATAAATGGCTGCCTTCATAGAAAATATCCACTATTATGAATAATAATTCAAAAATAACTCGAGGCTTTGCTTATGGCAAAAATATGATTTTCCCTTTGAAAATGCTACTCATTTGAACGGCAGATTTTTGGCCTTGAAACCTGGTCAATGTGGTATGAATTGAGGTGACATCTGCATAATCTGGCTGAGAACGATACTCTGCATTTATTAAAAGATTCCGAACAATGAAACCATTGATGCTGTTATATTTCACTCAACGTCCTTTCTTGCCTTTGCGGATTTGTACAAAGTTGCTGAGCTCTCCCAGGAATCTATGCAGTTAAACCGTGGGAGGATTGCGTAATGGATGCCGTCAATAGGCAGGCAAGGTATTGGCATCAATGCCAGCGGGTGGGTGGGTGGGTGGGTGGGGTTGGGCGTGGGAAGGGTAGGAGACAAAGAGAATGGTACAGTTTTCCTTTCTGACAGATGGGTGTCTGAACAGATAGAATATCTGAGGGAGATTTACAAGGCAGTATCCAGGTTCTCAGGCTCTGAATTGAGCTCAAGGGTTTATGAGCAAAGAAAATGTAGAAATGCTTCACCATTTCACCACAAGACACCCTCACCCACACACAATGTTATGACTAATGACCAGGCATCGGTATACCTTCTCTCCCTCTCCTCCGCAATGAGGCACAAAGCTATAAGTAAAACCAAAGAGTTTCATTTGTATCTATGTTTATGATTGCGATTCCATTCAAGAGATTGTAATTAGCCACCTCTTGCCCACTGAATTGTATGGAACTAAAGTAGGATAAAGGTGGAACTTAAGCATTCTGAGACGCCAATCGGTGCTAACTAAATGCAAGTTGTTGTTGTTGTGGGATGTGTATAATGGCACCATGCATGTTTAAAACATTCCTTTTGTTCCCTTCTATGAATGCATGCTTCTGTGCTTCTTCATTATTTGTTAATGAACCTGAGTAGTTCCGGCTCTGGTTTTGAATTAATGTTTTGATGCCACTAAAATTAATTGATGCGCATCAACGACTTTATACGAAAAGCGTATGGATTCTTTGAGTTTGGTTTAAGTAGCATTGTAATTAACATAGCTGTGTGCCAATGGACTGCCACTTTCACCTACAAAATAGTCACTGCACTTTGTAGTATATCATGTGAAGCGCTTTGAGTTGTCTGATGTAAAAGATACTATATAAAATGTATGTGCTATTATTATTATCAATTATTATTATTATAATAAAGCAATGATAATGTATTTGTCTTTTCTCTTCATTCTCTGACATCCATTTTGGAGGTGGGAATAGCATTTCTAAAAACCTGGCTGAAAACTGTTCAGCCATTTGTTCTTCCATACGGGTAGGACCAGATCAAGCTTTGAGATTTGTTTACAGATGAGAAAAAGCTGCTTTGCGATATCGTCTCTCTTATGTTACCCCGGGAGATGGATCATTGCCTGAAATGGCAGATGAAACAACTCATTGGTGATGCAGGAAGGGTTAATATTTCATAATCAATAGTGAAACTTTACCAACAGACAAGATATGAAAGTCAACCAAAAGTTTTAAGCACGAAAATACAGCATCCAAGGAGGATACTGCTTGCACCTTATTCTGATCTTCAGCATAATTTGACAGTATTGATTGCTGGCTTTTCTGTTCCCTGTTGATATCACAGTCTCAAGACTCCTCACACGCTGTGGAAATTTGAGGTATGAACTGAATCTTTCAGTAGCTTGATGAAAGATTTCAGGGTTGAGGGAATAGGTTCTTAACAAGAAGACAATACAATATTTTTTTTTCATTTAAAAAAATATTGTAAACATGACTCAAACTAAGTGGACAAGGTGCCTCAGTGATCTAGCAAACTGTTGTTTTACTACTGAAAATTGAAGTTTGAATCCCGCCCAGCTTCAATTAGATGAAAGCCTCCTCTTTCTGTGAGTTGAAAGGCTCAGCAGCACTGACTGTCTCTAAATTTATAAACTTGCTCAGAGAAGCCATAAGGATGAACATAAGGTATTGGAAATGGATGTGTTCGTAGTGCTGCACTAAGGAGCACTCTCAGGAGAGCAGTTCAAATGCATTGGTGGAGGGGGGGGGTTGGTAACGAGAGCTTCACTCACCACCTGACCGCTCTGCGATGCTGAAAGAGGAAAGATATTAGTCGATTGTCAGACGCCTACTCCACCATACATCAGTGTTTCTTTCACATAGATAATTGGCATTGTGATATGTAATTCAGCAGTTATGTTCATGTGTAGTGTCAAAACGTCAATTATCTACAAGTAAAATTCTGTACAAGTTAAACTTGGATAGTGATAGTGCTAAGCCTGACTTAATGATGCTCACCCTTTCTAAAATAGTTTGAAGTTTCTAAAGGCTTTGCCTGTTTATATGCCTGAAATTTACTTTCTAACTGTGAGTATTAGGAACAATACCAATCCATCCGTCACCTGAGCCATTTGGGGTATGCACCTGTCACACATTGTTTCATGTAAAAATCAGTAGAGTCTGGTGAACAATGCCTACTTTATTCTTGATGCACCCAGCAGTAAAGTCCTTCCGAGCAGGGAACAGATTCTTTACAATCTACTTCAGTCATTGAATGCTGAGGAGACTCCTGTCCTTGCAACTCTAACACTTAAATTTAAAGAGCCAGACATGCTCTTTAGTAAAATTAATAACAATTAAAAACAATCTATTGACATGGCCGTGAACTTTTAATGCATCATTCATGAGTGGCAATTGAATTTATTCATCCCACCGGCATCTGTTTTACAATGACGGAAACCCATAAGTTGCCAAAACGGTTTGTTTTTTGGATCTAATTTCCAGGTTCCAGGGAAAATCGCTGTGCAGTGGCATCCATTCAGCAAACGCCAGCCCCACCCAAACTTCCCTAACATCAGTGGGCAAGCATTCGGCTGTACTGCTCCCCCAACCCCACCCTCCATTGGGGGAGTCCTGTAGAATACTGGTTAAAGCGAGAGTGCTGGGTTCGATTCCCGGCAGGACAACAACAACAACAAAATTACATTTATAGAGCGCCTTTCACGTCGGGAGGACATTCCAAAGCGCTGAAACCTTGGGCAAGTTTCCTTACATGGAAATGCTTGATAATAATCCCTCATGAAAAATAAACAATAATAAAATTGGTCACTTCGATCCAAGACTGTTTGAGGGACTGCTGTGTGCAACTGGCTGCCGAGTTTCACCCACAAATATGCAGTAATTTCACTTTACAGTATATTCTCTGAAGCACTTTGAGATGTCTAGAAGACGTGAAAAGCGCTATAACAAATGCAATTGATTTTTATTATTATTTTTATTATTAAAGCACTCACCTCCCAAGCGAGAGGACCTACCTGGCTTCAATTCCGAGCAGGGTGAAATGTTAGACAAATTTCCTGACTCCACACACTTCTGTGTACCTAGCAGTAAGTAGGAACCCGGTTGTTAGTCGATTGGTGGATTGCTTTGTCTGGGGGTAATAATCTCTTTCTAAAAAAATTGTGGTCACTCAATCCATGCCTGTTTGTGGGACACTGCTGTGCGCAATTGGCTGCTGTGTTTCGCCTACAAAGTATACAGCCAATTCACTTTAGACTGTCTCTAAGACATGATAAGGCACTATATCAAATGCAAGGATTATTATTATTATTAACTCTCTGGAACACGGCCTCACCCCCTCTCTCCCTGCCTTCAAAACACATTGTAAAACCTATCTTTTCAACCCAGCTTCTGATTCCTCCTACTCACCCCAAGCTTGGGCTCCCAGTCAGCTGTGGTGAATACTTTGAGACAATTTCGTGATGTAAAAAGCTCTATATATATGTAAATTGTATTTGTAAAGTGAATGGACAGCACTAGATATAAATTGTTTTGTTCCATAACAATCTAATACAATTTAAACATAAGGAAACCATGAGAAATGATATTACGGTGTTACTCGACTGATATCTAATTATTTATGTTTTCAAACTGAATATACAGAAGATTGATATATGGAATTAACTGTCTAAGGGGACGTGAAGATGGATAGGGTAGGAAAATTCAAGACTGAATGAGCTTTAAGTTGGTGAAAGAAATTGAGAGGTAAGAAATGGAGCAACCCATGCTACTTAATAATCCTTACATTTGACACAGCGTCTTTCGCGCTTCAGGAGGACTTCTCAAAGCGCTCGACAGGATACTTTGAAAAGTGCAGCCACTGTATTTTGGTAGACAAACGCGGCAGCTAATTTACACACAAAACAACGATGTCCCACAAAAAAAATGTTAACGTCCACCCGAACTAACAGACGAAACTTTGGTTTAAGATTTTAGTTGAAGGATGGCAACTCCAACCACGCAGTGCTCCCCAATGTTGCATTGCAGTGTCGGCTGAAACGATGTGAGCTCAAAGTCTTGACATCATGGGGCTTGAACCCACAACTTTCTAACTCAGAGGCGAGGCTGCTTCCAACGGAGACAGGCTGACACCAAAATTGGGGCTGACCAGATGGAGCGTAGGATTCTTGCAGTTCTGAGATGTTCCCCAAATTTCTTTGTACAAATTCCCCTTTATCCCCAAATCCTTTATCTTCCACAATGTGCTCTAACCTACTCTGCACAAGATGAACAATATCCGTCTGTTCTCCCACTGATTAGCTCCCTGGACGCTTTTCAGATTGTGGCTTCTCTCTGCTGAATGATTTTAAGTCATTTATATCCAAGTAGCAATGCAAAAACATTTTTTTTGAAAGCCAGACTCCAGTCTTGTCAAACGATGGAAATTATATCAAAATGCTAATTTTGTTTTTTAAAACTTTTTTTTACCCAGGAGGAACGATAGTCATACCTTTCAACTGTAAGTGTTTGATATTTGCTATTGATTTTTTGTTGTATAAAAGTTGTTTGCTGGAATTCAGTTAAAAATATTGTACCAACACTGAGGTACTAAAAGCACCATAAGATCATGATAAACAGCTAAATTACACCCATAATATAAAAATTCTTTCAGTATTTATTGTGTTTCTACAGTATGAGAATATTAATTCAAAGCTGAAAACATGCCTGCTGTTAAACGGTATCGGCGCCTTCAGTTGCTTACTGTAACTTCACTAACTGATTGGATTTAAATTATATTGGAAACTTCAGTATATATCGTCATCGAGACATCTCAGAACACTTCACAGGATTCTACTGTCGAATACTGTGTGTTTTGTATGCAAATGTAGCAGCTAATTTACGCACACCATAAACAGCCATGAAGTGAATGACCAGTTTCATCTGGGGGATTGTTAGGCCAGGATACCAGGAGGAACTCCCTTTTCTTTATGAACAATGCCAACGGGATCCTTCACATCCACCTCAACAGGCAGACTGGCTCTTATCTGAAGGACGGCACCTTCGACAATGCAGCATACCACCAGTGCTGCATTGAAGTGTCAGCCTGAACTTTGAGAACAAACAATAACAACAACAACAAGATTACATTTGTATAGCGCATTTCACGCCAGGAGGACGTCCCAAGGCGCTGGACAGAGTACAGCATTTCAAACCCAAGCTGGGGTCAGGGGGGGAGAAGGGAGGGGAGGGGAAAGGGGGGTGGCCGATGGCATGGTCGAAGAGGAGGGTCTTGAGGCAGGACTTGAAGGAGGCTAAGGAGGGGGTGAGGCAGAGTGACTGGGAGATGGAATTCTAAAGGTTGGGAGCAGAGTGGCTGAAGCCTCTCCCGCCAATGGTGGGGCGGGTGGGTCGGGGGACGTGGAGCAGCCAGAGCCGGCTGAGCGGAGGGAATGGGCGGGTTGGGTAGGGGGTTAGGAGGTCGCAGAGGTAGGGTGGGGTGAGGTCATGGAGGGCTTTGTATGCGAGGACCAGGATCTTGAACTGGATCCTCTGAAGGATAGGGAACCAATGGAGTTGGGTGAGAGTGGGGGAGGTGGGGTTACAGAGTTTGGTGCGGGAGAGTACACGGGCTGCAGAGTTCTGGATTATTTGCAGCCTGTGGAGGGAGGAGTTGTGAAGGCCAACAAGCAGGGCGTTTGCATAGTCGAGCCTGGAGGAAGTCTATAATGTGGGGCTTGAATCCACGACCTTCATGACTCAGAGGGAGAGAGCTACCAACTGAGACAGACTGACACTCATGTGATTACTCAATTGAAGCAATAACTGGAAAATGGTCAATTAAAGGCCAATTTTTGAATAATTCATCTATCAGGGTTTCTCGACTGCCTCTTGATGTTGGGTTCAAGAGAGAACGATCTTGAATCAGACTCAAACACACATTTTATCACTGAATCAAAGATCAAAATAAACCTCACCCTTTTTAAGGACATCTCTTAAAACATTGCTCAATGTTTTATTCATAAAATATATCGTAAAATTCTGGATTACGTCAGAATACAAAGAATTGCAGGACATTAACTGTGGACCCAGGTGCCCTCACTCCTCTTTGTGTGCCAGAGGTAGGGAGTGTTGGCAAGCCCTGATAGGGATGCTGGCTTGTGCTGAGGTTTCTCCCCCCTCCAAAAATATCCCCCATCAATTTGGATCTGAGAATTTTCAATTAAATTAGGGCTTTAGTAACAGTAAAGCCTTCAGAATGTGCACAGCGGTGATGGAGGTGGTGAGGGAAAGCTAGGTTAACGGCAATTGAGATGGAGCCAATTTGTGTTGGTTTGGTTGAGCGCCTCATACGATTGCATGAAAGTGCATTTTTATTTCTGTGTTGACAAAATGAGGTAAAGATTTTATGAGGATATTTTACCTATTTCTAACAGTCCCCACCTCATTGTGGAGCCTAAGGCAGAAACCTTTCAGTTTCTGTGGTGAGACTCATTTCCCATGTGGAGCTGTGTGTGTGTGTGTGTGTGTGTGCATGTGCTTATGTTGAAGAGGTTTTTGTATGGAAACCGTAGCCCTAAGGCAAAGTTTAAAAAAAATCATTAAAATGGTGAATATTATCACAGAAATATATTAGATTTGAAACGTGAGGCAGAGGTTTGACAATGAAAAGTGATTGCTGAAGCTACAGAGGTCTTCAGTCTAGTAGCATTATTGTTTTATTACCCTCATTCGTACAGTCGCCATACAAGTTTTCTTGTAAAGCAGAAATGTAGAAATGTGGCACGGAGACAGATTTGAACATTTAACTAGCTTTCATCTACGCTTGTGTCAGTGGTAAGTGAAACAATCTGTGTTCATGTGGGAGGGAAAGTGAGTTTGTGTTCGCTGATAAGCCCACTTACACAAGGCATCCACAGCTCAGGCTGCCTCTGGCTCTCCTGATTAGATTGTAAAATGATTATGCTTGTGTTCCCATATTATTCTCTGCCTTTTCTCTTTACCGCAAGTCTTGCTATATTTTCCTGTGCAAGCGAAGATGCAATGGAAACTGCAGAATCAAGCACCCTCTGTTTCCTTATCTTTCTTGGTTTGTCCATAGAGTAGCAATTTAATCTGTGGTTGATCTGATATATTCTATTGCTCCACTTTGCTTTTCCTCCTTCAGTTTTTGGTCCTTCTGCCGCTCTTGTTGTGGTTTGCTGTTCTTTCCACTACTCATTCCTTCGGATCTGTCTTTTAATACCAGTCTCTTTAATTAATTATATCTGTCCCTTATCCTTTTTCTCCATTTCTACAGCTTCATTTCTGGCTGTCTCTCAATTCTTGTCACTCAGATCCTGTCACTCAATTCTTGGCACTGCACGATCTTGATATAATGCAAACCAAGCACTTTAGCAAAATGACAGATGAGCTTCTCCACCCTTCTCTGAAGAGATACACGAGATTGTAGATTTTGTCAGCAAATCTTGGCAGCCATTCGGAAGCATTCACTGCCAAGCCTGAACTAGAAGTCTTTTGCCATAATCCATATTTTCCATAAAAAANTGGTGTTCTGAACTATGTAATGCCTAGAATACTGCATGTATGAAGGCCATTGTGAGATTGCTCAGTAGGGAACTGTTTTTTTTTAACCATTGATATTGCTGTCTGTCTGGCAAGCTTTCCCGCTGCTTGTCCAGCTAGGACCACACTACCCGTTAGGGCTTTCGCTTGCAGGGTTAACAGGAGCTGAGTGGGATGACTCCTTCTGCCCATTGACTGGTCTGCCCTTCCATGTCCTGCTGATGGGCTGTGCTGTCATCAGCAGTGCCCTGGAATACTGCGAATTTGCCGGACTAGCAAATCAGACACAAAACCAGTGGATCAATCCTGAACCCTTCAGATCTGTATGGAACATAGTTCATTACAACGTGCATTGGACGACTGAGCCATTACAGGGTGCTGAGGGATAGATGCCCTATTTGAGAAACGTCCTCAAGCCACATAAGCAGTAGTTATGTGCTTCCCTTCCAGAAACATAGCATAACATTTACAGGTTGTGGAGGTAGCAGGTGGGCTAGATGAAATGAAATGAGTAGATGGGGAGACCACCTTGGTATAGATCAACTGGATCCACGTGTCCAGTTAAATACATGACTGAGCAGATTTACTGTTAAGTGGCTTTCAATTGTTTATTCCTCCAGATAAAATTGCCTGTTTAACCACATTTGCACTGTACAGGATAGAACAAATTCAAATCAAGCGATCTGCAGTAGTTTGGATAATCCTATCAAGCTGATTCAGTGTCTGACCCATTAACTACATTAGGGGTAGAATCAACTTGGGAAACATTAGAACGTCTTCATTTTATTTTTTAATGTCGGCGGCATGAACTTGCAGTCGCAGTGTCTGGGGGTTTGGAGGTAAAACGGATGGATGAGCACAAGCTCAGCCAACTTCTTTTCACAGTCTCTTTATTATGAAATGTTAATCCCCTGAAAACAAGAAGAAATTGTGCTGCACTCCAAAGACAAATCCACTCGCTACTTCTTAAGTGAATATTACCAGGTGTATTCCTTTAGCTGGAAATCCCACTCAACTGCAAATTCAATTGTTTCTTCATATAGAATTTCTTTAGGACAAAGCAAGGTTGATTTGACTCACACAAAGGATAAACTTGTGTTAGCCTAGCTCAGTCGGTTCATGCCTCTCCCTGCTACGTTCACTACAAATGCACAATCGCTACACTTTACAGTACGATCATGGGTTCAAGCCACAGTATGGGAATGTGAGCTCACAGTCAAGGCTGACACACCAAAGCAGGGCTAGTGCGTTGCATTGTCAAAGAGACGCAGTCGTTTGGATGAGACATTAAATCAAGGACCCGTTGGCCTATTCAGATGGATGTTGAAGATCCCATGGCGCTCGTTGAAAAGAGAGTTTCTGCCAGTGTCCTGGCCAACAATCTCCCAAATAAAATTGGTCTTCACCTCATGGTTGTTTGTGGGATACTGCTGTGCAAAATTCGCTGCTACGTTCGCTACAAATGCAGTCACTACACTTTACAGTAAAATCCTGTGAAGTGCTTTGAAACATCTCAAACATCATAATAAGGCGCTATAACAAAATGCAAGGATTATTATTGGTGTTGTATTGTTAATCACCAGCTGGAATGGGTTTTGAGGCAGAGTGGGAGAACCTAGACCATTGGTCTCATTTATTGGTATTTTGAAAGAATTAGATCAAATGGGCCAAACGGCCCTTTTCCATCTGTATCCCTTTGACCTTATGAAAATTATTATTTAAAAAAAAGGAAAAACTATAAGCTGATTAGGGGGCACGGGATTCTATCCTTGCCGATAAGTAAATAGGCATTGGTTTAAAAATCAAACTCTCCTCTAGTCTGTTGGATATAATACAGGTTCCACACCTAGATCCCTGCCCAGCAGATTCCACTGAACTTACTGTCGAGTTACAGGCTAATGCTGAATTCAGGTCCTGTTCTTAAAGATCAGTTTTACAGCCGTCATTACAATGAAACCGCCTTCCTGTCACGGATTTATTGGCAGCGAATGCAAATGGAATTCTAAAATGCTTGTGCTCCCGTTCATCCCATCCCACAAAATTGTGCATCATATAAATGCAAATTCCGTTTAATGATGTGGATGGCTCATTAGAGAGTGTCGTTTGCAGCATTGCGGTGCTCCAGCTGAATAATGGGGATTGTCCCATTTGTCCTGAAGCACGAGTTGAATTACACGAGAGCCAGAACTGACATGAATCATTGTGAAATAAAAAAAGGAAACCGGTGCATTGGGAGAGTGTAAATCAATCGAGATCAGACCCGAGGATAGGATGAAGAAGGCTCCTCGGCCCACTTGATCTGGTCCTCCCAGAATTCCATTCTAATGCCTTTCCATCACAGAATCAAGCTCACAAGTCCAATGTCCTGGACCCCACCACCCTCCCACTGTGGAACTCACTGACAGAAGCTGTGGGATGAAGCAAAAAGCATCAATGCACTTAAGAAGAACTTAACTGCATACATAATAATAATAATAATAATCCTTGCATTTGATATAGCGCTTTTCACGTCGGGAGGACGTCCCAAAGCGCTTCACAGAACACACTGTAAAGTGAATTGACTGTATATTTGTGGGCGAACGCGGCAGCCGATTGTGCACAGCGATGTCCCACAAACAGTCGTAGATTGAAAATGACCAATTTATTATTGTTTTTGGAGGGATTATTATTAGGCGTGTGGAGTAAGGAAACTTGCCCAAGATTCATGGGGGAGAATAGAGGGATAAAGGAGCAGGGAATAATAGGAGGAGTTTATAAATGCATCAGTGACATAGGGGCAAAAGTAGCCATTGTTTTGAACTGTTACGTACAATGTGTAACATGGCTGTGCCAGAAAATGTGGAACACTGTTCAGCTATCTGATGCCATTGTTAACACCCAATTCTGGTTTATAAACATCACACAGTTCATATAAACCTGAAGAATGTTGGCTTGTTTTTATTTTGCACACTTGAATTGACCGTTTTATTTTTCTCTGCACTGAACTGCATTAATACAGTTAAACAAACTAGATTGTGGGTAAAGATAATTTTTCAAGTTAACTGCTCAGGAAATCAAATGCCATTTACATGTGAATGGAGCACTGAGCAAGAGGCAAAGAGAGACTTTTAACAAGTGTGTAAAATTCTGGGTAACGAGACTATCGTGTTCTTAAAGTATTCATATGAGGCGCTTGTAGTCTGCCTCTGAGAATACATTTCATCCCTGATTTGATTTGGCTTTAGTCCATTTCACAGCAGTTACCGGAGGAAATTTAGCAGAGGAGTGCTACATCTAGAATGGCTGCATTCAAATGGTAATAGCTTTGGTTTCCTGATCTATTATCTTACTTGGTAACTACCACCAATGATTGCTATCACTGCTGTGCTGTTCTTCACGAGTACTGTCAGAGGTCCCAACGATCCACGAATTACCAGGACTGTCCCTGATTTTCTTCAATTGTTCTGCAACCCGCACTCATGATTAAAAGCCACTATGATATGGAAATAGAGTTTTGTCCCTAATGCACGCTGAACGTAATTGGAAATGCTCCATGCGTACACGCAGACATCCACGAATACAGGTTTGAATGCAATATTTGGGTCAGTGGTGGTCAACCTATTCGCAGGTATCGGTATCTAGAAGGTGCCCAGGAGATGGATTGACTCCTCTCCCGGTTTCCCCTCACTCTGTCTATATAAGATAACAGCAGCTGCAGTAGGAACTTGAGATGACGTCTCAGAGCACATTACGGTGATGTAGCTTAACGCTGAAGCGGGATGGAGGGTGATTGAGGAGATGGAGGAACGAGGTGACCATAGGATGGTCGAAGGTAGGGTTTTAGGTAGCTTTTAGGTGAACAGGTTGAGTGGAGGTGAGATGGAAGGTTATAGGGAGGGAGTTCCACCAGGCAGGGGCATGGTGGCTATAGGGTCAACCGTTGCTGGTAGAGCGAAGTGGGTGAGGGCCTTACATCAGGTTCCAGTTTGGAGAAAAGTGACTTTGGAGACGATCATAGGGGTAAGGATAAGCCTGCATCCTACACTCTCTGCTTTACATGTTAAAAGAACCAACTTGCTGTCTCACCACTCTGTCCATTGCATTTTGCTCGATTCATACTGCCTGATGGTTCAGATTAAATCCAAATCAAGAGTGCACTAAAGATCCACTTTCCTATGCACTGTCCTGATAGGATTTAACTCCGTCGTGCTCCACAAATACCCTTTGTTCACGCAAAAGCTTCAACAAATTGTTTCCTACAGTTTACTGTACACCCACTTTAATTGCTTTTTCATCATTTTTCTAATGGAAAATGAAGTGTTGCAAGTGTGCACTCACCTAGTACACTGGCAGTGCACCAGCTGGCTGTGAGTTTCAGTTACTAGAGCTGTGTTTAAAGTGCAGAAATTTTAACACTGGGTGTGTCAGATCGGAAATTGCAGTAATCCCTGGCCACTGAACAAGGTGGCTGCTGTGCATATAAAGCAGGGCCGTGTGGCTTTTTTGTGCTTTCCCCACTCACGGTCTCCATGGTGACCATTGCAAAAGGGGTTTGTTTGACTGTGCTTTCAAAGATGCGTGAAGTTGAGGGAAGTCAAAATGTGACAGCTTCCAGTTTTTATAATTCTGCCAAATGGGAAAATAAATCACACCGGGCCTCTCCGCATAGCGACCAATTTACCTCCTCATGTGCACATCCAGCCACTTATTTTAAAATAATCTGACTTTTGGAAGGCATTAAGACTAAATTCTGATTGATTTAATGCTATTTCTTGTTTCTGCAGTGCAAGAAAATATAGGCTTGCTTCACACTTTGAAAGTGTTGTTAACCCGCATAATCCTTCACTGACCAGTTGTGATAGGGAAACTCATTTGAATGTTAGTTTTGTCCATTAATTCATTGAGTAATAGCTGTGTTTTTTGGGGCTCTGTTTAAATTATTTTCCTCTGAAGTCAAACACCATTCGAATAAATTACTGTACAGTGTGAATAATTCAATGGCACTTTTCTTCCTACACTAATCCTTATATTTGATGCAGCATCATAATAATAATAATAATAACCCTTGCATCTGATATAGTGCCTTATTAAGACTTCGAAACGTCTCAAAGAATATACTGTAAAGTGAATTGACTGCATATTTTGTCGGCACAGTCGAAGGAGAATGTCTTCAGACAAGATCTGAAGATGGGCAAGGATGGGGCAAGGAAGGGTCAAGACGAAGGGTTAGAGGAAAAGCGTTTCATAGTTTCAGGCTGTAGTGGCTGAAAGCACAGCCATCGATGATGGAACATGGGGGACATGCAAGAGGCCGGGGCCACATGAGCAGAACAAAATCCTCAAAGTGTTAAAGAATGTGAAAGCATTAGTGAATCAATGTAAAACAGTTAAATCCCATGGAATCCTCTTGCAGGCAATAGACAAGGAAGTCAGACCCGTTTAAGGAGAAGAGACGGTCCCAGCGGTAACTTATGACAGGAACCCAAAGCTATTTGCTTACATCAGGATTTTGTCAGCAGTGTCTTTGTGTCCAGTTTGCATCCGTATTAATATGTCTGTGTTCACTTGTCAAAGCATAATCAGCTTTGCACAAAAATGTTTAACCCATCCAAAAAGTCGAACGGCGTAACACGACACATGAAAGCTGTACATGCATCGAGATGAAAATTGTACATAATTTGTGTGGGACGTGACTTGTACAGGTGACGTGCTTATTTTATACGCACACTGCATTTATTTGAGACAGCACACGCACATCAATCCGAGCTAGCTCCTTCACCAGAATGGCTTGTCTTATGATGGGTTCAAGCTGAGTTTGCAACACCGTGCGCAGTGCCACCAGAGTGAGGCAGTGCTCCAATTTCCACTTTAGACTAAAAAATGACACTCCCTATGTGACTTAAATTCCTCGTGCGCCTGGAGCCACCTTGGTGAGTCCCACACACGTCGGGAGACTGAAAAGTGGAAGAGGAATCTGGCAAAAACAATAAATCGAACAAAAAACAAAAGTTTGGGGTACTTTCCAGCAGGATCACAGAGTCAGAGAATACATATAGAAACAGGCACGTTAAATCTGCGCTGGTACTTTTCTCCACATGAACTAATCTAATCCAAATCTCCGGCTTGCTCCCATTATCCTTCAAATTCATTTTTCTTCCACAATTTAATACTGACGCTGCCCCTATGGGCAAATAACAAACTGCAAAAGATAGAAACAAGGAAAGAAATCCCCCTGGAATAAAACAATGGCAAACTGTTCGACACAATAATACTGTCAGAAAGTCCGATTTAAATGGATGTCGAGTTCAGAGCAGTAAGCGAACAAGGTTAGAGCTTGTATTTTGAGAAGAGTTACGGTAAAACAGAGACGATGAGAAGATCATGCCTTCCAAAAACGTTGGGACTCAAATCCCTCTCAACGTGATTATTACAAATTGTAAAGCAAAATATTGAGCCTGGAACACACACACACACACATACACACACTGGTTATGTTATTGGCACTGTATGTAGAATCTTTGGCAATGTCAGGGATTTCTCCTGTTACAATTGTGCATCGCCAAACTGCACGTGACGTGACGCTGACTAGAATTTCAACGCAGAGTGAACCAGCACCCAAATGGAGCCGGCGTCTCGTCATATGCCCCTGGTTTACTTAAAAGAAACACAGGGAGATAATTTGTGGTATTTCTTAAAGGGATTCCCTAATAAGGAATCTGAGCCATGCAAACTCCTTCCGTTCCACATGATCTGAATTCCATGTGATGCTATTTATTTTCCAGAACAGCAATCCCCACATGCTGACAGAAATTCAACTGGGATTCCTTACTAAGAAATCCCATAAGAAATATTAGAATTTAGACCCCATAGTGATCGGAATGGATGAGTAATAATTCAAGACCCGAATCTGAACTGAATATAATTTTGCCTGTTAAATCTTTTTGTGCGTTTCTCTCTAATTGAAGGAAACGTCGGATGTGAGCCATTTCGTTGCACTGACATTGAGCAAATTAAGGATCAGCAACAGTAACAGATTAGACCTGGACTTGATCTTCTCAAGGTCTTTGGTATTGACATCTCCCCAAATTTATACTTAATGCTTTATGTGCAAGAACTCAGGGCTTTACTCAACAGTAAAATCTGACATTGAACAGTTTTGTGTAATACGTTTAATGTCAGACAGTGAAAATATCCAGAGATACAGCCCTCTAATGATGGACTGAGAAAGTTGCCTTGTTTTGCACGGAAGAAACAAAAGAATATTAAAGGAGCAGGAAACATTCTTAAGAATATTCCAACCCGGGTCCGTGGTCTTTGACATTCAACTGCACATTAGCAGGACTTAGGTTTTTAAGGTTTTTAAATAAAACTGTGAGGTTTTTATTTAGTGTATCGTAGGATAGCCAAAGGTGCCAAAGGTGAAATGAAAGTGTGCTTAACCCAGTCGATCACTTAATACCTTCTATTGCTCCACCTGCAACAGGCACATTGAGTTAAAAGGTATAGATAGAGATATATTTAAAATCGATCTAGATGCTTTTAATTCCATGTGCCAGTAAACCTCAATTCACAGTGCTTTCCCCTCCTCGAGAGCATAAATCTATTAATTCCATTATTTCCATCCTGCATTGGAATTATGATCCCAAAGAGATAACTGTTTGCCTATAACACTGTACGCAGGTTCAGTTTCAAAAACACCAAGGTCCGTGGTCTCCATTCACAAATTCAGGAATGCATTCGCAAGAGGGATGCGAGTGCTGCTTTCATGCTGCCTGAGCGCTTAGACCAAGGAGAGGCTACTTTGAAAGCTTGATCTTGCCCAGGGCAGAGAGTATCTTTTCTCATCAGCTCTTGTAATTTGGTTCCATTTGCAATGCCTTCATTAAACTGCAATACACTCAAATCTGCTGTTGTGTGAGTGTACATTGGCAATAGTTGTGCAGGCTGGTATTGTGAGACCGGTATTTACTATTAATACAGGTAATTCTCAGACTGTAATGGCATATTTAAAATGGGAATCTTAATGAAGTTCAGGTCACGTTACCACGAGACAATGAGGGATTCAATGTGTATTTAGCACTGAACCAATAGAGTGTATAGACACAGTCCTTCTTCCAGAGGAGACTGCTGGGGTTCAATGATTTACTCACACAACTCACTGCACATTCAACTGCATGTTAGCAGGAAATGGGCTCTCTGAGTGTTTTCTTTAGCATAAAGCAGGATTAGAGACAGCAAAGATGAAAGGAAAAGGGTTCAAATCACCAGACTAGATGTTATCCTCTACTAGTCTTCTTTCAATACACACAAACTCTGTTGTGTTAGTTCAGTAGTAAATGTTGTCAACTGGCCACCAATATGAGGTGGTACTGATGTCAACAATCGGGTCACTCTTGTGTAGGACATGTCCTCAGTGGATGAATACTGAAAATCTACTCAAGAATTGTTCTCATTTGGAAATAAATCCGATTTATTTGGAAGCAGCTGGGTCTTCCATTAGGTTCTCAATTCAGTTCGTTGCCAATTGTTATAATGGCTCCTTCGTCAGTGACACTTTATGATAAGTGCCCTGCAGATTACTCAAGACAGGGTTGAGTTACATCTTGTAATATCCAATCAATGGGTAAGTTTCTCTATCCTCAAGGCCTTATATCCAGGGTCTCCTTTGTGAACTGGACAAGTGCATTGTCTGTTCCTGGCATAATTGAGCAACAGACCATCTGGGAACCAAACGCATAGCCATCTGGTTGAGAGTTCAGTTCTGGAACTGCTGAACTATAAGTTTGTTATGGGTGAATTAGTTATAATTTGTCGTGCAGTTTAACTGCTTGATGAGTGCATCAGCAGCAAGCAAAATGTTCCTATTAAACATAAAATTTATGTGTACAGTACTGCTCTCAATTATTATCTATACATCTTGTAAGTGCCCAAGTACTAAAGTTGTTAACTTGGCTTGAAGAATATGTTTTCAATGTAAAATAAGGGAGGAAAATCCCATTCGATGACCTTGAGTGGACGAGGCAATACTGATATGAAAATAACAAATTCCATGTCTATTTGAATCATCTCACCAGCTCACATCAAGTATTTTCTGAAATAGTTAATCCATGCTTGCTGTTAAAGGTAACAATCTTTTGATGTAGGTGCTGTTTGTCATAGCTTTGGGATTATTGCTTGGTATTAGCTTCTGCATGCCAAACCTTCTAGGTACTTACTGTGATCTGTTGAGAAGTATTGTAAATCATTTGAATGACCGTAATTTCAGTTTACCTTTTAAAGCTATTAAACTGCCAGCTGCTCAGATTGTAACACAGCCCAACTGATGCAGAGTCAGGCGATCCCAAATATCTGAAGGTTTGATGAGACTCTGCAACAACATGTTGACTAGATGTTCAGGCTTATATATCAACCGGATCCAAATTGTGACCAGAGATTATTCATTCGGAGAGCTAGTACAAAAGTTTTACTTTAAAGATGTTTGAAATCTTGATACGATTAAAACGACATCCTTAGCAACTGTACAGAAAATGTATCACTTTGCCACAGTTCTGATTTACACTGATGAGCTTAACTTATCTTGCATTCAGAGTTTGACAACGAATGGTCCAACGGGGTATTCTGTGAATTTAAATGACACATGTGCTTTTATCTTGCTGATTTTGTGCTTCTATTCTATGATTTATCCTTTGAGATTCATACAAAAAACATGTTGCGTCGATGGGCACAGCAACGAGAAGCTTTGCATGCCTCTATTATTAATCAGAGAGCCGTAAACAATGTATGCCACATCAAGGGGCATTACTGGGGGTGACAATGAGAAGCTTACTGTATTTGTGTAAGCCCTAAAATATGAGGAGTTCAAAAAAAGGTAACTCCTTCTTGGGAATGTAAACTTCAGTTTAGCAAATGGACCGACTTTGATGAAGCAGTGTGGGTTGCTGGGGGTGGGGGGGGTGGGGTGGAAGGTCAAAGAAAATAAAGATCGTAGCGGCAACATCAGGGCAATATGCAACCACTTGGGAATGTGATGGCCAGAGTGAAAATTACAATTGACTTTATAATAAAGTAGGTCTCTAAGGAGATGTGGGATGGAAATGAGAAGGCAGGCAGTGCTTGTGATGCAGTCAGTCTTGCTGTCAATAGCTTTATGGCCTTTTACTAGGCACAAAAGGGCAATCCGAAAGAATATGAATCAGGTGTAGAGACCAGAATGAATTAAGTAACAGGCACCCAACCTCCCTGTTGGATGGTAATAGCTTTTTCCACCTCAATAACTTTCAGTGTAAACAATAGAAGGACTTATTTTTCAGTGGGTGGATAACTAGGTCTGATTTTAATTATTTGAAGAATAATTATTCGAAGATAAAAAAAATCACTGAGCAAACCTTTGACTTAAAAAGAAATGGATTTGACTGTGGCCAACTTTCCATCGCTCAATTGTGCTACAAACTGCTTTGATTTTAAAAAAGTGTTTAAAGTCAAGTGAACAGTCCAAAGTTGGTCGTTAACTCATCTAATGAAATGTATCAATCAGCAGAAATCAATATTTGTATTGGAAAATATAAGATGCTGACAAAGACTGCACTGAATATAAAGGTCACTGGACCTTAAGTCTGTTGCTAATAGTGTTACTAATGTCCAAATTGGAGGAATTTGCAGGATTTAAAGGGGATTAAACTTTGGCATTTGGAAGTGAATGCCTGCATATAAATGGCTACAATGATCATTCCTTTTTATATATCTAAAATATAATAGACCAGAAAAAGGTTAGTGAAGCTTCTCACTATTTCAGGGACTTTGTTGCTTTGGTTTGATGCTATCATACGTTAACTGATGATCTATATCTCAAAAGTGTTCCCAAAATAAATTAATTCAAATTATGTTCAGTGAATAACAATATAATTACAATACAGTAACTCTATCACCACAATATTAATATCCTTGTTATTGGAAAATATTTTACTGCCAATTCAGGACTAATGGTGTCATTACAAATGTATAATTTGTAATTACAGGAACTATAGTGAAGAGCTAAGTTGAAATAAAATGAGCTTACCATTAATTTATGAGAGTAAACCATTTCTTTTTTAGATAAAATAGTGAATTCCTTGTTAAAATCTCGTCTAAATTGGAGACTCTGTTACATGAGATATGGGGAAAGTGAGATTAATTAAAAAAAAAGGAGACTGAAGGAAAGGAAAGATTGATAGATCTGGAAGTGTGATCAAGACAAGACTGAGCTCAAAGGGATTTTTTGCCATCCAAATGTTAAACCTGACATTTGAATGGAAAAATTGGATGGAGTGTTATAAAATGGACCTGATATAGGATTTATGACATTCAGTGAAGGAGGAAGCCACAACCAGGCCAATTGTGAGTTGTCAGAACCCGCCAGGAATGTCTGACTGTTTGGGCCGCTTTAATTACTGAATGGATTCTGGTTGTAAAATATATCACAATACTCCTGCACACTTTAAGATCTGATGCCATTTAATCTAACACTAAGCTGTGGCACAGAGAGATAATTTCACTGCCAATAAAAGTTCAGACAGGATGAAATGCAACTGAAATGCCGCTTGCGTTCTGAAGACTATCTCATCAGGTTAAGATACATAGGGGCACCTTAAAATGTACGTGTCAAAGGAGTCAGCATTTTGAAATGTTCAGTCAGCGAACATCTAAAATCCTGATTAGCCCAGAGTTGGGTCAGTATATAGGCTGCAAACTGTGCAAAGGAGCAGGAAGAATAATCAAAGAAGACAAAATGAGATGGTTGAAATATCTGTTTCTCATAAATAACCATCTTCCATTAATGAGATTACTGAGTGAGGACATCTTGAACATTAAAATAAGGTCAGGAGTTTCCTTCACAGATGCTAGGGCACAATCTCGCAATTTAAGAGCGGATATTTGGTGATATTTGGTAATGGTTCAAGAAAGGAAATTTAAGCAACCTTTTCCAAATGGGATTTTGAAGGCCACGACCTGGTGCAATCACTACACAATCCGATGAAGAAAATAGTTTTTCCGGTCGCTTGGACGAGGAAAATATTTTCTTTGAAAACGACCGTGCCTTCAGCTCCCCTCTCGACTCTCTTCCTCCTCCTCGCTCCCTCCCTTCCCTCCCCTCACCCTGACCATTTCCCCCCTCCTCTCTCCCTCCCTTCCCTCCCCTCACCCTGACCATTTCCCCCCTGCTCGGGTCATGACCCAACTGTGCAGCGCCTTGGGACGTCCTCCTGACGTGAAAGGCGCTCTATAAATGGAATCTTGTTGTTGTTGTTGTTGTTGAGAACTGAGAGGAATACAAAAAATTGATTTAACGCTGAAGATTGGAAATTCGCCCACAAGGTACACAGTCATTCCACTAAACAGTACATAGAAAGTCTCAAATATCAGGAATATTATTATTATTATTACAAGATAATTCCTTGGCTGTGAAACGAGTCTCCAAAATAGGGTGAAATATTTTGATCCAGGAATAGAATTGAAAGCTTTTTCCATAGTTAGGAACCCACCTACTGGTGGCATTATCTTATTTCCATTTTGATTTTCTGAAATTGTCTGAAAGTGCAGTCATACAAAAACATTATAATTAAATGGATAGATGTGATCCTAGCCCATTCTATTATCATCATTGCATTCCTTGCACTTCCTTTGAGAACCAAACCTGGAATATTAAAGACGGCACAGTACAAAGCATTCATTGAATATGTCTGGTATTTATTTGGTTAACCAGTGATTTGACTATTAAACAGCGAGTGAAGTCATACAAGGATATTCCCTTACTCAGCAATTGTAGTTATCCTGAAATTAAAGGGAGAGGAGTAATGTTTGGGCTCAATTACTGCCCAACGGAAGATAGGATATTGGATAGACAGAGTCCCACTTGCTTTCATTTTGCACTATAAGGTAATCAGAGGCAGTAACCATTACCAATAAAGTAGTTAAAAAACAATTAAATTGATAATTAAGGGGCACAAAAACCACCCAATTGCTATTTTATATCATTAGTTTCTGCATTATCCCCTGGAGATGTAAAGGCAGATTTCAACCAAAGCATTGTAGGACCTTGACTTAATTCACAAATAATAATTACATGGTTCAGATGCATAACTGTAATTGTAAGCATTGTCCTTAAAGGGGCACTGTTTTCATGGGAGAAGTGGAGGACAAACCTTTCATCGCTTGGTGAAAGAGAGGGGTCATTCCGTACAATAATGGCTATCATCGGGTGATATGATGTCCACTTACAATGTGATTCATGTCATTCTATCATGTGTTCGGAGGTGAATGAGGTTTATAATACTTACTGAATATTCTTTTCTTTCAAGATACAGCACCCGGTAATAATTTGAAACATTTGCCAGACTCGCACTGCAGCTGATGAATTCACAGGATCACATGCGGTCACCTCCTAGAAACGTGAGAGAAACAGGGACACACATCGACAGAAAGTCTTAAGCCAGGGGATGGCAAGCCTGGCACACTGCCACAGCACACCTTCCACACTCCGACTTCCTCCTTAAAATTTCATTTGCAGTATTCAAAGGTGTTTTTTTTTCTCCATTTTAAAAAGCAAGTGGCAAAAATGACCAGTCGGACTCTTCAGAAATTTGCTTTCTTCGGATCTGTTAGCACTGGTTATAGCTAGCTTCTACTTTTCTGTCTGATTGTTTATCTTCTCCATGCTTAATTTTGTTAAGACCAAGTAAATGTCCATTTTAATTAAGCAGCCAATGAACCACTGATGTTTCTGGAGGAGGAGAGCGCAAACATTCTCGTGAGAAAACCGGTGCCTTAAAATGCGACATTCGGAAACTGGTTCTGCATCTAATCCGACTTCTGGATTGCAAGTATTGTGTTGTGAAATTCGCAGAGCAATAACTCACTAGTCCCGAACCGACAAAGAAGCACAGACACAAAAAGCACCGACACTTTCACATCAGCATTTTCATGTGCTGTCAATTCGTGCATCACCCGATCTGACTTTCTCAAACCTGGAGTCACAGTTAACACAGCAAGCTGCAGTTTGGGAATATCACTTAATAATAATAATAATCCTTGCATTTGATATAGCGCTTTTCACGTCGGGAGGACGTCCCAAAGCGCTTCACAGAGTACACTGTAAAGTGAATTGACTGTATATTTGTGGGCAAACTTGTGTTACACCCCCGGTTAAGTCCCAGGATCAACAATCCACATTTGTCAAGAATTGTAATGAAATCTAGTTTGGTTTAATGGTAATAATGGCATTAAAATTAGACAGGATTAAATTGTCGCCAGTACTAATGCTGCCTGATTACTAATTTCGCGTCAAAAATCTTTCCTCGGGATTTCCAATGCCAAATAATAGCAGCAGTAAATCAATACAGAACACAGTAAATCTAGATACAGCGGGGTAATAGTTGTGTGGCTATGGTGGTCTTGGAATTCTTGGGGCAAAGCCAGAAAATGATCACGTTGGGCAGGTTGAGCTATTGATTAGATACACTTGGCAAGAAAAAAAAATGTTAATAGTGAAAGCAGTGGAAATTCTCTAAAGTGCTTGCAGTAACTAAAGTTGGGCTCCAGGAATGAATTTTGCTCGCTAAACAGTGAGATGGATTGGGTTTCAAATGAATCTGATTTTCTTGTAAAGCAAGTGAATATATATCTGAATTGTATGTATTAGTGCAACATATGTTGAGACTATGGAAATAACAAGGAGGAATATTCTTTATGTGCCCAAAAAGATATCCTGTGCAAAACAATAATAATTCTTGCGCCTTTCACATCGGAGGATGGCTTCACAGGATATCCTGTAAAGTGTAGTGACTGTATTTTGCAGGTGCAAATATGCAGTGCACGTGGTTTAATGTTTTTTTTTAAATAACTACTAGTCAGATATACAGAGGGGGAAATGTTTAGTTGTTTGACATGCCCATTTTTCAGCAGAACGAGTCCTTAGCAAGTATAAAAATAGTAAAATCTGTTCAAAATTCTAAAAAGCTGTGAAAAATACTATTGTCCACATCAAGCTGCATTATTAAACATCGCCCAGAACTGTGCCGAGCTTCCATAAAGTAATGACGCGAAATAATGAAATGAGAACAGTGCTTTATTTGGTAGATATTCTGCTGACTTTTTAATTAAATGACGGAAGTGTATTGTATCGCGAGCTGAAAAAGTGGCTCCTTATGGTCTGAAATGTGATCCGCTGATGAGAGCTGGTGTATCCGATAAAAGTAATATACATTCCTGAGGCATTCAGGATTGTCATTCACTTCATTAGGACAGCGATGTAGTGTGTGTGTGAGGTGTCTGCGACTGATGGTTCCAAAACGGTTTCGCTCTATTTCATAAAGAGATTACTTATTCTAATTCCAGTCAATACTGCACTCTGCTTTTAAGCCTCTGTGTCCTCTCAGAAACATTAAGGATATTTATGTTAAACTTGTAGCATTTGTTTTGTAATCGTCTACTTGAGCTGGTTTAGTGGCAGGACCGATATACTGCTTAAGTAAAGTGAAACAGAAAATGCCCGAGGGGTGATTTTAAGGACAATTGTCAGTGTAAGTGTCAGATATCACGGCAGCTGGTTTTCAGAGTTCCTCCGATGCCCATAAGCTGGGCCAATAGAAAAGTACGGCTGCAATTTTTCCGCGGCATCCACTATAAACCTACTGAACAATGAAGTTACTGGCTCTGGGCCAGTTTACGGGAAATTTTCCTATTTCCCATATAGCCAGCCCCGTCGCTGAATGGGTCCCTTCCCAGCATGTTCCTGATGTCACAGCACCACTGGCACCATTGTTAATCCACCACTGCTGAAGGGGCAGCTGTCGTGTAAACCTCCAGCCATTCGATTTGGAGAACGCAACTTGAGTGTTACATCATTAACCCCAAACATGAGGGAACTGGCCCATATTTAAAGAGCACTGATTACCAGTAAAAGCACTCGACGCTTTTGAACATTCCACATTGACTGTCTCACCACGGGTGAGTACGCGATAACAATCCTGATGATTTAATGCCACCACTCCGAATGATTAAAGCGATGTCGCTAATTGTACGCATTATTGTCTGCTAAATAATGAGACTCGGCCAGTAAAACATTGTTAAAAATTCTCTCAGTGCGGGTTACAAACAAGCGAGGCCCAGTACATCTATTGCTCCGTGATTTCGGCACTCCGACGCTGTGGAAATCAAAGAGTTTGTAGTTCGGAAAGGATTCTCATGTGTGCCTGCATTCAAATCCTTGTTACTGGCGAATCTGCATTTGTTTCACTGGGAGCATTGGCATGCTGTTATTTCCGCAATGGTTTGTGATAGACACGTAGCAAAACAGGAACTCAAGCAATTCAGCATCCAAGCCTATTCTAGCATTTCATTAGATCTTGCCAGATTTTTTATTCCCAATACCCTGTTCTTTTGCCAACAACAATAACAACAACTTGCATTATATAGGGCCCCTCACACAGGGCAGCATCCATTTGCAAACTATCCTATGTTTCTTTACTCGATCTCCAATCGTGCAGTGAATGCTCTAGGTACTTGGCAATATGGTGTGGGGAAGGTGTGTGAAGGAATGTAACGCTGTTTGCAGATGATGTGCAGAGCTTCTTCATTTGCGGCCAGTCATACACTGGCTTGGGCTTTGTCTATAACTAATCGCTGAAGCCAAAGCCAATCCCTGAGGAAATGTTAATACTTTCCCTTTCCGCTCGTTTCTGGCTGACTTTACTCACCAGTGAAATGGTATCAGTGGAGCTCAGGTGACTGCAGGAGGAGCCTTGGAACAGAAGCTGTAGGAAGAAAGATTGAATAGTACCTGCTCTTGCTCAGGAAGCTACATGACCAGAAGGAAGGGTGTTTCTTAAAATGCAAAATGACTTCAGGCATACCCTGAAAAGAATTTATAACGCATGCAAATCAGCCTAAAAAATAGTAGTATCCTGGAAAGAATGGCCATTGAAAGATTGCAATCAGAAATTTAGCTACTTGGATTTGAGCTCCATCCTAACTGTAATTCACCTCAGTTCACTACACTTGTGCCACATTTTGTCGGTGTTTGGAAGCATTACTTGAAAGGGTGGTAGAGCCTCCACAGGAGAATCTGTCAAAGGACATTTCAACCTCCAACAAAGCTGTGTCTTATAAAATTAACACAAAGCAGTACAGATCTGCACGTCTGCGAGATTAGCATAATTCCCTCCCTCTGCGACTGCAGGAGGCCGAGAGAAGTAACAACCCATTCAGTGGCAAAGGGTAGGAGGAGTAAATAGATTAAAACACGCTGTATTTTAAAACTGGGAAAAGGCCTTCAATAGAATATTGCACCTTAAATCAGTTTGCCAGTAAAAATGATTTGTCCCCTGTTCGCTTATGCAATATTGTATAATTGTAAAATCCTTGCGTTTTATTACCACGAGTTAATACTAATGGGATTATACATCTTTGGGGTATTTATAGAACTAGTGCTTAATTGTACAAAACAGTTTTGCCATGTTGGCAGCTGGCTGAGAAATGTTGTCAACATTATCTTACAAAGAGGTATTAGAAATCACTTAGAAAGCAAACCTCTTCTTAGAAAGGCACTAAAGACAGTTACCTGCACCGATTAAGCTCCTGACTATCTCAAATACACCTATATGTATGCCAAAGCACGAACATCCCATAGAATAAAATAGTGTAAACTGTCGACTTTGAATGTCAGTGTCGAACTACTCTGTACCCCATCTGTATTGATTTATATTGGTTCCCTCTTGTATCGCGTCGCCCAGCACTGTGAAAATTAATGACAGGTTTGGAGCGCCACTCTAAAGGATCAATTCAATCACAATATGGCGACCTTGTCCTGGAGAAGAGTGACAGCAGCATTACATCCACGTCATCAAACCACGATTACTTCGAAATGGTTACACTACACCTGTCTTAAATTTTCACAGCAACGTCCAGTGATGTGACAAGGAACAAGCCAAAATTGATTACACTCTTTGTTTAATCTGGCAAGTCTCACAAACAGTGTCTCACGACATGCTACAGTATATTTCTGTTTGACCTGCTGTATTTTTAGCATTCCACGGGCAGGAAGATGCTGTTTTATGGTATTTTTGTCAGTCATATGTGACGCTATTTCATTAGTACACCTTCAGCCATTTTCCCTGTTTGGCTGCTGCAGAGAAGCAATTATCACCCATTTTTTCGAACAACAGATCTTTAATATTCACCCGTAATAAAATGATGCCTTACAAGTCAACAGAACACAACTTTAATTTGGTAAATTGTACTGTTTCTTGGCAAAAAAAAAAATATTTCACTTAATAGCCAGTTTCTGAAGTTCATTTCTTGTGTATTTTCACTGTCTATTACTTTGAGAAACAATGGTATGCTTAGCCAATAAAATTATAATTAGTTATCTCCAGGAGGTTTCTGTCTGATGTAATGGTGTGTGTCGCTTTTGTTATAATATGGCACCACAGAAGATTTTTATTGAACATTTCCACGTCTTATTTTACTTGTGTGTTTCTTTTAATGTGCGCTTGTTGTATTCAGTTCCATACTAACTCTGCTTCTGTATTTGTAAGACTGAATTTCTCAGTATAGTACACATATGCTAATTTCATGCAACGTTATGTTCTTTTATGAAGGCATTTTAATAAATTTAAATTTGCTAATCCCTTATCCCTGTTGTCCCCAAACAAAAGTTATTTTGCCATGTATTACCATTTATTGCCATTTATTTGCCATTCATTTATTGACAACCACAATTGTAACTGAATGACTAAAGGCAGACGGCTGGAAAAGAAGACGGCATAGCACTGAAATTCAAGTGAAATCCTACCCATTGTTTGAATATCAGGTAAAAATCCACCTCAGTCTTAAATAGATTTGGTCTTTTATTCACCTTCACAAGCAATCCACTGCTCTATCTTCAAGGCTATCAACACAGAAAGTATCTCTGAAGTGAGATGTTCGATACAAAGAGCCACACAGATTGCAACTCCACTTAAAGAAATGGAGCTGTGGTATTTTTAAGAGTGACATGCATCAAAAATGACTGAATGTCACTTGCAATGAATGGGACTTGACAGTGAGGGAAGTAACCATATACTACGAGAAGTGCCAGTGCATTCTCTCGCTCCCTCCTCTACTCCTAATGTTGCCTTACTGAACCATTTTGGGTCTCTTTTTCTCCTGTCTCTTAATTCTCAAGTTAGGATTAGCAGGAAAAAATATATTTTCATAGCAACGTTAACAATGCAGATATCTCCCAGCACTGTACTTAAATGCCAGTCTGCACTATGAGCTCAAGTGCCAACATGGGACTTGATCCAAGAACCTTCTGACCCAGAGAAAGAGTGCCATCTACTGATCCAAACTTAATCCTAATGAGCTTCGTGCTCCACGTGTCCTCACTTTAACGAATCATCTTTATTGCACTTTTTTTTAAAAAATCCGATGTTTTTTCTCCTTTTCATTTATTTTTATTTTCTGTTTGGCTGACATACGCTATGCACATGATCAGGAAATTCACCACCAAAATGCTGCCCTTGCTCTTTCCTCCTCCAAACGAAGCCAGTGTCTAAACATCTAAAGCTGAAGAGGTTGTGGGTTCAAGTGTTATGTACGCTCATACTGTAGTCCTGGGCAAGCAATACATTGTTGGAGGTGCTATTCCTCGGCTAATTATCAGTGAGAAATTAATCAGACTGGATATGTTGCACATTTGTTTGGCTGCTCTTTAAACGTTTCAAATAGAATGCAAAATTTTGAGCAGCTTTTGGGTGGACATGAACCTATGCTGCAAATCCTGTTTCTCACCATAGTGTGGTGCTATTCTTTACAATGATGTCGAGCCTGGCAGGTTACTGCTTTTAGGACAGAATGGATAGATTAGGCTCTTCTTCGCTAGAGAAGAGGCGTTTCAAGGGGGAACAGATAAAGATGTTTGAAATTATAAACAGGTTAACATAAACAGGCTGTTTCCACTGGTTGGGGTGTCCGTAACCATGGGACACGAATATCTCTGCCTCCATCCTCGACTCCAGGATCACTGCTGTTGCGCTCGGGACGTAAGTATTCTTTTGGTTCCAGACATAAGGGGGGCATGGGGGTGATTCGTGTTTTTGGGGCTCAGGACGTAAGGGGTGGGGGATGGGGGGTTGTAGTTTTGGGGCTCAAGACATAAGCAAGGGGGTGGGTGTTTTGCGTTTTCGAAACCTAAACCCGCACCCCCACCATCCCCAACTTATGTCCCAAGCCCAAAAAACACAATGTGGGTTACTGTATCTTAAAAGAAAATTTAGGAGAAATTACTTCACGTAGAGATTTGTGAGATGGTGGAACTCTGCCCTGAAGTGGTGATTGATTCAGATAGTGTAGATGCATTCAAGAGGAAGCTAGAGCTCTGCATGTGTAAGAGAGGACAAGAAGAGTACGGGAGGAGTGCGGAATGGGCGAAGACTCACGCGGACTATAAACACGGGCACAGACTGGTTGGGCCGAGTGGCCTGTTTCCATACTGTACATTCTTTGTCATCTTCTTTGTAAAGATTATCTTTTTTTAATTTTTCCCACCAGTGTGTGCCGTTCACCACATCGCATTGTATCCACTGAACTGTTGCTCTTGCTGTGAGTGCACCATGGCAGTTTGACTTTGTGCCTTTTCAAATAGTCCACGGCATCTCGGTAAGCACTGCATCTGGTAAATCTATATGCCAGTGCAGAATTACAGTGTTAACACTGTAGCGAGGAACTCCTGCCATTAATATCAGCAATCACAATGTGCTGTAAGATTTCCTGCCAGCAAGGCAGCCTGGACTCAGACAAGCAGCTTCACAAAGGATGGATGCAACAGGCACCAAACTGATTCAGTTACTACAAACAAAGAGCGGAAGCAACACAAATAAAGTTTCCCCCTACTTATTAAATGAGTAATTGTATGATTTCTCGGGAACAATCTGAGCAACAATGCACTTAAAAGTTCACTTCACTGCCCTCGGTGCTATTTCCGAATATCTCTTCCCCAATCTCTTTTGCTTCACCTCTGCCTTCATTCTCCCTGGGAGCCCTCTTCAGTTAAAAAAGTGTGATGCAGTAACAAAAAGCCAATTATAACCAGAAGCTTCTGAAATGGCCCCCATAGGAGCGCTTGGAGGTAGGCTTGGTTAAGTGTTAAATTAAGTAAAACTTGCACGCGGATGCCTTCAGCTCACAGCCTTCGGCACAGAGACTTGGCAGCTCCTAATTTACCCCGTACACTACGAGCTCCAGAAATTCCTGTTGAAATTGCCTTGTTCTGTACCAGCTCCAAATCCTAGTCTCTTTACCATGGATAAAGCAACCCGATGTAACACAGAATTTATTTCCACATCGCTTATTGTCATACCATGGCAACACAGCAAAGAACAAAAACAATTCTGACATATCTCTACATTTCACATCACAATCGACTCAGATTGCTGATAAACTGTACTAAAACTGATTAATAAAATTGGTTCAACAGAAAAAAGTGGGGTAAAAAATGCAAGGTTTCAGGACAAATTCAATATAATTATTACCACGGTTTTGAAACATCATATGTAAATGATGTTAGGTAAACTCTGTTAGGTAAACAACAGAGGGTTTACTTCTATGTGTGAATGGGTATAACAGACTAGACATAACACATTACAAAACACATTACGTTAATTTGGGTGTAATTTTCAAAATGCTTTCTTGAACCTTTTTTTTGAAGCTATTAAAGTACTTGCATTCTGCAACAGATCTTGTGATCTAAAACTCATCTACTCAGTAGGCAGCCTTGATGAGACTTGATGAGGCGAGATGGTGGATGAACCCGCTGCACTGTAAGCAGCAGCAATTTCTTATGTCACCAGGCAGGTAGCTAGTTCCCAAGTGTGCTGCCAACATGATTGCTGATAGTGGAACCATCTTTCATTTCCCTTCTTGAGTCGAAACAACTACGATTAACAGTCAAACAAAATTCTGTCAGACATCTTTTGAATGATAAAGTATCTTGTATCAAAAGCCTACATTTCAGATCCCTTGAGGGCTGGCTCTATAATGTAATAAAGCTTCGATCTTTTCCAATAATGCTTCATTTTAATACTGAAGAGATAATTTGGTGGCATTCTCTGGAAATGAAGGACATGCCAACTTCTACATAATTCAAAATAACTAGGTTCCCATGGTAAACTTCCCACATTGAAACTGGAATCCTGACAAATGGCCTCCTACTGGTCCTTTCAGCTGTCAACAAATTGACAGAGTAGCATCATTACTGTATTTCGATGTAGAAGTAATCCCCAGAGCTTTATTTTATTTCTAATGAAACAGCCTCATGTTTTGCCATCGTTTTTTTCCGGTGTGCTGAATGTGCTGAAAATGTCCAGCATGAAGGGATGTCACATGTGGGAATGACATGTGACATGTGACATGTGAAGGGCTGCAAGTCAAGTGAAAAAGAACTGGGTGTTTATACTAATGATCCTTTGAATTTGATACAGCGCCTTATCACGTCATCCAAAACGTCTGAAAGTATTTTACTATAAAGTGTAGGGACTGTTTTTGCAGTCGAATACTGCAGTCAATTTGCACACAGCAAAGTTCCACAAACAGCAGAGTGAGTGATCATTTCCTCTGAAGGATCGTTGGTGAGGATCCCTTCTCTTTTCGAATCATGTCTTGGGATATTAAATGTCCACCTAAATAGGCAGACAGGACCTTGGTTTAATGTTTCACTGAAGGTCAGAACCTTCGATGATACCCTGTCAGTGTAGACTATGAGCACAATGTTCCAATGTATGGTTTAAACCCACAATCATCTGACATAGAGGCAAAAGTGCTCCAACTGAACCAGACTGACACCTACTCTCTTTACAATGTTTCGTGTCTGATTATTATTGCATTTCAATAACAGTCTGTGTGTTTTAAAAAGAGCTTCCAGGCTTCCTAGTTGGCTTCCTAAAAGTGCACCACACTTTAGCCTGATTGCTGGACTCAAAGTCTAAACATGCAGAATCACATCTTGGGTTTCCTGCTAAAACACATTGGGTTATTCTACCTATTAATTTAGGAGGTTGGGGGATAGAATGTATGCAATTCTCACATGATTGAATACTTGTTTTACTTTCCTCTTATCCAAGAATTTTTCTTTTCCCTTTTAAAATCTGCCTGGAATTGTAATTGATTCCGGGATTTCTCTTTGACTTTGAGGTTAGCCCCACACTGTGCTCGGATAACATTGGGTAGGTTTGTCTAAGACACAATGACAACTTCCTCTGTCTCAGTGTCACACAAGCACCAAAACGTGCTTCAGCCAAAGGATATAATTAACCACATATTGACCGAATAAAGTCCAAGAATATTGATGTCATACAAATAAATCTCAAAACTGCATGGTCAATATAATCGATTTTTTTAAATATAAAGCAAATTCTACCGTTAAAGCTTCAGGCAATTAATATTTTGCACACTTTACTACCGAACTTCATTGTCTCTTTTACTCGCAGTTGAACAATTGAACTGTTGTAAATTTATGCTCAAAAGAATAGAGTACATCAGTTTGTGTTCCTTGTCACTGGCCAGGATGATTCTTTGATTCTAATCATGCATATTTATAACCAAAAATTGCTACAAGGTGAGTGCTTCATCTTCATAAGTCCAATTTTATTAAAATATTCCCAGGTTTGAAATGATGAAGTTATTGTAATTTTTTTTAAATGGTGAATATCTGTGATTGTGTGCAGGTCTGTGTGTTTTTGTGTTTGTGTGCATGTGTTTTTGTATGTATGTGCATGTCAACGATGGGAAATGGAACACAGTACCATTCTGAAAGAGGCAGTGATATGCTTTGATGTTAAACATTCCTAGGTCACTTCAGCAGTAACTGCCAAAGGACAAGAAACTATCCAGAATGGGTTGATTGGGAAAGAAAAGTATAGTTGAAGTGGTGATTTAACACAAGATACCAACCAGTAACTGAATAATAATTTTTTTGCATCTTAAAAGATGTAATGCTCAGATATTCTTTATTGTGCACAAATTGATTGAACCTTTCATATTTAGAAATCTATGCATTTGATTGAAACCTTGTCTGATCTACGGTTGTGTGTTTTGAACCACGGGACTATATTTTAAGCTATATTCTGCAGAAAGGTCATCTGTCATTCAAGATGACACAACATGGAGTCCTTGAAGATTCCAGTTAGCTGTCCTCCAGTGGTCGATGAAATATCTGAAAGCAAAGCAGGTTAGGGCTGATATGACCTTTATTTGGTCGTTCAAAAGTATGACGTTTTGTGAGCTGGGTGCAAGATCATGACAGATATCATTATTGTGAGCATGTTAACCTGTCTTAACAAAATTCCCAGGTGAGAAGGGTAGGTTAATGATACCTCTCAGCTTTCAGTCTCACACACACGATACTCAAGGAGAGGGAATCCAAGATGCAAGAAAAGTTAACATTGAGTGTGCCACTTATTGGGTTTATCGGTCAATGACAAGAGAGTGAAGGCCCTCCTATTTAATTCTCTAGACACCAGCGCTTTGCAGGTCAACAACATTTATTGAGCAGTTGAGGAATTCTTCCAATTGAGTTTCACGTCTTCATCTCAAGGCTTAATATTGGAAGTCAGTTAAGTCTAAGCAGCTGTGTGCTCCACATGCCGGCCTTAATACAATGTAAATTGTCGCCGTCGTTGCCTTTCAGAAATGTCCTATATGTCTGTTGTCTTTAATTCTTTTTGGAGCAAATTTGCTGAAAGAAACGATTGCTCTGATTCACATCAAGCTCATTGAACAGGGATTATTTAACCTGTACTAATTTTTATTACCCAAATTGTTTTGATGCATCACTACAGGTGCATCGCTGCATATTAAAGAGGGAGGGCAGATGCACAAAGTTATCTTCTTTGATATCATTGCTGAACAAGTAACAACATTATAAATGTCCCTTAATAAGATTATGTTGGGCAGACTTGGCGTTCAGTAACATTGTACATTTTGACCCGTGTAGCTTTGAAGGAGATCAGTAGAGCATTAAATTCAGGGCTTTTAATTTTTGCTCAACCAGACTGTGCACTTCAAAATCATTGCAATTTATTGATGCTGCTCCTCAGGGTTGCATATTTCTCATGTGTGAAGTAAACCTTTGAAATTCATTCATTATGCATTTTGAGAAAACCCAAGGGAGTCTTGCACTTAAGAGGTTAAAAGATCTCAATTTACTTTGAGCATTTTTTTTAAATTGTCACTTCTGTGGCACACCAGGATGTAGACAGTAGAGCCTAGCCATCTGTCCTCTCTTTTACTGCCAGTAATCTGCCACTTGGCAGGGGTGTCAAATTGTACTGACACAGATTGTAATCTCTTTTAACCCTCCCAGGACTGCGGCAGCCGTTTTACCGTGGAATAACGTTAATTAGAATATCACTTTTCGTTCTTCACTGCCCGTTTGTACATGGCTATGAGCAAATAAGTGGCCTATGGTTAGGGCACATTTTCAGAAAATCCTATGTTACACTGCAGCCACAGACGTTGGTCTTAGTTCTATAATCTTTTCACTGGATCCGAGGTTATCTTGAATATGATGTGCTGGGAATGCATGGGTTTTGTTCTTTTCCATTGAATTCGTATATATTGCAGCACAGAGGAGCTAGCTGCAATTTGGATGCCATCATATCAGAGAATTGTTTTTCTATGTACAATCTTCGTAAATCGTGTTTTAGTTAAATATGCAATAAAATATACAATACAATTTACATTTCATGTCGGGAGGATGTCTCAAATGTATTTACCCACAAAACACACATTCATTGAACTCTACGATATATCCCGTGAAGCGCTTTGAGATGACTTCCGCATGTGAAATCGCTTGGCTATAACCACGGCAATGATTGGATTGATGAATTGACATTGCTGGCTGGGCACCCGAGCTGGGGGTGGAAGGCGGAGGAGGTGAAAGATGGCCAATCGCCCGGTCAAAAAGGCAGGTCATGAAAATATGTAAACGTGTAAAATTTGACATTTGCTTTAAGAAAGTAAATTAAAAAAAAAACACATTGGTGGCACTCTGGCTTTATTTCCACTGTTGAGAATGTAATCGTTATCAGAGTCAATATGTAAGAACAAAACTGCTGGGGCACTGGAAGCATCGATCCTTCAAATCCATGTTCTAATTTTACCTGTTGTTCCAAAATGCCTGGCAGCATGCAGTGAAATCCAAATATTTGCTGTGCAGGATCACACCATAAATGTTAAAGCAACTTGGCTTCAATAAAGAATGTGGAGCATCAATCCTGTTATTTGATGAAAACATTTATTTGAAAATTGCAAAGGGAATTCGGTAAAATTTAGGGTTAAAGAGACAGTAATAGACAGATGTGAAGCGAATTCTCTCTGGGCCATCAAATGAATATGATTCTAAACACCATCTAAAGGAGCATAGAATCCCGTCGGGGAGGATCGGGAGGGAGTCATTATAACAACAGCTTAATCAGAATAGTCTAAGCTGTCACCAATATTGACCGTGCTCTTCAACATGGCAGACGGTGAATGGGCCACAAATTGTTTTGAGCAAAGTTATTTGAAGTTTCATTGAACATTGTTAGCCTTTTTAAGCCGACTACAACAATGACATTTCATAACAGCCTATTTGTTGACTCAAACCTCGGTGGTGCCAGAATCCCAAGGAGTAAAATTCTACCTGGCTTTACACCTATACTATTTCCTTCGTATGACCAAATTTCGGCAAATTTCCTAAATACAATCTTCATTTTGAAGCTGGCTTTCTGTAAACTCTTTCCTCCATGTGGATTCAGCTTTTGTTTCGGATGCTTTGACCCTTTACAAAAGGGTTAACCAAGAAATCCACTTGGTTTTAAAACAAATGTCACTATTTGCATATGCTCAATTCCTTTTCTATCATGGTCAATCATAATGCACTTTCATAATGCTGGATTTTACGGTTGCAAAAGGCAGGTGATGTTGCTGTTTGCTTTTTTTGCTGTGGATCCATTTAGCACGGTAGAGTTTTGCATCTGTATTCTCCTGCAGTAATTGAGGTGGTGTGAGGAGAGATGCAATGAGTCCCAGTAGTTTTGTGGTGGATGTTTTCTTCAGTCCCTGGTGATCCAGGCAAGATTCTTTCCTACCTAAGACTGGAAAGGAACAGATGTTTCAAAATTGCAGCCTCTAAATCCAAAATTCATATTTATCTATACTGCATAGAGCCTACTCCATTTAACTGGAAGTTTTTATGACATAATCGTAATGCTTAAGAAAACATATTCTATCTTAATGGCAGCATGTGTGCCTTTAACCTTTTTTAGAAAAGATATCTTATGAATCACAGTTTGGAATCAGTGCAAAAATCAACCCTGGGAGAGTTTTTCACCGTCCGATTCAGAAAGTAATCCATTTTTAAAAAAATAAATAAGACATGTTGTTTTCTTACATGGACATACAGTGTATAAATTGTATAAATAGAAGTATGTCTTGCAGTAAAATCATATTTCATACAGGGTGGAAATATGACCTAGAAAGAGGTACCAAAAATCTCAATGATTATACAGCAAAGTGGAGGAGAAATTCTGCCAGCAAAATGGTTAAAGAGTAAAAGGAAATATAAGTTTCATTTTTGCGCTGCTTCAGTAGCGCACAAACATTCTGAGGGACAGGCTCAGTGCTGATAGCACTGTCCAACAAGTAGAAAGAATTGTAATTAAACAACATCCACAACAACTTGCCTTTACATGTTGCCCTTCACCCGGGGTAATGTCTCAGACTGTTAGGGAGTTGAGGTTGTTGGGATGGTGAGCAAGATGGCCAAACTTAGCAAACACGCAAGGGGGAAGGGTTTGCAATGAACCCAAAGATACATCGATCACACACGCAGCACTCACGCTCCAGCACTGTATCTCTGAGAGGTGCCTAAACAGAAAAGTTGTACAAACTTTGCTCACAATGAGGTGCAGGTAATTATAGGCTTTGTTACAGAGATAGATAACCCTAACCCTAACGGAGATACATACCCTACAGCATTAGCCCAATTACCATTTTCAGTAAAGACAGGCAAATTATTATATACATTGTTAACTGCCTTCTTCGTTATAACGCAGGGAAAATATTACTATTCAATATATTCAACAATGGCAGAAAACAATAAAAGATATTAATATGTAACAACTCAATAACAAAAGGCATTTTCTATTTTAGAGCAAAATGACAAGGCCTTACTCACGTTCCTTCGTCATGAATTTCCCGCCACCTTCGGTATTTCAAGAAATCCCCACATACTAACATTCCCCAAGAAGTGATTAGAGAAAATGATGATATGAGGAAGGTTAGTGCTCCTGTAATTAGTATAGACATATGATGGGTGTCACAGGTGTCTGGGGCCTTGGGCAAGGCAGAACTGCAGCAGTGAAGTGGTATTTGTCGATTCCAGCAACAGAGTCTGTGTGCAGTCTAGTATGAAAGTGTCCTGGGAAGTCCTTTGTTGGTTCATATGGGAAATGTCTGCGCAGTTGTCTCCTTAAATCAGTTCTGGGAATAGCCTTGAATTCTTTATAATTCCACTGTGCTCTCCGGTGTAACTTCCGTTGAGCTGTGAGGAGACACATCTCCTGTCACCAGTTGCTCTCCTACAAAGACTGCCAGGGCACCTACCCTTGTTCGTACAGAAACGTTGAGTGACTAGGTGATGACTAGAATATTAGCGGGGACAGAATGTTGGGCCTGACATCCGGAGTCACAGAAATTTTACTTGCAGAGTTTCTAAATTAGGAGTAATGTACTCCTTTGATAACATTATCTTTAAGGTCTAATGCAGCCAATGTCTCCCACACATTAATCTAAAACTGTCTTGTGCTGTTAGTAGATTAAAGTGGAACTGTTTGATTTTGCAGCAGTTTCGAGCTTTTTTTATATAAAACCCTGCCTGACAGAATATTGGAATACATTATGCAGTCTGACAGAGGACATCGAATGCCTTTGGGATGTGTAATATGATTACGTGTAATGTAAAAAAAACACACATAAATTAAGGTAATAGGAGATATCCGTTCTCCAGACCACGTAGAGCCTTATTGACAGACATTACTGGGGTGTGAGCTTTGACCTCAGTTACCCTGACCACAAGTTGACCTCAGTCATAGATTATCACATAGTTGTGGAAATGTGCCCTCTGTCACGCTGATGAAATGGTACGTCAATTTCTGCCTTATGAGAAAGTCCTAAATAATACTTTGTATTTCCCACATCTTTGGTAACATCCCTGTAAATCTACACTGCACTCTCCAATGCTATAATATCCTTCCGATAGTATGGTAACCAGAACTGCAGATAGTGCTCCAAATGTGGACTAACCAAAGTTTTACGTAAATTTAACATTACTGCCCTAATTTTGCACTCTGGTTCTCTGGATCTAAAACCAATGACTTATTTATTGCCTTGTTCACCGGTCCTGCTACACTTAAGAGTCACTATAGAATCCCTTTTGTTCCTCAACCCCTCCTCGTTCAAGCAATCCAGGGTCTAGTTGGTTTCTTTATTCTTTATCAAAAGGAATCACTTCGCGTTTCCCTATATTCAGATTAATTAAATTAAATGCTGAACCTAAAATGCTGTGTATTGCAGGGAAAACGGCACGTTTGAAAGTATAGAAAGAATTCCTTGTTGTGACTATTACAATGGGCTCACTTCTCCAGCTGTTTGCTTGACCTCATCAATAAATTTACATCCTCTATATTTGTTAATAACATCAGGTCACTTCATTGCTGAACTAGCAGCTTTAGAAAGAAAACGCCTACCGATTTTTAAATGACTGAGCAATTTCTCAGGCAGGTGACTATGTTAATATGATTCATCCCAAGCCCCTTGGCATTAAGCTGAGGCAGATGGCAAGAGAAACCCAGGTTGACTTGTTCTGTTTTTTTTCCCTCCCGTTTCAGAAGTACATCACTTCTCAATACCTTCCCAAAGAGAGCTGCCATGATTGGTAAATTAATGTGTCAGGAATAAAATAATAATAATCCTTATATTTGATGGAGCACCTTTTGCATCAGGAGGAGCTCTCAAAATGCTTCACAGGATATACTGCAAAGTGTAATGATTGTGTAATCAAGGTCAGTTCCCCGCATTTTGTAACCTCAATCCTGCAAGTTGTCAGTACACTAACATAATGCTTGACAAACAGTCTGACACTGCACCTTTGAAATGTCATTTCTCATAAAGAGGGTATTCTACTAGAACTAACAGAATTATGATTTAATTAAACAGAATCTGTACCTGGATTAAATGGGCATCTGCTAATGTGGTCACAGCCACTGGTAACTTAGCAACCTCGCTATATGGACCTGGTTCATCTGCATCTCGAATTAACCGTTTGTAGTTGAAATGTAACTGAAAGTTCAGATTTAGGTGCACTTTGCAGTTGGCAGACAATAAAGCAAATCTGTTTCTCATGGATCCGGTTTCCAGCCATGTGTTAGAAAGTTTCAGGGTCACGCAGAAAATTCTCTAATTCAGGCTACATTTGGAACACAAGTTAGTGCAGTTCTTCCAAATTTAACTGACTTTAGGAATTTTCCATAACACCACATGAACCTTATATTTTAAGACAAAACAGTCTTACAGACAAAGAACAGATGGAATTTCAGGCCAGGGCTTTTCAATTGAAATATCTCAAAACTAACAACCCAAAACTTTTTATAGTTTAGGATGAAAGTACAAGCTAAAGCTTTATCTTTCCAAATTAATGACCTTGTTACTTTCTTGGACTGTTATTCTCTGGATGCACGGCTGAATCCCAATGGTTTATTTGCTTTTACAAAAAGCTCCAAGAATTATGATGAAACTTCAAATACTCTTCTAACTGTTATTCCCAACTGGAACTATCCCTGTTTCATCTGTTTTAAGAAAGTGCCCAACATTTTGTAATTCTACCAGTTCTAGACTATCTAACATCCATTTTGTTACATTTCCCAATATTAAGCTCCAATTGTGATTTAGTTGCATGTTAATCATGTTAATGGGACGTCCTCCTGACGTGAAAGGCGCTTTATAAATGGAATCTTGTTGCTGTTGTTGTTGTAATCAGCCTTTATTCTCTCAGGAATTTATGCTATGACCTTTTTATTATCAAATGTCCCTGTATTGCTTCTTTTCTAATAACTTCAATATTTTTCCTGTTACATATGTCAAGTTAACAGGGCTATAATTCTCAGGATCTTACCTCTAACCTTCAATTGAAAATTGGAACAATATTAGCCATTTTCCAATCTTCTGGTACTACCTCTATATTTAATGAGGTGTCAAAAATTTCAGCCACAGCTTCTTTCTACCTCATTTCATTCAGTTTGCTTGGATGTATTCCACCTGGTTCTGTTGCCTTATGAATATTCAAATGCTCTGGTATGTTTAATGACCGTATCAATACTAATCTCTATTTTCTTCAAAAATGTAAGTGCTTTCTAAGCCTTTGAAAGCAACTGAAAGCACAGAAAACAAAAGTATTTAAAACATGCACTATCTTACTTCTTTTATTTTAAGGGCAACAACCTATTTTTAATGTCTTGTCAGAAATGAACATAAAAAGAAGTCTCGCATTTAGTAATAACGTCCAACGTCCAAGATTATGGAAAACTTAAGTATAAAGACAAAACACTCTTTAAAGAATTTTTTTTATCTTTAAGCCTACCACCGACTGGGCCTAAGTCTCACAGCTCAATCTACAGGTAGTAGAATGGAAGTAGAACCTTGGGAATGAGCAGACAAATTGCAAAAGAAAAAAAAACTCAAGAAACTTAAGATTTTGCATGTTGCATTTTGCATGAGTATAAGATCTAGAATCATTTAAGTGGCATAAATGTCTAAAACATTGAGAACCTCAACACATTTGCTGAATCAAATTGAACAGTATAATACTTAGATAGATCCACTGAGTACCAGTCTAGTCTAACGAGGTGGTTCTAATGTCCAATGATCTTACACGAATAGTTCTAGAACTTGGCCGATTCAGTTATAAGCCGCATTAGGGCACAATATAGTCTTTTCTAATATGCTTCTATTTTGTGCAAGATCTGGTTTTATGCAAGGGAAAAAGTATGCTTAGTACGTGATCATTCATATGCAAGTCAAATGATTTCCCTGATCTTTAAATGTCAGATTTGCAGTGCGGCTTTGAATGTAACGGCAGGACATTGTAGTATTCCTGACCTGATGTTCAATTCTGATGATGCGGAAATCAAAGCTCTGGTTTGCATTCTTAAATTCAGGCATCTTTATATTATAATTTTTAAACCTTGCCTTTAATGTAATATCAAACCTAACTGCACAATAATCACTGGAGTAAAGTGGATTTACTGTATTTTGTGAGCAAAACGCAGCAGCCAATTGCGCACAACTTTATCCTTCACATAGTCCTTCACACAGGATAGTATCTTCAGACCATTGCATAGTGGCAGTTTGGATGCCGGGGGAGGTGGGGGTCTGGACACAGCGGGAGGTGAGGGGGGGTGATCATAGGCAGGTCTTAAAGGGGGATTTAAAGATTGATAAATGAGGCAGCGGGGCAAGGCAGAGGGATTGAAGGAGGGTGTTCTAGCAGCTTAGCGGCTGTTACCTATGAGATAACGTTGATGATTATATAATGTGACCTGTATATATTGAACCTTCTCTTTTCGTTGTCCCCAGTGTGACCACTTTACTTCTGAGAAACCACTGATACACAGTCACTACCCTTTACAGAAAACTCTGTGAAGCACTTTGAGGAGCTGCTTCAAATGCAGGGATTATTAAATGCAAGGATTATTGAACTGAAACCTTTCAAGATTATCACATTTCCTGCCTTCTCATCTTCTTGCTTAATCTATTTTCTATCGACTTGTTTAGCTTAAGTTGGAAGTTAATAGGAGTTGCCAGTTATCATTTTGTTGCTTGTATGTTAAGCCCAAGTTGCTTTAGTCACCTCTTCTTCTGCTGTTATATGTCTCTCTCACATCTTCTTCCACAAAAGAGCTACTATCTTTCCTTAACATTAATACCACTTTGCTCTACATCCAGTTGCTTACGTCTAATCTTGCAAAGTATTTTATATTCTCTTAGCCCCATCTCATGGTCAGGCTCCACTCCCAGTCATGTTTCTGTAACACTGGTATTTTCATACTGTCACTGTAATTCTGTGTACAAGGATGTAAATAAGGATCATTTTGATTTGGTCTTCTATTTGTTTATTTGTTTACAGAGTTACTTGCAAACAGGGGAATCTCTCTTCCATCTCATAAGGATACGAGGAGATACTGGTGTTGTGAAGCACTATATGCTTGGTTCACACAGTATCACTCGTTGCAAAGCTGCACAAAACAACAAGAAACAAACAGAAACATAATCACGAACACCTCTGTAGATTTTACAGCAATGGGCGTGATGTGTTTTGGCAGTAGAGATGGGAAAGGAAATGTTAAGAACCCAAATCCCATTATTAGCTGAATTGAAATCTGTATCGTTCACAAAGATGATTTGTTCTGTGCCTCCCATGAAGGTTCCAGCAGTCTGTTCCAATTCTAGTGCTAAAAACCTCCCATCAGAGAAGAATAATTGGAGTATTTTGGCTGCTCTTGATGTTCCTAGTAACATAATGGGAAGTGTTCCTGATAAGTGCAATCATTATTATCACAAGGACATAAAATATGCTTAAAAATGTTGTAAAACCTTTCCTTGACAGCGCATTTGGGATTGAATGCTCCACCCTGCCATCTTCAGGAGGTTGGTTGAGCTCAGCCCTGCTGAAGATCCAATTTTGACGATATGTGTTTTCTTGAGTGGGTGAGGAGTCTGCCCAGCCCACATTGCCAAACCCTTCGAGACCTCCTCCTGACGTGAAAATGCTAAGTGTCAATTGTATTTCCTACATTATTCTTGCTGCAATTAAATCCCTGCTTCACTGGATACTGGTTTCATTGTAAGCTGCTTCCTCACCAAAAAAAATGTTTCAACATAGCTGGATCTACATCAGTGATAATTATCATATTACGCAGAACATTGTATCCACCCCCCAACCCCTCCCGACCCCTCAAACTATTGTAGGAATGGGAGGGAGCCATTGAGCCCATTCTGCCTGTTCCACTGTTTTAATTGACCACAGCAGAGCCTTTAATCCCATTTTCTTGGGATTGTTAACAGAGCAATTTGTTTTGTTTGAGCAGTTCAGCACAACATGCCATCGTGGTTTGATTTACATTCTTCTCTTCGTTGTTCTGTTTCAGTGCAAACAAAATAATAATTAGAATCTTTGCATCAGATAACACGTCTTAACACCTCACCAAGATGTCTCAAACCAATTCACAAGATTTTAGCATGAAGCGTAGTGACTGTGCATCTGCTGAAAGGCGTCCACTGGTGAAGGGAACGTTTAATAAGATCACAGCAGCTGTGACGGGAGCTGACTGTCCACAGGAGACCCGTGATACAAGTTGCGGTGAATAAATGAAAATGTTGGAATCAAAATTGGCAACAAATGGTCATTCTGCACGACTGCCTCATTACAACAGTAAAATAAACCAAAACCGAGTCAATTTGTGTCAGATACATTGTATACATTGAACTCCCCAGGGGCACGATGCCAGAGCCTCTCACATCTAAAAATCCTTTTAAAGCTGCATGATGTACAACCTTAAGAAAGATGTAAGATGCAGGTTAGCACATTGATGGAATATCCAAAAATAATGAATCAGTGTCCTCAAAGTGGTTGGCGGTGAATTAGCCGCCTGTCAGACAATTGACCAGATTTCACAGCATGAACCATGGAAAAATACCATTCTTTCATGATAAGTGCATGCTACCCAGGCCGGTACATTTGTCCAAATTCATCTGGGGAATTATTGTCCAGGATACCGGGAGAAACTCCCTCTCTTTTCTAAATGGTATCACAGAATCTTCAACATCCATCTGAATTTAGTTTTATGTCTCTTCTGAAGGAGAGCATCACCGATAATACAGAGCTGCTTAGTATTGCATTGGAGTGTCAGCCTCGACTAATTATCGCAATCTTGAAATGTGGTTAAAATTAGACATTTTGCCCCCAAAATGTTGTTAGTTCTACAAAGTATAGCACTAATGATATCATTACAGATAAGTGACGGTAAATGCTATAGTGATGATATAGTGACATTATAATTGATGGTATAGTGATGGCAGGTACAGTTGTGCTATTGTAATTGGATTGTGATAGTTAATGGTAAAGTGATGATAGAGTGATGGCAGATGGTGCAGTGATGGTATTAGTGATGCTATAGAGATAGTATCAGTGATTGTAAAGTAATGCTATATTACAGAACATCTCCATTGGTTTGGAGCTGGTTGATGTGGCCATGGATTATATCATACCATCACTGGGGTTGAGCACGGTCAAGCCAGCCTCTCGGCTCACCTGATTTCTTTGTGTTGTTAGCCTCAGGATGCTTCAGTTGACCTGGTCACACGTAGTAATGACATGCTCTGTTGTGATCATTACTGAATCGCTCAATTCCACGGCATTCACCTGAACGGTGTCCTTCCGCAATGTGAAGTTTTTTTACGATTCTGTGATTCATCCTCGTGGTGGTTTCCTTCTTGTGAGCGTGGAATACACTGTAACTACATTTGTTACAGTGACAAAAAAATTACTGTCAGTGTTGTAGTCACTGCAGCAATAAAGCTCCTGCTCAGTGCATGTGGGAGAGAGGAAAAAAACTGGCAGATTGCAATTGAAATAGATTTTTCACCATGTTGCTTCATGCCAGATGGGATTCATTACAGGTTTATTTGGACACGAGCAAAACAGACATCCTCCATCTCTCAGCCTGGCTTTGGTGATTAATACACTGGAGCTGCCTGATGTATCATCTGGCATAGTGCTGCTCCCTGGCTATCCCCAACTGTTACCTGCAGGAGTGGAATACCTGACTCTTCCTTTCCGATTCCCGTTATTCTTCTAGGAACATCTGCACATATGTGTGAGACACCAGAGCGGTTCGTGTGTTTTTCACCGGTTAACCTGTCAGTGTTTTTAAGTATCCTGTCCCTGATAAGTTGTGTGCCAGCCCTTTGTGGCTTTGCTTTGCTCAAACAACTTCACAAGCCCTCGGGTCTTTAGAAAGACATCTGGCGAAATCCATTAATGCCCTTCTGGTAAGAAAATAAATTCTTCAGGAGTTAACTAGTGTAAAGATTTTTAACGTCTTTACTTTTGCCATTAATTAATAATTAACTTTTGCAAAGTTAATTATTCATTACTTATTTTATTATTAATAAAATTGCTGCTGCTAAAATCCACTGAGATCTTGAGTGAGAAGAACATTTACCCACAAAATGCACAGTCACTGCTCAACAGTAAATCCCGTGAAGTGCTTTGAGACATCCTCTCAACATGAAAGGTGCCACATTGAATGTGAGAATTATTATTATTATTGTTAATATTGTTTCAGTTGGAGTCCATTTTAACCTACAGCAAGGGAACTCTGGTGGTGGATTTCAGCCTCAGTCTCAGAGCTGAAAGAGCAAACTGTTAGCACACCACAGTACTTGTCCAGGACAAGAATTTGGATGCATTTATGTTATAGATGTGAATTTGGGAGCTTCCACAATTCAGATTAATTGAAAACCAAGTGCAGAAAATGATTGAACGAATGGGAGCCATGCCCAATTGTTCAGGAATATCAACCCCGCACCAATTCTTTATAATTATAGTTTTATTGGTACATAAATGTTAAAATAACAAAGCCATAATTTGTCATGGATTTGCCAAAGAAATAATCATAGATGGATATTCCTCCTTTCCACTCGCCTAGCTCGGGGTGTGTGTACTGCTTTGAGACGTCCTCCAGACATGAAAGACATTATATCAAATGCAAGGATTCTTAATATTATTTTATTTCGTAAGGGTCTTAATGAAGTTGAGGCGAAAAGCCTTTTAGTAGATTCCCCCACAATGATTACTCCAGCCCAGTGTTAAATCTCACTATTGCATCTGTTGTGGATTGAACCTTTCTTCACAATTCCTTTTGCCTTGCGAGTCCTTTGCTACCCCAATCTTTACCCTCTGTCTCTTTCCTGTTGAAAAGTAGAGGCACCGTCGATATAATGGCAGCTTAACCACCAAATGATATTGTAAATGACATACTCTGTCTCAGAAATGTGCTGTGTACCCAATATAATGGCACTAATTCCCCCAGACCATTTTGTTCATTGTATGATGGCTTTAATACAGTTATCAATTTCAGCCAATTATTTTTTGCATTAGCCAAGTCACTTATGGGGTTTTTTCTCCCCAGTTTGTCAGATGAATCTTTCCTCAGACTGGTATTAAAATTTCACTGACCTTCATCTACCCTTTAACTTTGCTTCCATTATGTGAGATTTTGGGTGAGATGTCAACCGAGAGAGAAAAAAAAAGGGCCTTACCACTACAGTGCACAGATTAAGTGATCAATAACTGTGAATTCCACGGGCGAAACCTTGGGCAAGTTTCCTTACTCCACACGCTTAATAATAATCCCTCCAAAACTAAAAACAATAATTAAAATTGGTCATTTTCAATCTACGACTGTTTGTGGGACATTGCTGTGCGCAATTGGCTGCCGCGTTCGCCCACAAATATACAGTCAATTCACTTTACAGTGTGTTCTGTGAAGCGCTTTGGGACGTCCTCCCGACGTGAAAAGCGCTATATCAAATGCAAGGATTATTATTATTATTATTATGTTCTTACAGTGACCTTGAATCAATTTATTGACCCTGACCTTCAGAGGGCTGTGGTCATAATAGTTCAAAGGACGACAGCTCCAACAGCGCAGCACACCCCCAGCACTGACTGGAGTGTCAGCAAGGACTGTGTAAGTTCCATTGGCCCAAAGTAGGGCTTGAAGTCACAGCCTTCTGACTCAGACGAGATTGCTACAGACTGAGTCAGGCTGACACACAGGTTGACCTGACAGCAGCTGATCCTGCGATTGTATGCGAGCAACATTATCTCAATTTAAAAAGATTTTTGGAACTTGGAAGGAAAACATGGGAATCTTTTGATATATAATGAGCCTTTTTTTTAAGGGGAGATAGGGCCGTAAACATAATACATTAGTAATAATCCTCGCAGTTGAGAAACTGAAGGAAACTGCGAAATAGGAAAAAAAAAGTTTGGGGATAAAAGGACTGATTGTGAGTTGCTATGAAACGAGAGGATTTAAGTGGATTTCCGACAGTCTGATCCTCGATACTTTTTGCAGTAAGCTTGCTTACTAAGGCCATCCTAAGGTGTGTTGACAAAATAAGTTATTTATTGGTGTCCTAGAATAAGACAACATTTGTGAAAGCTGCCTGAGACTTGTTATTTCAGGATGAACCCTGATGGCTGCAAGACCTGTACCACTAATGCCTATTGGCACTCTCTCTCACTCATGTGACAGGATTAGTTTGAAACCATCCAGTGACAAATTCAGGAACTTGAATAGTGCAATGTATACAATATATGAACAGAAAACTGTCTTTACAGTGTCCAACATCTACTATTAAAAGAGAGTGCCAAAACTGTAAAGTGTAGTGATTGTATTTTTAGGCGAACACACATACAGATACAGACTATTTTTTCATCAAACCAATGATAAAGTGTTCTGTATATTTTGCCGCGGGGTAAAATAATAGTTTTGTATAGTATACAACATGTCTGCACATTATTCCATGGACTTTCGGTGTCGTACGTTGCGCTGTTTTTTTGTTGCAGATTACAATAGAATGGGCAATATTTCCTAACATTCTTAACACTGCTTTATTTTATTAATACACAATTTGTGCGCTTCTCCGGTGCAGGCATGCACCTGTCCCATTTTAACCTCATGTTTGTGAATTAGGCAATGGATGTCTTCAGATTATATCTGTCACCTGAGTGAGAAAGAGAGAAAGAGATAGAGCGTCAATGCACATTGTGGTGCAGGTCTTGCTCATTCTGAAATATCGTGCCCAGGCAGCATTCTCAAACACAAAAGAGTTGCAACTGGAATCCATCTGTGCTGACATTTCTGAGTGGCCTTATTTTTCTGTTAAAGTAGATCAGTTCATTTAGAAGAGGGGCATGGATGGGCACATGGGTCAAGCTAATACCTTTCAGATTACTTGGAAAGCCAACAATGGAAAAGTAAATCCTGGTCTTCATTTCTGATACTGTGCAGATGTTGGGAAACTGATAGGATGGTCTATCCTCCTGAGCAAAACCTAAGAAATTGCTTTGCACACTGCTAACTGATTGATGTTACAAAGAGGTCTCAAAGCTGCCGACAGTGCTCAGCAGTGGACATATTCACTCACACAAACTGGACACGTATTTGTGGGAGAATGATGTTTCTTAACTTCTCATGAGATTACACAGCATCCATTGGATACGTTGATTTCAAATGCCTCGATCTAACAGTGGATACCAAAAGACAGCCTTATCTGTAGATCTGGAAGATGCTTATTTTCCCATGGCAGAAGCATGATGTTCCACCCATACTGATTTAACGTGTTGGGCGACAACAACTAGACTTTGATAGTGTCAGACAATGAATGGTGCTTCCTCATATCATAGACCTGGGTGCCGAAAACTGGCCATTATAAAGCTTCTCATTTAGAATTTAAAATAAGATCCACTTCAGGTCATAAAATGCCTGTGACTGATTTGCACAAGTGTCTCTGCCCAGTGCAAACCCCCACACAATAGCATTAGCTCCAAATAAGAGGCAATTGCAAATAGTGCAATGTCAAGGTTCAATAAGGCTTTATCCAAAACGATAAAGGCCTTGGTGTAACTTCCACTATCAACTCAGAAATCTTAGTGAAATGGAACGCTATTATTTCAAAACTATGTTAAAATGATTGGAACTGAGCAGGCTCTCAGTTCAATGGTCTGTGTCTGGGCAATACACCATCTAGTGTCCTGAGGAAGAACTGATATGTTAAAATAACAGCAAAATTCGCATTTATACTCACAATCTTCTTGGCAAGGAAAGTAGTTCCAGCATTTCAAGGGCACAATCCCCCGTACCGATCCTACCGATAAAATTGGTCATTCACTCCATGTTTGTTTGTGGGAATTTGCTGTGCGCAAATTGACTGTCGGGTTCACCCACAAATACACAATCATTGCACTTCAAAATAAATAATGTATCGCACTTTGAGCATTCCCAGGTGTAAAAGGTGCTAATATCAAATACAAGGATTATTATTATTAACCTTTTCAGAATGGCATCAGAACTATCCACCTGAAACAAATCTATAACAGATGAAAGAGGTAAAAAGAGGCACAAAGGGAAGCTCAGGACAAACACAGTGTTGAAGAGTATTGATAATGTCAGACAGGTGGCTAGACATTCAGTCACCTGTGAAGTATCTGTCAGGAGATTTTTAAATCCAAGGATTATTAAATACAAATGCTGGTGTTCAGGATAGGAAGTGCAGTTTGTTTGCAGGTTGACATGAAGATTTTTATATTGACCAGAGTCTGAAAATATGTGTGTATTTGGGCAAAGCAATCGGTCCAAACATTATGAATGAAATAAATTCAGGAAATGATGGAAATCCAGAACATGTCAGTTAGTATCTGGAAGATGAAGTCCCAGTTAGGAATCATCATCAGAACTCGTTTGTGGAACACTGCAGAACACGGCTGCCGTATTCTTCCATAAATACACAATCACCCCTCTTCAAGTAAAATCCTGTGAAGCACGTTGAGACTCCTTAATGACTCGATAAGGTGCCATATCAAATGCAAGCATTATTATTGTCAAATGGATGGCTACAACAACTCTACATGGAATTAAAGGAGGTCCAAACCATGAAAACAAAGGCATTAGGAAGAAGTCAATGAATTAACTTGGCTGCGTACACAAAGGACAGCTAAGTGGGGGTATTAACAGATCGTGGCGTATTAGTGAAGGTTATAGGTAAGGCACTGGCTGACAGTAAGAAAGCTTGAAATGCATTGCCGCTGTATGACATGACAGTGGATAGAATTATTTAACTGAAAACAAAGTCTTGCTGTGCAGTCCTGCAGCAGCACAGAGGCTCTTGCTCACCATTCCCCTCATGGCCAGCTCTGATGGTGCCGGAGCTGTCAGAGAGAGGCACCGAGCAGAGGTTACTGCCTCACCACAGTTGCAACCCGCCACCCACAGTCCGCAGACGTTACACCTAACTCAGACAATGATTAAATACCCCATGTTCTGTACGCCTCAGAAGCAGCGGAAAATCATAGATTTCCCAACTTAATTGGCTTCCAGCATCACATAAGTGCTTTAATTGCTCTTTGGCAATCTGCTCGAAAACTGCTATTAACCACGGAAAGTTACAGTTTCTATTGGAAACGTTCAAAAGATTCGCTCCAAATGAAAGAGTTCACCTTCCCCATTTTGATTCTTCGCGTGGAAACGTTAGAAGAAAATCAGGCTTTTACTAAAGCTTTTTTCCTATTTAATGAACACAGTGACGAATCATTGCCACTTCAGTGCAACAGGAAGCACATCGCACTTTGCTGACTGAAATTACACTTGGGTTACTTGTCTGGTAAGGTGGTTGATTTCGCTCACAGTTGTTGTAACATCTTCCTTGTGTATGAGATTGTATTGACTCCAGGACTCAACTGGTTCCTGTGCTGCTCACACAGTTCAGCATTTTCACATTTTCTCTATCAGAAATTAGGGTAAACCATTTGCTCTTCATTAAAATAATCCTGGAGTAACACCGTGTTTAAACTATGTCATTGTTCCTGATCTTTACTTTCATCAGGAACACCTACTTGGACATCTTTCTCTGGGGATACCTCAAATCCTACCTGTTTGAATACACCTATAGCCATCTCTCTCTCCCTCTCCCTCCCCCACTGCTCGGTGTCTAACTCCATCTCTACGAAGCATTCTGAGACATTACCATATGTCCTGTTGTATATTGGTTAGTGCACTCACCTCACAAGCGAGAGGACCCAGATTCGACTCCCAGGTTGAGCAAAACGTTACGTTTGCTTACTCCACACACCAATGTTTACCGAGCAGTGTTAAAAACACATTTTTTTAAAAAAATATTGGAACACTCAACCCACAACTGTTTATGGGGACGCTGCTGTGTGCAATTGGCTGCTGTTTTTCACCAGCAAAATATACAGTCGATTCACTTTACAATATATTCTGTGAAGTTCTTTGAAACTTCTCAATGATGTGATAAAACGCTATAACAAATACAAGGATTATTATTATTATTATTATTATTATGATTATTATTATGTGAAGTGCTCTACCTAAATGTTGTTGCCTGAAAAAAAATCTTTAGAAAAATTGCACTCACACACAATCTGTTTAAATCCCACTGCCTCTATTTAATGGTGTCCTGGGTGGTAAAAGAAAAACTGCAATATATGTGTATGATTTCTCTCTGAAAGGCCACATATGAATTTTGCATAACCTAACCGCAACGAAGATTTATAGTGAGACTTATTCGCTATGCGGTACTTTAAAATATGAAAATGCATCCATTGTGCTTTGCTGACTAGGGGGACATTATGCAATGAATAGTACAAATGTCTTGGCCCATATGGGATCTCATCTGCAGGTGCATCCATTCCATCATTCCTTGGCAGCCACTTCCTTAGTTGGATTTACTTAAAACAGAAGACAGCAGTGCTGATCATTTTCACTGGGGGAACAAAGAAACGCTAATGAAATTGTTATTTTTAGTATGTTCATTTTCTTCCTGTCCAATTGGGAGACTCTCATGCATTACAAGGAACGAGGATTAACATTTGTTACTTTGGCAATAATGACGGAGGAGGTAGATGGATTTGGCATTAAAAGCTACTGACATCACTAAATGGCGGACTTTGAATCCACAACAGTTCTTAATTATATTAACATGTTCGCTCGGTGCATGACTGGATGCGTGTGCTTCTGAATTCATCCTCATTCAACAGCTACATATGACTGCCAGGGTTGAATCCAAGTGTTGTCTTGCAGTTGTTTGGTAGTTTAGGTGGCAATACCAATAGTTTTCCAACTGGAAGATTACACCCAAAGAGAAAATGCTATTTCAACTGAATAGACATCAGGCACCAGGGGAGGTGTTTCAGACTCTGGAATCCTTCTGAAGATTTTTTGAATCTTGTATCTGGTCATCGTCGGTAGCTGTGGATCTCAACATTACCATTCCAATCCAAAGTTTTTTCCACAAGCCACTTCGGCTCGCTGGTTCTATTTAATAATGGTCTTAAGTCTTAAAACTAGGTGAGATTTTGAGTACAACTCTCTGGAATTAGATACGTTGGGTGTGTCCCATCAGGGAGTGTGAGTAATCCATTCCAGACAGAAGGAAATTTCCATGGTGTAAGGTGGCGTACGTATAGAGAACTCACAGTCTAGTTTGGATACCCCTAAGCACAGTGGTGGGTTTCTGCATGTGTTGGACACTGTGCTGACGGAAAACAAAGTGAAACTTTGGGCTTCAGATGCACAACCGGGAATATTTTACATTTGATTCCTACCCATTCTATTTTACTGTGAACATGTGCAGCATAGACCTGATTTACCAGGGCTGAATATTGTTTAGTATAAATGGTATTCAAGATTCATCAAGAAGAGATAATTGGCTAATCTTACATTGATCTATTGACCTTGGAGTCCTGTAGCTCAGCGGTTACAGCACTCGCCTCGCAAGCGAGAGACCTGTGTCCGATTCACAGCAAGCCAAAACCTTGGGCAAGTTTCCTTACTTCACACGTCTGATAATAATCCCTCAAGAAAAAAATGACAAAAAAAAATTGATCACTTCAATCCACGACTGTTTGTGGAACACTGCTGTGCGCAATGGTTGCCACATTTCGCCCACAAATATACAGTCAATCCACTTTACCGTGTATTCTGTGAAGCGCTTTGAGACTTCTAGAAGACGTAAAAAGGCACTATAACAAATGCAAGGATTATTTGTCTTTCATTTCATCCCTGCTGGTTTATGAAACTCTTTCTCATTGACCTTACCATAGCCTGTTACAGTAATCCCTAGCATGCATATTTATCTTACTATGAATTTTACATAATTGAGAAGGAAATAGAATGGAAGAATGGCTAGAAAAAAGTTAATTAACTACGTTTTGCTCTTTGTTAATAACCCCGTGAACCCAATGCCCGCTGAGTTTGGGTGTAATTTAAGAAAATTGACATTAGCTATACAAAAGCTATGGATTATTTGAGACATGTATTGATTTAATGTAAGGGTAGGTTGGAGTTTAATGCCATCACTTGGAAATTTAATTAAATTTATGCTTTAATTCAAACTGTTAAACAACACAAACACAGATAGTAGCAAAGAGAAACTTTTAGAATGGGCTAATAAGATTGTACAATTTCATTCAGCTTCCAATTGTCTGCGAGGACTACACAAGAATTATCACTTACACAAACTAACTCGATGAAATAAGCAGCCTTCAACTTCTGTTCATAATAGTAGTCCTTAAACTAACATCTACCACTGGTATCTTATATTTATCTCGTTTGGGACTCACTAATAGGTGGAAGCAGCCTATAAATGTTTACCTTACTGAATCCTTTCATAATTTAAACACATCTGTTGCATATATGACATTGGTTGACCTGACTTAAATTGAATTTGACTGTCCTTAATTTAGCAGGCAAATGTTTTGATCTTGCCCTTTGCTGCTCATGTCTAATAAATGAATCATGTGTAATCGTCACCTATCAATAATGCCTGAGGTTCTTAAGTGAAATCAATTCGGGCTCTGTGAAGTACAGTATCCAGTGTATATTAGAAGTATTCAGATGCATTTGCGCTTCAAAGTTTTCCTACACGAGTCTCAGCATTTAACTTCAAAATCCAAAACCAAAATGGAGGAGGGTCGAGGCAAAAGGCGCCGTTGATTAAAAGGGAGTTTGCCAAAACTGACCCCCCAATAGAATAAGTCAAAATTGATCACTCGCTTACTCACTCCATGGCTGTTTGTGGGACATTGCTGTGCGCAAATTGGCGCGGCGTTCACCTAACAACTATGCACGGTCATTTCACTTACAGTTAATCCTGTGACGCGCATTGCGATGTCTCGACACCGTGATAAAAGGAATTATATCAAATACAAGTATTATTATATGATATATAACTCTGCCAACAGCAATTCTGGCTCAAACCTTTCCGCATGGTAGACTGCTTAGCATAAGACTCATATCTGTCCTGCCAGACTACCAGAGACCTCATTCCAACCAGAACAGAACATTCATTAAAAATAAAGAAAGTGAACCTCTTTTTGACTCTGTACATTCCTGGCAACCAGCCAAACTCCTCTGCCACCACCTTATTGCAGACATCAGATCCCAAGAGAACCCTTGGCGTGATTTATAAGCCATCAATGTGGATTCGCTTTGAACCGCTCAAGACAAGAGAAATGCAGTGATGCAGAAGGTTTAAGAGACAAACAATTTTGCATCTCAATTGTTTTCTCTTCTGCGTCACCAGAGGGCCTTTGTCCAATCAGGTTCGGAATTTCGCTTTCGAGCTCATTCACAGAAGCAGAGAAATGTCAGCATGAGAGGTGCTCCTGCCCACAGTGTTTATGTCAACTTAACTCTCCAGTGGAATTACCTACTCTGACTCCACGAAAGGCAGTCTTAAATTATGGAAACGAGGTGTGATTGCCTGAAGCAAAGAGGAATGTGTCCTCGCTCTCTCTCCCTCACCTCGTTCAAGGTTTGGCTCAAGACCTACTTCTCTGACCTCATTTTCGATTGTGCTTCCTTTCCCCCCCCCCACCCCGTCCCCAGCTCAACTGCCTTGGGTCCTATCCCTAGCTCGGGTGCTTAGCCAAGAAGATTAGGTGCTTTGGGTCATCCTCCCAACGTGCAAGGCGCTATATAAATGTCACTCTTTATTGTATTGCACTGAAGAATACGAGACAGCCCCGTAAGTGGCCTGAAACGTCACACAGTGTTAAATCTGGAAGGCTATTTTAACTGAAAATGTGACATCCCAATTTTTCCAATGTGATCAGTTGGAGACTTGCAAATGAATACTCTTTTCAGTTACGTGGCAAATAAAGATGTTTGCAAATGCTTCAGACACCATTATCTAACCAAAACAAATAAAACGCCTTGGAACATTCAACAACAACAACAACAACAAAATGACATTTGTATAGACCGTTTCATGTCAGGAGGATGTCCTAAGGTGCTGGACAGACAGAGTTATGGACCCGAGTTGGGGATCGGGGTGGGGGAGTGAGGAGGGCAGGAGAGGAAGCAGGGAGATCGAAAACACGGTCGAAGAGGAGGGTCTTAAGGTGGGTGTTGAAGATGGCAAGGGAGGGGGCGAGACGGAAGGACTGCGGGATGGAGTTCAAGAGGGTGGGTGCAGAGTGGCGGAAGGCTCGCCCGCCGATATTGGGGCGAGCAAGGTTGGGGATGTGAAGCAAGTTGGAGCCCGCTAGCGGAGGGAGCGAACAGGGTTGTAGGGGATTAGGAGGTCAGAGAGGTAGGGGGGAGCAAGACCGTGGAGGGCTTTGAAGCTGAGGACCAGGAACTCGAATTGTATCCTCTGTGTGATGGGAAGCCAGTGGAGTTGGGCAAGAATGGGGGTGATAGGGTCGCGGAGCCAGGTATGTGTTCTGGATGATCTGCAGCCTGTGGAGGGAGGAGTTGGGGAGGCCGACAAGCAGTGAATTTGCATTCAACAGTCTCAAGCTAATGGGTTAACTCAGCGGGCTTTTCTTTATCTGTAATTAAGTCACTGACTGTAGTTTTTCACTTTCCCCTCCCTCACCCCACCCCCGACACAGAAAAAAAATCATTCTATGATTCTGGAAAAAATTAACTGAATCTAAATGATTCACATTCTAGATAACCGGAATAGTTTATTCATTTTCCTTAGCTACTAAACCTGTTGAGACCCAACGTAATTGTGTATTGTGTAGCTCGCTGCAACTGTACATCAAGCTACTTGTCAAGCTGTGAACTTTGTGGCTATAAACTTGTGTTTACTTTTGAATTGCTTTGATTCCACTTAACACAATAAAAATAAAATCTTTACCGAGTTCTTTCAAGCAGTGCCACAAGTACATAACAATAATCCTTGTATTTGATATAGTGCCTGATCATGCCTTCGAGAAGTCTCAAAGCGCTTCACAGAATATGCTGTAAAGTAAATTGACTGTATATTTTGTGGGCTAAATGCAGAAGCCAATTACGCACAGCAGCGTCCCACGAACAATCGTGGATTGAAGTGACCAATTTAGTATTATTATTTTTTTAAGAATTATTACCCCCAAAAAGCGATCCGCCAATCGACTAACAATCGTACTCCTACTTAACGCTCGGTAAACAGGCATGTGGAGTAAGGAAACTTGCCCAACATTTTGCTCTGCTAGGAATCGAACCCAGGTCTCTCACTTGTGAGACGAGTGCTTTAATCACTGAGCTACAGGACTCCACACCTACATGTCTACAATTATTCCTTTTTTTTGGTCATCCGGGTGTCTGACACATGTGGAAACACGTCACCATGCTTAAGAGTTTCTAAACGAATTGAGAGTTCCACGAATCCCACCTACACATAGAAATTCCAGAGATGTTTATTGGAATGGATTGCCCTGGAGTACTGCAGACCAGCCTGGCTCAGGAACTGGACTACTGAGACCGCCACAGAGGAGTGGGCTCAATTCCGACATTCAGAACTTGGTGGCCTTGGAGCCAGTTCAGTTCCGAGGAGACCCCGCTTACCTCCCCCACAAGGACCATAGTCACCAGTTGGTCATTTGTCAACCGACAAGCACAGGTTTGAGCCCTCACCAGTGAGGATTGTTTCATTTCCCACGTCACTCTCGCTCGCCGAATGAGATTTCTAATTTACTTCTATCTTGTGCTGAATTGTGAAGAGTTTTATACTGTGGGACCTGTGCACAGTAGGAACTGAGCTGAGAATGCCCAAATTCATTTCTAGTAGGACCCTTACAGAGATGGAGCCTTTCAGCCCATCTGTCTCTATAATACAGATCCCAGAGATGAAATGAGCCTATTAAGCAGCAAGTCTCACAATAAGGAACCATTTTATTACAGCATGAGTTGCAGATTTGAGAAGGTAATTAGTTTACAATAAAATACAGTTTTCTATTTATTTATGAACGGAACAGAGAACACGTTTAACATCAAACGAGAAATCAATTCACATGGATTTCATAAGTGTGTTGTACTGTTGATTTATTTCAGTAATGGGATCATTCAGAAGATTCATATACTACAGCAGGTGCAGACTCACACGTTTGGTCTTAAGACTTCATTTAATTTTGTTTAGAATTGCCTGCTAAATAGCGGGGAATTGTAGCACTACTATCCAAGCAATGTTTTCCCAAATTCAACCCGTCAAAAAAGGAATATTATCTTTTGCCTCATGCGAATGCTAAGGAGGATCGTAAACTCAACAGCAGAGAGTTAGAAACAATATCAAAAAGATACGATATCGGGTGGGTTTCCTGCAAGAGACAGCAGAACACTGAATTTCAATTCTATTTGTGGAAGTTCCCGATATAGGTTGTGTTCAATTATTTACCATTCAGATACAAAACTTTGTGGTCACAATTTTGGGGAAGAAGGTAAGTCACCCTCGTTGCAGTCAGACATTTCGTAATTTTAAAAAATATATATTGCCAGCCACTTGACTTAAATAATTCCCTCTTTGTGAATAGTGAGGCTGAAACCATGTCCAACTGAGACAGCTCTGACAATTTTGACATTTTCTCTATCTGTGAATCACTTTTAATAGAGCAGTTAATTATCAGGCTGCATCCATCCCTGGCTAGGATTTTGTTTGGTGCTGATATTGTCAGAATTCTCTATATTCCACTCAAGCAGTGGCTTGTGACCTGCAACATTTGGAAGCAAATAATATTAATAATAATGCTTGCATTTGATAGAGTGCCTTTTCACGTTGTTGAGATGTCTCAAAGCTTTCACAGGATATACTATAAAGTGGATTGAGTATGTATTTTGTGGGCGAACAGGGCAGCTGATTTGAGTACAGCAGTGTCCCACAAAGAGCCTTAGAGTGAATGACCAATTTTTATTTGCGGGGGATTTGTTGACCAAGAGAAACTCATTTCTCTTTTGAATAGTGTTGTGGGATTTTTAACGTCCACCTGAACAGGCAGACAGGACCTTGGTTTAACATCTCATCTGAAAGAACGGCATCTCCGACAATGAAATACCCCCACAACACTTCATCAAAGTATCATCTTGGACTATGTGATTCCAAGTCCTTATGTGGGGCTTGAACTGAAAACCTTCCGACTCAGAGACAAGAGTGATCCAGGCTGACATACAATGCCTTTGAAGTCTATGAGTCCTGTAGCTCAGTGGTTAGAGCACTTGCTTTGCAAGTAAGATACCTGTGTTCGATTCCCAGCAGGGTGAAACCTTGGGTAAGTTTCCTTACTCCACACGCCTGATAATAATCCCTCAAAAAAACAATAAAAAATTGGTCATTTCAATCCACGACTGTTTGTGGGACACTGCTGCGCGCAATTGGCTGCCGCATTTCGCCCACAAATATACAGTCAATTCACTTTACAGTCTAATCCGTGAAGCGCTTTGAGATGTCTAGAAGACGTGAAAAACGCTATATCAAAATGCAATGATTATTATTATTTTTGTTGTTATTATTATGCAGAAGTGTTTCTCAAAGGTAAGAAGATCCTTTCGGTGACACTTTACTATCTATCCACCAGCTGTTGATTGTATTTTCACCTACCTGACAAAACCTGTACCTTTACTTAATTGTACCTGATCAGTAATATGACTAAGATTGGCATTGGGTACTCCCCTTCACATTTGGTCATTGGCTTTTTCTTGATGATGCTTATCTCGATCTAACATGGCCCAATTCTCCTGATCAGATCAATTGAAAACACTCAACAAAGTCAGCACACCCATATCCATGTAGCCTTCCACTGAAAGGAATTTCAAGTGGAAGATTTGATTATGGGACAGGGGCAATTGGAATGGTTTGAACCATCTATTGGTCAAATGACCTGAATCTACTCTCAGTCAGACTTCGTAAATCCTACCCAGATCACAAAATCACATTTAAGCATCTTTGGATGGTGAGCAGCACACAGCCCAGGTTTATCAATTCATGCACAACTTTCTTCATGCTAAATGTTAACTAAAAGTCACAACAACAGTGCTGCTGTACTTTCAGATCATTAAACAGGGAATCATGTCATGTTAATGTGAGCTACACTGTTAATCAAAGGTTTTGACGAGCAACAGCTTCCCAAAATGTATACAAATCTAATGAATTCACGTATTTCAAGAAAGCAAGTGTTGTGGAATTTAAACAGTGTGATTTTCTAAAGGAATCTTCAGTGTGAAGATCCATGTGGCTTAAACATTTCACGTCAAGCTCCCAAATAGACTGGCAGCAGTTGTGTGGCATCTTGAAATGGAATTGTTCACCCAGGATACATCTCAACTGCCCTGCGCTTTTCTGTGATCATTAGTCAACTCAGACATCAATAATAAACCCATAGCTATTGGAAATGTTAATTTGCAAACAAATTTCACCCAACATCGTAAATAGAAGGTGGCCAACATTGAACCGAATCTTCAAGACAGTCACCTTCACTCAAGGCATAGCCCTGCATCCTTACAGTGGAAATATAGCAATTCTTCAGAATGCAAATGTATGACTAGCAGATATAAATGTTTTCCCCTTGTGCTGTGTATATCCCATTTGATTCACTTTATGGCTGGTTATGTTCAGCATCTGTTCCGTGCATGCTGCTTTACTCATTATAGATAAGTCAATAAATCAATTAAGACTGCTGTGCAGCAAAAGTTTCAGGGAGAGAGAGAGTCGTTTGGAAAGCTGAAGATTGACTCTGGTGACATAACCGTATAAGGTTCCTGAAATGGAGTTGGATGGTCTGCACTTCAAGTGCTGTTCCACCTGATCAATTTACCTGAAGCAAAAGTGTAGTTGGATCTCAAATGGCTTGCACTCCTCTAATTCACAAATTCCTCTTTTTCACATCAAATTACATTTTGACCAAGAAAATTGGAATTGTAATATTACCCCCACAATGTCATCCTTTCAGCAATGTGTAAAATCCTTGCTGTGATTTGAACTAGTTCTGATTATATAATAATAATCTGTGCATTTGATAAAGTGCTTCATCACCGTCATTGAGACATCTCAAAGGAGCTTTACAGGATATACTGAAAAGTGGGGTGACTGTGTATTTTGTGGGTAAAAATATGTGGTCATTGGAGATACTGTAGAACATCATTTCAGATTGGTTCACAAGCTTGGCAACATGGCTTTGGATGATAATACTGATAACTCAATACCAATTATGTCCTCAGTTTTAAGGTAAAGACTTTCAAATTCAGTGGTAATCTTTAGCTTCTCAAGCACACAGAAAGACTGACAGGGGAAAATTTACTGGGTAAACACAATTCTTGGAAAAAAACAAGAATAGCCATGGAATGAAAAGCTACCATAATCCATGATCACATAGAAGCAGATGCTCTTCTATCTTGCAGCAGCTGTTTCTACTGTACCAGAGTGGAATAAACGGTGGCAACTTTAACATTAGATTTTGAAATAATAAATTCACCTGACACGTTTGAAGTGTGACAAGTTGATTTCATAACGCACAGTATTACTGCGCGAATAAAATTGGTCATTCATCTCATGCTGACCATTACACTGATTAGAATAGAGCGCTTTATGCCGTCCTCCAGATTTGAAAGGTGCTGCATCAAACGTAAGAATTATTATTCTAAAATCAGAGCATTGATGCTCAAGCTGAGAGACTAAAGAATAATCCTTGCATTTGATATAGAGCCTTATCACTTTGTTGAGATGTCTCAAAGTGCTTCATTGGATTTTCTGTAACATGCCGTGGTTATGTGGGCCCAGTTGTATCAAACAAGTAAGTTTCATTCAACTGGGAATCACTCAATTATTTCCCCTACACCCCAGCCTCTTGTCTCCACTCACTCCCTTTCCTGATAGTAGGCCTGAGATGAGGAAGTTATCATGCGGACTATAACGTGAAATGTATCATTCAAACACTGGTGAGCAATGGACAGGACTCGTGAAATCACTGGAGGAGAGCTGCTTAATGTAATCAAAATGAAACATCTTGTACTAAATATCTGGAGCCAGGCTTTCTCTGGCTCTGAAAGCACAGGAGCAAAATGCATCAGTAAATTAAAAGATACAGCCTGTTATAATGCTTCGGGTAATAGAAGCAATTCAAGTGAATACATTCCTTCACTTTTCTTCCAAAAACTGAAAGTGTTTTGTGTTTCTTCTCTAGTTCTCACCCCCCATTCACCTACAAAACACACAGACACTACACTTGACAGAAAATCCTGTGAAGCCTTTGCAATGTTTTTAGTGTCGGAAAATATTAAAATGACTTTGCACTATCACACTTACTTTAACTGTCGCTACGTGTAGGGGAACAATTCCTCCTGGGTCTAGATTTGCTCTATTTTCTTGGCATTTCAGAGCATCCAAAAAATTGGCAAATTCTTAAAACCAACCTTAATTCTTTTCAGGCCGACAGACGCAAAGGAAATGGAGTTCAAAGTCAAGACTGAATTCAACGATCTGCCAAATCTGATCGCCGAGGGAATTTCAACTCCTCCCAAACCCCCATGCCTCCAACAGTTGTATGTGGGAGATGAGAAGGCAGTGCTTTATGTCATTACTGAAAAGGTGTCTTCAGTACTGGAGGAAAATCTTTCATCTCAAATTGATTGAAATGCTGAAATAATAACTAATAATAATAAAAAAGTGATAAAATACTGCGGAAAATGAAGATCTTAAAAAAATAAGAAGTTAAGATTGCAAATACAAGGATATTTTGAAATGACAGAGATGTTTTGGACATGAAGCTGCCGCTCAGACTCTGCATTGATGTTAGAAATGCCTGAGAACAAAGGCTTCAATTTTCCTCCTGTCTGTAACACTTATACATGAGCAGGAAAAAAAAGCGGGGTTACAGCATACCGTCATTTTGAATAGAAGTTGCAATTTTCTTCCTGTCTATATTACAAATGTCTAAATCACAGTTTCTGAACACAGTGTTGAAAAAACAAAAACGAAGGCACTTAGCCAACATTGGATGCCATTTAAGCTGTGAAATCTACAATTGTCTACTCCTCCGTAGCTAACTGAACATGGGGCATTTAATCATGGCTTGAACGGCTTAAAACGGGGCATTCTTTGCACGTTTTCTGACTTTGGTGGTATGCACATCATGTTCTGCACTTATTGCGAGATTGTTTTCACTTTACTTTGGTTAAGGAGGGGCATCATTCACTGTCACTCGCATTAAACAAGTGAAAGTGTGTGCAATATTCTATTTCCAGATCAAATAACGTGCAACTTTAAAAACAAGGAAGTTTCCAACAAGAATTTGAAGATATCCCTGTTTTGTAAAGTATTCACTTGATGACAGCCTTGCTCGGGTTTGTACAAAATGAACAGTTTTCTGTGCGTGTGTGTGTGTGTGTGTGTGCGTGTGGCACTGCCTTTGGCCCTCAGTGCTCATTTTTGACCTATTTCTGTGTCTTAATATAGGAACTTTGTTTCACACAACCATGTCCAGCATCCACTGGAACCTGCCAATGAAAATGGGTCAGCATTTGTTCTGATGCAGACGACTTGTAAGGCCACAGGTCCCCTGTTACAGAAACCTCGGAGCTTTGTAAGCCCAGACCTTGCATCGCCAGGCTGATTAGCAATTGCACCGCCTGAAGCTTACACTGAGACAAAACCGTAAAGGAATAGAGGGCCCCATTAAACCCATTTATTGCTCCGCTTCATCTAATTAACTTTACCTAATTCTGTATGCAATTAATTTTTCATTTTAGTTTTATATATATATGATATAAACAGCATACATTATGAAAACCTGTAGGATATGATTTAAATGCTCTCAGGGTATTGACTGTATTTCATTGTTTTAACATTCAGGTCATTCCCCTCCTCCTCGTCACTCATGGAGTATAAATCATTTCCTCCTGGATCCTCGTAATGTGTCCTCCATAAAGTGCCAGATGAGTTCAAGACAGTCGTCAATTTCTCTGTGTAGCGAGAGCAATTGGGAGATGCACCGAGACTTAAACACCTCATTATGAATCAAACTTTTTCAACAGCAAAATGTGGAGGTACCATTAACGGCAGTAACCCTCTGCACATGATGCAAAATCGATGAAGGACAAATACCTCTGGGCTGAGAGAAATGCTTTCAAAGAATGCAGAAAAGAAGGTCCGCAGTTAGCTCCACTAAAATCCTGCTTGACACAGGCTGACGCTGACATCAACAGTACCTAATGTAGGCACCAAAAGTATTTACTTGACATCAATGTGTAGTTAAAAGCATTCAGTTGACAAGAATGAGTGCAGAATGGAGTCAGATTTTTTTTAAAGTACTGGGATCCATTCAAAATAAACATCCACCATTTTCATGTCAATACATTCTTCAGATCCTAGTTACATACTCCCTCCATCGTAAATGGTAATTGACTTAATATCTTCTCTGAAGCTTGTATTTTATTGTTATAATGTCATCGCCCTCTCCATATTCATATTGCCAATGCAGTCTTCTTCAGTGAAGAGAGGATGAGTATAAAGTAAGATCGGGCAGATGGGGCCTTGGTTTAACTTCTCATCCAAAGTCAGCACCTCCAACAATGGAGCACACTGCCCCCTCCCCAAGAACTCCATTGGAGTATCAGCCTGATTACAAGAGCTCAAAGTGCCCATACCTTTTTGAAGGATTAATGGAAGTTGAATATTAGGACCTATTACATTCCTATTTCTCACTCTAACAATAACTGAGTTCAAGGGAATTATTATTAGCAACTAGTGGTAAAAGAGATTGATCGATGTAAATCTTCATCAGTGTAGCTGCTTTCATCACAGCGGTATCAAATATTTATTTCCATGCCTTAACTCATTCAGAAAGTGTGACAAGCTGTTACATTTGTAATGGCATCAGGGTATCAAATTTAACTGACTGCCAATTGCAATGTTAGAAAAAGCACACAGTCTGAGTTTCCCAAAGGGAATGGCAAATCATGTGTAAATTTGTTAGAGGGCCTATGAAATGAAAATATCAGTAGTGTTTTAAAAACTAAAGTGCAATTCATTTTGCAGTTCATTGCTTTGCTTTGATATAAGTAAGGTTTTCCTTAAACATTTTACTTCAAATTAAGTGGTCTATTTCCAGTTGAAGACATCTCAATATACTGGATCCTCTTACATAACTCTCATGTGCATAAGAACATAAGAAACGCAAGACGAAAAAAGACCAAGGTCCATTTAGTTCGCCTTCCACCTTCCTGGCTGTCACATGCACATACGTCCCGAACTATTTATGTACTGTATCCCATATGCAGTTTTATTGTTCCTCTTTCTTTTTTTAAGATTAAAAATCTGATTTTCTGCTCAGCACTGACATAATTTTAATGAAACTGGTTTTATTTCTCATCTACATTTTGTGGATCTATTTTCTAAATTGATTTGGGGACTATCAATGCCCATCGAATATTTATCAGGAAATTGACCCCAAAGGTTTGATGGATTTTGTCAATAAATGAACATCATGAATAGTTGATATACTGCCAGTGGTGGCTCATTATCGTTTTTCATATGTTTAAAAAATCATCAAAAGAAAGATGTCAGTTCATTGGCTATAATGGCAGCACATTTGTACCCATTAATGCTGGCTGAGGTACATAACAGATAAAAATGAGACAGGTGAAATTAACAATGTTAGGTGTCAGCCTGGCTCAGCTGGTAGCGCTCTCACCTTGAGTCAAAGGTTGAGTGTGTGTTCAAGCCACAAATCAGACTTTGAACTCACGTCATCCTTACTCCACATGCCTAATAATAATCCCTCAAAAAAAAATTAAATTGGTCATTTTCAATCTACGACTGTTTGTGGGACATTGCTGTGGGCAATTGGCTGCCGCGTTCGCCCACAAATATACAGTCAATTCACTTTACGGTGTGTTCTGTGAAGCGCTTTGGGATGTCCTCCCGATGTGAAAAGCACTATATCAAATGCAAGGATTATTATTATTATTATTATTATAGGTTTGTAAAGATTTGACAATGTTGAAAGAGTTCTTCTTTAATGGCCTTTGCAAGGCATCAACAAGCTAAACTGGGCTTTTTTTTCCCCCAATTCTGTTAAAGATTAGGTCTTTCATTCCCCTAAATTCCGCCCTATTTACATTATCGCTAAATGTAATGAATTCAGGAATATCAAACCAATAGTTGTTGAACTAAAATGTAAAAGTGTGCTATAACAAAACAGGAATGGACTGAACACTTCTGCTTTTAATACTTGGTTCCCTTTGGAAAACTGTGTTAGTTTGATTTACAATTTATTATAAATCCGACTTCACGGCATTTTGGTTTAAATGTGCAAAAATGGTCAGTTGGTTCAATTTAAATCAAACATAAAATTTTGCTTATTAGAAAATTGAAGCACAGCCTAGAAGTCAATGAAGCTACTTCTGACATAATGAGCGGGACATGTGATAAATATCACATCATGTAGCCCATATTTATTTCCCCTTTTATTTCTTTGTTCTGCTGATGATTTTAAGCAATAAAATTCATCTATCAATATTTTTTGGCTGGTTAGCTTTGCCTCAGAGAAAGACATTCTGTTATGCTCTCGATCCAGAGAGCAGTCTTGCTTGCTAATTTTAATACCTTAGTACTTTATCTCATTTGCCTTTAATGACAAAACCCTTTATTTTTAATGTAAACCTTCCAAATAGTCTTCTGAGCTAACATCTGAATTGGTGGATAGGGTTCAAAGCAAGCTGCAGTTCATGACATGGTCTTGTAAAGAAAAATGCACAAACTTTGTGTGGCAACCCTGTAGACCTCAAGCTTTTTCCTAGGGGTACGTGGCAGAGGACCATTAATCACTGTCTAGCCACGCTGGAGGAGCTGAGTTTAAATCTTGGCCCCTGCCAATTGGTGGACTTCATCCATGGCTGAAGGGTATCGAGGGTAACAAGTAAAATCAATTCTCGGAAGTGTTGATTAATCCTTGTGGCCCACAGCACGTAGCTGTAAAATAAATAAATAGCCTCTTTGTACGGTCACTGACGAGCGATTCACATGAGAACTCATGAAAATGAGTTTTGTCAGTCTCATGATCATTGCTACAGTGAGAATGAAATCACTTCCCCAACTGATTTTACTTTCTCTGCTCTCTTCCCCTCCTCACGTGATTCCTTCTTACTCATCAGACATCAGGCAGAGGATGTTTTTTGTGTTGCGTGAACTCTGTCGGTGCATAAAAGATGAAAGAATTTGGATATGTGCAATGTAAGATTTGAACCCTTCACAATAACTTGGGAATTTTTGCTGAAGGGAGATGAATTTAAAATTCAGATTTAATGGAAATTGATTTTGCTAATTGTCGTAAAACATTTGACATCTATTCAAAAATATCTCATCTTCATTTTTGCTCATCTCCAATGATGACCTAACAAGCCTGGTCCATGTAATAAATTCTTATGATGTATTTGAAACAATGTCAAACCTGTTTGCTGACTGTAGCTACTGCAATTAATTAAATGCATTGGTGCAAACACCACTGAGGTTCTTTACAGTCACAACTGATTATAATGCACAAATGGCATTATACCACCACAACAACAGTACCCTAGCCCTAGCTCGCATGCTTACTTTATGTCTCTGGAGATCAGAATGTATATCAGTGCCTATGTCAGCAGCAGAAAGCTGGAGGTTATGTGTAGTGGTCAATGTGCATTGCCAGTGCAGCACATAAGGAGGTCAGTAGTGCAACTAACTTAAAGTCATGCAGTGTAGAAAAAGTTAAGATGTGCTCATGTTAAGTCATGCAGATTTTGCACAGTGTGAGGGTCAACTGTTTCAAATGTTACTATAATAGCACAGCAATGAGTCTCGATTTACTTTATTAATGTAAACATTTCAGATTGTGCAGAGTTTTGCGAAATGTTGAATTGAGTTTTTATTCTGTTTTAAGGCCATTTTCTGTAATTCCACAAATACATTTTTAGAAAACCTGCTTCAAAAATTAATGCTTAGATTAAAGAAAGAACTTGAGAAATTCTGGAAAGTCTAAAAATGCTCCATTAATATAGTAGATCTAGATTCAGGAGGAATTTCTACAAACAAGTGACTCAGGAAGTTAATTTGGTTTCTAGAAACACATACGGCAAAAATGAAACAAGAGCAATGAAACATTGAAATTACCGCAGCAGTAAGTAGGAGAGAAAGAAGATGTGAGAAGTGAGATTATCTGTATATGCCTTAAAGTGATTCATTCCAACAGGTTTGATTAGAAAGAAGGAGCTGTGAATTGTGCTGAGGATTATGTGAGTCATGAGGAAATAATAACATCAGAGAGACAGGAAAGCATCCTAACATTGACGGGAAGCAGGCTTAGGTTTAACATTTCAGGTTTGTGGAGCTGCTGTGATCCAGAAAATGAGACACAACACGAAGCATGGGGCTTCATTAAATGAGCTAGTGAATCCAGCAATGAATAAGAAATGGTTTGGCAATTTGTAATATTATCACACTGATGGGATTGTGACAAAATAAATGAATGATGAGCGAGAGCCACCACCGAGAAGCTCTTTATTTTAAATGTACAAGGTCACCAGACTGGCAGGGGTGGGGAGTGTTCAGCTTTAAAAGAAGAAGAGAAAATGTATTTGCTATTGAAGCTCGTGTATATTTCACATTTTCCAATAGTTTTGATAAATTATTCTCCACTAATGTTCATACCATAAGCCCTGCTTCTACTCTCTCTTAAATAGATCTCGGAGAACTGCTGTATCCAGGTTATTTACAGGACTAATATCACTTGTAAGATTGTATTTCTGGAACTTACAAGACAAGGTGTTTGTTACCACATAGTGTCCAGTGATAGATTTGGCAGCAGATACACATTTATTTTAGGAGTTTTTTTTTCCTCACTCGTCTCTCCTTCACTCTCCAAGGCATTTAACTTCTCATTTTTTTTAACTGAGGTACGGTTACACGAACACCATGTGCTATTTCACCCAAGTGGTCAGTCTTCAGTTGCGAAGAATTTTGCCCTATTAGCAGGTTCGTTAACTGTGCGAGAGGACATCACAGCTAAAGCTGATCCTGTGCATGAACAGACACACTTAAATGCACACCTCCAGCATCTCGACAAGGAGAAACCTGGCTGATCTTCCCTTTCCTACATCAGCTAACTCGAAACAGGGACCTTCATGGTCCCAATGGTTCAGATACTCACTGCGTAAACTCGCTGACCCTTCAGAGGAAGAGTGGTCCGTCGAATTTATCATTTCTGAAAGGAATCATCAAGCTAAGTATTCATTCGAGCACTGTCAGTCAACTGTGAACAGAGTAATATTAATAAAAATCCTTCATTTATAAGATCGCACCCAGTTGTGTTGGAAGGAAAGGAGTGAGGCAACGCAGAAGACATGATGGAATGGATAAGCCACAATCTGCACACACACACACGTGTATATAAAATATAAGAGAGATCTTTATAACATTTTTATTATTCTAATTTCTCCCATTCTGAGATCTTCCTTATTCATGAATTAAATTGGGCACCAACCATGCATTTTTATATCCTATTCTGCAGTAACTTTAACTTCACATTCAAACGTAAATTACATCTTTACTGGTGAATAAAATTAGACATATAGGATGATTTTTTTTACCTACTGGAATTTAGCAGTAATGCGAAACTGCACTGAGCCAGTAGTCGCAGCCTTGGAAAGCAAATGACAAGGTGGAACAAGGTTACAGTGCTTTATTACAATACGTAATTCAATCATAGATCTAACGTGCCACTGAGTGAACAAAACAAAAGGGAAACAGGAAATAACTTCTCACTCTGCCGGATGCGTTTTTTTCCCGGGACTACATAGGGGTTTGCGCCTGAGAGACATTGGGGTCAGAAGTAACGGTGTCGCTGCAGTAAAACTGCAAAGGTCATTCTCAAAAAGGATTTGAGGAGGACACGGTTGGAATGGTGGTGCATCGTGATCTTTCCTTTGTACGGTTCCAGTGAGGTAGCTGGTTTTGAGCGCTCTTCATCTCTCAGGCCGACTGGATCTTTGCCAGCTTTCAGCTTCTTTTGATAAATAGAAAGCAGCTGGTGTCCCAGGGATGCCCATTAATCTTTTCAGGAGATGAAAGCAAGCAGAGAACCTAAGCAACACCTTCTAATTACTGTTCCACAGTCTTTCCTGATATAAAACAAATTGGAGCAGAGTTCTTCGGAGAAATTATTTTTTTTCTTTCTGTCAATCATTTTTTCTGACCTATTCAGAGAATCGCTTTCGGCTACCATTTAAAAAAAATGTATCAAGACGATTCTACATATCGACAGTAATGAGACGTTACTGGATACAATCTATTGCATAATCATTGACTAACAGGTATTGATTAACACCCTGCACGGTTTAACTTTTCCACAATGTCCCTTGAGGGAAACCCTAACTGATTCCAAATGGTCATGTACAGTGCTCCGCATGAAGGTCTCCTTATAATCTCCTTAAAGTACGGTCCTTTTGTCCAATTTTTTGTCCCTTCATTCGGACATGGCCATCGTATTTTCCAAGTTTGGAATTAAGAACTAAAGTTATTGTCTTGAACGCAATATTGGTAAGAGTAGAGGATGTGAGAGGCAACGGGATTTTGTACTGTGTTAAGGAAATTCGCACCTTCATCTCCCCTCTGATTAATCATTTTCCAATCACTCAAACTCTCTTTTTTAACATGGCGGTTCACAAACCAGGGTAAAAATGTGTCTAACGCAATGCTCTGGAGGGAGGGGGTGGGGGGGGGGGTGGGGGTTCATGGGAGGAGGGTCTCTATGGGATCACCTGATAGGACCACCAGGAGGATTTTGGCAACATGTCAATTTGCACCAGAAAAAGTATAAACAACTTGGATGTGAATCAATTCGGCTAGAAACAATGGTTAATTATCGTTAATCACCGGACGCCACAAACTGCATCCATTTAGTGCTTGAGCAGCTCAACCAACTCTCTCACACTATTTTTAATGCACAAGCTACTCTGAATTAACATTAGAAAAAACACCCAGTAATAGAGTTCGGTGCATGCACTTAGTTGCACTTGTATAGAATTCTACTCAGCTCTCCTGGCCAACAAGACCTAGGAGCAGGAAATATAAATTAAGCTTCCCCTTCTAATCCCTTTACTGCTTCAAATATGTCACTTTACTTGCAGCATAATTAACTGGGAATCAATGATATAACTCAGCACTGGAGTTTTTGTCATTTATGTTCTATTGCACTTACATTCCATTCAGTCCTAGTTAATATCCTATATTGGAATTATGGCTGCCTCTTCAACGAATTTTCTTCCTTTCCCATTTATATCTACAGACAAGATTGATCAAAAATCTGCTCCCTGCATCAAGCGTTACATAATGAAGGGCAGTCACAGAAAGTGGCTTGTGTAGTCAACTTGTCAAACCTGTTCAGGCAGATGTTAAAGATCCCTATTCAACAAGAGGAATTTCTCCCGGTGTCTTGGCCAACAATCTCCTCAATAAAATTGGTCATTCACTTCATAGCTGTTTGTGGGACATTGCTGTACGCAAATTTGGCTGCCATATTTGCCTACAAAAGAATAATAATAATAATACTAACCCTTGCATTTGATATAGCGCCTTTCAAGTCAGGAGAATGTCCCAAAATGCTTCACAGAATTTACTGTAAGGTTCCTTGCCTGTGTTTTTGTGGGTGAGCAAGTGAACATCGACGACACTTTACAACATATTCTGTCAAGCTATCCAACCTGCTTACCCCCCACTCCAACACCCGCTGCCTTCGCTCGGCTGGCTCCAGCCTCCTGTTTGTCCCTTGTGTCCTCCATTCCATCATCGGTGGCCGTGTCTTCAGCCATTATACCCCGAACTCTGGAACTCTCTCCCGCAATCTCTCCGCCTATCCCCCTGCTTCCCCACCTTCAAATCCCACCTTAAACCTTTTAAGATCGTTTTTACCATCATCTACCCCTCCCTCTGTCCCTGGTTCGTTGTCAGACTCCGCCACTGTGAAACGCTCCAGGACACTACCCCGTGTGAAGGGCACTACATAAATGTAATTTGTTGTTGTTGTTGCCGACAATCAGAAGAAAAGATGTAGATGTTTTGAAAGATGTGGGGACTTTAGCATTGAGCAGGTTAAAGTGGTGCGCGTGAGTCTTTTCTGCACGTGTTTTATGAATGAATGACCTTTTAAATTTCACGAACAAGTCTAAGGTATTGGTTCAGTGATTGTTCCTTCCTAGTCTTGTTTTCCACCACATGTGAATGATTCATTGTTCACAAGTATCCTAGAAAGGAAAGAAGTAAAGATGATCATTTACATGAGTGTGGGTAAGTGACTACCTAATATTCTGTTTATTGGTTCATTGTCCAAACCTTAAACATACCTTTAAATATTACCCCTGGTCACTGGTTCCCTTCTTTGATGTGAATTTTTTCAGTTTCACCAGTGTTTGGGACGTTGAGACTAATGCTGCTCAAATAAATATTAAAAATATGGTTTGTCAGATAGGTCAGAGAGATTGACCACTTCTGCCTGAAACTGTGATAATGATATCTCACCCTGATTCTGAAATATGAATTTAAAAAAGTATGAATGGCGACTGAGCCAGACATGAATAACGTCTGTGTTCCTTTGATACTTGGTGGGTGGAAGAGAGAGGTTTGTCTGGGAAAGAATGGTAAATCCATTTGCGTGTGAGTGTCAAGAATGGGCAGCTTTCATTCAATTGTTAAGCACTATGTATGGAATTGACTTCTTTGACTGCCTTTGGTATTTGGAAATGCAGCAACCCCTGCAAATGAATGAGGCAATCTCTGGTGTCTGCATTCACTTACTCACGAATCAGGGTGTGTATCTATTTCACAACACAAATATAACTTCTTCCTGACCATTTTTCAATTCTCACTTTCCTCGAAATTGTTCCATGCTCTGCATGCTCTCATTTCCATATATATAAAAGATGGAATTTGGTTTGTGCCTTACTCATGTACTCGCCACTCTCTGGTGCTATGTGAATGAAAGAGATACAGTGCAATCTCACTTCATCATGTATATTCCTCAGCCTAGCAAGAAACTGGCAACACATTCGTATTTTTTGGGTTGCATGTGTGAACATTTCTATATCCGAAAATTCTTATCCCTGAAAACATATATTCCACCTTTCCCTTGGTTTAAGCTGTGTCAATCTTTCAATAGAAATGCACAGCCCAATTGTGAAAGAATCTGGGGATGACAGCCCATTCCACAGATCAGGAGAACTAAGCACAGTCTTTATCCTTATTTTTTTTTAATATATGTCCATGTGTTTTCTACATTTGAAAATCATGTTCTCTGATCCGCACTAGATTTAATGTCAGTTCACTCAGCACTTTTTATTTTATATGTAACCCTATTATTTCAGAAAACCTGCAATATCTCTTCCCGTAGGTTTTATTTTGCTGAAGCGTGACCTTAGCTCCATTAGGCTGTCTTCAGAAAATAATAATCTCAAATATAGAAGATAGCTTCATTATCCTCTCTACTTACTGTTTGCAACACATTACTGAATTTCTGGAGGTTCTCCAACCATAACTGGATACAGGAATTTTACACCTTTGCGTCCTGCCTGTTTCTCAATGCAACAATATTATTTTCTAAATCCACATAAGCAGATAAAGAGCAGCAGGAACAATACAGTCAGGGTGCAAATAGGTTTAAGTTGCAATGGTGTCCTTGTAAAATTGGCAGACAGTTGCATTGGAGCTGACAGGACTCAAGACTGTAATGCTATCACAGCTTAGGCAGATGTACTCTTTCCAGGTATCTGCTTGCTTAACCTTTAGTAATGAATGATCAGGATCAGAAACCAAGATCTGATATAGTGTGAAATCATTAATACATGGTATAGTTAATGAAACGCTTTTGAATTCAAATTCCATGTGCCCACCTTTAACTTCTAACACTTTGTTTTCTTGTTAATCACCATCTGGCCCTTCCTTGTAGGAGTTCTCTTTGAGCGCATACGTACATGCAAATTCAGCCTTAATTTGGAATCTGCAGCTTTTAAAAGAGAACCACTTGCAAATTTAAGAATTTTCCGCAACTCTGCAAGATCTTAAACTTTAAAACGACAAGGTTTCACAGGTTAGGACTAAGTGAAATGTTGGGCCTCAAAAGAGGCTCATTTTCCCCACCCTATCTCAGAGGCACTGAAACCCATTGTAGTGCCCAACTGTTGCTCTGGCTGAGTTACTTTACATTAATGTGTGACAACGGTGGTCTATATCACAGCACGTTATGTAAAGCACACATTTAATGTGCCTCAGACTCCCCTGCTTGAGATGTGCATTCGACTGCATTAGACAAGTCAAATTTCAGACCGCTCGAGAGTTCATTACTAACATTTAAAAAATATTTTAAGAGTCATCCCAAGCTAGAGACTTCTTTGCAAATTGATTTTTCCAATCAAACTCAAAGTTCCAATCCCTCTCCGAAGCACAGATGAGAATTGCTGCAATAATTCCCTCCCCTAAGTACCAGTGAACATGGGCACATGCTGTGCACCACTGGACTGCCAGACATTAAATGTCCTTCTTACTATGATAAATGTAAGTTGTTCACCCGTCTATCCCATACATCAGCGTGTGCGTAAATCCATTGTGAGCTGTAATACATTTGCCGGCAGACGTTTCTAAAGCATCCAATTCTAGAATTAGTTCATACGTACAGTCAGGACTCAAAAACATATGGAAGCTGTAACTTGGGTTACCAGCTCATATGAAAAAATATTTGAGACTACAAATGCCGTTGTTCTTTACAGTATTCTGCAATGCACTCCGAGAACTGATAATAACTCAGTGATATGCTGGAAATTTGAAGTGGAAAATATTAACTGCAGGAAATTCCCAACAAATCAATACAATGCGCGTGTAAAAGTGAAAGATATGTTTCAGTGGCTGGTCTAACCCTTCATCATGAAATGCTAAGTTATCTATCTCTTTCAAATCAATTAACTCAAAGGCTCTTCTTCAAAATACTAAGAGCACCAAGGAATATAATGCATTCAGCAGAAACTCCAAATGTCTTCAGTCAAACACAGTTAGTGATGGCTGCGCTTGACTCAAGATGACAGGGTTCTATCAGGTGGAATACATCCAGGAATGTTGAGTTTGTATTGATTGAATCTGAATTTACCCCCCGCATCGCCAGTGTTTTTCCATCGAGTGGAGATATGTTTTCAGGAACTATAACCTGGTTACCCAGTGAATGATCCAAGGATCATTTTAGCTCAGATTTTTGGATAAATAGACCACAATCCTGAAACAGAAGGCAGTCATTAGAAAATGAGTGGAACCTTAAAATGCCTTCATGCAAACATTGGCACTTGAAACAGAATCCATAATAGTTTTTTTTCCCAAAGGGAATTAAATCGATATTTGAAAAGGGCAAAAAATCTAAAAGAGTATAGGGAGAAATGGGGGAGGAGGTCTAAGTAGATAATAGCTTGGGCAGGCATGAGTGTCTGAATGGTCTTGTGTGCTATATAATTCTCCAATTCTATGATGTCTCTATTACAATGCCGTTCCATCAGGATGGAGATGCCTCAAAAAAACCCCAAGGGATGACAATATTGCAATGAATACACCCCCTGAGGGTAATTCATTCTGAGTGGACCGCCTGTTCGAGTGGTCCCTGTAAAACAGTTTGATTACGCTCGCAATGTGAAACGATTGTTACTCCACAGGGAAAAAATTCGATGAATATTTTGACATGTCTGGCTCATTACGCAGTAGGGAGACTCATAGTTAAAGGGACAGATTGATGAATAAACCCGACAAAGTACTGCGAAACGCTAAACTCATCAAACAGCCAAGAACTTGAATGTGACTGACACAGTTTAAACCCATTTGCACTGTTCGGTGATTGGGTTTCTCTGTACAGCGTGTATTCCAAAAGCACGGTGAAAAGAAACTGTTACTTCAGGATAGTTTAGACTGTGATACAGAGACTGATGTATGAAAAGGGCATAAACTGCTTTGGTAATGAAGAGCAAGCTTTTGCTCCACACAACAGATGGACACAATATGTTCCCCATAAAGTGGATACTTCTCTAGCGTAGATTCTGGATCACCAATGCCTACATGCAATTTGATTACAAAAAAATGGCATTCATGGACCAGAGCCCAAATCTGCCAGATGTAACTCATTGGCACATTTTTAGTGAAACAAAACAGACTTATACTCAAGACAAGCATCCCATGCCAGCTTTGGCAGAACTAGTACTTCTGTCCTTCTGTCATGATAGCTTCGTGCCCATGTTGCCACAGCTATTTCCTGACCAGCATGCTGGGCCCAGTGGCCTTTTCCTATTCCTAAAATGGTTTAATTCAAAATCCCAAGAACTCAAGCTCTCAAATTCAAGATCCTCATGTTCAAATCCCTCCATGACCTTGCCCCACCTTACCTCTGCGACCTCCTACACCCCTACCGATCTGGGTAGTGCCTCCGCTCAGATAACAGTGGCTTGTTTCATGTCCCTCACCTGATCTGCACCACCACTAGTGGGTGAGGTTTCAGCCTTGTTGCCCTACTTTCTAGAACTGCATCCCAAACTCCTCCCCCATCATCGCGGGTGCCTAGTCAGCTTTGTGAAGTGCTCTGAGACGTCCTCCTGAAGTGAACAGCACTACATAAATGCAAATTGTTCCTGTTAAATTTTCTGTTCTTTCAAATGATTACCTTTTTTGTCATTGCACTGTTTGACTGTTCATCCCGCATCTTCTCATTACTCGTCACTTTTCAACCAGTTTAACCATTAATGGTTTTTAACCATTAGATGGTCACGAAAACAATAAAGTCTATATTGAATCAAAAGCAACTGATTGCTAATCTAGAAAAAGCTTTACAATTCATTTCCTGTGAAGCAGGGGAATGCAATGTGTACTTTCATAGTGCTAATGATCACATCACAAGTCACAATCACATTTCTCTAAGTACCCAACTCACAGTTTTCCTGTGATCATCAAATTAAACCAAAAATTTGCATTGTAACAACCCGACTGTGTACTGTGCTTAATACCCTTGTTATGTTACAGTACTTTAGTAATGTGGTCCTCGTGTTTGTTATTCTACATCAGTCCTGGAGCTAGGCCAAATAAAGCATCAGTTTAGATAGGTTAAATCACACTGCAAACCAAATAACAGCTGATATGTAGCTTGATGGAAGACCGGAGAATTTAGCATTATGGTCCTTTGGTTTTCCCTCGCAGATAAATTATTCATTGAACCGCAAACAATTTTATTAACGATTCTCCTCCTATTTTCATAACATTTTATTAATCTTCTATGCGAAAGGACAGTTATACATTAAATAAGTATGAGCAGCACATGCAAATCACCAGCGAAATGCGTTGAAGGTGTGAAATGCTTCTGTTTGCTCCTGACTACTGATATGATTATGATGGGCAATGGCAAAGAAATGACACATTGAATTTCAAGAGATGAATTTCATATGGAATGTTTCTGTGTTGAACAGGAACGGGAGCCACAACTAAACAAAAATAACAGTGATCAGCTTACATTTTTGTTAAGTGATTCCTTAAGTGTTAATTCGAGTTACCCGGATGCCAAATCTTCATGCTCGAATTTGGAAAGTTCGCCCATAGCAACTAAAGTATATATATCCTGCAAAGCGCTTTGCGCCATCTGCACATTGTAAAAGGCTCTATATCAAATGTAAGGTTCATTATAGGATTATTAAGTCCTTCAAATCTAAGCATTAATGTCCCATAAGAAGACATTCTGAAAATAATGTGCAGGGACTGGAAACGAGGTGGCAATAAATGAAATAGTGTCACAGAAGAGAGATAATGTAATATGTAGTGTTATTTTAGCATGAGTGCACACAAACAAAACAGTGATGTCTTTTTCTGACTATCTGCCGTATGGTGTGGTACAGCAGTGTGTGTGATAAAACGCAAGAATACTCATGCCACTGCTTATTTCCATTCCGATTGGAACGGTGAACGATAATTCCTAAAGACAGTTCAAAACTTGTGTAAAGCAAAAAGCAGGTCCTAATTGCAAGGTTTAAGTTAAAGGGGAAATTTTTCAGGAAAGGAATCTCACCTCACATAAACGGCTACATCACTTATATCTGATGCTTTCTCATTCTGATTCTGTTACTCATTTCGCATTAGCTTACCTGACAAATATCGCATGGAACCTAGCAACAGGAAGAGGCCACTTGAGCCCATTAGGGTTGTTCCATGAATTTTAGATCCAAATAAATTTGTCAGAGAATCTTAGCATCTTTTAGAAACAATTGAGTGTTTGGTTGGTAGCACTCTTGCAAAGCTTGTGGGTTCAAGCCCAACTTTGTGATTTGACACGACGGTACTATTGTTTGTTAGAGGTGCCATATTTCAGATGATGCTTTTAGCCAAGCTATAGTCTGCCCGATTTCAAAATCCCATGACTGTCGAGAAGGGAAGGGAGTTTCGCCTGGTATCCTGACCAAAATCCTGCAGGTTAATTCATTCATTTCATGGCAGTTTGTGGCATCTTGCCAGCTCAGAATGGCTGCCATGTTTGCTTACAGTAGCAGTCACTAAACTCAACAGCAATTACTTGTGAATTGCTTTGAGATCTTTTGATGTGATAAGGCACTATGAAAATGCAAGTTCTTTTTTTCCTAACAATATTTGCAACCCAGTCTATAAATAAATCCTCCTGCATGGCACATTTACAGGTATGATTTTCAAGGCAATGTCAAGTGACATTTTATATGAGGCGAGATAACTCTTGTGGGCTTTTAGTCTTGTGATCCTGCATGACTGCAGAGGCACCAGATACTATGCATATTTTTAACACTGTAGTTTATAAATGGGAACTGACTATTACATCTAATAGAAAACATGTTTGTCGGCTGACAAATCCACACAGGGCCGTGGTGGAGTTTTTCAAAGGGCCCACATCTATCGATCACTGGTGCAGGCATTTCCCTCCCCCCACCCTCCCTCCCCCATGAATATTTGTCTCAAGTGAGCTGAAATCCTTAAACCATTTCCCAAATATAGCTGAATATAAGATTGGATTGGATTTTGTGACACAACTAACATTGCTATATTCGCAAATCAAATTGAACACAGACACCATTCGTATTCTGTTATCCATTGTCACTGCTGCTGTCTATTAAATGTTTAAGTTATCAGCCTCATTCTCACCTCCAAAAAAACTGCACACTGAATTTGCATCGATTGTACATTGAAATCAGTAATTAATTATAGTTGACTGATAATGCAGTTAATGGTGAATGTTGTTTAGCAAAAAACAATCAGTTATTCAATTGAGAAACAACTGAAATGAACATTGCATAACTGACTTGTAAAACTAGGTGTAGTATGTTTTAAAAGTCCTATCCGTTAGTCGACCCTAATTTTCAAAAAATAATACCCCACACACAGCAAGAACTGGTATTAAAGCCCTTTTTGAATATTTTCAATTTTTTTTATCACAAGAGTGTACGTTGGAAGGATACATACATCGCTTAGAATGAATAATGCCAATGGTTAGTTATGTGAAACCTGAACAGGAGCTTTAAGCTTCTGACCAGGACACATGGAGGTTATTTAAAAAAAAACAGTGAGAAGAAAGGGAAATGTAACTTAGCTGGTGAAACACCTCAGAAATGTAGAGTTATAGCCAAAAACATTGTATACTTCTAACATTAAATTTAAGTATTGTGTGAAATCTCTTATATTGATAGTTCTGTGCTTCTAACCTTATAAAGATGAATTTTCATCCGATTAGCAGACTCTTGAATTTTTCTACATATTGTCCTCGGTTTTCTTTTATTTCTCTATATCTTATTAGCTGAACATTAAGTTATTACAGCAGGATGAACAGAAATATGATTCTCAACAAATGCAGGATTTTAGTTTACTTATCCTTTCATACTTTCATAGTCAGCGCTTTAAAATGAACCATTTGCTCCATTCACTAGCTGAAAACGGGATATTTGCTTACTTTAATCAATCAGAAGAGTTTATATTCCTTAAATAAAAATCTCACTAATTGCTTTGTTGCTTCTTCTATTTTTGTAATTACGTTGGAAAATTGACTGCAAAATAACCAAGTGGAGTAGAGTATCAATTGCTCTGCTTTTAATCCTGAGATCAGAAAGTCTCAGCAACATAACATTTGGGTAAAGTATCTGTCTAATAAATAGGACATTGTGGGTTTGAATCCCAGCAAGGTCTTTGTGACTTAGGTATCAGCCTGTCTCAGTTGGTTGCGTGTTCAAGCCCACATTGGGAGTTTGAGTTCAACATCTAAGTTGACACTGCAGTGTTGGAGGTGCGCTGTTTTGTGGATTAGACATCAAATTGAGGTCTGGTTTGGCTGTTCAGATGGATAGTTAACATCCCCTGACCCTATTAGAGAAGGGAGTTTCTACTGATCTCCTGCTCAACAATCCACTGGATAAAACAAAATCTTTTACTTTATGGTTGTTTGTGATACATCGCTGTTTGTAAATTGGCTGCTGCTTTTGCTGCAAATGCACAGAGTACCCTTCACAGCAATTCCCTGTGGTGCACTTTGGGATGTGTAGACATTTTTTTAAGAAAAAAACTTTCATTGAAGAAACTAAACTGGATTGAGTTGACACCATGTGTGCATGAATTCTCATTGCTTCTCAGTTTTACAACTCTTTATCTAAATAAAGTCGAGTGATCATTTAATTTTAGATCTTAGAGTAAAAAATATTACAGGTGGGGAGGCCAAAACTGGTAGGAACAGAACAATCTTGCATCTTTTCTAACTCAAAATTGCTGCACCTTCATTCATTCATAGAGAGAGATTTTTGAAGTGATGATGAGATATAAAATACATGTATTCTGAGAGGTGCCAAGGATGCTCAACCCTAAATAATAATAATAATCCTCGCATTTGATTAATAATGGGTTGTCTTGCTTGGTTCGCTGTCTCAGCACTCATTGATAGCAGTTGGGTTGGGTCTGTTTACTATGATAGGTCAGGAATTAATTAGTTGTGAGGTATTTTTACTCAAATGGTTCAGAATGATCAGACAAACTATGGCTTCTTCAGGCTTCAAGAGATGTCCCAAAAGGGACCTTAAACAGGATTTTAAATGGGATTGAAAATATAAACCCAGAACAATCATTTTGAATGCACTGAGACAGCAGAATAAGGGGACACAGGTTTAGAATCGCAAAAGGCAATTTCAGGACAGATACAAGAAAATAAAGGGCCTTCTTCAATGGCTGTGAATGGTTCCAACATTTGGATTATTATTTGCAAACAAGAAAGTTTATTTGTTTTCTTATCCGCTAAACACATTCAAGCGGAAGTAGAGTTTTACACATTAACAACACCTGATTTGTGTTAATCTAACAGTTCACTGCTTAGTTTGAACTGGAAACTTACCCCTGTCACAAAGATCACAAACAGCAATAGGATGTGGAGTGCAATCGATATGATATCTCAGTGCTTTGTCTCAATGCTCAGTCCTCCTGTTCCATCAGCTCAACTATTAAATGTAAAGCTTCTTGACCAAGTCTTATGTTGGTGCATTCAGTTTATGCAAAGTTTATCTAGAGTTAACTCACGCTTCACAGTGGATGTTGATTGCCATGTAATGGCTGAATCTGGAGCAGGAAGCACAGTATAGTTTAATGAGAATCTGGACCCAGTCTGGAAGTCAATCATTTTAAACGTGGATAAGAACCAACCCTGAACTTTGTGTGCACTTTGGAGCCAACTCCATTTGCAATAACATAGATACATTTCTGAAACTCATGCTTAATTCATTTTTTATTGTGAAACAAAGGAAATGTGACATTGTACGTGTGCGTTTATGTATTTTGGATTATTGAATTCGATACTGAAGTCCACATCATGATTAAAGTCATAAAAAAAATCTTCAAAGTCTCCAGCTTTTACCAAAGTTTATTCCATCCTGCACTGGGGGAAATGACGATCGAGGGGGTGAAATGGTTGGCGGCTATTGGTGGGACAGTCATGCTGGAATTAGGAAAGCGAGAGGCATCCCTTAGGATTTATAGATGTTGTATTCATTTTATTAATTGCTCTGACACCTACTGTTTTCGTAGATTTGGATTTAATAAGCAAATGCTGTATGACCTCCGTGATGAGATAAAAGATGATGTGTAGTGTCAGGCTCACACCAATTAGGCCCTACAAGTGCCAGTGAAGGTGACTGCTGCGCTCAGTTCCTGTGCTACTGGCACCTTTCAGACCCCTATTGGAGCAACCGTGGATATGAGTCAGTCAGCAATGTCCAAAGTCATTTCTCAAATCGCTGCTCAGGAGGACATCGCTGTGTTAGCTTCCCAGCATATTGCAGTAACAGCGAAGGGGCATTATTTGTTATACCTGACTTCCCCAATGTCTTAGGTTCCATCAACTTTACCCATGTATCATCTGTGCACCCACTGAGAGTGTGCACATCTACTGCAACAAGAAAGGCTCCCATTCCATCAACGTACAAGTAGTGTGCGATGCCAAAAATATTATCACGGATGTGAATGCTAATTACCCTAGCAGCACCCATGACTCTTATCTTTGCCAATTTCAGGGTAGACTGGAGGTTTCGGAAGGAGAATTGAGTGGTTGGAGGACTGCTAGGTAAGACATTAACGTACAGATCCCATGGTTCATGTTCTCTGTCTGTTGTTTTTAATTACTGCCATGCTCGCCTTCACAGGTGATAGTGGCTATGGTTTGAAGTCATGGCGCGTAACAACCGCTTTGCCAATTCCTAAGAATGTGCACCAGTGAGATGCACTGGGTCTATCCCTGCCGCAGGCCAGCAGCGAGGCATGTAGATGGAACATTTTAACTGTAAAACGTCGATGGTTTGGGTTTGGGGAAAGGGGGAAGGGGGACGGGAATCCCAATAACAGCCTCAAGGGAGGCTGTGAATATGGTGTGTTTCAGTTGCACCCGACACAACTTGGGACCATCTCAAGCTATTAATATCAGCCATGGCAGCAGATGGTGGAGCCAGATAACCAAGAGGAGAAGCGTGCCGAAGAACAAGACTGTGTTGATAAAACCATCATTTGTGCTCATTTATTCCAAAGAGATACTGAACCTCATGACTTGGACTGTGGTAGTCTACACACATTGAGTTGGTGCATTAAAGAACTGAATGCATTTCTTAAAGCCTCCCAAAAATACTGTGTTACTGTTTTACTATTTTTCAATCTGTTCTCTTTAATCCTGTGTGGATTCACTGGGATTCCTTTTAAGATAATCTACTGTGACCTAGAGTTGTATGGAAAAATTGCAATGTGTATTATGTTTCCCTCCAGATCCTTTGTCACTCTTATCACTCTTCTTCCAACATATATGTCTCATTTCTGCAGCACTAAGTAACTGCTACATAATGGCTAAGAAAAGATAATATTAAAAAAAAACATTGACTATATAATCTTAAAGAATTGCAAATGTCTCACGTTCAGTTGAAGACAATTATTCAATCTCCAAGTTCTGTTGACATAGAACAATTTGATTGAATTACTGCCTTGTAGCTCACAGCAAGTCATTTATTATCCCGGGTGTAATTCACAACAGAAAAATGTTGTTAGCATAAATTGAATGAAAATTCACTACCAACCCATTATGTAAACATGGTATAATTAAGTAAAGATTCCAGTATGAAAAATTACATACAACTCACCTAGAAATTTGGAGACTTAGGTAATACGATTACATTTCAAAGCTCTGCTCTGGAACTGTCTCTGCATCACTTAAGTTGTGACACGTTTTCTGCCAATTATTGGACAAAGAATGAAACTCTTTCCTGGTATATAGATTGAGATTAATTCCCCTTTAATCACTCAGGTGACTCATATTTAAATTTTTGAGTGCCCATACATATGTGGGTTTACATCTGTGTGCTTGTAATAGATAGAAATCAGATGGTAGGTGCTTGTGGAGACATGACTTGAGCGTTCTCATTTAGTTCAATCCGAGTTGCAAGTTTCATTTCATACTAAGAAAAGGTTTCTAAGCCAATTCTAAACATGGTTTGAGTAGCCTGCCAATTGATAAGCCCAGCAACAGAGACTCTGCGCATAGAGTTTATTATGTCCTGTACATAATAAAACAACACTGTGCATAAATACTTTGGTGCTCATTACTCTATGTTTTCTACCCTGAACCTGAAGAAAATCAAGTTCCTGTTCCCCTAATTTCTTATTCTCCCTTGCATCCTGCTCAACATTTGGCAGCAATGAAGCAGCATTGAAGTTTGCTTTATGTGTGCATGAATTAAACAAAATTAAACAAAATACAAAACAGAGCGTGCAAAATGACCAGTTAGTAACAGCAGTGAGAATTAACTGGAGACCACGATACTCACAATGGAAAGCTATGCTTGTATCCAATGGTGCTGTAGCTGATCTTCAGAGTCACATAAACTTCCACTCATTCAAAGTCACATAAACTTCCAGTTATGTAACTTACTGCTGGAATTGAAGGCATAGGCTTGTGTGTTTTCTTCTGCAAAACTTCGTGGCCATTTATTTATCAGGAGGCAACACAGTGGTAAGGTACAATTATTTAGGTTCATCGTTAATTATCTTGGTAAAACAAGGAAGGTTAACCATGGTTAATTTGAGATCTGCAGAGGAGCTCCAGCTCTGGAGAGAACCCATAACTTTGTTTCTTAATAATCCTGAAGATGCGATGGTTGATTTTTATGTTGACTAGACAGAGAGAGAGAGAAGAGCTTAATGTTTACTTTGAGATTGGCTGACAGTATAAAGCATACTGACACATTGAAATCTTTGGAGTTGAAATGACTGTAAAAGAAGCATTTGGGAATCGTTCAGCCTGGATTAGGTGATGTAAATTAAAATAATGATGACACTCAGGAAATGTAGAAGTGAAGGAACAACAGTGGCTCTTTTGATTATTGAAAGGTTCATAGCTTCAGTACAGAATCTATTTGTTTTAATCAGATGTGCAGATACAAGTGTAAAGTCTCCTCCATACCTGACCAAATAGAAAGCTGTATTATGTGCAGCTTGATTTCTGTGTGTTGCTTTAGAAGAGGCCTCAAGACCTGGCTCCCATTAGCTGAGATGTTACATAGAAACAAGTTTAGAACTTACTCTAAGATTGTTTACATTTAAAACATACCTGCAGACTCTGTCAATGTCATTGTTAACAACGCTGATATTAAATTATATTCTACCGGCCCCTCCCTTGGTTATGTGGCCTCAAAGAGGCTCTTTCACTCCAAATCTTCAGTTTCCCAATAACTCTTAACTCTCCATGAAAATCACCTTCAACTAAGACTTCCTTGAATGCTGGTCTCAGCGAGGCCCTTTCAATGTTAAAATGACTGTATTCATCACCTCAAACATCTCGGTGCTGCTGGGCAAAGCACAAAGAGACAGCACCAACAATGTACATAGCATTTGCGACATGACACTAAAGAAGATTTGCATGCCTCCAACCCAAAATATAATGCTGTGTTGTAATAATTCTGCGCTGCTTACACTGCTGTGCATTACTCAACAGCATTAGCAACAGATTGCAGCTCCAACTCTATTTACAACAGGAATAAAATCTTGCCAAACAGAATGTTGTCTGTCGAGATCAGTACGTATATTTTTCAGTGTCTGCTCTGTAGAGGAGCGGATGAAAAGAAATGTTTTCTTCACTACAGGGGGGCTTCCTATTAAGAGGCTTCTGCATTAATTGGATTCCACTCTGCTTCCTGACATTGAAATAGGTTTCTATAATCATGATTAAAACTTCATGTCAATGTTGTAGAAACTTGCAGAAAGCAATTCGTCAAGGTCTGATACTAATAGTGCAATTTGTTTACACAGGGTATAATCATTGGCAAAACAAAACACAGGAAGCATATAAACACACTATGCTGAGGAAGGTGCAAGAAATCTCTGGTCTATTATACTCCATTGCAATCTAACTGGAATAAATTTGACTAACTAGAGTGCAGGTGGCTGGGGGTGGATGAGATGATAGATGGCAGTATGCTTTGTGAGAGAAGTGGGGAAAATAGAGTCATATTGGCTTACAATTCGAGAAGCTCGCTGGATGAAGGTGAAAGCACGAAATTCTGAATCCCGATAGTGTAATAACGGGTCTGCAGAAAAGATGAATGGGCATTGTGGCCATCAAAAGTGGAGTTAGAATCCAAAATAACTGGTATACTGTTCAATGGTTGACATCATCTCTTACTAGAATAATAAATAATAACGAAAACAATCCTTTGATTTGATATAGCACCTATAATGTTTATCATTTCAGAGAGGAATATGGCTAATCGCAGCGAATGATGGGGACCGAGTATTCGTAGGCAAACATGGCAGCCAATATGCACACAGCAGAATTGCACATAGAACCCTTAAGTGAATGTCCAAATTATCTTGGGAATTGTTTGCTGGGGCATCAAACTTCCCTCTCCTTTCAAATCGTGTAACGGGATCTTTAACATTCCCCGGAACAGACAGACGAGACCTCGGTATAATGTCTCGCCGAAAGGAAAATTGATAGCTGTAGCATATAATATTCTTTATAATAATGATTTCATAGTATAATTGAAACAAGGGTGCAATTCTACTGTCCCAGCTAAGACTGGATTGTACACAGAACAAAGCAATGAAGATTTATGATTAAGCAACGTTAAAATGTACTTCAATAAAGCAAGCTGAAACACACCAAAGAAATATCACTTCAACATCTGTGTTAGCGCATCAAGCTCAGCAAAATAGCACCAACATCAATTGACAGCATTAGGCTTAACTCAGCTCACCGTTGCAGAAAACCTTGCATGCCTGAGTCCTAGTAATAGGCAGTGTTTCAGCATGATGCCTGAAGTGAAGTGATGGGAGAGAGAAATACACACTCTTTCCAAACTTTCCTTTACCTGAAGCAAAGTGGGCATGGAAATGAATTGGGCAGAAGGTGAGGGGGAGAATTTTTACATCAGTGAATTTGTTCTCAATAATATGTTAATCATAATAATCCTTGCATTTGACATAGCGCCTTATCAAGTCTTCGAGACGTCTCAAAGTACTTCACAGAATATACTGTAAAGTGAATTGACTGTATATTTTGTGGGCAAAATGTAACTGGAATTTGTGGCGATGGTAACCTCCTGATAACTCGACCCTGCCTTAACTTGTCCCTACCACTTAAGTCATCATGCTGACAATATATCAGCCACATTTCTTTATGTGTTTATACATATGCCTAACTCCTGATTACTCGTCACTGAGCCCTTTCCCCTTGGAGAGACGACTTATCAGGAGTTCACTCTGTATGATATCTTCTTAAGTGAAATGCATGTTGCTTCGTAAATCATAGGCAGCAGCAGACGTGGTTAAGTCTTTCCATTGCTCTATCACGGTACTGGATAACTTTATTACAATGTTGAAAAGTTACTGTAGCACAGAAAGCAAGGCGACACTTTCCTTGTCATATTATCTGTTAATGTATTTATGTGAAGGTGCATAGCAGCTGCGCTTGCAGCATTCATAAGTATAATCACATAATCTACAGCAGAAACCATGTGTGTGTGGCTTCCCAGAGCTATTTAATGGGAGAGCATGCTCACAGCCCAGTCATAAACTATTAAGTCATTGTGCGCTACTAACTTTGTAGAGTCCCATCTTCACCATTAAAGGCAAGCTTGCTTGTGTTTTTTTTAATGTAATGGGCAGGCTGGCTGGCAGCCCATGCAAGTTACATCGACGATACTTGATGGCACTGAATTATTCTGCGTCTGAGGAGAACTAAATAAATCACGACCGGAACAGATGTAAGTGATTTGTGCAGGTCTCCTTCACGTGTGTAGAATAAATTTGTCACTCAATGGCTCACCATCCAACACTTGCTTTCCACATCAAGTCTTTTGTGGTGCGCAGTTATCAGCTGTGAATTTGAATAATTTGTGGTTCGTATCATAAACCAATAAGAGAGAAGATCACAAGCAGAATGCAGCCTCCAGTTTCTTATTCTGTTTCTGTGCTCTTGTTACTCCCATGTGGTTTGTGTCCCCTGAGTTCTGTGCCTCAAAATTTGCCATCTTGATTCTAATAAATCTTGCACTGGATTTGGCATTGAAATGTCTCAAAGTGCTTCACGAGCAATTGCAGGCAAATGTAGCGTTTGAATGGATTAATGCATTAACAATCTACAGCTATGTGTAGATTGTTGTATCTATTTACACCTCAAATGCTTTTAATGAGCATAAAAATGAATAACAATAAATAAACAAATAGAAAATAACGATAATAATTTAATCACTCAATCCACCACTGTTTGTGGGACACTGTTGTATGCAATTAGCTGCTGCATTTTGCCCACAAATATACAGTCAATTCACTTTACAGTATATTCTGTGAAGCGCTTTGAGACGTCCAGAAGTCGTGAAAAGCACTATATCAAATGCAAGGATTATTATTATTATTATAACACAAGATTAGCCAATGATGACAATCTCAACAACAGCCATAGACCCATAGAACTTTACAGGACAGAAGAAAGTCCTTCAACCTATCATGACCATGCAGGGTCTTGGAATGAGCAATCCATTCACTATCATTTACTTGGCTTTCCCCCTACAGAGACAGACGTGACATCCCTCTGCTCATCCACAATATCAGAGCTTTTTACAAGAGTCAAGAACACTAAGTCCCACACAAGTAAACTTTCTGAAATTGGGCAAAGGGTATGGGTTTGTACCAACATATAATATGCTGGATTTCATTTCCAAAGGTGCTATGCAAATTGTCTTAGGAAGGGAACACCTAATTAAACGTTGTAGCTAACAAAATGACATTGGATTATGCAGTACAATGAAATAAAAGGAGCACAGGAGCAGTCTGTGTTTGACTGACTTTAAAATGTCAGGCTGGCTCAGTTGGTAGTAGTCTCGACTCTGAGGTAGAAAATTGTAGGTTCAAACTTCATGCCAGGACTTGGAATTCTTATAATCTGTGCTGGCAGTCCAGTGCAAGACCACAGCTTCCATCATAGTTGTCAAGTCAGAGCTGGAGTTTTGTGAGTCAATGTGACATACAAGGTCAGGATTAGCAGTTTACATCACCAAGCGCTTTGCTCTGATGTTCTTCTTTTTGTTAAACTGCAATTTAAAAAAAAAATTCCATACGTCTGATTATTTTTCTAGTTTTATCCCAATTTGCCTTTGCCTCTGTTTTTGGACCCCAGCCTACTCTTGCTGGGCTGTGGTTCCACAGGCACTGATGGCCACTGTATCCCCACTTGGTTATAATACATATACAACAACAACAAATTGCGTTTATATAGCACCTTGAACATTGGGAGGATGTCCCAACTACCACTTCATGGCCCATTGACCCTACACATGCAAACAAGACGGCGACCAACAAATTCAGCACAGACCAGGATTCGGGCTATTTCATTTATAAGCTGCAGGTCTATCTACTGCACCATCGGGACTGCCCCTTTGCAAGCCTTTCAAAGTTCTAACCAGCTCAACTCGAGCAGAGAAGCGCAATGCAAGTTTTCCAAGGACTGCAACGTGTAATTGACTCATTTGGTCTGGTGTGATGTTTTTCTCTCAGCTTGGCCTACTTGTGAGGCATTATAGATTGACCATTTCTGCCAGAATGATAGCCCTGCGTCAAGAGAGCTTAAGCTGTTATCATAATGTTGCACAGACAGTTTGCTGATGGCCTGTTTTTTTTTCCTGAAACGTTTTAAGTGCCAAGGCTGACTCAGGACATGCAATGCAAACATATTTCAGCACAGAAACTGGATGGAACATTGCTACTTCTGGCCACTTAAACTAATTGATTTATTTCTCTTTACAAGCCGCTGGCTGGGTCACAAGTAACAATATTTTGAGCACATGTGCTTGCAGCGAAGACATTAAGCCGCTGCTCAAACTGTCTCAATATTCATCTGAATACTGATTGTATTACTATGAATAAATTGTGACAATCATATTTTATCCTTGAAAATATACATCCAATTAAACTGTCTTCATTGTCTAAATGTTGATCTTGAGGAGTGTTGGCCATTAGCATTTTAAATTCCTCATAAACTGGGTATTGTCACTGATGCTATTTTTCTTAGACAGCTCGCACTCCAAGGTAGAAAGGCATTTCAAACAGTCACCAGTACCTGACATGGCCCTATCCCAGCCAACAATCCTCTTACTAAATTGATTATTCACTTCATGTGAGACATTGGTAGGACATCTCAAAGCGCTTCACAGGATTTTACATGAAAGGGCCATGACTGTATATTTTTTGTAGGCAAAGGTGGCAACCGATTTTCCCACAGGAATGTTTCACAAACTGCCATGAAGCAAATGCCCAATTTTTATTTTTGGATTGTTGGCTAGGACATCAGGGGAAACTCCTTCTCTTTTCGAATAGTGCCACAGGATCTTTAGTGTCCCCCTGAACAGGCAAAGGGGACCTTGGTTTAACATCTCCACTGAAGGACAGCACTTTCAACGATGCAACACAGCCATTGAACTACAAGTAAGTTTCTGCTCACATTCCCTAATAATACTGGAGAGAAGAGATTTGTTAGCAATGAGGAATGAATGTGGCTCTGGTGTATTTATTCTCTGTTGGGAGCAAGGACTAATAGTTTCTCATGTTCTCTTGCAGTATTAGTGTTTGATTTCCTCACAAGTCTATCAATGGAGCTCAGGATTTTTCTCTGGCAACCTGAAGGAATAATATTCATCTGCAGGTGTTCGTAGAAAAAGAATTTGATCATATTTCTGGATGGACAAGAAAAGCTTTCTCTAATGGGTTTACTGCTGCCCTGTGCATGTTTGTTTGTGTGCCTTTCAGACTAGGACTGAATTTAAATTTTAAGTGGTCTGAACATAAAGGGGCCTGAAGTGCAATGTTCAGAAAAGGAGTTGCAAATAGTCCCACATTCTGCTGGGACCCATCTCTCGGAGTAGATTGTGGGAGTGCAATTTGTGTCAGAATAGAACCTAAAGCTTATAAATGCACATTCCGAGGACCTCACAACAAGAATAATAATACTCCTTGCATTTGATATAGCGCCTTGTCACATCGTTGAAATGTCTCAAAGTGCTTCACTTGATATACTGTAAAATGAATTGACTGTATAGTTTGTGGATGAAATGCTACATGTTATATTTTCTTAATAAGGAAAGCAAATAAATACAGGTCAAAATAAATGTTTAACGTTTTGAAAATGGGGGCAAAGGTGGGCTGCTTTATAGTATTTTAATTCACTTTCAAGTTCAATGCTGCGGTGGAATAATAGCTCTGCTCTTCTTCATTTTCTGATGTGCATCCATGTTATGTTTTGTGACATATGTAGTGAGCTAAGCAACTGAGATATCAAGGAGTTCAAAGAAGGTGTCTGCCAGGATAAGGATGGATGATGAGCAAATGAACACCATGCATTATACTGTATGTCTGAGCCGCTTCAACAGAAACCTACCCAATGCAATTTATCCTCTCCAAACTCTATTTGTGCAACACTTTCTAAACCGGCAATGCCTATCTTAAAACAACAAGGTTATACGAGTTTTTTTAACTGGTGGTTGGGATATAGTGGGAGTGGTGGCAACTAGAATGATTTAATGGTCCAGTGGTTTAAGACAATGTCTTTGTGTTTTCTTACATTCAGTGCATGAATTAGTCTGTATTTATCCCTATTAGATATGCACTGCACTTAGACAATTTTTGTAGTGCAATAAGGAAAAGAAGGAGCCATGTTCTTTGGCAGTCATGGGAAATTAACTTATCTCTGCTTCGCAACCACTCCACCCAAATTATCAAGGAGGACAAATTTGCAAGGCTATGGGGAGAGTGCTGGGGAACAGGATTAATTTGGACAGCTCTTTCAAGAGGTGGCACGGGCACAATGGGCCGAATGGCCTCCTTCTGTGCTGGATAATTCTATGATTCTATGAAGTTCTTACCACTTTTGTCATCAAATTGTCACAAACTGAAGTTCAGAAACGGGGAGTGCCTAAGATGGAGCCAATAGGCAATCCTTGTTTGTTGGCAGATCCCTCAAACATATCATCAAAGAATCAAAAACATTTCAGTGCAGAAGGAGGCCATTTGCATTGTGCTGTGCCATGCGATCATTCTCACTGCAACTAGCTATTTGAATTCTATTTCTGTTGCCATGCTCATTTCCCACAACCTTTCTTATCTGTATTCATCAGGTAAGTTCAAATCCTCTTTTAAATGATGTAATTGCCTCAGCTTCAATAACCACATGCGGTAAAATGTTTCACATCCCAAATAACTCTTTGTGTGAAAGCATTTCTGCCAACCTCCTCCTTTATCCTTGAAATAATCGTTGCTTTTATGCCTCCTTTTCTTGCTGATTCAACAACCAGTGGAAATGCAGTAATCTGTCACTATTTATCTGCTTAGACTCTTTCAGAATTTTGAACACTTGTATTGGGTTGTGTTTTATCCTACTCTACTGCAGTGAATAGAGCCTCACTTTTAAACTCTTTCCTCCAAGTGTATCCATTCATCCCATGCATCATTCCATCTTGTTAAATTATGCTATCAATCGTGAACAATTGAGTTTTAAATAGTAAATTTACATGAAAAATGCTTAATACATATTTCGCTAGTTAAGACTAGATATACCTAACTAGTCATCTGGTTAGCTATACCATGAGGTGGAAGTGCTGACTGGTGAACGCACCCCTGTCTGATGCTGATCGGAATTTTATGGAACCCAGCGCTTGCCTTATAATGGGATTAACTTGTCAGTTTACAGTTGAATCCATGCCCCTTCACTTGTATCTAAAGTTACTAGTTACTAGTGTGTGTGTGCACACACACACATGGAAGGATCCTAAGATTTTTTTTCTTCTATTTGTATATTTGGCAAGCTCTCAATAATTTGTTTGATAATGATGAGCTTCAGGTTGGCCTGACTGCAAATTCTGTGCTCAGTGCCTAGGGAAGTGCACCTGAAATGCAAAGTTCATCTGAACCCACTGTTGGCATGTCGGCAATGAAATGATTAACAAATCTCTGCAAGAACACTCGGTTTTTCAGAAGTCTCTAAAGAAGCTGACCTAAAAGCCAAAAAATGTTCAGTTCATCCATCTTCCATTGCATGAATATCTGCTGACAGATCTGTGGATTTTGCTATTGCATTGAGATATAAAAGGACAAAAGGTGCATCTCTGGGAGACCCCAGAGATTTCTCCAACAAAATAATATGCGATCTGCTAAAAAAGCCTTCTTCTAAATACCATGCTCTCCCGAAGATAAAATGATCCATCAAGGAGTTCTCCTCTACTGGAATACAAAGGGAATGGTGCTGATCTTTGACCAATTCAGAGGTCCTTCTGTCAAATCTGACCTTGGCAAAGGATAAAATTCTCATAAAATTCAGCTTTATAAGAGAGTGGTGGAATGCCACCCATTTTGTTTTCTGCCTAACATAACAAGCTACCACAAGCTTGCTATGTGTCCCCCGACCCCTCCACATTACCATCGGTGGCCATGCCTTCAACCCTGCACTCCTAACCCCCAAAATCCCTGCCTCTACCCCCTGGGGCTCACACCCTGTTTATATACCTTTAAATCCCACCTAAGAACTACCTCTTCGACCACACCAATGATTATCTCTCCCTCCATTCTTGCTCAGGGTCCAACCCCACCAGGGTCCAACCCCTTTCCAAGATGCTGTTCTGTGTGAAGGTTAGCACTAAAGAAATGCAAGTTATTCCAAACCCAGAATAAATACCAACGTACTTCAAAAGGTACTGCATTTGTTATGCCAATTTGCGTTCTGAGTTCAAGATAAGATCATGATGGTGAAAAATGAAAGCCAGAAAGTATGAAGTTGTTCTTTCTAAATTAGATCACATTATGTGTAATTTCCTATTTAATATTGTAACAAAGAAGGCAGAAAATTACAAGTAAATATGAGGGGAATCCAACTGATTTTAAAAAGTGTATTACATTGGTCAATGTAAATTAATTCAGTATGTTTTTTTTAAGTACACAATTCCTTTTGTTGCACATTCTCGGTGACATTTCTATGTGTAATCGTTTATTTGCCCAGAACCTCCGCATTCTTCTCAGTTGACCTTTTCGAAAGAAGCAATTTGTAAATAACTGCGCAGCAAGTTTTCAAACGCTTTGATATGAAACAGTGGCTCACATTTGTCTCCCGGTTGGTGCAGTTTTCACAGCCTGACACAGTAGTTCCTCTGCATTTCCGCTTCCCTCCCTCAGCACATTCTGATAAAGAACAATTATTTTATAATTAAACACTACAACTCGTCATTACCATTTTAATCACCGTAGCAAACTGCAACAGCCCAAGAGAAAATAAAAGCACCAAGCTGTGTGAATCTGTTCTCAAAACTAATAACATTTTTCTGTCGCTTTGAGTGAAATGGTGGATATTTTTTCAGCATTTCGCAAAATTTAGCATTTGGTCTTTTTCTATTGCTAAAGAAATTCAAGCAACCTCGCTGCTATTTCTTGAAAATATTCGGTGGAATCACATTCCGAATGTTATTGTGTGGGTAAGTATGAAATGGGAATTTTTATTCGAGCACAATACGGGAACTGACTCCATAACCATAGCAACTTGGCAGGCAAACAAGCAAACAGATTAAAACTAGTTTGGGATTTGATTTGTTCTTAAATGGTTAGCACTATCTGCAACACATTTATTTCATTTCTATTGCAAAAGGCAGACAGTATAATTTGGTCAGATATTAATCCTCCTCACACCAATTACTCACAATTCCATTAGAATTCCATTGCAATTCTATTGCAAAGAATAAGAGTTTGCAGTGGACGTGTTAAAAGGTGCAAGCTCGGTTTTGCTGAATATGAGAATACTTGAAAGTGCAAATAACATATTTGTAGTACCCTTCATTGTGGGATAACTTCTCAAACCACTTTACAGTAGGATTAACAAGAGCGAAGAGATGGAAGTCACAGTTAAGAGTCTGGATTTGAGAAGGGTTTTGAAGAAAGGGAGCCTTACAATGCAGCCTCAGAGTCTGAGTAAATAAACATAGTCTAACACTGGAACAGCGAATCCAATGACGCCAGCATTCAGAAGTAAATACGCTTCCAGAGGAGCCTTTGCTGTATGTCATTCATTTATTCATTTTCAGAAATGCAGCAATGTATAAATGGTGTCTGAGAGCCAGTAAAGTATAATTTAAAAATGAATTATATTTAAGCTACAAGAAAATGACAGCACTATATAGTTTAACGGTGAAAGGCTGGGCTGGTGTCATTATACTGCACTAAAAGTGCCAGAGAAAGCCAAATGAATCATAGGTTTTGATGTAGAATTCTGAAGACTCTTTGGAAAGAATTCTTTTGGGCCTCCAACTGATGCATTTAAATCAAGATGCAACTGTGTGTATTCAGCAAAACTCACCCTACAATCAAGTCTCAATGACTCATTGCCAAGCAAATAGCTCTTCTTCAAGAATGACTAACTTACTTTACATTCAGCACAAGGTGCTTTGGTGTTTGATAATGCAGGACCTGTACACTCGCAAAGTCAATGATTTCAACGTCATTCATTTCTCTCTGTGACTCTCTTACAGTAAGTCATTTGGCAATTCAGACCAATTGAGAATAGGAGCTCCACATCCAAACTTGTTTCAATCATCAATAAAGGAGCAATCATAGTCAATTTAACACAACGATAATCCTTGCATTTGATACAGTACCCTTATCACCTCAGCAAAACATCTCAAAGCGCTTCACAGGAATTTCCTGTAAAAAGTCACAGCAATGCCCCACAGCCATGATGTGAAAGATCAATTTTATCTGAAGGAGAAACCGATTAATTGTGCAGTGGATACAGGGTTCATTGCTGATAGCTTTCAAAATTAAAATCCGGTGCCATTTGAACTGTTTTTAGATATCGCATTGTTTAATGAAATCTGGGACATCAGTTGGCGTCCAACCTCATTTTTCTGAATTCTGACAATATCATTCTTATGAGGGATTCATGGCACAGAGATTTAACTTCCCCCACTTGACTACAATAACAATTCTGCTGGGATTAGGGTAAAATGTTTGTTAGATGGAGCGGTTTGGAATAAAAGAGGTTGCTGAAATGAGCTTTGGATGTGTGTGATTGAGCCATTATGACTGTTATTAGTTTGAATTGCAAACAAGATATACAAAGAGCGAACAGAAAGGATTGTGAAGAGCTTTTTCAAGCATTGTTAAATACGAGCTTGAACAAAATATATCCTCGGTACGGAGAGACAGAGAGAGAGAGAGAGTGATGGAGTGTTTATATGTAACATTCAATCACATTTGAAATATGTGTGGCTATCTAACTGTGATAACTACCTTTGGAAATATGCTTTAATAGCTTTACAAGTTATCTCTTAGCACATGTTCCAATTCTAAACCTTAATTTGTTGTTGGGGGTAACAAGGTTTACTGCTTAGGAGTGCCAAATAGAGCAAAAAGCATGAAAGTTATATCTCCGTGGAGCTTTTATTAGAATAATTCTGTAATGAACAGGGTAAGTCATACCATATTGAAAACAGGCTAAAAGCACCGAGGGATATCAGTCAACCATTATCAAAGTGTAACTTGTGAATTATAATGGGTTGGGTTTAAATAAAGGTTGGGGTTAAATAAAAATCCTCGATTTTTTATTTTGCCTTCTCTGCCAGGATACCTTTTTTTTTACAGTTCTCCCTTTGTTATTCAGTTTCCTCAGGAAATTAAATCAATTAGAGAGTGTCTAGGACATCAGGAACTGCACACGGTTCACTAAAGAATCATGTTAGCCAATTGGCTTTTATTCATTCTATGCTCTTTGATATATTCTATTCGGAGAAGCCTCCTGTGGATTTTGGCATTACTTGAAGTACCCCTTCTCTTCAAGGAACTTTATATTAACTAAATACCAAGTTATCAGCACAAATTTCTGTAACACTGAAATAGTGCTGGTCCATCATTCTGACGTTAAGAGAAAAATTGAGATGAATTATCTTCCAGAGAATGGTAGACCTTGCCTGGGAGAAGCAACTATCTTGGTTTCTCTGGTTATTTTTAACATTTAATGTGCTAAAGGGTAATTTTAGTTGAAGGATTTTTTTTTACGAGAACCAATATTTATCCTTTTCAATAGAGTGACTTTGATAGAATGATGCAGTGTGAGGAATTTACTATCAGTACATCAGTTCAACAGCAATGAGATCAGTGAGTTTGTAATGTTTGCATCCCAAAATAGACAACTTTCGGAACGTTGGTGCCTTTCGTGCTCTACCAGATGATTTGCAATTTACAAGACTAGAGCTTATGTAAATCAACCGTAGAAGGGAAAAGCTTGCCTCGAGAGTTTATTCTTTACCATTAGTTGATTATCTTTTTGCCAATCTTCTTATAGGATTTGAAATAGTCCCTTTTATGTCATTACTTTGAAAGATACTTAGCAAAAATGTATTTAAGATGCATCAGAGTATACGCAACGGCAATCCAGGAAGCTCGCATGGAACATTTCTAAAGATGATACAAGAGCTCTAACTCATGTGCAAATGAATGGTTGACTTTGATGGCAGATAATAACAGATGGAGAAGGATTTAGTGTGGTTCAAGGGAATTGCAAGACATTTACATTAGAATTTGAGTTCCTTTCAATTGCAAATGACAGAAAGTCGAATCTGAGAAATGGAGCAGCGAGTTTGCAGTTTGCTTTTGTTTGTGTAAAATTAACCAAACTATCTCTCTTTGTAATATTACTATGTATTTGATGTTGGGGCAGATTAACACAATTAATTTGTGCAGTAAAATCATCCTATGATGTTTGGATGTTGCTCCGTATCTGAAGGAATATGAAGATTGGTAAGAGAATTTATTTTATATCAATTAAGAATGGTTCGAAATATTGCACCGTACATAATATCTAAAGATGGTTACTCAGGAACTAAAGTATTTTGAAAAGAAAATCTTTCTTTCACTTGTGCAACTGTTAGTAATTTAGACATTTAGAATACCACAGCATTTCGATTTCTACATTCTAAACATTAATACAAGTCAATCTTGTTAGATGGTTGGCAGTGACTGGGCCCAATATCTTCAAGAATATGCTATAAGTGAAATGCAAAAAAGTGGCCAACTTCGAGGTTAGGGGGTCGTTGCTAAAGTCACTTCCTGGGTGTTGCACGCATGAGCAGGATGCGCCACTGACATCACTTCCTGCGATCCATGTCACGCCACTGACATCACTTCCTTGCCACTGACATCACCGGCTGGGACATCGATCGCACTTCCCTCACATGGTGCACATGCGCAGCGAATCGAAAGTGACATCACCGGTAGATTGATGACCTGGAAGTCAACTTTTTAGCATGAGAAGCTGTCTGGTCAGCTCTGAACGTCAGGTGTACCATACTTCCACGTTAAAGACATCTGAGTTATAAATGAGTCAATCTTAACGGATCATTATAGCAAAGCTTCCATATACGTAGAATCTAATGGGAGAAAAGTTTGCCCCTGTCTGGAAACTGATTGGGTTTTGAGCTGTACAGAAAATCTGTCCATTAACAACAGAAAACATAATTTCACCCCAGAGGTGCAAGAGGCACATAGCACTTGCTGCAGGCTGAAAATAGCAATTAAGGCAATTTGTTTCTGCTGGAAGCCAATTATGTTCAGCAAACTACTGTCGTTTGCTGTATCTGAAGGTTTCTGGACATGAGGGTGTTCAGTCACGGTTTCTACTGCAGTGGGAGTGCTGCAACACCACTCTCCATCAATGCAAACCTCTAACATCTGCAAACTGGCAGCATTACAGCGAATGTTTGACATTGGTTTCGAGCAAATAATCACACTGAACTGATGCCAAATTTTCAGTGTAATTGAGTCATTAGAGATTTGAGAACTGTTAAAATGCTTGTGATGACTAACATCTAATCTCCTCTCTAAAGTGGATCAAGTTTCTTGAGTTCCTCAACAAGCTCCATTTTTTCTATCAGAATCAGACAAAGAGAGAATCAATCATGTCATGAGGTTTTATCTTGACCTCTGTGGCATAGAGAGGTAATGTGGATCTCTAATCTTTGCTACAGTGCACTAACGTTCATTTAGGAGTTTCAAAGACAGTTGGAACACTTCTAAATCGGTTGATGAAACTCTAAAGTCCTGGTGCAGTGTTGAGCAGAAATTTAAGAGGCAGCAAGATCTCTCTTGAACGGGTTTATCTAAAACCTCAAGAAGTAAAAGAAAACATTACCTTGTGAGGCTAACATTTCTAAGAAGGCAGCTGAAATTAACCTAGTGTGATAACCAAAGTAAACTAGACCACTGCCATCAAACGATAATATAAAGTAATTCAGCCAGAAGAGCAGTCAAACAACGGAGCACAAAACAAACTAATAGTTCCAACAAAGACTTTAAAGTTTCAAAGATGCCCACCTAGGAGTATGAGTGCAAAGCTGAAGTATTGCCCTTGTTTTGAGTTTCCTTAAGAGACCCATTCCACCAAATAATTTATCAAATCGCAGTGCATAAAATGTCCATGAGATGTATTCATTAGGAAAATCAATTAAGTATTCATACTCAGCTTGTCCACTGGCATTTGACGGTCACAAGGCAGAATAATAATCCTTGCATTTGTTATAGCATCTTTCATGTTAAGAAGAGGTCGCAAAGTGTTTAAGCACTTCAGAGGATTTACTGTAAAATGCAGTGATTGCGTATTGTGTGGACAAACCGGGCAGCCAATATTGTGCGTTGTTATGCTCCATAAGCAGCCATGAGGTGAATGGCCACTCCTATTTGCAGACTGTTGGCCAGGACACCGGGAAAAGCTGTCCTATCCTTTCAATTACTGCCAAACCCGCAGCAATGTTTTGGAGCATCAGTCTGGACTATATGAGGTCCGAGTGCTCACGTGGCTTGAATCCACAACCCTCTATCTCAGAGATGTGAGTGCTACCAACTGGGCAAGCTGAAGTGCTAAGAAAGAATGTGTCTCACAGCTTAGTATTGTACATTGAGGCCTATATTTCACTTGTTAGTCTGCACTAAAATGAGGAAGAGAAAGAGCGAGAAGTAGACAGAAGGAACACAGGTCTGCAGTTCAGACACTCAGCGGCCAGTTACAATGACAGCAAAACCTCAGCAGTAAACTGTTTCTCAGCCGGGAAATGGGACACGCTTTAGAAATCTAAGAAAAATGGAAAGAATTACATTTCCAAAATAAGATTACAAGAGAGGAAAAAAAAACCTCAGGTCACATACTTGGGAGAAAATCTCACATGATTCCATTATACTCCTACAGAAATAATGAAATCTTGTGAAATTTTTTCAATGTCTGGTGAGATCACAGCAGCAATATCACACAATTATATGTCGCCACTTTGGCAGTGCCTATGAGTTATGGGGCTTTCATAGTCTCAATAGAAAAATGATAGTACTGTACTTGGTCATAGGTGTAATGTGAGCACAATGTCTCCAGGACAATAGTGTAGAATCGTATAAAGGGCTGACCTGCGGTCTTCATTTATACAGTGCAGTCAATATTTCCTGGCTAGACAAGATCAATGAAACACCAGATAAACATGTGCAGTTTTACTGCAACAAAGAACTAACTGATCAAAACCAGAAACCTGACTTCTCCTTTTACCTTCAGAGCCTAAACATTGTCAGGTTCTGTGTCTGAGTCAGCAGACACGTGGCTTCATTATATATAGGAGTCCACCAGGCTCCCCTGCTCTTCACTTGCTACAGTAAAGCCTGTGTTAAAATGATTCAATTTGTCAGTGGTAAATGTCATATTTGTGCTTTGATGTGGTAATATTGCAGGATTAAAAAAAGTGAAGGTTTATAACAGAATCTATGTTATGGAATGCATTACAGAATGTGTTAAGCATCGCAATTTTCTAGTGTGAAAAATTTGCCCACTGCTGATTTGCAATTTGACCCCCCACCCACACCCCCCTTATACCCGACCTCCACACAATTATTGATTGCAAGATTTTTTTTCAAACCACAGCCATCCCGAGTGGCTGTAATTCCTTTTTCTGACACCAAAATTGAAGCTCGGATTGAAGGTCACTCGAGGGTTACTGCACAGAGTGAGGCCATTCGGCCCATTGGGTCTGTGTGGACAGCTGCCCCAACAGTGTGAAGAGGAATATCCCACCCCAAAAAACCTCTCCAAAGTGGTCTGCACTTTGTATTGTGGATGCGTGCAATGACTGGAGTACAATTGAGCAGACACAAACTTTAGAATTTAATTTGCCTGCCGGTGGTGTTGACAGAATTTAATTAATCATTACTCAGGATGTAGCTGGCTGGCTGGCACACATCTCGTATAAAAACTTAATGTGCTCAGCTTGCTATTAACATTTTTTTTTAACTGCCAGCTGCCTGTACAAGATCATGCCATCTTCATTGATCCATTGCCACGAGCGGGGTTTCCAGCATTGTGGTCTTGAGGACAACTGCACGGTGCTTCGGTGTCAGTTGTGTTAGAATTGCCAAGGTCTCCGATTGATGTGTGCTGTGGGTCAGTTCCCAGTGAATGACAATTCCAAGAGTGCTCCATCCTGACAATGTGCCTGAGCTATAGCAACTGTCAGTTTTCTACAAACCTGGCGTTCAGCAGATCCTAGCTTAGCTTGTACCAACATCAAGCAATATTTCTATAAAGGGAACTGTGCCTTAAAGGGCCAAGGCACAAGACATTGAGGAAAGGGGTGTGATTGTCTCCCACGGCAACCTTAAATAAAACAAATTGTAATACTATCTTAGTGCCTGGAAGAGAATAGTGGATCAATCTGTAAAATGCACTGGAATTTTTACTCACTGGTCTTTCTATGTTAAATAGCTTTGGGTGGATTTTTTTTTAGCAAGATGATAAATCTGCTTAGTTACAAGGCAATGTTTTAACAGATTTACCCCCTGCATTTGGCTGATGTGACCAAACGGTGAAGAACCTTGTGTTAATCACGCCATATATGTAGTCTCTAATGAGACACACACGTATGTAAATGCATGCTAGTGGTTACCAAGTAGGTAAAGAGAGAAGGGAATGGCATCTGCATCAGGAACAAAAACTGCCCGGTAACAAAAAGGGATAAAGTGCTGAAAAGACAGTACTGTTTCCAATTTCAGCGAGGTTCCCTCATTTCGTTTTTCTGCAGTTGCAGTGATCTCGACCCCAGGCTGATACTCCACTACTTGCGGCAAACCGGCACCAAAAGCCGATTCGATAAAAACTTTTAAGAGAGAAGTAGATATTTATTTGGGGAGGACAAGTTTGCAGGGCTATGGGAAGAGAGCGGGGGGAGTGGGGTTCATTTGGATAGATCTTTTCAAAGAGCCAGCACAGACACGGTGGGCCGAATGGCCTCCTTCTGTGCTGTACGATTCTATGATTCTACGAAAACTGTGCCGACCCATCGGCAAAGGCAGATTTATTAATGAAGTACAAGATATCTAAAATTTGTACAACTGTGCGCTATCATCTCTTCTCCCAGTATGTATCGTGGCTTGGGAATTGTAGTTTGTACTCGATGTGTCTGATGGCACTTCATAATTGATTATAGTGCAAGTGTATTCCATTTTCAATTAATTATGCAGCAGGTTATGCTTTTCTTTATATTCTGATTGCAAAACTAGCAATCCCTATAGTATTCCATCAAGCCTGGAAATGAATAAATCTCACATTCTTAAATACCTGTGCATTTCATCCCCTTCACAAAAGGAAGACACTCTATTTCATTGAAGTGTCCGGTGAAATATATTGTGAAGAAGCAATATTGTTAATAATCAGGTATTGTGACTGCCATCGGATATTTTGGGGGTAATAATCGAACTTTGCAACATTCTGGGAGTGAGTTCCTGTAACTACCTGTGTGAGAACCTGAAATTTCACATCTTAATTTTTTAAATTATACCATTCAATCCGTTGATGCACGACATCTACCCAGTGTGTTTATGAATAATGCTGTCAGTAACTGGCCTCTTATTATTGTTAATTCTGCTTTCACACCTGTAAGGTATTAGGTACAGAGCAAAAAGACTGATCTGCAGTGCTGGAGGGATAAACTAGGTGGACTGACCAGATAAGTTACAGCTTTTCAACCTTGAAAAGATATATCCCACAGGGGACCTTATAGAGGCATATAATACACTTAACAGGAAAGAGGAAGCAAATCCACACAACACTTTCAGGTATCACAAAGAGGACACAGGTTCAGGGTTTTAAAAGGCTGTTTAAGGTCAGTCCTCAGAAGCTTTCGTCACAAAGGGGGTAAGGAACAGCTCAAATACTTTATTAGTAAGGGCAGTTGAAGGCAGGGCAATGGGGAACTTATATGGTTGGTATTTTGAAAGGACGAGATCAAATGGCTCAAACATAAATGACCTCCTTCACATGGATCACTCCTGTGACCTCGTGAAGTGTTAAAAGTATGGAATATCACCCCTCGCACAAACACAAACACCCATACAAACCACATTCTGGTAATAAAGTGAAGGAAGCAATAGGAATTATTAAAGTCAAGACAGTTCACAATGTCTTGGGTCCTGGCCTAAGAGGCACATCCTCCAGGCATGTCTTTTGGAGATAATGCAGATGACTGTGTTGGATGAGTTCAGTATGTTTGATCTGTTTCTGTGAAATGATGGACAGAAATACCACTGAATCAAAGTGCGAAAGAAAAACTCACAGTGCATCTACATCATATTGTGTGAAAGAGCTGATTCAGGATATTTTGAAACCCCACTGCGAAATGCCTTTTACACGAGGGCAATGTAATTCTTGGTGCTTAAAAAAGATGAACGACTCTCGAAATGAATAAATTTTGACAAGTGGAGAGGTGCGAAGGATTCAAAGCAAATTGCGAGACAATCTAGCTCAAGATCTCTGTTCTGAAGGTTTCTCACACCCAAACCTATTTTTTTTATTTTAAAACCACCAGCTACAAGAATAATTGTATAATAACAAATATGTCAGGCAAAGGAGAGTAGTGAGAATGGGAAGCGCAAAGTAAGAAAACTGCTCTCCGAAGTAGGAACTCAGTCATCTGCACTGAATTGTGAAGACCTATTCTCTCTTACTAAATGGATTAGATAATGAAACTGTGGCTACTTGGCTAGGTGTGAGCGAGCAATGTCTGTGCGAATCATGAGGATAAAGTTTATACAATTTACATTTACCCAGCGCCTTTGACACTGATACTTGATGACACTGCTGGCTGGGCAGCCGAGCATGGGGGTGAGAGCAGATGAGGGCGGGGAGGGGGAAGATGACAGAAAACTAAGTCAAAAAGGTACATCTCAATACAGGCCTTGAATGAGGGGAGGGAGAGAGCTAGTTGGAGGGAATTTGGGATGGAATTTGGGGGTAATATGGCTGAAGGTCCACCTGTCGAAGACAGGCCGTATAGGGTGGAGGGCATGAAGCAGGCCAGTGTTCACTAAGGGTTTCAATTACTTTGCAGACTCATTCAGAAAAACATCAGGGGCCTAACCAAGAAAGTTCAACTCTCCTGACATAAGCTTGAATTGCTCTCTACATGTGCCGACAGCAAACATTTCCCCATTGCAAAGAACTGTGGTGAAGCTTGTGAATTAATTTTCAAATTGCATTTGTGACATTGAAAGTAAACACCCGGATTTGCGATGCCTCACTGGTGTGGGGGAATTCCTATTGCAGGCTCATCTGCTGATCTCGTTTCTCCTTTTACTTTTGTTTATTTTATGACTAAAATGTAATGAATTCTTCTCAGTTTTTGTGGGATCCACCTTTCCCAATGATTACAGTTCTTATACCTGTGTTGTGACAGCGGCATTGTCTGAATGCCTGAACCTTCAGCAGAAATGTCTAAATACTTTTCTCGGAGTTTAAAGGGAGCCAACAGGAGTCTGGCATATTATCGGAACCATTGTCTCTAATAAACTCTGTGATACTGGGGCTAAAGTGGATTCCCATAGCGTAGTGGTTAGTGCGTTCACCTCACAAGGGAGAGGACTCGGATTCAATTCCCAAATGGTGAGAAACCTAGGAATCTTTCCTTACTCTGCACACCTCTGTTTACCTAGCAATAAGAAGGAACCCGGTTGTTAGTCGACTGGTGGATCACTTTCCAGGGGTAATAATCCCTTCAAAGAAAAATAACAGCAACAAAACCCTTGGTCACTCAATCCATGATTGTTTGTGGGACACTGATGTGCACAATTGCCTGCTGGGTTTCGTGCACAAAATATACAGTCTATTCACTTTAGGGATATTCTATGAAGCGCTTATTATTGTTAGTCAAACCAGTAGAAATTTTGGATAATATAATAAATAATAATAATAAATCTTGCATTTGATATATAGTGCTTTTCACCTCTTCTAGACGTCTCAATACATTATACATTATTGAACAGAAACAAAGTTAATATTCCAAAATGTCTGAAAATCATGTGTATATAAAAATAATCTTGAGCAAATGGCATCAATATGCAGGGCTCCTAAAATGCCCCTTTGATTTTGCCAGGAGCTGACTTTCCACAGATTAAACAAAATTTCCCCAGTCACAGTCTTCCAGCTGCTATTTCACTCATGGAAAACACTGTCATAACTCACACTTGGGAAAAGAATGCTTTAACTTAAAAAGATTGGCGATGTTCTCTGTATACCTGCCAGGGAAAATTTTTTGCAAAATCCTGGAAGTACTTCATGGGAGGAATTTCACTCCCTCACCACCACACATCGTTGCTTTAATTCTTTTTGGTGAAGATGCAAAAGGTACATAGCACATTATCGCAGCAAATGTATTTTGCTCCGTGCCCCCATTAGCAACAGTGTCACGCAGTAACAAGAAAACACAACGGCTATTTTCTATAGTTCAAGTGGGCTTTGGATATGCCGTGTTAACAGAAGTACCCAAGAGGTAACAGGCACTATTCTGCTACTTCTTTATTTTACTGAGCTGTGCAAACGTAAAGAGAACACACCAGCACAACTCCCTGTTCCTGACAAAGTCGTCGAAGATGTATTTTGAACTCGAAGATTGAATTGCAGGCACGGGTACAGACAGCCTCGCTGGCTTCCGATTTTAATCGGTTCAAAAAATTGTGGGGTTTTCCAATTTCGTCCAAATCGAGGAAAATTAATTCCCAGTCTTTCTACGCATAAAAATGGCTGACTTTGTAAGAAGGCCATGAACGTCACCTTCTGCAATGCACTGGAAGTGACGTTAGTGGTGCTGTCTGCACAAAGCGCGCAGGAAATTACCTCATTCTTGACCTTGGCCAGTAATGGCCAATTATGAATTCGGCCATTGCTGAAGTCGAAATGATCAGCAATGATATCATTATAAAATACCTTAAACTGCTATTATTAATAATAATCCTTACACTTGATATTGCATCTCATCATGTCGGGAAGATATCTTAACACACTTCACAGGATTTATTGTAAAGTGTAGTAACTGCATGTTTTGTGGGTAAATAGGGCAGCTAATTATGTTCAAAGCAATGCCCCAAAACAGCCAGAAAATGAATGACCGATTTTATTTGGGGGATTGTTGGCCAGGACACTGGGAGAAAACTACCTTTTCTTTTCAATTAATGCCATGGAATTGTTAATATCCACCTGAACAACAACAACAAGATTCCATTTCTAGAGCGCCTTTCACATCGTGAGGACGTCCCAGGCAGACAGGACCTCGGTTTAAGGTCTCATCCAAAGGACAGCACCTCCATCACAGCAGCTCATCCCCCAGCACTGTATTAAAGTTTAAAACCAAGTTTAGAATTGCATCAATATATTTCCTCAACAGTACTTCTCACGCCAGCTACTATGGATGATGGAGGAAACAGGTTCAGAAGCTCAAGGATTTCAACAGTGAAGTTTCATGGAATAGTTGAGAATAATGCCTTTTTGTGAGATGAGAGAGCTCTTAGAGACAAGAGATTTGCATCTTAGATCCAATATTACATTGAACACTTTCAATTCACAGCTATAAGCAGACGATCAGTGAAAACTGCATGATGATTATTTTGGTCCTGTCTGGATTTGTTCTCAAAAATGTAGCCTGCTTGTCTTATTACTTGAATAAAATTGGTTCTACTTTCATGAATTTACATGGATTTTAACAGAGCTTACAGTTCACAACTTATAACAAGAAACAAAATCTATCAAACAATGCATGAACATACACTGCCTCCTACCTACCACAGAGCACAGTATCAACAGAATTCACATCGATTTACTTTCTCAAAGCATGAAGCTGGCTCCAGGTATTCTTTGAGCATAACTGGGGATCACTTCAAAGAAATACCCTCACCTCAGCATCCAGAATAAGTCATAAATTACAACTATAAAATTCAAGCATCTGATAATTATAATTTAATCTCCGACATGAGATTGGAGCCTTGTGATCAGGCAAGACTCCTGCAAACTACTGCTACTGCTACTAATAATAATCCCTGCATTTGATAGAGTGCCTTCTACATTCAGAAGACTGCCCAAAGCTCTTTACGGGACTTACTGTGGAGTGAGTGACTATGGATTTGTAGGCGAATGCGACAGCCCAATGGTTCACAGGAATGTCCCATGCAGAGCAAAAAAATGAAAGACTGATTTTATTTGCGAGATTGTTTGCCAAGACATGGGGAGAAACTCCCTGCTCTTGTTGAATATTGGATTAGGGTCTTTAACGTCCACCTGAACTGCAGACGGGGGCATCCAAACGGAGGCAACTCCGAAAATGCAACCATGCCCCCAGCACTGCATTGGATCATTCAACCACAGCTTCCGGCAACTAGTTCCACATTCTCATCATCCTCTGCATGAAGAAGTTCCTCCTAAGCTCCCTTTGGAGACAGCGCACGTATCTTAGTTTCTCAATGCCAAACAGTTGTCGTCAAGCTCCATTGACAGGCAGCCACTGTTGTAAACTTACAATGTTATCAATAGGTGCATTGTGCTGACCATGACTGACTCCTGAGATGATGATAAATCACATTATAAAAAGACCATCTACCTTCCAGACACATTATCAACTTGCTACCGCTCAGCAATCTCGTCCTCTGTCTCGCTCTTACTTTACAACACTGTGGTGTTTCAATGCTATTTTCACAGTTGTTTGTGATCACCGCAAGATACGTTTCGTTGCAATTTTCTTATTAGTTTAATTTTTAGTTTTATTAAAATGTATCAGTTAGTAAAATAACATGGGTTGAGGGGCATACTACGGTGTGCCCCTGGAACTACTGACAAAACATTCTTGCAAGCTGAGGTTATTTCAAATTGGTGGACTCCACCCAACCCATCAAACCAGCCAAGGAAAGGTCCTGTGAATTTCTCCCCATCTCAGTGGTAAATAAAGGCAATATGAACTCCTAAAACCAACTGGAAAGCAGAAGCGAAATGCAACATGTGGATGAAAAGTATTTAAGCAATATGGTAATGTTTCCGATCTTACCACCCATCCTTTCCTATTCACAGTCTTTCATGTCTATTTCTTCAGTCAGGTCAAGACAACCGTGAATAATAAATCCTTGTGATTTAGATCAAAGTGCTGGTCTGCAATGAGGCTGAATCAGATTCATTTACCCTGACTGTCCAACGCCTTGGGACGTCCTCCTGATGTGAATGGCGCTATACAAATGTAATTGAGTTGTTGTTGTTGTTGTTGTTGCGGACCCTGGATTGAAAACCGACATCGATGAAGTGCTCGTTCTTCTGTTCACCCCGATAGCTCGAAAGGAAGAGTGTAGGGAGACTGTGGAGAGAACCCTGGAACAAATGAGCAAACCGCTTTGAATTTGAAGCAGGCAGCAAAATTCTTATCAGTCAATTCCCTCCATGGATGAAAGGTGTCCTTTCTTAACAGGCTGATGTTCAGCTGGTCTTTGTCAGCGCGGATCACTTTAAAGAGGGAAACAGTCTGTGAAGGCTTGTCCTCACTCTGTGAAAATTACAGCTTAGCATAACAATTAATTGAAACTCAAATGTAATTTACATTTATAAATGGAAGGGTCACATGCATTAAAGATAAGTAATAATTAGCCATTTCTTTGATTAAGTGTGTGCGTTCATAGGTTCCTATGGCAACCACTATTACCTAGGTGCTAAGTGTATTCTTTTCCAATAAAGGGGCAAAACCTCTCATACGATGTTTGTGTCTAAGATTATAATAAGATCTTGTTTAATAAATAATAATCCTTGCATCTAATGCAGAGCTTTTCACGTCGGGAGGACGTCTCATAGTACTTCACAGGATTCACTGCAAAGTGCAGCAACTGAGTATTTGTAGGCTTAAAATAGAGTAACACTGTTCATCTTACACCTTCCTTTTTACGCTGTCTTATTCATCACATGCTCATTATTTATGTATGCCACTGTATGGCACCTTATTCGTGTGTATGCTAATGAACCGATGTGTGACACATTACATCACATATGCTACTTTAGAAGGCAATTTGTAGCCACTAATAGTTAATTGCTTTTGGTCTTATTTAGATTACATTTTTCATGGCATTAAGGACAAGTACGGAATATATAATGCAGCCCGTCGGTTGCACAGCAAAACAAATTGCGAAAAGAAAAACCCTGCTAATGGCTTTCAGCTTCGCAAGACACAAAAGGACAGCACATGTTGAATGTTACCACAGATTGAGATTCAGCAAGCAGTGTGTGGTATGATTTGTGCAAACAAGATTTGGAGTGTCACGTCCTCAGTAATTTCGCCTTGCCAGTAACTGCAGCGTTCACCTTCCGTGCCACCGGCACTTTACACACCCCCTGCTGATGCTTCTGCAGGTATCAGTCAATCATTAATGTCAAAGTATATTTCTCAGGTCGCTGGAGCATTGCTCGGGAGAGTTGCTCAAATCATTCGCTTTCCTTCAAGCCCCCAGCAGCCACCGGGAAGGAAGAAAGAAGGTGTTTTTTTTGTTGCAGGGCTTCCCAGTATCCTGTGAGCCACTCACTGCATTTACGTGTGTGTCCCCCCAAGCGCCATCACTTAATTAAGCGGTACTCAGAGACAAGATGCCTTTGACCCTATGATCCTTTACAATGCCAGCACGGACACACAGCATGCTCCAGTTTCCTCACCGTTTCAGGCAAGTCCTTCACACTCGCGCACAAATTTTGAGCACTTTGAGAGCAGCACTTTTAAGTCTTGTGCCTGGTTCCTTGTTATTGTTTCTGATTTCCCCTCCTTCTCTGTGTTGCCTTGCAATCATTTATTTTATCCGATAAAAATTCAGTCACCTCACTTTACAGGAATCTTGTGAAGCGATTCGAGACATTCCCTTATTGTGAAAGGCTCTATGTTAAATGTCAAATAACGCTATTGTTTTTTGATTATTATTTACATTATTATTTACAGTGACGTGTGTGTGTGTGTGGAGACGGAGTGTGGGGCGGGGGTTGGTGGGGGGGGGGTGGTGGTGGGGAGAAATTGTGCATGTTTGCAGGTTATACAGTCCACAAGCTTGATGTGATGTGTTCACTGACAAATGCGGCCAGAGACCATCCCAGAAGCCGGGCGACTCAGAACAGAATCCACTTTGGAGATTTCGAAGACGCCTTCTATGTCAGTTTCTTCCGCAGACTGCCATACATTTTTTATGTCAATGATGTCTGAGATAACACGACAACTGCCCAGGAGACTTTGACAACTCTTTCCGAGGCCAGCGGTGACAAGGAGCACTTCAAAGAATGACAATGCAGTAAAGGTCAAAGCACTTCTGATAACCTCAATCACAGTCACTTAAGATGGGAGATGGGAACGCCTTTGTCACCATGACCTTTACAGCGCTGCCACTCTGGGAGGCACTTTCTGAGGACTGACAGCTGATTTTGTTTCTTAATCTTGTGGGAATGTGCCTTCTCACTAGTCGGGGTTCGCGAAAACAGCATCTTTCTATTTACAGCTTTGAGATGGAGCAGCCAGGCTCTTCTTCGGGGATGCTCATGGCCTCTCATTTGTTTTTACTTGTTTTGAATTTTGGTCAAAGGTTCCCTTTGAACGGCACCTTACAAGCGAGCGCTGACGTAGCCACACATTGTCTGAAAAAGAACAGCTTTCCGGCCAGGGCTCGAAACAAGAAGGAAATCCAAGACCAAACCGGAGGGTGTTTTGATACACTTTATCGATAAGTTGCACATACAAACCAACAAAAAATCATAGATTTCGAAAAATTTCCACCATAAAAACTCCCAAATCTGAAGCTACTTAATACAACAACAATCTAGGATTCATTAAGCAGAAACTTCTATTTTATTTTTGCTATTTTTCCTGTTTCCACACACACACACACACACATTAAAGGACAACCACGTCAACACCATTATTTTACTCTTTTTCCTTCACCATTAAAGAATAATAATAAACATCCCTGCATTTGATCACAGCATTGAAACATCTCAAAGCGCTTCACCGGATTCACTGCAGAGTGTAGTGATTGCGTATTTGGCAGGGAAAATTCATCAATTCATAGTTTTCAGTTAACTGCCCTTTTCAGATACCTTTTTATTTATATTCTCCAGCGTTCATCCTGCTCCTCTGGAAAGCCCTAGCTTGAGATTTACCTCTGGCAGTAGTTTGTGTGACACTACCAGTGGGGCTAGACCTGATTGAAAACCAGTTTCTCTATTCGTTCCCCTCTCCCACTTCTGTCCCCCACCCACTCCCCACACCTTCCTGGGTTGAGTACAAGAGGTGAGGGGAACCGACGATTCACCTGCTGAAAGCCTGCCATCTACACTCACCCCACGCGCCCTCTTTTGTTGATCCTCTCAAGCCATCCATTTGCCGCGCTCCACAACAAAGCCTTCCTTTTGCGAGTCTGGAAATCCTTGCTCAAAAGGTACTGTGCTTCTTGCTAGGTGTGTAGCTGCTGAGAAGATATGGCTCGCTAGCAATGAGGCAGATCTGTGCTGTCAGCGTTGACAGAAGAGGCAATGAGCTGGAATGATGGAGAACTTAGCTCTCTGCTGCCCATAAAGTGGATAGTTGCTTCTGACAAACTGGTGGAATGTTGCATTCCTAATGGTAGCGAGAAAGATCAGCTCTTAGTGTGCATGTTGCTTATAACGCTATGCGTAGAAAATCGACCAGTGTTGGTTTTCACTAGGCTGAGGTATGACCTGGGACAACTTTAACAATACTCCTAATGCAGCTTAATGATGATAAAAACTGCAATTATAAAATCAAGGCCAAAGATTATTGCAGTCGTTAGGTTTATGGAATGGTGATGATCTCATGAATACTAATATCCATGTGCTCCATTGCAGTTCAGAAGTCCTCGAGCAAACTCAGACTGGGTTCAGTCGGGGATATTGCTTCACACCATGACCTTTCAGAGGCTGTAACACACTGGCTGCTATTTGTTGGGAGGAAACTTTCATCTGCCATCTGTCAGTGGATCCCTGGAGTGACCCTTATTGTATACGGATGATGCCGTTCTTTTCCCAAAATAAAATTATACCTGGATTCAAGCAGAGATTTTAATCAAATTAAAAATGGGCCAATTGGGGAACAAAGGAGACAAGCTAAATAAATGACTTGATAACACTGGAGTTTGAGTATTAAAGGGCTATAGCTTGATGGAGGAAGGATGGATTGAAAGAACTCAGAAGATCCAGAGTTTTGAGGTCCAAATAGTTAAAATATCAGTCAGAGACAGTGAGATGAGTGCTAATTTCTGACCAGAGAGGAGCAGAGGATGATCAGCAAAACAGTGTAAATTGGGTAAAAATGAACAAGAAATAAAAGTTTGGAAGAGCAATAACTAAAGTAATGTCAATACAACAAAATCAAACTAACATTCAAGTGAAACCATTGCTGAATCTACATCTACACTGCAGCGTTTTGAACAACGAAAAACACAGAGCAGATTGTTTCTCTCCCACCTTTAATCTGACCCCGTTTCCCAGACAGCACAGAATACAGGTCAATTTCACCTAACCTAATGCCGAGGCAGCAGGGGGCAAAGCGGGGGAATGAACAACAAATGTTAACATTTAAATTAAAAAGAGGTGCAGAAGTACAAAATTAACACAGTTTCTTCGCTAACACCGCCACAGCTTCAAAGCGTATAAACTAAAACTATTGAAGATATTTGCGGTTATTTATGCCTATTCTGAATAGGGAATCTGGGAGCTGCGGAGTTCTCGGGTTTCCTACAGTAAGGTTCATTGCATTTTCAAACCTCTAGACAGAGTTCGTTTTTAATGACTCAAGATGTTGTATTCCGTATCGGAATCTTTAGCTCAGTTTACTTATTGAGAGCTACATGACATTCCCCAAAAGTGGGTTATGACTTCTATATTTTCGTGAGTGGTTGTGTCCTTGGCAAAGCCATTCCCTGATTTGAATGATATTATTTATTGATTGAAGGGATCACACGGAGCTTTTCAGAGTGTTGCAAATCTCATGTGGTCTACTTTTTACCTCCCGTGAAGAATAGATGGAGAGGAATCAATCTGTTCTTCATGGATGCTTTTAGCAGGAATCTGTTCAAAACAAAGAAAAGTCAGAGACAAATGCTACACTGTGACTGACTTTGTTGACTCAGCAAGTCCACTTGTTCCATTTATTTTCTCATCAATTATTGGGCAAAGCACATGGAGTGGGGTTGGGAGGGGGCTCAATATCTTATAAATGAAAGAAAAGCCCGTTTGAACTACTTTTTTTAAAAAAATGTTTTTTTTATTACGTGTGTTTAATGAAGAGCTCACCAGCCACTGTTCCTAAATGTGGTTTGTGTCAACAACCGGCGACTCAGAGGCCATTTTGTCCACAACTGGTGACTCAGCACTGGCTACAAGTATTTGACACTCATGAAGCACTGAACAACACACGTGAGCTCTATATTAGTCAATTTGTCCTTGAACGTGCTTCTGGACGGCGGATTTCGAAGGGAAAAGGACTGAGCCGCAAATTTGCAAAGATCCATCCTCGGACACTTCAAGGCTCCCTCAGAATTGCTCAACCTACTCCTAAATGAGTCTCCTGCTGAATCCAAATTCCTGCATTTAACCCCTTAAGCATCAAACGTTTTGATGAATGAACTAAGAATTCCTTGTAGAACAACTGCTAGCAGCACCTTTCACAACAAGAACGTTTTGACGACAGGCAAATGCGGTAGCCATTTAGAGCTGAAACGTCCCCCCATTAACAATGAGGTGACGAGCCAATTCAATCTGAATTTTCTTGGGTGAATTTGGCTGGGAGAGGGTTATTAGCCAGGGGCACTCTTCTCTTCGCTAAAATATTGACAACGGGTCTTTTATTGACTACTTGAATTATGATGATCATTATAATGGATGACGATCTCAAGTAAATAAATATCTACATGTAATAAAGTGGCCAATCGCATCGAAACGTATCAAAGCCATTTGATGTGTAGTGAGATGTTACACAGGCAACTATCAGTTGTTATGCGAGGAACTCTTGGTTCATTCATCAAAACGTTTCACCTTTAAGCATCAAAAGTCGAACTGGTTATGCATCACAGGGCATTCAAGCCTTGTAGGCTCAATGCCTTTGACTGATAAGATGGTGAAGAGAAGCGGATCTGAAATTGAGTTTGAAACGTTGGCTTACAATTCACATTAGAGGTGTCACGAGTCCTATGACCTTCATTGGTTGCTGTAGTAGAATTGAATTCTGAATGTAGATAGAATTCGATTATATGCGTAAATTGAGTAAAACAAAAACTTCACATTTTCCAAGGGCATAAGGCATTTATTAAAAGGACCCACTCGAACCTTTTAACCATATTTGTTGGACTGTCCGTCTCTATAAAAGTGACCAAGATTAAAGAACATGACATAATGCCATAGAACACCTTTCCACAAATAGCCTTTCAGAATGTGTTTTTTTGACAAACTCCAGATCTCAGTGGTAATACTGAAAATGTACCTTTTTCTAAACATCAGAGAATTCTAAACTTAATGGTCCAGGCTTCAGTGCCACTGAAACGTTGTGCTCTTAGCACAGATTCAGCGTTATGCATCACATTTAAAAAGGTAATCGGGCTTTTGCATTTTGATTTGTGTTATTTCCAACAGCATCACAGATGCTCATTTGGTGTGGCGTTAGATTCCAGGAAATGGGTGGTGGAGCAGGTTCAAACACCAGCATTTCACCTCTGGGAACCAGTCTGGAGTTCAGCCCAGGCAGATGGTCTGAAAGTCTGGTCTCTGAGGGCTAATAAAAGTCCTTGCGAAATGAGTTTGCGCCCAACTCAATTAAGTTTCTAGTGTAAGTGAATTCACAGCACAAAATTGCTGATAAAATTAAACAGGATTGGCACAGCACAAGAGGCAACCATTCCCAGATCATTAAGATGGGAGGTATGGCTATGGAAAGCATGCTGGTTTAATTGCAGCAGGGAGGGGGATAGAGGTGTCTAAGTTTAGGCATCTAGTCAGACAAAGTAAAGTGAAGTCAACTCAACTCACCTTACATTGGAAACCAAGGTAAGATTCAAGCTTGTATCTGGTATAGCCAACAATATCTTATCTCCATCTCTTCAATTCACTTCTCGTTCCCTCCTATGCAGTTTTTGCTGAACCCATTGTGTGGTTTTGTTCTTCTCAACCTCTCTTTCTGAGTAAACTCATCCTCAGCAGTGGCAAAGTCACGACAGACTAAATGGCCCTTAATAGCACCTCCTGGTATCCTGTCTGACTATCTCCTAAATCAAATTGGTTATTTGCTTCATGGCTGTTTGTGGGACCTTGGTTTCCTATGTAAGGTGTGTTGACGTGCACAAATTGGCTGCAGCATTTTTCTTACAAAATACACAGTGACTACACTTTCCAGTATATCTTGTGAAGACATCCTGCTGCCTTAAAAGGTAAATGCAAGGATCATTATTAATCACTGGCAGTACTGACACGGAAGAGCAAGAGAGGCAGCCACTGAGAAAGTGAAATTAACATCCATAGAGATAGCCATTAACCCGGGTGCCTCAGCAACCTTTTCATTTCAGCCATGCATGTTAATTTAGCTCCTTCAGAAATTTAGCAGTCGAATACAAAAGGAAAACATTGCAGTGAAAGAAGATTGCCAGCCTAAGAATTCCAGTTCAATAAATAAGGAAGAATTAAATAACCAATGAATAGTGTTTCCCAGATGAGGCAGTAAATTAAAAACCCAGGACTAAGAGAGTCAACGAAAGCGAGACAAAACAGATTACATTTAAAGATGCTGCAGGTCATTGATTGAGATTGGCACGGTCTCTGTGCACGCTCATTGTATTGTTCGCTCTCCAGGCAATCCTATTTTACAAGTTAACCTGCAAAGATTTCTTCGTAAGAAATAATAGACCGCTGCTTTGGTGTTCGAATTACTGGCTTTAAATTGCAATCAGGGCTGAGTTGTACGTAACTTGTTTCATGGGGCAACACTGAAAAAAAAGGGCCAAAGTTACTTAAACAAAAATAAGAGAAAGAACTTCATTGAATTTGATTAGAATAAAAGGAATAATCGACTGTGACAACAGGAACTATAAGGAATAACTCACTTGTCCCTATGGTTACTGATCTTTCACATTCAAGAACTAATGTTCTTTATTATAAGGATTTCGCTATCACACAGTTACAATGTTCAGACTCCTTCCATTTTACCCCCCAAAAACCTTAATATTTTGAACATTTTAATATTGGAACAGGTGTTAGTTTTGTGTTTCCACTGTTTCCTGTCCATGCATGCAACAGCAGAGCTCAAGAATTTACATATCTACGTTTCCCAATAATAAACTGCTTCTCACCTAAGTAATAAGTTCATCTTGACACTGAGTTTCCATGTATGTGCAAAGCGCTTTAAGACGTCCTCTTAATGTGAAAGGAGCTATATAAATGTAAATTGTATTGCATTGTATTTAGGAAAATTGGTAAGCTATCAAAAATGTGACCAGGGGATGAATTCATGACAAATGTATGAGGCTTTGTTGACTATTAGTTCCTGATGCACACTCCATCAATCGAACTCCTGCTACATCATAATACACCGCAGTAATAGATCTGGTCCATCTGCTATTCAATGCTCATTTTGAAGCAGAGCGAAATTCATGGATGTGCAAATTTGCTATGTGTAAGATATTTTTACAATCAAAGTTTAAATAAAATGGTACTGATTAGCTTTTACTCTATTACCATTAAATGTTGAGGCTCACCCCATCATGGCACGAGCAGAGTTTCATCAGATTAAGCACATCTCATGCGCTTCATTTCATCTACTTCAACGGAAATAAGTAAAGAGGTGAATGGTGAATCTGTAAGTTCATGCAAGGGAAATTTATACCAATGGAATAAGATTCTTGGTTTTACTTTTACCCATCGAGAGGGAAGGGAGTGCTAAGAAATGAACTCTGGTTCTAGAAGTGGTCACTCCACTGACTTTCTGAAACTACTACAATTATTGAATGTTTATGAAATGTTTCATGATTTTTCTATTGTCTGTCTTACAATAAATATCCATCAGGTTTTAGACACACTTCACATATGTTCCAGAACTCCAAATGATGTTAAGTGATGTCTTTTTTAATTCCTGAAGAATTCTAAGAATTAATAATGAAATGGTAAGTTTCTAATACGCGTCAAATAATATATAACAATCCTGCCATTTGATATAGCAGCTTACCAAGTAGTCGAGACATTTCAAAACTATTCACGGGGATTTTACTGTGAAATGTTGTAACTGAGTATTTTGTGGGCTAATCCACCAGCCAATTTTATTCACAGCAATGTCCCACAAACAGCCATGATATGAAGTGCGTGATCAATTTTTTATCTGGGGAATTGTTCGACTGGTCACCATGAGAAACTCCCTTCTCTTTTCGAATAGTGCCATGGATCATTCACGGTTGTTTGAACAGGCACAGATGGGACCTCAATTTAACGGCTCATCCAAAGGACGTCACAATGAATTGACTGTGAGATTCCAATAGGTACGTATTCTGTGCTATTCCACAATTTCCATATTGAATATCGGTTCTGTTTGCTGCTAAACCATTGCCTGACAACTCCTAGAAGTTTTGCTCCACCTGAACATGTAAAAAAAAAGTCACTGTTGCAGTGGTCGTCACTGCAGTCTTCTTGCAGACACATAACACGGAGAACATAGCAGGTATCAGCTGCGCGTCACATGCATTGCATGGCACAGGTAATTGATGCTGTTGTCAAGGGAACGGTTATTTTTCTATGTACTTAGCTAGGTTGATCAAAATTAACATGTGTTCCCATGGCAGCTCAACAGCCACATCAGGACAAGCATGGTTCTGTTCTCGTGCAGCAGACTTTCCACATCTCCTGAAGTTGATCGCCTAAACCCATGTGGTCTTCAAACCCAAAAAGGAGGTCCTTAGGGTCAGATAATTCTTCCACTCCACGAACCACGTAGATGTCCACAAAGTGTACGCTCACGGATGCGGTTGCGTGCGTGCCAGCCCCACCATCCAGCAATCACCCAGTTTTCACACCATCACACCCGTGGTTTCACAGTGATTCACAAAACATTATTCTTTTCCTACGCTGTGTGAATGGGAGCCAGTGCATAACTGCATCTCAAGCATCCGTGTACTCAGTGCACTTGGAACAAAGATATCAACAAAAGGAACATTTCAATTAAGTTTTGGGTTATGATGCCATTCCCTACAGGGGGTGCTGTTGCTAGTTTTAAATCTATTCCTAAGTTTGCACTTATTGAATACAATGCCCATTTGCATTGCACACTTTTCTTTTGGTGGGGGGGAAAGCTTAAAACAATAGCATTTTATTCATGTGTAACACTGTATGCATGGTAAACAGATGTAGCTCAATGGGTAATCATTTACAAAATTATAAACCAATCATCAATTGAGAGAAATGTCACATTCAAACTTTGTAAGCTAACAATAATAATAATAATTCTCCTTGCATTTGATACAGCGACTTATCACGTTGTCAAAACGTTTTAAAGTTCTTGACAGGATTTACTGTAAAGTGTCCTTACTGTGGATTTGTAAGATAAATCAACAGCCAAAATGCGCACAGAAATATCCACAAATAGCTATGAAGTGAATGACTCATTTTACCTTGAGGATTGTTGGCCAAGACACCAGGAGGAACTCTCTTGTCTTTTTGAATAGCAAAAATGGGCAGGGTGAGTGTCAGAATCTTCCGTGCCAGGATAACCTGCAAATATATAAAAGTGAACAAGAGAATTACCGAATGAAATTCCTGATGTCTCAATGACCAGATTGGAGTAATCTTACAAAAAATCTTCCATAATTATTTGGCTGGTTCGTATTTATAATTGTACAAAATATCAATGCGTTCTTCAAAGTGTGAAAAGTATCATTTCTAAATCTCCTGTTAGGAATCCTCTCCTTCATTTTCAGACACGGGGATTTCCATGTATATTTTGGTTTGAATACTCTCAAGCACGATGATAGGTTTCTGCCTGTGTCAGACATTCGGCTGACCAAAACAATACCTCACCTGTGTATGCCTTTTATTTTAAGCGATGCTAACCTGTCAAGTACAGACTTTCAAAATTATATTTTATGGTCCTATTTCCAATCAATAGGATTGTGCCTAAACAAGTTTAAGAAGCAATCATTGTTTGTCTACATGCAAAGAAACAATTCAGTTTGGTTCTGTGGTGGTTATCATTTATGATAGGTCATAGTCCCCCTTATCTGAGTGACTGATTAAACGCTTTCAAGGGACAAGGAAACACAGTTTCTACACAGAAAGCCTGAGCTTTGTCAGACCTAACACTACAATGGGGAAAACCCGGAATGATCACCGTCACTGGGGAAACTGACATGACTAAAAGCTGAGTGACATGTTCCAAGCGGTTATAAGTCGATCCTTTCTTCTCACTTGTTATCACATGGACAAAAGCCATCCCTTCTCCACAGAACCACAGAAATTTACAGGACAGAAGTTGTCTTGTGCTGCTAGTGTTTCCTAATCTAAAAACATTTGGACAATTGCATTCATGACCTGAATATGAATGCACGAGTTTTGAGAAGCACAATTCAGATTAAAGCAAATAGAAAAGTTCTTTAGTATCGCAGCAGGTAGCATAGAAACTAAAGATAGCTTCATGACCTTGCTCTGCTTAGAGCAATAGGATAATATCTTAATATCATGCTGGAGTAAGGTATCAGAAGGAGACAGAGCCCTCCAGGTATGTCAATCAAGTAGCGATTCTTAATGTGTGAGACTAGGCAGCAGATGTCAGAAGGCTATTGATCTGTGGAAACCATCGCAAGTCAAGCCCGATTTCCTTATGCCTGGACTTTCCATTTCGATAGTGATCAGCGTGATCAGTAACCCTGGAATGAATTCCAGTGATAATAACCGCTCCTCCCTTGGAGATCAAATTCATCCCGCTGTGTTTCACTTGCAGGATTGTGGATCTTAAAAAAGTCTTATACTTAGATACACATGAATTACATTCAATAGTTTGGCCAGGTTTGATGTTTCAGAGTGTAATGGCATTTCCATTGGACCTTCCCTTATCCTATTTGATGGTGCATCAACACACCACACAAAGTAACTCAGCTATATCAATCGCCCCTCAATAATTTTAATAATAATAATAAAATGAGGAACAATCCTTGCATTTGATATCGTGCTTTCCACGTCAGGGGAAAGCGCTTCACAGGATTTACTGACTGACCCAGAAACAACCACAAAGTGAATGAACAATGTTATCTGGGGGAATCTTTGTCCAGAATGCCGGAAGAGACTCTCTTCTCTCGTTAAATAGTGCTGTGGGATCTTTAACAGCCAGCTGAACAGGCAGTGAGGTCCTTGGTTTAACATCTCATGTGAAGGACTGTGCCTCCGACAATACAGCACTAAATTAGAGTCTCGACCTAGACTATGTGAGTTCAAAGTCCCAACATGAGGATCAAATCCACAACCTTCTGACTCAGAGGTGAGCGATCTACCAACTGAACCAGGCTGATACACAATCAAAATTCTGCTATTATTAGTAATTCAAATGTTGTAAGCTTTGACATTACATAATCATGTCTGTATCACCTTCTGTTTGCTCGCACTTTGGTTTTAATCCGGGTGGTTTCCCTAATGCTTCAAAGTGCACAGCGATAGAAGCTGAATAAAATCTCAACTCTTTTGCTATATCAGGTTTTTTTTTACTTGAATGGAAGAGATGAAGAGACAGGCAAATATGTTTGGCGGCATGTGCAAAGTCAGGATTTCTTTTATATATATAGATATACACACGGTCAATAGACATGTTGCTTGGCTGAATCAGTAGCATTCTCGGCCTTGTTATCAGAAGGTTATTGGTTCAAACCCCACGTTGTAACTTTGAACTCACAGTTTAGGTTGATGCTCGAAGGCTATGCTGGGGGAGTGCTGCATTTTTAGTTGGTGCTGCCCTTCAGATGAGACATTAAACTGAGGTCCCGCTTGCCTGTTCAGGTGGATGTTAAAGTCCCACAATTGGCCAACATTCCTCCACTTAAATTGGTCATACACTTCCTGGCTGTTTGTGGGACACTGCTGTGTGCAAATTGCCTGCTACATTGCCGTACAAAATAGAGTCAATGCATTTTACAGTAAGATCTTGTCAAGCGCTTTGAGACATCCTCTCACTGAAAGGAACTATAATCAAATTTAGGAATTGTTTATTATTATAAAACCAAGCGACCGTCTGCTTGGCCTTGGCAGGGTTCTCACAGGCAGGAACGCACAGGAAAAGGAATCAATCGGTATTACAATTTTAAATAAGATACACTTTAGTTCCAAGTAAGCAAAATATATTCCTCTCATCAGGACCATCTGTGTCAGAAATCTTCTTGTGCTCTGGCTACTCACAAAATGCAGGTTGTATTTAACAAGGGAACAAGGGAAGAGTATCTTCCGCAAACGTATGAATGCCAGTTGTGATTTATTCCGCAATGCTCTTTGGCATGATTGATCGAAAAATCAGATTGCTGTTCCATGGGTCTCAGAATAGTAATCCAATGCATAACAAGAACACCTGTGCTCTTTTCACAGTGACTCGATTAGTCCCTTATTTTTCCACAATGTAATACAGACACTGCCACATATCTGATCATGTTTCCGTCATGCTCAGCATAGATCATTTTGTTGGTGATTTAAGTTTTTGCTATCTATTTCATTAATGGATACAGAAGTACAGGCTGGATAAATAGAAGAAATTCAGAGCCTGCACTGCATAGCTATCGTAAGTCTCAGTGCATGTTCCCAACTCTGAAGTCCACCTAATACGGCAGAGTATTGTCTATTACACAAGTCATACTACACAATATGAGCTTGCACAGCATTTTGATGTTTTAATAACAGGCAAACCAACACTAATGGCATACGCCAAGCCAACTGCTCACAGCAGCGTCCCACAAACTGTCGTTGACTGAGTGACCATTTTTTTAAAAAAGGGATTATTACCTCCGGAAAGCGATCCACCACTTGACTACCAACCGAATTCCTACTTACTGCTAGGGGAAAATTCGAACCCAGGTTCTCTCACTTCCAAGTGAGTGCTCTAACCAATATGACTCCAGAATATGAAACAAATGTCTTTTCTGAATGCAATACCAACCAGAACTGAAGCAGCATACAAATGCAGCCTTGACGTTTAACTGATTCACATCAAACAGCCGTAAGCGGATCCAAACAAGATCCATGAACAATAGTTGGACAATATTCCCATTGTGACCATAAAAAATACCATAAGTTGCAAATGCCTGTTATAAACTTGTGAGCAAAAACTGATGATCGCACAACTAGACAAAAAGCATTTCATCACCGCATTACCATTAAGTCAGCATTTAATTGGAGATCTGATAACAGCGATTCCCATGAAGTAAAAGTAAATGCATTACATGATAGAGTGTGATTATAAAGCTGTTTATCAAAACGGATGTAGTAATATAGCTATGCAATTATGCATTTAAGTGGATTCTGCATTGCAATCATTACTAACTCCTAGACTCGAATTGCAGGTGAGAATGTTTGTGAGCAAAGTCAGACTGGCAGAGATTCAAGACATGCAGCAAGTTAAACACGCTTAATGTCCCTGGACCAAAGCATATTTAAATGCATCAAACTTTTAACTAAGTGTTTCTTTCACCTAGCGGATTCCATTTTCTCCATTACAATATTTAACAGCTTTTCATCATGAATATGCAAGAAACAATGGGCCCGCTTGGATCAGGGATGATTTGATTAAAACAGTCTTACAAGATTGATGAGGCTATTTAAAATTAAAATGATATTCTTCAGGTAATCCCCTCTGAAAACATTGTGAGACCATTGGCTGGGTTTATCAAAATGGCAGATATTAATAACATTTAAATACTTTAGTGTGGAATTATAGCACGGAGCTGGCTGTAATTCCTTCAGATATAAAACAAAATCCCCTTCACATGTTCTCTTCATCGCCTCCTGAGTTGGGAAATTAATTTTCTGCTGGTGTGATTGAATCACCGCTGTGCAGAATTTTAATCAAACCGCTGAAAGTAAAGCACGCAAGTTTCCAAATTATAATAAGTTGCACTTCACATCAAATAACAGTGAATTGCCTAGACGCTGAATCATTCACAATACATTATACAGGCAAGAGCCAAGCTGTTTTAATAGAAATTGTACGAGTCCGAGGCTCTAATAAGCATGAAAAATGTTAGCTTCCGTGTTTCAAAACAACACTAATAATCCTTACATCTGGAACAGTGTCTATCATGGCAGGAGAACATCTCAAAGTGCTTCACAGAATACATTGTGAAGTGGAAGGGCTATGTGTTTTGGTGGATGAAAGCAGCAGCCAATTTGCACACAGCAAACGTCCCACAAACAGCCATGTGGTGAATGACCAATGAAGTGAATGAAGTTAAATGACCTTTGCAGTCATTTCACTTCACTTGTTTGATCAGCATCAAAACAATTATTTATCATTTTTAATTGGAGTGTGATGAATGGAATTATTTGTACATTCAGTTTTCTGCTATTTCTGTGCCATAGCAGGAGGAAATACATTGCAGTTTTATTGTCAGGATTTTTCTATATTGCACCAGTGAAGTCTGACAGAAGTTTATCCAGAACTCGCCACTTTACATTGGAGCAGCTTTGAAAGAGGTCAGACTATAATCTCATTCAAACAATACGTTTGTCCTTTGGCTAAGCCTTTTATTGATAACTAACTCTATATTCACAGAGTTACTTTAACCAATTCATAGTGCTTACTGCTTCACTGTTTCCTGCTTTTAGATGAATAAGATGTTTGAGAAACTTTTGTACAGAGGTGGTCACTGGGCAACTCAATTTCTAATGCAGTACGCAATGTTAACAGGTACCTAGACTTGCACAAAATCCACAGAACCTAAACTGGTTATTCAACCCAGGAAATCTATGCCAAAGTGTTTATACTCCACATAAGCCTCCACCTGCCCTAATTCTCCTCCCTTGCTTCCCCCATATGCTTCTATTGCCTTCGATAATGTAATACAAATGATGAGCAAAGAGTGCAGTTTAATCAAGTGGTGTGAAGTGCCACCAAATAAATGCCACTTAAGTTGTTTTAATACATTTTCTCATCAGTCAGTGGCCTGGAATTACATCGTCAACCAGAGAGGAAATAGTCTGTTCTTTTTTTACTGGGTAAAACAAGGTCATTTTCTCCCTGGGTAAGAGAGTGTCAATCAGAAAATAAAATAAATGAAACAGCAGCTCAGCTGTTGGGAAATGAAATGGCTGTGGATACAATTTTTGTTATTCTAAACCATAAATATTTGCTGATGCCCCACTACAATTGTATACAGCTGTCAAGTGCCGCTTACGTGTTACAAATACCGAGGCCAATGCACTCCAAGAGTTTGCAGTGAAATTACAATGAAATAATGATAGCACTCCATTCTCTCTGACCGGCCTGACACAAGGCAGAAATCCCTCTCGTCCAGAAGGAGGCTGTGGGTATATAAACAATAATCCTTGCATTGGTTATATCGTTGTGAAGGTTTCAAACAGGAGAATCTTCAATTACTTGAGGTTTGTAATCCGCTCACTTGGACCATCCTTTTGCACTTCAGCGAATGTTGGGGCAAGGATTTGAGGAATCTGCCTCGGGGAGCTAATCAACTCATATTTACAGTGTGGTCAATAAGCTGATGCACAGAGGTTATTTAAATGAATAACAACAACAAGTTGCATTTATATAAAACCCTTCACACTTAAACAACATAAAATGATTTGATTCCAACATAGAACGATTTGATTTCATCCTTTATTTCATTGCTTCCCTGTTTCAAATCATTTGTTTCCAAAGGAATGAAGTACCTTCTTCTGTCAATGCAATTTCATGTTTTGAATCCAAATGGGGGCAGCAAACCATTCGAAGAATGAGTCTGCAGTGAGTTTGCAGTGAAATACAAGGGGTATGGTGAAAGCACTGACCAGTGTGTGGTCAAAGGCCACCCATAGGATACCAGGCAAAGCCACAGTCGGGCTGACGTCTCAACTTGGAATCAACAGAAGTGATTCAAAGCAACTTTATCTTGTTTTAAAATAGTTGTTTAGCCTTAAGTTTAAGGCTGGAATCTGTGACCTATTCCACTGGATGTAAACCAAAACATAGCAACAGCCATGGCTGGCCAGGACTGTTGTCAAGTGTTCAAACGTAACAGAGTAATGTTTTAACGGTGCAGCTTGAAGACTGAGTGATTGCTCTGAGAGGTACCCAAAGAACTGCACAAGTGAGTGTCAGCGACAATTCGGGTTGCACAGCACCTCTCCGCCTCAGTGTTAGCACATCACAAGATCAGGTTGGATAAAGGCAGACCATCACAAGATCAGTTTGGCCCAACTAATCTTATCCCTCTACAACACCCACTCCATTGTCCTCCCATCACAGCATCAAGCTCCAGCATCCTGGCCTCAACCACCCTTCCTGGCAATCTGTTCCCGTCGATAATTACCCACTTGGTGTGAAGAATAGTACGTGCCAACGGACCTCTATTACCCAACTGAACCTTTGCAAAAGAAAAGTGAAGGTACAGGACTTGTAAACCTTAGGAAAATACCCAAACTAGCTGTAGGAATAGGAAATCACGAGAGATTCAGATGAAGAAGATCCACTGCCTTGCTTGATCTAATTTCCAAATGCCACCAAGCACTGCTTCCCACTTAGTCTTTTGCAGGATCTAAGGAAAGTCAAACTCTCTCTGCCTTCCCCGCCTCAGGGCTTTTTGAAACCCAAGTTTAATTCTTCTGGTTCCTTTTCTACTCTTTCTAAGTTGGGGGCTGCTCTGGCCTGTGGGGTTCAGTCCTTCACTGAAGGTTCTCAGTCTATAAACAAGCCCTGCCTGGAGTGAGCGACGATACCAATGAACATATTACATGTCACATTCATTTTAAAAAGTTGTGTTTTTCACCCTTGATGTTTATGTGAAAATTGAACTGATTATTTGTATAACAAACTGTCGCTGGCTGCACAAAAAGCAACAGCTAACTATTAGGCAAAACCTAAAATCCATCATACCATAGAACTGAATTTCCACAATGGATTTGTCAATACTGATTCAGTTACAAAATCCTGACTAATTGGGAATCTTGCGTGTTCAATAAATCTGGGCCTCTTGTGCTAAAAGTCCACTGTCTTGTCCACCAACAAGATTGTCAGGGGTAGGAGTGGGGGAAGAAAGGTATAATAATAATAAAAAAATAATAATCCTTGCTTTCGATATCATGCCTATCACAGCGGGAGGACATCTCAAAGCACTTCACAGGATTTACTGCAGTGACTGTGTTCTTTGTGGGCGAACGTGGCAGCCAATATAAGCGCAGCAATGTCCTGTTCTCGAAACATCATGGGACGCCACTGTGAAAAAAGATCAGCAAATGTGTGAGTGGTTCTGGATCTGCCAACTTAAATTGTTGCAGCCTTTGGCACATTAGTTAATTAACAGGATGCATTGGTGCCAGTCTAAGTGAGATCCATCAACGTAGCCTCAACCCGTTATCCCCCTTTGGCTTTTCACTTTTCGTCTGCGATTCTATTTCAGTGAGACTGTGCTGTTTTATTTAATTTTACTCCCTTGCACGTGCAATTGAAAAACATATAGCCCTTGTACAACAATAATCCTCGCTTTTGATGCAGTGTTTCATCACATTATCAAAACCGTGAAGTATAATGACTGCCTAATTGTAGGTAAACTTATTTCTGTAAATCGCTGTCTTCGGGAACTAAAATGAAAGCATGTCATTAAGGCTAACCTTAGAAGAATGGTATTTTATGGGTTTGTTGCATTCATGGCATTCATGCTCTCAATCTGGTGTGGATACCCTCAAGCACAGTGATAGGTTTCCATATTTGTCAACCGTATAACTGACCAAAAAGAAAGGCAAACACAACACTATTTGCATGAAAAGACCAGTGATAGAATGCAGAGATACCTATGTGCCACTGGTTGGTTCAACGCTCAATGATGATGATCAAACTTTATCACTCCTGACAGCTGGAATATCACAGAGCACTTCAGCCATTATTCTGCATCATCAAGGCAACAAAAGCTTCAGTAATTGTTATTGATTAAAGCTCGTCTGTGAAAGAGACCCAGCGCAGCACACAGAGTGAAAGGACCAATCTTCACTGAGGCTGTGAGATTTCAAGCAGAGTGCAGCGAGTTTACAGCACAACAAAGAACTTGCTGGTCTGCTTAATTAACCAGTAAACAAGGATAGTTTCCTGCACCCTTTGCATGTCAAGATCCGCTATTTAATGGGGGTGAGGGAGGAATCATATCATCAAAGCAGGAAAAAGGAATTCCTATTTGTGACACTGCAGAGATCCGCATCATGCATTGCACAACCGTGCAGTGGACCACATAACAGAGATTTGGCTTTCAGATACCTTTAGCTCCTGTCAGCAGTAACGCAGACATGCGTAAGCCAGGCTGAGCTGTCAGGAGAGCAGCGTTAATGGACAATTTGTCAGTTTGCCATGACTCAACACTGCAACCAACGCCTGAAACCACCATTAAAATTCTTCACAAACAAAAGGTAAAGGACCAATTTACTTAGGTTGAAGGGAATACATAACTCGTACCACAACCATCAGAAATGTCAACGTCAGTGACAAAAGTGAAGGGATATTTTATACGGGCAAATTTGAATTTGCTACAGTCATGAAGGATCAAATCCTGTTGAATTTCAATCTTGCTCAAACTCGCAATCAGTCTCAAATGCATATATCTCAAATAAAGAAAAGCAAAGAACCGCAATATTTGATCCCCTCTCCTGTACATTTTGGTATCACCATTGTGATACTAGATTTAGATTTTAGATTGACAGTCCATTTTCAAATCAGTAAAAGATCCCATTGGTCATGCGCGTAATAGTTTGTGAGGCACGAGACTAATCCAAATTAGGTAAGCATGTTGCGACTCTCCAGGGAGAAAGTTTGCATTCCATTCCAGACCCAGGAAAATGACCGTGTGTCCGTTGCTTACGTATGTGGAACTGGCTTTAAGAATCTTACGCATGTTGATGGGTTTCCACGTGTGACAAGACACCCGGATGACCCCCTCAAAAAAGGAGCAGTCTGATTTAATTTGCAAAGTGTTTTTCTCTTTTTCAATAGAGGAATCTTTGCCAATTACACTTCTGTTCAAGTCGACCCCTCACCATTTGCCTCGGTGATGATTTGTGAACATGCCCCGCTGGAAACCAGGTGAGATGTCCACCCAAGCCCAGAAGCCGACATTCGAGGGCAGCAAAAGTACTCTGTACGTCGAGAGAGAATGACAGCATTTCAGTCCCTCCTAATAGGCAATGTGGAACAAGAGGGAATCAGCATCACACGCAATTCGGCACACCTGTGGCCGAGCAATGGTACCGGTGGCAAATGGACTCATTAAATTGAAATTTCTGCTCATCTCCAACCTGCGGAAGAGATCAATGGATCATTTGGCAGAATTGCAGCACACACACAGTAAACCCTAACAAAAAATGTAAAAAAAACACAACTGGATATTTTTTTTCTCCACTCGAAAAGAACTGCTGTTCGACAGCAGTTGGAGCTGTATTGAGGTCACTTCATCTTTTGTGAGTGCCTTCAATAGCTACTGCTGATGTGTAAATTGTGTTCATCACTTGTACAAATAGCATAGAGTTCACTTCTATGCATGTGTAACACGCCTTTCGTTCTTGTTTCTTAATGCTCCCCTGCTTTGACATCTGCTCTTGCCAATTCTACAGCACTGGCATCTACAATGGCTGATGTACTTTGTGACTGCTTAGGCTTTGCTCAGAAGGAAAGGCAGAATGAAAAACTGATGATTTTGTACACACACAAAATAGCGATTGCAATACAGTTAAAATAACTACTACCACGGGATTAAAATGCACACTGATCAATTAATGCCAAATACATTCGCAGATTCCTAGCAGGGCAATTAGTTTTTTTTTCTTTAGGAGCTAAAAAAGCAACTTGACAAATTCATTCAAGCTGCAGGCTGGTACCAGGAAAGACTTCAGCACATTGTCACAGAATATTCAAATATTTCATCACAATTGAATCACAAATGAAGCATAATTGTCGATGGATACCTTAAGAGTTCAAGGCATTAAATCTGCTCGTCTATAGAGTTACTTATTGTCTCTAACTTTTAAACACAGGATAACTGATAAGTAATTGGTTAACTCACCTCACATCACATGTGCTTAGATGCAAAGGCAGAATGGTTTCAAAGCCCCAACATATTTCCCCCCCCCCAAAAAAAAAATAGTATTAACTGGTATTTAAAATGGCTTATCAAGTACAATTTGAAGAAGAATCATTTTACCTGCCTCTAAAATGATATTCTTTGGTATACAGAAATCCTGTACAGCTTATTTCACCAACATTGTTCCTTGGGTAACACTAACGTAGCATGTAGATGGGTAAAACATGTTCCCAAATGAGCCAAGACAGAGTGTTGGCAGCTTATCCAGCCATCACCATCGAACCCTATCCTGCTACCCTATTATCTAAAAAAAAATTATTTTAAGACTTATTAGACACTGTAATGGTATCACAACGTTTTGGTCACCCTGTACTATTACATGTGATACAAGACCTTCTGTAGTTATATAGCTTTGTGGGCAATTGTTGTTTCGCTGAGCAGAAATTCATTCACAATTTGTATAAGGCATGTTTGTGGAATGCAAACTCATATGTCTTCTCAACTTAATCCCCACAATTCTTGTTGCCAAGATGAACAGTGCTCAATTAGAGAAGTCATTTAACTAAACATCCAATCACCACACACATCGCCAGCAGAATAAGGCCCTCAAAGTAAAAAATTATTCAGGACGAGAAATGTTATAATCAACCTTTACAAACCCTATAATTTTTACCTTATGAAATCTTACCATTACCATTACCTTACCATTTTGGCAATGGGAGTACAGCAATGCTAAACTTTGAAGGCAACACCAGCACAATTAGTTTTTACAGGCAATCTAACAAGGGAACAGCCAGGACGTACAACCACTATAATGTGGTACCAGGTCATTTCATGTATCGACACAGTTGAGGTGCAGTTCAGATTCTCTATGATGATGACAATCGATCTGCCCTGTGGTTCAGTGTGCTTAACTAATGACCCCTGGGATGGTAAGATCTTCAGTCTCCTGAGAGCAGTGTCATGCCTTCGAGGCTGATGGTTCTTAGGTGTCTCCCTTCACAGTTCCATCTGTCAATCATATGCTGCTCATTCGTGTACTGTTTCACCTCCTACTTTCGTGACATTCATGTCCGCTGGCAAACAGTTTTATTGCAATCTCTGCCTCAGGCAATCTGGCTGATCAGGGAAAAAAAAATCCCTTATCTTTTATTTAAATAAAAGGTTTACAAACTATATAAGATCCCCAAAAATATTGCCTTGCTTATCCAGTTGGTAGGGAAGCGACTTCCATTCCAGGGGTAAAGGGAATTGAAATGGAAAGCTTAGTGTGTATTTCTCAATCATGATAATATTACTGTTTATTCTGGGGGTTGGGGGTTGGGAAGATAGGCTAAAACACCAGACTTACTACTACTATCATGGGAAACTGCTCAGGGTTTTTTTTCAAATCTTTTCTGGCTTCTTGTTCCTTTCGGGAAGGATCTAAACTGCTAGGTTACCTGGAACAGACGGAGTCAAGTGTTGGTTCAGTCTGAGGCTGGGCTGGGCAGGTGCACGCCTTATTGCAGAGACTGCAAATGCGGTTTTACACATGTGTTATGGTGGGTTCTCCTTCTTCTTGAGTTTGCTTCTTCTCTGGAATTCTCTCTGCCTCAATCCCTCCACCTTCTCCCTTCTTTGCACATCTTTAAATCACTCCTGAATCACTCTCCGACTGTGACTTTGGTCACCTCGGTTCCCTTTCCAGCTCGGGGGCAAACCACACCACTGTTAAGTGCTCCAAAACGCTATCCACATGAAGGTGCTATATAAATGCAAGTTGTTGTTGTTCGTGTTCTATCAATGTAGATAAGGCATGGGTTATTGTACGCTCTCTGAAGGTGTATCTTCCCGATGCGTCGGAACCTTTCCTCTGTTTGTTGTCATCTGGAGATCTCTGTGTGGGGTAGGATCAGCAGAGAAAGCGGGGGAGGCAGAGTAGACTTTGCAGTGTTCTGCACTGAAATAGGGCAGCTGTTTTTAAAGGCATTTAAAAAAAAGCCACTAACCGTCTATTTTGCTACGTTAAAAACAAAGTTCCCTCGACTTCTTAGGTAATTTTGAAGGACAATCTTTTACTGCATTGGGCAAATTAGTTGAAGTGCAGCTGAATTGCTATGAAAATAGCTATAGTAAGTTCAGTTTAAACATAGCACAACCTTACCACTATAAATATTCCACTGATGCACTTTCCATGTCTGAGATTGTTACGATGGTACACATGATTATTGAAATAGACTGTCTCAAGAAAAGAAGCCACAATCCTATCCAACCAGCAAAACAAAACCTGTTTCAGCAATTACTAAACATTATATTAAACACAGCTCTTACACTTGAAAATATTTGAAATCACTGACCTCATAAAATTCAGTTCTTCCTACTTTATCTGGATGTTAAAATAGAGAACGTTACCAACCAAATTTAAGTACAAATGTCCATTAAATAGCTGTCAACTATCCCAGCGTCTCTACTTCTTTGAAGAGGAATTATCATACTAGCAACATGTTAAGCTTGTAGCGAGCACCTTTTTGTTTTATCACATTCGAAGAGAGAGCCAGAGGAAGCTTGATTTTACTGACATGGCACAATCATACTTTGCATTCCAAATAGATCAACATTTTCTATGAAGCAAGTTGTTCACTTTTTAAATAAAATTTTTTTACTGACTCTGTCAGCAATTTCTGCCACTAAATACTGTACCTTGCTTTAAGTGGATTATGATAAAATATGATTTATATAATCCTTGGTTCCCCCAAACCATTTTTAAAAATTGTAATGCAGAATGAATAAATTGGCAGTGAACAGATTTTAAATTTGGATTATTTTAATAAACGCATAAGACATAAATTGATAGATCTCTTGTCTCTGAGTCAAAAAGTTGTGGGTTCAAATCTCACGTATACGACTTCGAATTCATATTGTCTAAGATGATACTCCAGTGCAGTGCTGGGGGTGCATTGTTTGAACTGTCATCCTTCGAACGAGATGTTAACCCGAGGTCTCGCCTGCCTGTTCAGGAGGATGTTAAAGATCCCAAAGCACTGTTCTAAAAGAGAAAGGAGTTTCTCCCAGTGTCCAGTCCAACAAACCCCCAGAAGGGAAATTATTCATTGCACTCTACAGCTGTCTGTGGGACACCGGTGTGTGCAAATTGGCCACCACATTCGTCTACAAAATACACAGTCACTACCCAAACAGAAAATCCCGTGAAGCACTTTGAAACATCCTCTCCATGTGAAAGGTGCAATATCAAATGTACGAATTATTCTTATGACAAGTAGCATCAAGTATAGCAAAGGCTTTTGAAACTTAGTTTGCTCATTCGTATTGCTGACAAGCATTGAAATGTTCTGCCTGGCTCAGCAACTGAGCCGAGAAAATAGACTTTTTCACTTGTACTGATACTAGCAATAGAATTCAAAACTGGGTTATTCTTTTAAACTCTTTTTTTCCCCCCATGAAAGGTAGTAATATGCGAGTCTGCAGATGCAATATTTATGGTGAGGGGAAAAGTAAGTTTGATATATACATATATATAAAATATTGGCTCCCTGGGAGAAAGGAAGAAAACACGAATTGCTCAATAGTGCACTAAAGCTGACATATCCAATATTTTCAATTTAGGTCAATATTTGACAGCGGGTGGGGAAGTGGGCGAAAAGACATTCTTCCTTGAGGCCGATAAGCTTTATGGGATGAATTCATTCAGTGCCTGTGTAACACCTTGAGATCCTCCCTATCTCCCCCATGTTCATATCGATTTATCCACACTTTAACTCATTTACTAACACATGGTTAAGCCACGCATACATACATACATGCACACACACACACACACATACATATACCCTCCTCCCCATTTGCACTGAGAACAGGAACTGTAGGGAGTTGGATCACTGTTGTGAAATTCCCGTGGGAGGCAAGAAAGAGTTTTTGTTTGCACCGTCAGTCCCACTGTGTTACATTATCTACACAAAAAAAACAACCACCAAGGGAGCTCGTATCAGCTTCAATTTTGTTTCTAAAATAAATTGTTTCATACATTGTACTTCATGCTTTTTTGGGCAGTCTCAATCTACTGTTGTTTCTTTCAGACGTGAAGAAATAGCATTGCAAATGACCCTGAAGCTTCCTCGATGCAGCTTTGCGGATCAAGAATTTCAGAAATGAAAAAAGTTCTATTCTGCCCTTTGAGGGCCGGGACCAGGAACAGGTCTTGGCCTCTTTGTGCCACAAAAGCACTGTGTTTGACGCAGTTATCATGTTGAATCAGCACAGATTCTGCTGTGCATTTGGCGTATGAGGAGCGCCACTCAGGGCAGGAGAGACACAGTAGCAAGAACAACTCAGGGAAGCAAATGTGACACCTCTAGAACTTCACACTGCCTGTTAGTGTAACTACAGCTGGGATGAAACAAACATTTTAAATTTGGAAAGGTCTTGAGGCTTTCTGAAGATTTTTAATCGTTCAGACATCAGCTGCAGGCTCTATAGGTGCATTTAAATACTAGCAAAGAAAGAACTTGGATTTTTATAGTGCCTCATTAGAGTGAAATTCCTTAAAGTGCTTCAGATAGTCACTATCACATATAATGACAGCGCTGCATTACCAAGGCTTGATCCGACATCCGTCAGGGGATCGACCGATTAATCTGGAGGATTATTATTCAGGACAGAGGGAAAGATGAAGAGTTTCCTCTTTTCAAATAACACCATGGGGCCTTTAATATTCCTGGCGTGTAAGGCATTCACCTACAAAATACACAGTCACTGCACTTTACAGTAAATCCTGTGAAGCGCTTTGAGGTGTTTTCCCAATTTGAAAGGCGCTACGTCAAATGGAAGGATTATTATTTGTAATTTCTTAAACGGGCAGGCAGGCAGGACTTCTGCTTAATTCCTCCAACAGTGTACCATTCCCCAGAGTATCAGTTGCACATTAGCATGGATTATGAGCTTGAGCTCCAATGTGGGTCTTGGGCCTACAGCTTCTGCCTCATAGATAAGGATGCTGCCAAGCTCCACTGACACTGTAGGCTCAATGAGATTTTTTAGCTCTAAAGTGGTATCAGGTATAAATAAACATTCAAAATGACACCAATGTTTTCAAGTCCAAAAGTCACATTGGAGAAACCAACGTATTGTTGCCCGAAATAATCATTTCTTTTTCCAGTGAGAAAATTTGGTTTGAAGTGAACATGTACGTGTGCATTCAGGGATCCAGTGTTAGTCACACTTGAAAAGGTCAGATGCTTGTAAATTTTTGTGATAAGCCAAGCAGTGCAAATTCTCAGCGTGGAGCCAATCTGGTGATACAGTGCGTTTAATGGCTGAATAATGAGACTGAATTATTTCCGGGGTTAAAACAGCGGGAGAACAAATGGCTGCAGAACCAATTAAAGGTACAATCCTGTCTCTGCTGCACAAGCAACGCATGTCAGAAACAGAATCTGCAACTGATTTTTGCTTCTAAAAATCTATGAAAATGGAAATGTAATTGAAAAGGATTTGCAGGTTTTCATTCGAATGTATGTTTTATGGGTCAATGTCAGACAAGTGCTCGGCTGATCCGTGAGATGCGAAATTCCAACACATCAAATCACTTTCTGTTTGCTTGCTAAAGTGGGGTAGAGGATGTAGAATTCTTGATCTAAACACAAGGCTTAAATCGAAAATGTTTTACAGAGCAAGAAGGTATTGCATTAAACGCTCAGCAATTTTTCGTCAACCTGATCTCAAATGTATCTCGAAGAAGCAGCTCCTTTTGGTCCACTGTTTGTGTGTAGAGCACACGTTTGTTATTCTTTGCATTGACTGCTGAGTGTTTGGTCAGATACATCCCAAAGACTTAACTATAGTCTCAGCCTAATTTATAGACTGATCATAGGATGAGAGGAACAGGAGGAAGCCATTCAGCCTGCTTAACCTACTACCCCATTTTCTCAGATCAAGGCTCATCTTACAAAAAAAAACTATGCATTTGATCAAGCGTCTTTCACATCGGAAGAACATCTCAAAGCGCTTCAAAGGACTTACTGCAATTTATTTATTTTTGCCCGTTAAATTTCTTTTATGGCCTGCTCCATGACTGAAGAACTCTTACCTGGCGCGAGAATAATGCATCAGTGGAAACAGATTTCTTCCTATTCTGTTCCATTAGACAGGATTTGTCACCTCGTTGCATCACTAAAAAGCAAGTCCTCATCCAAGCGTAAAATATTCTCCCAATTGCCGAAATTCATTGCCCATCACTGTGTTGGAAAATGAATCCATCGCTGAACTTCACTTCACATCGAATGAGAGCAGCGAATTCTGGAAGTCTATTGCCTGCACATGAATGGTAATTTTTAAAAAAAAATGCTTTTCCATCTTCTGAAAGTGCTGACTTGTACAGCAGCACAATTCCATCAGAACTGGATGCCTTCCAGTACCCTGTCCAACTGCGAGGCCAACCAGTGAGCGTTGGCAGGCAGTGGAGGCGCAGGTCACAGTGTTACGCAAGTTTTGTGAGCTGCAAACTTGGTGCTGCACGATGATCGTTTGCCATTCTGCATTAAGAAAGTCAGTTATGGAAATATATATACTACATCGTATGGTATTTGAGCAGCTTGGAGCTTTAAAACTATTACAGTTTGAATCGAAAGCTTAGGTATGTTTGCTTTGGTCTCAAGGAGATGTTGCTCAGCTTCAATAGTCTGAAAATGCAAGTTTATACACAGGAAAATCCCAGCCTGTTTCATCCAGGGTTGAATCATTCTCAACTAGTTGTGAACACACACGCACACACACAATATGCACCACTGGGCTCCCATTCTCCAATTTATTATAGATTTCTAAATAACATTCCAACAAACAAACAATTTTATAGCTAATTAAACCATTAACACACGCAATAAAATTGTCTGATCAAATTCTTGTCCATTTGGTAGGGTGCGGGTTAATTCGAGCACAAACATGACTGCAGATCAATCTCATCGATTCCACTCTGATAACCAACAGAACAAGTTCCCAATTTTCTCTACTTTGGGTCACCTAGGTAACGGTGCTACTCTCCAGTTTCTTTGAATGGTCAAACCATCCCTCATTAGCATCAACCACTTTTATCATGTAATATCGCCCACAAATATACGGTCAATTCACTTTACAGTCTATTCTGTGAAGTGCTTTGAGACGTCGAGAAGACGTGATAAGCGGTATATCAAATGCAAGGATTGTTATTATTATTATTATTCCTAGCATTTGATATTATGCTTTCACGTTAGGAGGATGTCTCAAATGGCTTTACGCGATTCACCTTGGGAGTGTTGTGACTGTGTCAGCCACTCACTTTGAAGCCCTGTTGGCTGTCTGTTAACAATTTTTTTTCCCGACAACGGGATATAACATTGAGAATATATCACTGTTCATTGAGGGGGTATCAGTAAAACAATACACTGCACAATGAGGCTCTTACAACTCAAATCGTACGGGGTAACTGCTTTCAATTTTTCATTCCAAGGAGGAAATGAGTGCATATATCAAGTATTAACTAACATTTGCATTGTAGAGTTTCAATTGTAAATGATTATTGTCGTTCAATAGCGTATTATAAGAGTACAAATGAAGTGGGTCTGGGGTATGTAATAATAAAATTAATCCTTGCATTTGATATAGCGCCTTATCACGTCTTTGAGACGTCTCAAAGCGCTTCACAGAATACACTGTGAAGTGAATTGACTGTAAGGCTCCCCTGGTGGTATGTGGTTTACTCAGCACAGAACTTCAGATAACCGACAGTCTAAGGTGGCTTGAGCTGGGTTTGAATCACTGATGCATTGAGTTTAATCTCATGCCAGGAGATCAGGAGACTTGGCATCAGTGGGCGCAATCTTCAATTCACACTCGCACTCTCTCTCTCACTCTCTCTCGCTCCTCAGTGGGGAAGTGGCTCTCCTGCATCGAATGCCTCCCTTGAACTGCGCACCTCTCACGTTGCTTCAAACTGTGTGTGGTGTTGTGCTGGCTTCCTCTACACTGCACCACAGCTGTAGCGTACGATCCTCCGACAGCTTTAATAGGAAGCAATATTAATAATAACGATTCCTGCATTTGATACAGTAGCTTATTGCCACGTTGAGACATTTTAAAGTGCTTCGCAAGAATTTACTATGGCGTGAAGTGACTGTGTATTTCGAAGGTAAACTCACCGCAATGTCCCACAAACAGCCTTGAAATGAGTGACCAATTTTATCTGAGAGATTGTTGGCCAAGATAGAAAAGGGAGAAACTTTTTAAATTGTACCATGGGGTCCAGCACACCATTGGACAGTCAGCCTGGTTAGTCACTGTTTTAGATTGATATTCTTGATTTTTTTTCTTGGATCTTTCGTTTTTTTCCCTTTTCTTCACATCGAAAACAGTATTAAAGCAGCACCTCCCAGGAGAGGAATGGGGTGCAATTCATATCGTGATTTGCCCAGCCTCGTGCTCCGGTAAGAGGAGGCAAAAAAGGAAGCAGTGAACTTAAACATTAAGAGCCAGAAAAAATGAAAAGAAGTAATGCTTATAAAAGGTGCACTGAAGGTTCTCTGCCAATATCGCAGAAGAACCTACTCAATCTAGGCTTCATCCTTCCTTCCTTGCCTGGCAGGATTGAATGTTAACAGGAATTCACAGCTAAGGCAGTTTCTGCATCAGATATCAACACATAACACTGATATATCACAAGACTTTCTGTGCAGTGCTCAGCGCTGTCAGCAAATTGTTGAAATTCCGTGGAAACATGAAGAGTTTTTAATTTTTAAAAGGCTCGCCTGATATTTCAACACATGGAACGCTAGGGACATAAGAGTTTGGTGCTTCATTATCCTGCTGTCCATTGACATTGGCTATGCTTCCCCAGGTCCACTGTTCTCAGTGCCTGAAGCCACTTTGCGCATTTATCTTCTGGCTGGTGGTTTTGGACTGCAGGACAGTTGGAGACCATCTTTGAGAAAACCAGTGGTTAAGTCACCATCTCATTGTCCAGCAGTTTAAAGCTGCAGTCCAAGGGGACAGATGATGAGTGCGTAAAATAGCTTCAGAACTCAGCAGTGTGTCAATGGAAGGCAGGAGAAACGGGCACTTATTATTAATATAAATGCTCATGTTTGTCAGATCAACAATATTTTTGCAGACCAGCAATATTTCATGAAATAAATCACTTTTTTTTATGGGTAATCGATTATTTCAACATGATCTGACTTGAGGACAGAGATTTTGTGTTCAAATTCAAGAGCGGTATTCAATGTTCACGAATGTTTACTGGTTTTCCTCGCAGTGTCTGCTTGCTTTAACGCAAGTCAGAACATGGCTGCAATAAAACTGATTGAGATGCAGTATTTGTATGGAACGAGCAAGGAGGAAACTGAGCATCACTTCAGCCTCCAAGGTGTAGTTCACAGTAGGATGCAGTCAGATTTAAGCTGACCTGTGTAATGAGGTTTGTCAGTTATGTCACTGGCATGGGAATCCCTTCTTGGTGAAATAATAATACTTGCATTTGACATCGAACCTTATCACGTCCACAAGTGGCTCAAAGCTCTTCACAGGATTTTACTGTAAAGTGTAGTGACTGTGTACCCTGTAGGCAAATGTGGCAGCCAATTTTCACATGGCAATGTCTCACAAACAGCCATGATATGAGGGACCAATATTTTTTTCGGGATTGTCGACCAGGATACAAGGAGAAACTCCCTTGTCTTTTCCAATAGTGCATTGGGGTCTTTAACATCTATTTGAACAGGAAAAAGGGGATCTCAATTTAACCACTTATCTGAAAAACAACATCTCTAATAAATGCATCACTCCCTGCACTGCCCTGGAATGACAGCCTAAACTATATGAGTTCAAAGTCCCGACGTGGGGCTTTTTTTTAAAACCTACGTCCTTCTGTAGATAATCGAGAATTGTGCAGCCTGTGTCCTCTCCCGCACCAATCTCCGTGACCCCATCTCCCCCACTTTTGCCCGACTCCACTGGCTCCCTGTCCTTCAGAAGATCCAGTTCAAGATCCTGGTCCTCACATACAAAGCCCTCCATGGCCTCACCCCACCCTACCTCTGCGACCTCCTACCAATCCGCCCCTTCCCTGCGCTCAGCCAGCTCTGACCTGCTCCATGTTCCCCAACCCACCCGCCCCACCATTGGCGGGAGAGCCTTCAGCCACTCTGCCCCCAATTTCTGGAATTCCATCCCCCAGTCACTCCGCCTCGCCCCCTCCTTAGCCTCCTTCAAGTCCCGCCTCAAGACCCTCCTCTTCGACCATGCCATCGGCCACCACCCTTCGCCTCCCTTCCCTTACCCCCCCAACCCCAACTCGAGTCTGAAATGCTGTTCTTTGTCCAGCGCCTTGGGACGTCCTCCCGACGTGAAAGGCGCTTATACAAATGTAACCTTGTTGTTGTTGTTGTTCTGACTCGAGAGTACTTCCAAGTGAGCCAGGCTGACTCCCAACTGGGTAAAAAAAGGAAGAGTAGTCGAACTGTGTATGCACATTCTGTTCAGTCTAATATGTAATAAGGTTTACCAGAGGGGTGTTGTTAACCGTGATGACCGGGTACCCTAGCCTCAATTGCCCAGCATTCCGAGGCTAGAGATGAATCGATTCAATTGGGGAGGGAATAAAGAGAACAGCATAGTTCAAAGGTCCTTTGATCCATACATCATGTATGTCAGACTGTGACAAAATGTAAGATGACAAAGTTTAAGTTACAAAGACGTCTGTAAGACCAAGAATCTGAGACAAGTGCATCAGGCAGTCCCTGAAAATAGGGATAGTTGTCAAACTTGCAATTAATAATGGTTTCTCCTTTTTACCTGTGTACTGAACAATTTGTTTCACGATCTATTTTCTTCTGCCAACTCTGTCAATTATTTGCTGATCAAATATATATTTCACCTCTAATTTGTGCCGCTTCTGCCGTGATTTACAGCTCCTGTAACTGATGAATGATATCAATGATAACAGCAGGCATTTTAATCACACCACCGTCTGTTATGATGGATGACTTGTCTGTTTAATCAAATTGTTTTTTTTTTGACAGTGTATGTGTGTATGTGTGTGCAGTCTCTGGTTCTTGCCTATGGTCTTGGGGTGTAAGTCCCATTGAAAGGAGACATAACCCATTTTGTTCGTTGGAGATGAACCATGCCTTGATTTTTATGGGAAACTGTCACATCTTTCTGAGAACTGAAGCTCAAATGTACTAACATGATTCAGTGTTTGGAAGACAAACAGTCACAGCCTCTTGCCAAAGGGCTCATTACAAAATTGTCATTCAAATTCCAGGAGGAGGGAAATAGATGCTCAAAGTTCTAGCTTCTTCCAGCTTGAATATTGCAAACCCCAGGAGTATAAACTGCGCAAATTCTTAAGAGGATTCCTTCATTAGGAATTTGAGTCATGCTAATTGGAAGTTCTCCCCTCTACTCCTACAAAGGAGTTCCTACACGTCGAAGGGAGAACCAGTCAATCTGGGTTTCCGACATGGTAATTTCCATGTGTAAGTGGGATACATGGAAGTATCAGTCTGGGTTTCACATGTGTCTGACACCTACCCGACTGACCAAAAAAAAAACGGGCTCCATGAATACATAACAGATACTGCAAATAAAACAACAACAAAATTATGGCGCCTTCAAAATGCACCTACTAGTTAAAACATAACTCACCCGAGTTGCCCTGACCTGTGAAATCCTACATTTTACACGAGTTAATTCGTGGACAGTAAAGCCATTCAGGGTTTAAGTTGCTTAGGACCTTGAAAAACAACAAGAACTTTCAAGTTACTTCTTTATTCATAGACAGACCAAAAGTTAGAGTGCTCCTGCTACAAATACAAAGGCCACAGAAAATGAACTTTCTCTTCTGACTATTGTACCAGATCACTGCCTTGTGCTTCAAAATAGCATAAGTGTCCTACTTCTGTTTTAACATCATTCATTTTCTTGCACACTGGAGATCTTTGAACCTTGTTTTTTGCTGCAGAATGTAAACCTAGTCGTAATTCAGCCACGTTAATGATGGTTCTTCACATGTGTTGTTGTAACAATGAATAACACATAGAGTGTCAGAGGTTGTCCAACAATGGACATTTCCTATTCTGTGGAAAGGGAGGGGAATTAAACATTGATATTGTGCAGTTGGGGGGGGGGAGGGGGGTTTAGGGGTTGTTCTTGTGTTTCTGTGTTTGGGTTGTGCTGTGACTGAAACTTGTCAATTGTTATATTGTTTCGCCCACAAAATAGACAGTCAATTCACTTTACAGTATATTCTGTGAAGCTTTTTGAGATGTCTCAAAGACATGATAAGGACTTATATGAAATGCTAGAATTATTATTATTGTTATGGCTTATATGGAGTTATATCTGTGTGGCGTGAAGGGCGCTATGTAAATGCAAGTTGTTGTCGTTGTGACTGCCGCTAGGGTATTCGGTAGTACATAGTACTCATACGTAACGACTCTGGATGTCACGCTTTGCTTGGCACAGCATGTGGTAATTTATATGCCAATTTGCAGATGTTAACTGGTAATTGACTGTGGCATTATTAAGAACAGATTTTCGTTCATGTTGCGAGTCGCATAAAATATAAATCAACGTGGAATTTAGCATTGCTAAAACGTGATGAAGCGATCCTGAAACATATAAATAGCATTTTCAGCGGGCAAAGCGATCCACCACAACCCAACTCTGCTTCAGGTTATAGTTCGCAGATAGCAAATACTCTAATATCATCAAAAAGAGCAAAGAGGGGATTTGAGGAGAATAGTGGCGTTGGGGCGGGGGGGGGGGGAGGGAGGGAGGAGAGGTTTGTTAGCAGGACCCATCTGGTTCCTAAGCAACAAAAGATCCGCTTGTTATTCCTTCTCATTAATAACATTTTATCAGTGTTCCTCTCGCATTGAATGTGTGGATTAGAATCTCAAAGATTCTAATCCACTCAAAGAGCTTTTTAAGCTATTATTAAGATTCCCCCCTTTTACCATTTAGGGGGTTCCTTACGGGGTCCGGGCTAACAATCCCCAAACAAAATTGGTGATTGTTTCATGGTGTTTGTGGGACACTGCTACACCAATTGGACTGCTGCATTTGCCGACAGTCATTGCACTTCATAGTGAGTCCAGTGATGCGCTTTGATACATCCTTCCAATGTAAAAAGAAGCTGTATTGAATGCAATAATTATTATTATTATTATTAGTTTCATTTCCAGTCTCCCTGGGCCAATTTTTTTTTGAGTATTCATCTCACCGACTATCAGAGTAACATTGCTCTAGCACCAGAGGGGGGTAATAAAATCTGAATCTCGTTTCCCCATCTCTCTTTTCAATTCTCTTTAAATCTCTGCAATAGTTTGACAGCTGAAAACTTTTGTGATTCCTTTCCACAAACACGGCAGCAACTCATAAGAGTAGAGGCTTTTCTTTCTTTGATCTTATGAGCTCCTTTATTGGTTAATTAGATTTTTACTGACATGCTATGGAGCTGAAATCAATACACTATCGAGTGCAGCTGAAACCAAACACCTATAATGTCAATTTCCAACATATAACCTTTATAAAAAGTAGCTGCTCTCCAATAACCATTAATAAATACCAACTTTCAAACCAGTTCATCCACAGATGATAAACAAATGGGTTTACGTGTACACACTGGAGATAAGGCTTTTGATAAACTAAGCTCAAAGATTGGATTCAAAATTTGATGAGCATTATCAAGAGAACAACTATTGGATTGTCAGGGATAGCCTCGTATAGATATACTTTGCCAATGTGCGATATAGTCTGCTTATTCAACTATTGAATTGCAAGGGATTAGACACAAATCACCTCACCCCTACAAAACAAACAGCACAATGGCATTGTCAGAAGCTCAGGTATGTACCTCAAACTGGACTTTGCTATCTTCTCTATGTTCCAATAACTTCCTTTGGACAAACACATATTATCCTGAGGGAATCATACCTTCAGTTTTATTCCTGTCCATGAAAAGAATCATTTGAATCAGTTCTGAAGTATTGTATTTCCATGCCCTCTACTTGCAAAGAAAAAAACTATTGAAGTGCAGCTACAATAGAACAGATTCCATTTTGCATATAGATGAACTCCTTTACGCCCAAAGGAAATAAAATTCCATGCTTTCCTGAACACGTTCAATTTCAGATTTCTGCAATTGTCTTGAATGAGAGAAATTTAGAACAATTGTGATCATCATTTAGAGTTCACCTTTATTACCAGTAACCACAGAACAGACTTGTATTTACTACAGAATTTGATTGACGGTAACTGCTGCAGTCAAGTTGCTTTGCAGCCTGTCTGCTGAGTTTGTGGTAAACTATTTTGTCGTTTAAAACAGATTTTTTTTTAAAAAATCACTTCATGGATAAAATGAGGTAAGAGAGTTACTGTTATCTAATGTTGACAACAGTTGCCCCATTGCAAGTAAATATCTTTAATAGTTTTAGAAAGTGCGTGGAGGGCTGTGGATAATTGCTTCTAATTTTATGTCAATTTTCTCATTTGGAGCCCAACAGGATGCATGGAATTAGTTCACCAGCAGTGCCATTTAGCACTCACAACACAGCTGGCACCCATCCCTGTAATCCACTTAAATCTTGTTTTTATCAGTCACCATTCCAAATGAAAGGCGATGTATGGATTTGGATTTAGAGTCATATAGAAACGCACCCTGTCTTGACGCAGCAATTCATAAATTCATACTTGCATCCACCTGGGAATAGATCCAGGTTCAAAATATTAACACAGAAAAATCACAGCTCATTGTAAAAAATAATAATCACTGGGTGATTCCCAGGTGTCTTTCAATAGGTTGCTCAGGGTGACTAAACAAATTACGCTTTCATTTCTGTCAATAAATAATAGCACTAACGTCTAATTAAAACCAAAATTAATTGAGTTAGAAAAGACCTCTTTCCATTAATCATTCGGTCAACATTACTTTGTATTCCTATAATTAGTGTTGTGAAGATTTCTTCCGCAGATGTAATGTGGATGGCACTCTCGTGATATAGTGCACAAAGAAAAGAGCCAGAGTTACACGAGGTACACATGATCTCGTGTAGAGAGTGCATGGAAACAAAATTGGTTGCTGCGTTTGTCTGTAAAAATACAGTCACGACACTTTACGGTAAGATCCTGTGAAGCACTTGGAGACGTCTTGACCATGTGATAAGGCGCTATATCAATGCAAGGATTATAGGATCAATATGTTTATGAAATAAACCCCAGTATTCAATCTAACAAGTCTTTGGTACAAACAGAAATGGCTTTGTTTAACATCCCCCAATTTAATATCTGTATCACAAGAATAAACAAGTCTCTTTTACTACATAATGGGAACCTTGTCACAGTTTTGCCTTTTTCCTCCTGAGCCGCAGGATTTGAGATCTATATCTGATGTTCGTACCTACAGTTACAGCCTGGCCTGACCCAGATTGTTTTCTGTCATATTGGGTCACTGTTCATAAAAATGAGAAGTTTCTATTCTCTGAAGGACTATGATTTGGGAAGGAAATCAATATCCTGGAGAATTGGCATTCTGCTCTATGTATAGGAGAAACTGCACCCTGGACAAAGTTGAGTTTTTCAATTTCTGTCAATAAACATTTTCTTCCAGACATACAAATGAGCATTTGTTACAGCACATACCACTCGTGCGTGTTGCCAGCCAGTAATGTCAAATAACCATCAGCTAGTAACAGGGCTAGAATTGCAAATGATGTAGGTGTGTAATATCAAGTAAAAAATGTTTTCATTTTCCTTTGAAAATGGCAGTCGCCTAGTTGAATATTTCCAAGTTACAGACACAGAAAGACTCCGAGACATCATCAGTTTCGATGTCTTCGCTGTTCCCCAGTTTATAATAACTTTGCTTTAAGTGCTATATGTAATCTCCGAAGGATTAAGAGAGGCCAAGCTTGACATTGCCACCATTTGTCATGTTTGACAAGGTGAAAGCTCATCAATGAACATTTCACTGTGTTCTCAGGGTTAAGCTAACATAGTTTTTTAACAATCCATTGAAAATGATATGACTTACATTAGAGCACATTTACATCACCTACAGCTGTAAACGTTTCTGCTTTGCTTTCATATCGTCTAGTTCACGCAGTAAACACTTACTGTTGGCTGATTGATAATACAAATAGAGCCCTCTATCTTGTATCTAATAGAACGGGAAATTATGTACAAAAATATAACAAAATGGCTATTTTGAGCGAGGGGCATTTGATAGACTTCACTTGTGACAACAATTAATAATAATCAGCATCCTTGAATTTGATGTAACACCTTATCACGTTGTTGAGACATCTCAAAGTGCTTCACAGAATATATTGTAAAGTGGATTGACTGTGAATAGTATGAAGTTCCTTTCAAAAACATGACAATTATTTAAAGTAAGCGTTGAATCCTCGAGTCCCCAGAGCAGATTTCAAATTTGCGCCAAATCCGGGCAAATTGGTGAACAGGGCGAGCATGGATCAAACAACGACAACTTGCATTTATGTAGCACCCCTCACGCTGGGCGGCGCTTGACAGTGGCTGAGTGCGACGTCAAGCCGGGAGTGGGGGAAGTGAGGTGACCGTAGGTATGGTCGAATCGGAAGATCTTCAAGCACGACCTAAAGATTGGGAAAGAAGGGACAAGGCAGATGGATAGAGGAAGGGTGTTTCAGAGTTTCGGGGCTGATTCAGAGGCAGTTCGTGCTGCGAATACCATCTTGGTTTCAGCAGCACTTCAGTTCTGACAGCTGCAGTCCAAATGCAGGGAGTGCCAATAGATTCAGGATCCACTTCTCAATAGTCCCTAAAAAGTTCCGGGGCAGACCGGTGCGTTGTCTGAGAGAGTTTAAGGGAACTCTTTCGTCAAAATGTTATTGAAGAGAAACTCTAACACCATAAATAGCTGTTACTGGAGCTCTGCGTCTGTGTTCATTTGTGTCTGTTCAAAACTCTCAGCCTCTGGAAATGTGGTGAGCAGTGATATCACTTGGTTTCCAACAGTATACACTGGACATGATATAGGTACATCTCCTAAGCCCTCTCATATGATTAAGACTACTGTAAAAGATACTTGGCTGTCTTAAAAAGATGTCCGATGCAGCAGATACAATCTTTTTAATTAAAGCCATCTGGTAACAGACCGTACTTAATAAATAAAATGCAGCTATGCTGGAGACAACCGTAATCAGACTGGAAATTACTTTTTTATTCTTGTAGATTATATAAGATAGAGTCCACAGTGACTCGTAAATGACAAGCAAGAAGGAGCTCAGAGTAATGTAATATAAAAGGAAGCTTGCTAGCACGCTATGTCTACAATTACAAAATCACGCAGTGAAGTTCAGCATTGTTGTAGGTTGTAGTTCATAGAGTTGCATAGAATGACCAGGAAGCAGTCAAATGCGCATGTACAGCTGTGTAAAAACAAAAATAATCCTTGCATTTAATATAGCGACTTATCCCGTCATCAAAACGTCTCAATGTTTCACAGGAATTCCTGTAAAGTGAAGTGACTGTGTTTTGTTACTTTAACATTGGACCTAACACCCGGAGCAGAGCACTCAACTCAACAACAACAAATTGCATTGATGTAATGTCCCTCACGCAGGGTAGAGTTCCAGAGCACTTAATCATTGCAGGTGAGATAAAGGCACTGGCTAGTTAGAAGAATTCTCTTGGTTTGCAAACCTGTTGCAGTGGTGTTAGTTTTGCTGATCGCTAAAAGAGCTATTGTTTGGCTCATTTTTTTTGTGATGGAGACTTTGATTATAAAGATGTAGTGAAGCGATTGTTATTTTTGGCAATCAGTGTAATGTAGACATTTCTCATGTAGACATCATCAGTGAAATGTCCACTGGTGATAAAGAATTCAAGACAGAATGACAAAGAGAGAACCAGTGTGTCTGTTTGATGGGGGATTGAGCAGCTGACATCAAGTTTTGATTAAGCCTTCCTCCCTGACAACTTTACTACTAACCTTAATGCAATTGGCCCTTTCCTCTTGCTGAGTTAATTACACGAATGCCTCAGATTGGTTTGTTCCTCTTTCTACGGACACCAATGTTGTCAAAGGCAGAGTTATGTTCATTTCAAATTAGCTTTTCACTATTAATTGATGTTCTCACCAAAATTTCCTCTAGCTAAGTGACAAACTAGTTTTTGGTCAGTTTTAGCTCACTGCAATGAGATCTTCTTCAGCCTCTAGAAATGAAGTGGGAGAAATCAATGCATGACCTTTCATTTGCAAAGATTTTTTGAACTGACTACTTTGTTCCTGGAAGGTCATACATGCAGCGAAACAAGCAGGTAAATGCTTACATTAATGCTCTCACCATTAGTAGGAAGGTATTCCGAACAATTTGATTTCAAATTGTGTTTCCTATCGGGGCCATTCCTTGCTGGAGGAGAGATCATGTCTCAAACAGGCTCACTATTAGTGAATCAATAAAGACAGTAATTAAGTGGCAGACATTTTATTCTCCTTAACGCTGTTTGGATAATTTTTCGGTACAGCCTGACCTTATTTTCTCAGTATCTCCCAAAGGCATATCTGTCCAACTGTCACCCCAGTCAAACCTGTGCTAATGTTTAGACAAAATAGCCACTCATTTACCCACTTATATAAAAGAAACATTGAAGGGCGCAGAAGGTGTCGTGCATAAACTGCTGCTGACGAAGGGAAATGAGGACTCACTTTCCTTTCTCCATAGATGTTGCCTGACCTGCTGAGTGTTCCCAGCAACTTCTGTTCTTATTTAAAGCAAACTGCTTTCAGTTTTGGCAAATAGTAAAGACTTACTTATGCTAATTGTAGGAATATTAATAATTAAATGGTAAAATTCCTCTTTCTACTAAGTGTAGTGAACTTTATGGGCAAATTGTTCTACTCATTACACTTCTCGGCAAGAGAAATTTTGTGCGGCGATTTTTTCAAATAAAAGTAGCTCTTTACAAGGGAATAATCACGGAAAGTGGTCAAAACACCGTCAAAATATATCACAAAATATACAGTCAATTCACTTTACAGTATATTCTTTGAAGCGCTTTGAGACGTCTCGAAGACATGATAAGGCGCTGTATCAGATATAAGGATTATTATTATTATTTACATTGACTTAGAACAATGCACAATTGTCTACATTCTATTGGTCGTGGATCAGGAGTGATAATATGTCTGATCTCCCCCCTCTCTATGCCAGGGGGATGAGATCAACTGCTGTACCTAAACCGCTGCGATCTGACAGCTCAGCACATCTGTTCCTGGCCGAGCCTGGCTCACTGCTACCTGCGGAAATAGCTTCGACACTGAAGCGCTTCAGCAAATATGAAATTCAATCAGCACTCCTCACGTTTGGCAAATAAATGAAAAGATCTTAATTTGTTTTAAAGCTATCGGCTAAGAAAATAACACCATCGGCAGAAGTAATTGGATTTATTATTTTGTCTTTTTGATATATCTTTGTTTTCTTTTTTTTTTTACATTTGCTCCGCTTCCAATTTCCTTCCCGTGCTTTTTCTTTGAGCCGTGAGAGTGACAGCTGTGACCTTCAAAGTTGTTGTCAGTGGGTCACCTCAAAAGAAGCCTGCGTGTATCTGTGTGTGTCCGTGTGTTTGCGTGTGCTTATATGTGAGAGAGAGAACTAGCCCTGCCTGTGCGTTCCCCCTTAGGGTGCAATGCTCTTCTCCCACACTGTGATTTACCTTGTGGCTCAGCTGAACCTTGTTTAATCAGGACAAATAAGTAATTCAAACTTGTGCCCCTCTGACTGGCCATCTGAAAGATTCCTGCTTTGATCACTTTTCTGGTCACTGTGCTATGAAGGGAAGAGGGAACCAAAGCTTTGTAAGCATACACAGGACGCAATGAGGCTGACAAGATGAGCTCTCCACCCTTGAAGAATTGTCTCAGAGAGAACCTTGTAGAGCTATAGAAGATGCTGAATGGGACAGGGCAAGGAAACCAATAGTACTGTTAGACATGACACATGTTAGGGGTTGTGAAGGGCAATTTTAAGACTGATAGACTGATTTTAAGAATGATTTAAGACTGATGGTAATTAATAACTGGTGCTATGGTAGGTGTAATGGGAAGAAGACTGGGTGGATATTTTGAAGGGATGAAATCAAATGGGTCAAAGGACCTTCTTCATCCATACCTTTCTCTCGTGATCTTGCGAAGTGCCAAAAGAACATCAACCGAAAGTTGGAATATTTCAAGACAACTTCAGGAGGAAGGAAGGAAGGAAAGCATGACTATCAAAAGATGGCAAAAATATAAAATCTAGGCCACAGCAGATGAATAAATTAAAAGGCTAAAAAGAAGCATTTGAAAGCATTCAAGAAATCAAAATGTACTGAGGATCATTAGAGTTTGTATTGGGAGGGAAAGGCAAAAGGAAGGTGATTTATCACTGATAGGAAGTGATCAAAAGACATGTTTTACTCCGTATTGAGTAAGCAGAATGTCAAAGAACAGCTGAGCCCATGAAAGGTTCAGTAAGTCAAAATCATTGTGCAGGACCAGGAAATGGAAAAAGTAGTAAATTAACTCTTTAGATTTTTATGTCATGAACAGAGACAAATTGTAGGCTCAATCATCCTGGTTCCGGAACCTGAGCCACACAGTAATCAATGAATAATGTGCTGCGTAGAGGTTCAAACCCTTAAGGGAGTTTTGTACTCCAGGTTGTGACTGGAAAGAATTTTAGTAGATTTTTTTATTGGTTGTATATTAAATCTCTCCCCTCAAAAAAAAGACCCAGGAGAATAATATTCATGACATCTGAGGATAGAAGAGCACCAGTAATTACAGTAAAGGTTCACTACAACTTGCATTGATGTAGCACCCCTCACACAGGATAACATCCCAGAGCACTTGTTAGGTGGTTAGGTAGGGCTCGAACGAGACTCGTGCAGTCTCACTAAGGTGGATGAGGGAGGAGAGGCAGTGGATGGGGACGGCAGTGAGTTCCACATTCTCACTACCCTCTGTGTGAAGAAGATCCTCCAAAACTCCCTTTTAGATCTGCTGTTGGCTATTTTGTATTTGTATCCCTTGGAGCTAACACAGGAGAAGGAGGAGCTACAAACTCCAGAGCCACTTGATTGTCACAACTGACTCTAAACGTGCTTGATTCAGTCGGTTTCAACAGAGAGGAGAAAGGTCCTGTTGGCCAGTGATGTTAATTGAAACTGTCCACCTCATTGCTCCCAGCTAATCTGAGGTTCAAATGAGTACTTATTTTCAACCAATTTATTCTCACTGTTGCGATCACAAATAGCGAGGCTGAGATTACATTTCTTCTGCTTTGAAAGGTGTCTCTTGCTTCTTAAAAGCCACTTAACCAATCCGAAATTAATTCCAATATTCTAAATGGCTCAGTGCCTTGCATTACAAGTAAATGCACAATTGTAGCATCATTATTGCTGTATGAAACATGTCATGCACGCAAGTCGAATGAATGGCAAATATGCTGATTACTTGCATGTCAATAGGATTATCTTTACCAGAAGGCAGCCAATCATTCTCTGCTTCTTCATTAATATTAATAAGGGTCCTCGCTATTAAAAACCTTCAGCGCATTTTCAGTTATCGGAGACATGTTTAGCCTTAGGGTTCCCACTGGTAAATATAAAGCTCCCTTAAAGTGTAGCCGAGCCAGCGAGTATTTTTCAATATAAAATGTAGCCACGGTTGTCTATTACATGTAACACTGTATGGCATGCAAGGTGCATTAGAATCACTGTCCAAACTAATTTCCTAAACCAAACACATGAGCGATAGGATGAAAATCTGTACTAATTGTTGGGAAATTGAGAGACACAAATGCTTTAGGATTCCGGTGTCATTATTTGCCCCTGTATTACAAATGTATCTGGAACGCAGCCCGTTTAATTAGACTTAGAGGGTTAGATTTCATTTCTTTTGTGTCAATTCCAAACAGTGTTAATATGCTCACCGCCCATTGGAAGACATCCTTTTAACGCAGTCAAGCCATTCCTTGCCCCCTCCCTCTCCATTAGTATTGGTGCATAACACTGGCAATATACTACCATGGAGGGATAACAGCAGCGTTAATGTGGTGCCTAAGGCACTGCCAACATAATTTGATTCACTTTAGAACGTACGGTGTACTAACCTTCTATAGGACGCTCACAAATACCGATGAGCCCAGGAAAGGGAGTTACATTGCAATTTCACGGAAACGTTTGCAGTATTTTCCAGAGATGCAGACCCCTGAAAATGGTAGGACAAGAATCCACAATAGTTTTCCATAAAAATAATAATATTTTCAATTGATATGCCACCTTTTGCGTCAAGAGGATGTCCCAACGTGCTCCACAGGAGCTTACTGTAAAGTTCAGTGACTTTATATTTTGTAGGTGAATGCTGCAGCCAATGTATGCACAGCAACATCCCACAAACCACCATGAAGTCCTGTACCTTATTGGTTGGAGCAATCTCCTCGCAAGAGAAAGGACCCTGGGCTTGATTCCCAAAATGTTTCCTGATTCCACACACCTCTGTTTACCTAGCAGTAAGTCGGAACCCGGTTATTAGTTTTTTGGGGGAATTGCTTTTCTGGGGGTAATAATCCCTTAAAAAAATAATTTTGTCACTCAATCCACGACTGTTTGCAGGACCCTGCTGTGCACAATTGGCTGCCACGTTTCACCCACAAAATATACAGTCAATCCACTTTGCAGTATATTCTGTGAAGCGCTTTGAGACATCTCAAAGACGTGATAAGGGACTATATCAAATGCAAAGAATTATTATTATGGAATGAATGGTCAATTTTATCTGGGGGGGGGGGGGAAGATTCCTGGCACAGACACCAGCAGAAACTCTCTTTTTGAAGAGTGCCATGCGATCTTCAAAGTTCACCTGAACTGAGAGACAGGAGATTGGTTTAACTACTCATCTGAAGGACGGCACCTCCAACAATACAACAGAATCCCAGCACTGCTTGGGAACGTAAGCCTAGACTATGCGAGTTCAAAGTCCTGACTTCGAACTTGAAACACAACATCTTCTAACGTGGAAATTTACCTCTCGTGCCATTTTGCCCATTGAACTATTCATTAAAAAGTCAATCTCCCTGAACAGGTGGGAAACGCTGGATTTTTTTCTGTGCTTCCGTCATCTATCTTCTCTGTGATGTAGCCAAGCAATTCTGGTGTTCAATGGGGATTGCAGCAGAAACTCATTCAAATTAGATAATTAATATTAATTAGGCATTGCGGTACAGCACAATGTGTGACTGAATGCTACAGTTGTTTTGACCATGTTGCATGCAATTGAGTTTGGCACTGATAATGACGAGGAACTCAAGTCAACCTGGCACACTTTCCATGCACAATACTCACCAAAATATCGTAAAGGTGTACAATAACAGGTGTCAGCCTGGCTCAGTTGCTAGCACTCTTGCCTCAAAGTCAGAAGGTTGTGGGTTCAAGCTCCACATCAGGACATTGAACTCAGTGTAGGCTGCCATTCCAGTGCAGTGCTGGGGTATGCTTTTTTGTTGGAGATGCCATCCTTTGGATCAGAGGTTAAACCAAGATTCTGTTCAGATGGTTATTAATTTTCTTATGCAATTATTAGGAAAAAGAGAAGGGAGTTAGTTCCTTCTGGTGTCCTGGCCAAAATTCTATCAGATAATAAAATTGGACATTCATTTATTTCATGACTGGTTGCGGGATATTGTTGTGTACAAATTAGCTCCCATTTTAACCGTTAAAATATACAGTCACTGCACTTAAAAATACATCTTTTGCAATGCTTTGAGACGTTTTCCCGCCATGAGAGGCACGATATCAAATAGAAGGTTCACTTATTTTACAAACATCTATGATTTGGGGAGGATTTCTTCAAGGTTTTCTTGGAAATCAATGTCTTAAAATGCTGCAAAGGTAATTACTGCCAAGTGCCGTGCAGGTGAATCAAACTTTGCAAAAGACCCACAAGGGAAAACTGTAATTAGCTCCCAATCTTGGGCGTTTATTAGATTTCAAGAGTGTCTTTATTAATTAACTCAGAATACTTCTTAAGATGCAATTCATTCCCTTGGAAGAAGAAATTATTTTGCTGGGAATTCAATTGTGTCACCGAAAAACCTTTACAGTAAAATGCAGTGAAGTGTTTTGGGTTGTCCTCCCGAAGTGAAAGGTGCTACATCATGTGCACGGATTTCTATTATTATTATTATTATGATTTGTTACAACTAAGAAATGTCATTGCATGATGACATTCATTTTATTAGAAAGATTTTAAATCCAGGCTGACCACCATTGCTTATACAGATTTGAAGCGATTCAAACAACACTGCAAATACAAGTGGGATCCACTGCAAAGAAAGTTGAATATTGATGGCGCTGGCTGGCGTGCTTCTTATGAATAGAGTGCTGTACTTTGAATCCCCTTATTAATTGCCATGCAGATCATACAGCCTTTTCTAATTAAACGCAAATCTTGGAAAATAGTGTGTGTCAAGTCAATTAATAAAATGAATGCTGGCTCCAGGTCCTAAGAGAATGCTCCTCTTTGCATTGTCCTAGTTTATCAATGCCACCAACAGCTAGCTATCAACCGTTTCAAAACCAGGAACGTACAGCGAGTCCTTTGTTCCAGTGCAGAGTTCATTTGGACACAGAAGTCAGACTTTCAGATCCCGCTGTTTGAGGACAATTGCGTTCTGCAAGTTAACACTGCATTTGCTTATCTGGACCTGCATGGATGTTGCAAACTATCTCGAATTGCGCTCTTGCCTAAAACAGTGGTCAACACGGTATAAACGCAAGGTAAAAAACAAAGAGTTGATTGGGATCTAACGCCCGATGTTCGCTGATGCTAACAAGCTTTTGATTCATAACAGGAGTCTTACATTAGCGTTATTTTCATTTGCATCGCCAATTTGAGGCACATTTACATCTGTTTAATACCGGCTACTCTCAAGCTGTTGGAGCTCTCTAAGATAATATGTTGTGCTTACACTGCTGTGAGAAGGCGTCTCGGTCCCAGCAGTACAGCAATGTGGAACGGGAATCCTGATTCATACTTCCTGCTCCACATCACGTAAAGAAATAAAACAATTTCATGCTCATCGCCTGGGCATCTTGGTGCCTGCAAAGAACATCCAAATAAGGCTGTTTTTCTTAATGCTATTAATGAGCCAGTTGAGCGATTAACTCTTCAGTAAGGGTTTAGTAAGTGCAAGTTGTTGTTATTTTATTCAAGGATTTCTGGGTGGGTTCTCTGGGCCACTTGAGAGATTTCTGACTCACCTCCACCACAGTTATACTGGAGCGAGTGCAAATCACACTGTGCCTCAAGCCTCTTCCACAAGATGCTGTCTTCGGTGATTTATACTGGTTGAACACTGCACATTAGACAGGCAATTGCAGGCAAAATTGAGGCCATGTTCTTGTAAACGTGCAGTACAATCGCAGCAAACAGATTTCTTTATAGAAATACTCAGCAAACCTGTTATATTGCAGTGGTCAAAGTCCGATATCTCAGAGGCCCAGCTATAAGTGAAGTCCAAAAAGATGGTGGCCATCAATTCCTTTGTTAAGTGGCATCAGCAACAACAGTATACAAGGCTTGCCAGGACACCAGTGAAGCCATGCTATAACAAGCAAATTCCATTCCAACAATTTATCTCTGGGATTTCCATTGTAGGTGGGATGCATGGAATTCTCAACTTGGCTTGGATACTCTTAAGCATGTTGATGGATTTCTGCGTGGGTCAGACACCCGGCTGACCAGAAAAAAATAAACTACAACAAGGAAAGTTATAACAGAGTTGCGAGTTCTTTACAGACATGACTAGCTAGTGCTGGCTTATATGAAATTTGTTGAAATAGCCTTTACATTTGTTTAAATACCTGCACAGTTAAATGCAATGCCCAGGGGTGGAGAGGCCTTTTAATAAGTTACATGCTAATAAATGCCTGTTCTATAATACTGGCCATAAAGCTTGGGAAGTTTGACTGCAAAGCATCTTATATCGTTAATCGATCTTTGTGAAGATGATTTAAGATGAAGCTATTTGCTCCAAATTTAAATTAATTTAAGATTCCTCAGTTTCTGAAAAAGAGCTTATAATTTGTGGGGCATTTAATATAGATAAATTCATCCTTGACAAAATCGCTCAGGAACCTTCCATATTTTCTTGAATCTGAATAAAAATGTGCATATTAAAAGCACAACCATTAGCTTTGCTGTGGCGACATGTCTGGGGATAACTGCTGTGAAGGTTTCTGCATTTAAGGGCAGTCGTTCTAATTATATTTTACTGCTATTTAAACCTGCACATGTGAGGTACTCTATTCCAGGTGAGCATTAGGGGGGAGCATTCCATAACGTTCCATAACAATAATAATATAGTAATCATTTGATAGTAATGCATTTGATATAGCACTTTCCACATCTTCTAGACATCTCAAAGCACTTCACGGAATATACTGTAAAGTGAATTGACCTTTCACATCAGGAGGACATGCCAAGGTATTTTGTCATGTGCCGAGCCAGAGGGTGAGGAGGTGGATGTTGGCCCAATGCGCAATCAAAGAAACAACTACATGGAGGCTGAAAGTCAGATTCGTGACTGAGCGTCCATTTCATCAGTAATTCACGAGAAAGATAAGAATATTATTGACTTAACACAGTCTGCCTACTCTCATGCAAACATGATGCAAATTGCAGTGACCCTCAAGTGTTAATTTGGAATAAAATAGGGTTGATAATCCGTCTGGTGGTGATTTTCACGCCTACCTAATGCCACGTGAATGATGTCTGTGCTTGTCAATTTTGGCAGAAATAATGACCGTTGGTCATTTTCCCCTTTGGTTTAACGGGGTGGTAAAACATTTTTTTAGCACTGGTGGCTCGACAAAAACAGGCGGCCTAATAAATGGAAATGGATCAAATTAAATTTGGGCCGGGCAGCAGCCACTGAATCACAAGCCAGATGTTCCTGTGTTTTGTTTTCCCAAACTCGCGTGCCATATGGGACCTTAAATCAATGGTAGTCAGTGCGAGGAGATTGGATCTTTATAATCATGTACAATCACAAATATAGCCAAGACTGCTGCACTGCTGCTCAGCCAGTCATTGAGTATCAATATGCAAGGATGGCGAGCATGTTTTTCAACTCTTGATTTATGTCCTATAAACTCAGTGCCCAATGTAGCCCGCAATCTATTATTCTGATTGCAGGCTACCTGGCGCAATGTGAAAACGGTTAACTTGGGCTCCAACAGTGAGGCCATCTGTTCTTCTAATTGTGCCCAGCCCAACATTAAGCAGCAGACTCATGCCAGAGCACATCTGGGTGCCTCCAGATCAAAGGCCGTCTCAGTCAATCCCCGACTGTGGCCTTGCTCAGCCTGCATCCTGCACCAACCTCTACAAAGGCATTGGTGTAAGAAGACGGGGGAAAGATTTACTAAAACACAGGCGGATGCACTGCGAGTGTGGTGCACTGTATAAAATAATAATACACAATGCATTTGATATTGCGCCTTTCAAGTCAAGAGAACGCCATAGAGCACTTCACAGGATAAACTATAAAGTGTAGCAACTAGATGTATTTGTAGATGAACACACCAACCAATTTGCACACGGCAGTGTCCCACAATTAGCCATGAAGCGAATGACCAATTCATCTGGAGGGTCGTTGGTCCAAATCTGATCCAAATGCAATAAAACGATTATTCTGATCCGAGTGTACAGTTGATGTACAGCTTGTTCTAATATAAGACAATCAGCTTCATTTCATCATGGTTAAAATATGATCAGCAGCAAAGCTCCACTTCGGTGGTTAGCATTCTAAGGTTGTCAAGCTGCAAACTGTATAGAGCACATTTCCCTTAGGAAAAGTTTGCTTTCATACATAATGGGATGCAATGAAGCCAGTTTGTTATTGTGTTGGTTATTTTCAGAGCTACTTTGCATCATATCGAAAACTTTCATGCTTCATAAGACCACCAAGCTTTTTTGATCTCTTTGGTTGACTGTATGTTAAATCAGATAGAAATCATTTAGTAGGCATTTTTGATGTTCCATCTCAATGTTCACTCGCATCCTAACAGTTCTGGATTGTTAGCTTTGAATGGCTGTGTACTGTGTGAGAGAGGAGAGTGAGAGAGACAGAGAGGGAAAGCTCCATTGTTTTACTTCCTCTTGTGGCAGTGGCAAGTAAGTATATCCCACTCTGGTCAGAAGATTTCATTAACAATCTGATTTGAATCTTGCTTCAATGAGAAAATGCCTTATTTCAAGAACCTCCAAGGAATGTTTACACAAATGCACTCACTTGCTGCTCACTGAAGTTTTACCAATGAATTTCCTCCTGAACATGCATTGATGCAGGCAAACTAGCTAAATTTCGAACCTAAAAACTGGACATTGTGACTGATGATCAAAGCATTGCATTGCTTAATTTCATGGTTGGATATGCAAGTGATTCAACACAATAGATTTCTCAATTCTATTTCCATCCACAGGTTAACCACAGTATGCGGGCCCATTATTATCCAACCATTCACCAAACTACATTCTGCAGCCTGCCTTCAGCTGCAGACGGAAATTCAGGAAGGAAGCAGTTAATCTCCGATGGAGAAAAGGGAAGACATAAGCATTGGGGAATTCAGTCAGTCAATTCTTTACGTCAAAGAAAGTTATGACAATTGAACCACAATAAGGTAAAAGCTTTCTTTCCAATAGTTTGTGATGAATTAGCGTTCAAGCTCAAGGCAATATTATCAGGCCATTCCTTCTCCAGTCTCCATCCAAAGCTTGTTTCCCATCTCAGCCTTTCTCTATTGTATCCTCCGAGTACACAGCAGATTGGAGAGCACATTTTCGACGGAGAACGGGAGACCGAGTTGAGGTCACACAACACATTAATTAGTTTAACAGCTTCTTGGCCATTTCATTTAAGAGAGTGCCTTCAGATTTTTATTCTCGCCTGTCACCTTGCCAAACAATTTTTAATCAAGTGTTTTTAGCAATGTCAGAATATTTTGATGTGCACTCAAAGCTCTCGAAAAGAAGACAAAGGATGAAAACTCGCTTTTTATTATCTGCTGAATGCTAATTAATTTCTTGAAGTGTTACTTTCATATTCTCAAAAAGGCTTGTTATTTTAGCTTCATAGTCTATATACAGATACGCTACAGTATTCTAAGAATGTTATCATAATAATCCCTGCATTTTGTATTGTACTTTGCAAATGGGAAGGATGTCTCAAAAACACTTCACAGGATGTACTATAAAGTAAATTGTGATGCACTTTATAGTTGTTTGTGGCACATTGCTGGACACAAGATTGGCTGCTGTGTTTGTCTATAAATACACCATCACCACATTTTACAGTAAAATTCTATGAGGCTCTTTGAGACATCTCAAGAATAAGGAACCATATCAAATGCAAGGATTTATTATTATTGATATAAGTGCAGTGCAGTTTTTTTATAGATGAAATGCAGCAGCCGAACATCCAACAAACTGCAATGAAGTGAAAGGAGTGGTAAGGGCAAGAATAGTAATGAGACAGTCTTGTTACATGAAAGCCAAGAGCTTCGAAGTCCTGGCATCACAAAACTCACAGGTATTGCTTCTGAATTGGAACCAGTGAAGGCAGAATGAAGAAACATTCCAGACTCGCTGCATTTACCACCCTTAGGACATATCTGACACATTAATAAATGTGTAAGAAAGCAGAGACTGGAAAAGCATTTAGCTCATCAGGTTTTCACAAAGGAAGCAACGCTTGCAGCGTTGTGTACTTCCCCCATCCACTTCACAAAGTTCTGCATAAATGCTTCCTGGTCCCCACAGGCAATTAAACAATAGATTCAGCCTTTCACTGTACCAATACCCTTTGTGTTACTGTAATGTACGTGGCCCTCGGCTGCTGTCACAGTGGGAGACTTGACTCTCCAGAACATGGGTGCAGCTGCTTCAGTTTAAGAGAAAACTTGATGCACATACGAGGGGGAAGGGAATACAGAGGAATAGGTTCAGTGAGGATCGAGCGGAGTATAAACATTGGCAATAACTAGTTAGCCCAAATGGTCTGCTTCCAGGCGGATTGGATGTAGGACATGAAGCAGGCTGGTGTTTGCTGAGCAGAGGGAAGGGTTGGGGAACTGGTGTTGAAGGAGGTTGTAGAGGTAGAATGGGTTGAGTCATGGAGGCATTTGAACAGCATGATTTCCAAGAGTTCAGTAGAACAACAACAACTTGGATTTATATAGCGTCCTCCACACAGGAGGGCGTCTCAGAGCGCTTCACAGTAACGGATCCCGGGGCCGAGCCAGGGGGAGGGGGAGGAAGGTGACCAAAGACGCCGTCGAAAAGAAAGGTCTTCAGCCGAGACCTGAAAATAGGAAGAGAGGGGGCAAAGCGGAGGGAGTGAGGAAGGGAGTTCCAGAGTGTTGGGGCATAGTGGCTGAAGGGACGGCTACCGAGGGTGAAGCAGAGGACTCGGGGGACAAGGAGGAGGCCAGACCTGGTGGAACGAAGGCAACGGACATTGTTTTGAGGAGAGAGGAGGTCAGAGAGGTCAGGGGGTACAGAGGAATGGAGGGATTTGAAGACAAGGGTGAAGATCAACATTTTGGGTGCAAAATAGACTGCTCTATTTAAAAGAACTGATTGTGCGTCCACCATTTAAAATAATAATAATAATCCTTGCATGAAGTATTTGGGGTTTGTTGGTCAGGAGACTCTTTTCGAATAGCTCCATGGGATCTTTAACATCCATTTGAACAGGCAGACAGAACCGCTGTTTAACGTCTCATCCGAAGGACGGGAAGTTTCTAATATTAGGCACCAGCCGAAATGCACGGCGTCTTTAATGCTATTCTCAATCTAACGTGGCTTTCTTCTGTGATCCATATCGGCAGCAAAGAAGGCTTTTTTCTGGGCCTGTGATCGCCAGTAACGCTCCTTGAACATCAAACAATTTAGGTTGGACTCCCTCTTAGAGCTATTGGTAATTAAATATCTGTCTGGTTCTCACGGATAGCAGTGGGTAACAAGATGAAGCAGTCTCCTTTTAATCCTTTTTAATTGCTACACTTTGATGCAGGGGTTTCAGTAAATAAAAACAGCAGTAGCTCCAGGATGATAGCTCCATCTAATTATTTCTGATGCCATAACTCACTCAGAAATGCCAACCTCTGCTACGTAGAAAGCCTGAGATTCTCTGACATGTGAGGTCTGTGCAGGTGACACTGTTCAATAAGAATTACATGGATAACATTTATCTGCCCAAAAAGAATATGCAACGGGGAGGATCATTCAAGAACAGTATCGTTCGGGACTTTGAGCTCACAGTCTAGGGGCTGACACCACAGTGTAGTGCTGGGGACACACTGCATAGTTGGAGATGCATATGGACGTCGATGACAACAAAGGGAAAATTGCAATTTGAAGACTGAAATTAGGCTGAAGAAATAATCTTTGTGTCTGTTACCGAAGGTTGAGCTCATGCCCGAATGCTGATAGGTGGAAGATAAGCAGCGACTGGGGTGGTCACAGGTTAGGTTAGCGTTAACAGGCAGTAGATGGCTGTTTCTTGGTCAAACATGTGAAGAACATCTATAAAGAGGGACTGAAGACTCAAAGCAGAGTCTTGAACATCACTGAGTAACAGTAGAAACATATTTCTGCATGGTACACTTGCGGTAACTGGCTACATAACAAAACTTGTAGGGGTCCACTGTGATCTAAGAGAAAAAAAGAACTTGAAGCATTATAACACCTTATCATGTTGGAACATCTCAAAGTGCTTCACAAGTACAGCAGTTATTGCCAAGTTTAGCAACTGTTTTTGTCTACAAACACGGCATCGAGGTCTCACAAACAGACAAAGCGAACAGCCAATTTCAGAGGGCTGTTGGCCAAGTCACTGAGACTAAATTTCCTTCTCTTTTTGAAGAGTGCTGTGGGGTTTTCACTGTCCACCTGAACAGGAAGACGAGACCTTGATTTAACATCTCATCCAAAGGACGGCACCTCTGACAACAAAAGATTCCCTCGGCACTGGAGTGTCAAGCTATACTGTGAGCTCAAGGTTCTGAATCGGGTTGAACCCACAACCTTCTGTCCCGTAGCTGAGCAAATCTGCCAACTGAATCACATTGACGGAACTATCGAAAATGATGGAATCTACTGGTGGATTCCGAACTGAACGCTTGAATCTACTTGGGAATTAAACACTAGAGAGTCTGCTAACTGGAATCCATCAGTTAAATACTTTTCGTTCACGATGTTGGCTTCAAGGGCATGTACAGTTTTTTCCAAACAATCGACAATTCATTTATGAATGCAGTCTACATGAGCGAAAGTCAATATCACAGAACAAGAGTTTGCCTGCTAAAGTGCCTCATGAGGACTTGGATGGGTATGAATGAAGTTGTTACTGATCACTCAGGAACAATGAAGATATAGAAAACAAGATGGGCCAGACAAGAATCAAGAATGTGGGATTTATTAGTAGAATCTTCTCATTATCCAGCTACCAGTAAGACTTGGGAGAGTAATGGTTCTGAACAGCCCCTTGTCCAAGGGCATAAAACAATGGGATGAATTAATCCTATATAAGTAAGGTATGTTTTAGATTGGACTGGAACAGAAACTGATAACTATTACTGTATTACCTGACACATTCCTTCTTTTAAAAAGTGCTTTTCAAACAGCGCTTATGAAAACCCCCAAAAAACCATTCACAGTAATTGAAAGCAGATTCATTACCCACTCTTTGGGGAATATGAGGAAATCTGAATCACTGCAGACTTTTGCATGCCGAAATAAATGACAGTTGTAACAACTGATGAGAGTACAAGTATTTTTCTGTCGCAACCGATAGATGGTGTATTAGTTTGGATCCCATATAGTAGCTTAAATTTCTCTTTACTATGATTTCTTAGCTGTTTAATTGGCTATGAGACACTAAATGGATGTGTGAAGGTCAAGTTAATTTAAGAGGCCATAGATAGTAACATTGGAGACTTAAGTGTGGAACCCATGCAGACAAAGCAAGTATAAATGGTTTCAATTCCTCAACAATCATCCGTTTTTCTGCTAAACATCACAGGCTGTCTGTCTACACTATATTTCATGAAGGCTACGTTAGGGACTGACCAATGCTACTACACAATTACACTCTTATAGGTATTATCATAATAATAGTTGCATTGATATAGGAATTATAATGTCAAAATGTTGAGAGTGCTTCACAGGCAATTGGTGTCAACTGTAGCGACAGAGTTGGTGCTTCTTCACTAAAAATATTCAGAATTTATTTTGAAAAAAATTGTTTCTGCCATTTTTACAGGATGACACCAGCATTTAAAATGATAATTAGCAGTGACCCTTACTCACAAAGATATTCAAATGTTTCTTTGGCTAAAACTACATGCTAATTTACATTTTAAAACACTCGTTGACGATCGACAATAATCATTAACTGCCTATTCTTGCTGTGTGAACTCGCACAAATTAAAAAAAACTCACAATGACATAGTTTCTTTTAATGCATTTAGCGTACGCCTGGCTCAATTGATAACACTCTTGCCTCTGAGTCAGAAAGTTGTGGGTTCAGGCCCCATACCAGAACTTTCATCTCAGTCCAGTCCAGAATTTCTGCCACTGTCATGACCAACAATTCTCCCAGATAAAGTTGGTCGTTCACTTCATGTTGGATATTGTTGAGTGCAAAATTGGTCGCTGTCTACAAAAAAATGCACAGTCTCTACACTTTACAGTGAATCTGTGCTCCTGACATGGAGGATGCTCTTTCAAATGCAAGAATTATTAGTATTATTATGATATAAACTCCACAAAATATACAGTCAATTCACTTGACAGTATATTCTGTGAAGTGCTATGAGACATCTAGAAGACGTGATATGGCGCTACATCAAATGCAAGAATTATTATTATTATTATAAATTCTTTGAATGGATAAATTTAAGGGACAATTAATCTATGTGAAAGTGCAGGGGATTTTTCAGAATCCCTGCTTTGCAAATTAGATTAAAATGAGAGAAAAAAAGATGAATAAATCAGTACTGGGATTTATAAAACCTCACATGGTAGAGTTCACAAGCAGTTTCCTTTGTGTTGACAAAGACATAAAGCCTCTAGCTAGGATTTAACAATGATATGACAAACCAGATGCTATGGAATGAATCTCAAGAATATCTTTTGTTGCCAAAAATGGGCTGATATGCAAACATTGAAAAACCTTCAATAGAGGATGCAAACAAACAAGTGGAACTTCGATTATCCGTGGATTCTTTTATCTATTTCATGGTCTGCTTGAATTAAAGAAATCATCAAGTAGCATCAGTCAAAGTCATCTCTAATGTGAATTAGAAGTATTATAAGATCGCTCATTTCATTAAAAATGTATGGCCACATCATCTCTGCCCGAGTTATAGTCAGATACGGTTTATTAGAGTAAATTAAACCTATCTTAAATCTAGGTAATTTATTTAGATGTAATATGAATTTAGAATCGTAGTCTGTTTCACTATTTAGTTTTGCCTGCAAGGAATATTTGCAAGTGCATTAAGGTTCATAGCAAATTAGCTTTTAACCATATCTAAATGGAAAATTTGGTGTGGTGAAGCAATGTATTATAAAGCAAGGATGTTTCACCTGTCAGACATTTTATCTATATTTATGCTTCAATGAAATCATTTGTGTTGCAATCATAGTTATCTGGCTAGCAAATGGCTAATTCCATTCACAACAGGATCATTCTCGGTGAGAGTGAATCACTGTTTTAAGTGGAAACCACTCTGCATACAATATGAAAGGAAACATTAGATGAAACCCTGCTTTCACAAGCCAGGATGAATACTGGAGCCACCAATATGCCATTCGGAAGAGGTGGGGAGGATTGTATATGCTTACTCAGAAATTCCATTAGAATTCCCTGCTGTGCGCAATTGCAGTATATTCTGTGAAGCGCTTTGAGACGTCTCAAAGGCGTGATAAGAAGCTATACCGAATGCAAGAATTATTATTATTAATATTATTGACCAATGTGGCCTTTGCTCTGGACATAAATTGATTCAGAGTAGAATCACTTGTCACTTCTGGTGACAAGACTCAGATTCATTGTTAAGGGGAATTTTTCAAGTTAGACCCGAGCAATGCTTCCCAAGAAACCTTTAAGCTACTCTAATGGGATTTGTCAAAGACTGAGCAGTAGGAAGGGCTGCCTCGACCTTCTGTTCTGAGTCTATGATGCTATATTTTTGATTGAAATGTGGTGACGGTTTTCATAGAGAGATTTTCCTCAACGTGCTCAAGGGGAACGTATCGGAAAGCAAACTATTGCATTACCTATTAATAACGAGTCCATGATTGACTGCAGTGTTTCACTTCACAGTATATTTTGTGAAGCGCTTCAAGACGTCTCAATGATAAGGTGCTATATCAAATGCAAGGATTATTATTATCATGAATTTATCTTAGGTGCAAAGGCATGCATATGAGGACAAATGTGCCCAGCTGGATATACACATGGCTATTCCATGTAGCTCACTGCTGCGGTAACTAGGTGAGCAGCTAGAACAGTGTATTGATGGAGCCAACGTTACATAGGTAGACACCTTTCATGACATTTGTTTCTGAATTCCTGTCAATGTACTGGGAGAAAAGCAGCCACAATCTGCTGAGAGAGATGCAAGCCTATTAAGTCTGAATTGTGTTCCATCTGATCCCGAGCAGGGTGATGCCTGTGCCTAGTGCCACCACAGCCCAATTGAATGTATGCCTGGAATCCATAATGGTCTACTGGAGGCGAGGGAAATGATTTGCTTGTCCTTGATAGGCTGCGAAGATTCTCACATTGCAATTGGGATCAAATATTTAACTTGAATTTCATAAGAACCTGAATGTTATGGGCTCTGAAGCATAATACAAGGTTCAAACGATCTCAGTTCAGCAGCACAGGTGGAAAGGTGAAGTCATTTTTTTGTACCTTGACATTCAAGATTCATCGTGATTTTGGCTTGTGCACTGCACAGTCGACAGAATTATTCTCCGATGAACATCGCAGCTCATTTACTGAGAGCTCAGTGTTCCTTCCCACCAACCAACCTCATGTGCTGTGCACATTCTCACTCTCGACACATTCCTTCGGAACATTTTCATGAAGCGAAACTTTTCTTTTGATAAAATGCAGCCGATTCTACAATTAACACATAACTGAATCCAAAGGTAAAAATTCAATGCACCAAATAATTTTTGATGGGTTGAAAAACATAACTCGTGAGGTGACGTCAATTACCTCAATTTTGATCCTGTATTTGAACCGCCCACAAAATACACAGTCACTCCACTTTACAATATATTCTGTGAAGGGCTCTAAGATGTTCAACGACTTGATAGATGCTATGTCAATTGCTCGAATTATCATTATTATTATAAGAATTCTGGTCTAAAATTATTTAAAGGAACATGCTTCCTCTGAATTTTTTGGCTGTACGACCAAGTTTGCCCACAGCACATGGAGTGGATTATCATTTGAAGAATGACTACAGCATCCAAATGCGAGTCATTTATCTCCTTGTAATTTAACATGTGTATAATGACTCGGCAGGATCAATGAAAAATAACCTGAATACATGCATATTAAAGACTTTAATTTAGTTTCAGTTAGAGAATGAGTGATTAAAGAGGTTGGAAGTGCAAATCCTACAAACTGTTATTTTAGTTCCAGTACGCAGTCTATGGAAATCCTAATTTAGGTATGCAAATTGTTTGGCAAACCTCTCTCAGGAATTGATCATACATTTGTTCAAATCATCAGATTGTGTTTGGTTGGAATGCAATTACGATATTTGTTTACCTTTCAACTTGGATGAACTGAGACGCTTTGAGACGTCTAGAAGACGTGAAAAGCGCTATATCAAATGCAAGGATTATTTTTTATTTTAACTGAGATGTGGACACATTATTGGTGGTCTCATCCATCTGCTGACACCGAAATTAGTGAAGTCATTTGAAATATACATACAAGCTAGAAACTCGGCAGATAACTCCCCTCCCGAGGTGAAAATATTGGGAACATCAGATTTTTACACTTAAGCATTGATGTTATTCATCGTTTATAGCTGCTGCCAAATGTATTCAATTGTTCAGGACCTCAAACCTACACATGGTCTGAAAACATTTAGGAAAAATCTTGTTACAACCTGCAGTACAAACCTTATTGTTGGTTGCAGATTGGAGACCACTGTGTATTCTCCAACAGTTGCCCATTATTCCTGCAGTTAGTACTGCTGAAACAGAGGCATTAAAGCGTACAGTAGTAGCTGCAGCAACTGAACCATAAGTGATGTGGAAATTGACGTATTTCAAGCAGGTTGTATCAACTCAGTGTACAACATGAAAGCCAAGCAATCAAACGCCCTCCAATTTTCTCCTCTCTTCTCCTGAAGGTGCTGCCTGTCCTCTGGTACCTCAGTGTGTGGTGTCTATTCTTCAGTTTGTGAGCAAATGTGGGTTTTTCAACTGTTGAGATTGGAGGGAGAATCCAGGTCGTTTCCCCCCACCCCCCCCCCGTCCCCTCCACACCCCTCCCCGACCCAGCCAGGGAAGCGCACGCTAACAGTAGTCTCCTGATCTCCACCCCAAGTAAAATCAGTGCAGGTCGAGGAACCTGGGACTTTCCTCGTCTGTAAAGTTCGGGTAGTTTGTCAACTAGGTCAAAAGGTAGGGAGAGAGAGAGAGAGCGAGCACTTTTTCTACTTTGTTCAGTGTATCATGTAGTTGTTTCACACAATAACTAGAGCATTCAAAACATCACAAAACCTATTACGCTGGGGGAAATTACATTTCTGGCATTTAATCACAGGTACGTTAGCAAGCGGCATGCTGCCCAACAAATACCAGAGCCTAGCAGTTGGGCTTTAAGTAGTTGCCTCGGGCATGTGTCTACATTTCCTCAATCTGCTTCTCTTCCCATCATCGCAAGTATCCCTAATTAATACTGCAAAGCACGTGACCGCCACAATCATGAGCTGCGTTCAGCTATGGCAACTGAACATTTGTCATTTCACCTCCCTCCATCCTAATTAGTCATGTAGTGAGGAACGCGTTGAAAGCAAATGCAATCATTAGGTCCAGCCTTCTCCTCCCTTGTGCAGCTGTTGCTATAATATGATTCGGAATCGTTAAACAGAAAGCACTAATAGACCCAAGCTTTATGAAATTTCACTCGTCCGCCCTCTTCATTCGGGCCAGCCATTAATCTCCCATAAAAGGCACTTTCTCCGAAACATGCAGTGTGCTGAATGCATTAGTATTGTATACATATATACCCAAAGGCTACATCTCACAGCTCTCCGCACGAAATTGATTTACATCGCTACATTCAGTAAGCATTTACATTAAATAATTGAACTTTAATAGGTTCATTCATTCATTGAAGCTGTTTAATTGTAGATGTCTTGGAGTAGAGGCACGAGACAAAGCCCAGGCTTCAGAATTTTGCACCAAAACATTTAATTCTACTCTTGTCAATTATCTCAGGTGATGCATTTATTAGAAACAACAGATGGTACTTTCTTCCTCTTTCATTTGTCACTTCTTCATCAGCTATCACACAGTACTTTTCTGAAGGAACCTCTTCCTACCCCTACATCCAAATGCGCATGCACAGCAGTTTTACCACTCTCACAAGCCTCCAGCAGTAAAAGGCTGGATCCAGAGGCGAAACCTTAGAACAAATAATATCCCCTTGGGTCTTGTCTCATGATTGCTGTTTATTGCCCTTTGGCAATTATCTTGCCCTAAAAATTTATTGTAACTGCACTTAAAGACTACAAAATAAATCCTGTGAAGCGCTTTGAGACGCTATATAAGGTGGTATATCAATTACAAGGATTATTATTTTTATTATAGTATAAACTTTAATCAAGAATAACCTGCACTTGAAAATACCACTAAAAGCCCATCATATTAGATAACAAAAAGGGCCTTCTTCATCCAAATTAGTCTTGTTATTGGGAATAAAATGCATTCCTCACCTCCAGACTTGACTTTCCAAGTCTTTGCCGGTCTCCCCAGCTCCACCACGTGCAAGATCCATCTTATCCAAAACTCCGCCGCCCGCATACTCACCCGCACTAAACTCCGTACCCCCATCACACCAGTTCTAACCAGGCTCCACTGTCTCCCTATTGCTGAATGGATTGATTTCAAGATCTTCACACTCGTTTTCAAATCCCTTCATTGCCTGGAACCCTAGCTCTCCGACCTGCTTACTCCCCTACCCACTACCTCCACTCGACTGGCTCCGGGCTTCTGCATATCCCTCATGCCCTCTGTTCCACCATCGGTCACTGCGCTTTCAGCCACTACCCCCACGAACCTCTGGAACACTCTTCATCTATCCCTAAGCTTTGCACCTTTCTTCCCCATCTTCAGATCATACCGGAAGACTTTCCTCTGCGATTGTGCCTACGGTCACCTTCCCCCGGCTCGACATTGTGTTTCACCACTGTCAGGCCTTGTGGGACACTAACCTGTGTGAGGGGCGCTATATAAATGCAAGTTGTTGTTAGTGTCGTAGTAGTAGTAAAGTACCTGTAGAGATCTAACATATTCGTGGATTAGGCTCAATGAGTTCAGTGCTTCCTTCCAGTTCCTGTTTCCCTACATTCCTATGGATAAAGACACTGACTACATTTTCACATCTTTGGGAACGTTAAAAGCATAAATCACCTGATTCACCCTGGTAAAGAGAGACTGTTCAGAGTTTCCTCACTCAAATTTGTGCTATAACTATACGAGCTGGAGGGTGTTGGGGGAATTCATAGCTGGAGATTAAAACTTCTCAGAGATGGATCCGGTCTGTGATGGAATATGATTGGTGAGTCACATCATTGTGCATAGATTGTTTTTCAATAGTGCTTTGCTAGATTCTCAGGGGGAAGAACCCAATTAATTGGCCATAACTTCAGTTCTTTTTTTATTAAAACCTTCATTTCACTTCCTTTGTAAATTTGCTGCGTGCTCTTTCGTTTTTTTTCTCTTCTCCCCCCCACTTAAGTGAATATAAAAGTACAATTCTGCTGTCCTGTCTGCTTGGGGAGCAGAGCAGTAATGTGCAAAAAAGATTTTGTGAACAATCTGCTGAGCTGTGCTCTTTATCTTGTAAGTTTTATTCCATAACCTATCTCTAGCTGATCCCAGCTTGCTGACATCAAGCAAGATGAACATTTATCTAATGTTGCCCACGTTCTATTTTTGGAATATTGTTATTCTAGAGGATCAATCCTTTACACAAAGGATTTCAACTACCAAGTAATCAAGCAGTGTCTTGTAATGTCCTTCAATTTTTTTTTTAAAAACATGTCATTGCAAACTGTTTGATAACACTGGTTGAGATGACAGTGAACTCATAAATGAAGCAACAATTCAATGCCTGGTAACATAGGAGCGCAAAATTGTGGTGTGTGACGCGGCAATTGTCACTGGTGCTATTCATCCGTCGAAGGGGGACACTGCGCTCCTGGGGATATTCTTGATTAAAAAGTCTCAGGAGAACACCTTCCACCCCAAAACCATTAGTGGTGCCCTGTAGCGTATTGGTTAGAGCACTCGCCTCTCAAGCGAGGGCCCGTAGGTTCGATTCGCGAGCAGGACGAAACGTTCCTTACTCCACACACACACACACACACACCTCTGTTTACCAGCAGTAAGTAATTGGCAGATCTCTTTTCCTTAAAAAATAATAATAATAAATTGGTCACTCAATCCACGACTGTTTGTGGGACAATGCTGTGCGCAATTGATCCCTCTGCCTAGTAGATCAAAGCATTGCACTGCCAGTTCAGGGAACCCCAGCATAACTCTGCTTTAAAACCTATCAAAGGCCATTCCTTCAAATATGTAGAGCAAAGACTACCCTATCCTGGTCTCCACTGACCCACCATCTCATAGAGGAAAATTATGAACAAATACCCTCTGATCCCCACAGGTAATTGAACAGTTCTACATAAGCAGAGGAAGCTTATGTAAGAGGAAGAAATGTTTCACATCGTGTATGAAAATCACATCGTAAACCAGCAGGAAATCTGCCGGTTTAGTAATCTGAATCTGACGTAAAGCAACAGCACAAAATAATCGCCCATCACTGACATCGCACCACCTCTCGTGCAAGTCAACATTTAAAACTAAAGCCATATAAATACAGTCACTACATTTTACAGTATACCACGTGAAGAGCTGGTTCTTTACGAACAAAAAAGTGTAACCGGTGTTCGGATGTCAGTACGTGAGGCTCTGAGTGGGAATGTGTGTGTGTGTGTGTATATGTGTGTTTGTATGCAGAGCTATGCTTTGCTTCAGAGTGTCTTCAGAGTTATACTGATGCTGTGCCAGCAGTATAACTCCTGGCTACAGGACAAGAGCACTTCAATCCAGGCTCTATGTTGCTCAACAAGCAGCACGTAGTATAGCTAAGACATTAGGGGTCTTTATAATTCAGCCTCTGAATACAAATTAATCGTTCTTTTGCTGCTCGCACACTGGTTTACTCAATGAATCATCACCACTCTCGCAATTTGGTGATGCGATTAAGGAAAACGTGTTTTAAAAACATTAAAACTCTGGAAATGGCCAGAAGCACAGAAAGTAGCTTTGCCGACTCTTTGTGCACAATCTTAAACGGCTCAGTTCTTATGTGAGGTGCTAATTCCTCAACCAAAAGGAAAATAATAAAAAATGTTTTAAATACGCTAAATTCATTTTGTTCCCTAGAACGTGGCCAAGTGGTTCCAAGAGCGATTCCATGGTTAATTTTCCATTGTTTCACTTCACTGCATTTGTTGGCTCTCCAAATTGGTCAGTTGAGTCTCTGCAAGTGCAACCACTTTGTCCCAACCCCCTGTGAAAGTCCCAGGGTTGCAAAGTGCCAGTGAGAAATAGAAAATGTACCTTTTAGAAACTTCTTACAATGCACAACTTTCACATACCATCACTGTTGGTCTTCCCATTGTGTTTTACATCCATATAACTTGCCCTTGAATACAAACTTACCCCACCACCTGTTCCATAGCTTGGTTATTAACACGAGGTATTCCAAGGGTCAGCTGGGATCATCCCCATGTCATCCAATACAATGTGGAGTTAATCTAGTCATTAAAACATCCCACAGCTAATTGTCAACAGGTAAACTGGGGGCAGGCGGTTTTAAGAGTAAAATCTGGATCAATGTGGATTCCTCCCATGACTCTGTGTATGGGTCCTCTTCAGAAGATGATGCCCATGTTTTTACAATGTTTTGGCTCTTTGCCAATACAGTATAAAAGAATGGTCAGTCAGTTGGTTGTCTCACCTCGGAGTCAGAAGTTGATGGGTTCAAGGCCCACAACAGCACTTTGAACTCACATTGTAGATTGACACTCCAGTGCAGTTCTGGGGGTGGGTACACTGCGTAGCTGGAGGTGCCATCCTACGGATGAGCCGTTAAACTGAGTCCTGTCGCCCTGTAGAGGGAATTTCTTTAACTAAGATTAAAGATCCCATGGCACTATTCAAAAAAGAGCAGGGATTTTTCTCCCTGTACACTGGCCAAACATTCGCCCAGATACTACCGGTTATACTCCTGGCTGACTGTAAGACATTGCTGCGTGCAAGTTGGCATCCGTGTCCGCCAACAAAATACACAGTCACTTCACTTCAGGATGACATTCCGGTGATGTGTTTTAAGACGTTGCAACGACGTGATAATCCACTGTATTAAAAGCCCCCTATTATAATATTATGACACTACATTACAGTGATATTTGTAACTCAGGCATTTCAGTTATTGAAATATCCGTGAAGTGAAAGCACTGCGGGCACAACTATTCTTCAGTAGGTGTGAAGAATAGAACAGAAAAACAGAACCGAGTGGCATCTGGAGCATTATTCAGCTTACTCTGTGATTATTCTGTGGACATTGCTAATGCTCAAGGCCGCATAACATATTTTTTTAATTTCACAGCAGCGAACAGTCGTATTGGGAACAATATCAGTATCTCTCAGTGTCTCACACACATTATTTGCTCTTGGCATCATTCCTCACTGAGTGTGAATATAGTATTTCCTTCAAAAAGAACCTCCACCTCTGGGATAAGCCACTAAAATCCTAGTTCCCATGGCAGCGGTATCTTTCGCAAAACCAAGAAATTTCTCTTTATATGTCAACTGAGATGACCAGAGATAGGTTTGACTGTGCTATTAGCAATTTGAGATTATGGCTGCAGTAATAGAGAGAGAGACAGAAGTGGGAAAAAAAACATTAGTTCCAAACGAATGGAGAGAGTGGGGGGGAAGCTTTATAGCAGTAAATAGCCTTTTAAGAGGCTTCTTCTGGAGTATTATTTTAAAGGTTAATGTGTACGGTTTTGACATTGTTTCAAATTGCAGCTGTATTCAATGTGGGCAGCTCAGAATGCACAGGAAACAGTTGGACAAATGGAGGACAGCTGACACTGAGTGATGTTGTTTGGAAAATATAAGACCATTTGGCCTCCAATATCTCGTGAATGTTGCAAGCGTGAGGAAACTGAAGCTTTAATCTAAGGAGTGATGTATTTCCATAACCATTAAAACACAAACATGCATTCCATTTATACCGCGTGATTGACTTAAAATGCACTTTGCACTAAATGCACACTGAAGTTCTAAGCTCAGCATTTTCTTTCTGCTCAGCAAAACATGGTTCATGCATTGATCTTCACCTTACATAGCTCTCAGTATAAATTGGTCAACAGCTACATTCTGTGACTGAGCGGGTCATTGATCAAGGAGACTCAGAACAAATCTTTAACATGCACTTACTTAGCAAAAACCATTCTGCTGTTGACCAGAAGCATATATATGTCCCAGAGAAAAAGGCCAGCTTCTAATATCTAACTGATGAGTGCTGGTTATCTTGGGAAAAGAGGTAAAACAGTGACCAAAGGCTGCTACAGCTTACAACAACAACTTGCATTTATATACTGAACCTCATGCAGGGTAGCATCCCAGAGAGCTTATTTTCTGCTGCATAGACATCAGTTGCGGTGTTCACTAAATCATACGATTTAACATTAACCATATGTGTTAAACCAACAAAAAGCATTTAAACAAAAGGGCAAAATGCTGGAAATCTGAAATAAAAATGGAAGTCGCTGGGAACATGCAGCAGGTCCGGCAGCATCTATGGATAGAGAGGAAAGTGAGTTAAAGCTTCAGGTCAATGATCCTTCGTCAGAACTGGGGGATGCCGGAAGGGAGCTGATTATATGGACAAGCAATTCAAGCTTTTAAGCATCTAAAGCTTTTTTGAAGAAAATTGGAGTTTTGAAAGTGGCAGAATATGTTTAAGTGCGCATATTTACTCTCCGGGTGACTGGGTTTTCTTAGAAAGGCTGCTTAAAGCACCTGATGAGATGAGATTTCGAGCTGCCAATGGGTTGTATATTGGGATAATATTTTCAGCACTGAGCCGTGCGAGTCAAATGATGCTTTCAAGGAATCGGTTTTACTCCTCAGCCCTCGTCTTTCCCGTGGCAATGGGTTTTAGGAACAAATAACCAAAGAGGAAGAAGCTCACTGGGGTCGGAGGGTGAGGGGGGTCGGTCCTGGTAGAGTTTCATTTGATAACTTGCAAAACAAGTAAAGCAATAAAGCCCCGCAAACAAAAATGCTTGAATTTCACATTTAGATACTTCAAGCGGTGTTCCCCTTCCCAACTCTCTGATAAGTTCTGTGAAGCACTTTGAGGCATCGCAACGATTGTGATAAGATTCAATATCAAACGCAAGGATTATTATTATTATTATTATACACAGAATTGTTACCGAGTAGTTAATAGAGTAAAGTATTGAGCACTAAAACTCAAGGCTCAAAGTGCTGCCCCTGATAAGTCAGTAGGCCAGGGAGGTGACGTATGACACCAGGCTGACTGTTGTCATGTTCATGGTGAGATGGCACAACACAGCCATCTTTTTGATCGTTGCCTGTTCTGGTACAGTGACGTTCTTGTGGTTTGTGGTGATTAGTCAAATTATTTCCTCATGAACCAAAGATATAAGTTGTGGGGAGCAAAACTTACTAAATGGCTTAAGATGAAGATTTGTGGAAAACAAAAACCTCAATAAATGTGTGGAATTTGCAATGTAAACATTGGGTGGATTTAACTCCCAACATTTAAAAACTCATCGACCTTTCATTCACTTGGTGGCTGTTTGTGGGACACACAAATTGGCTGCTGCGATCGCCCACAAAACACACAGTCACTGACTGCGCTTTACAGTATAGTCTGTGGAGTGTTTTGGGACGTCCTCCCAAAGCGAAAGACGCTATAACAAATGCAAGGATTAAACAAGAAGCAAATGTTGAAGGAGAAAACAAGATGTTGCAGTAAATTTGTCCTTCCCAACTGCAAAGAGTTCCTGTGCTTAAATTATAGACCCCGCGAATGGATAGTTAATGCATAAACATAAAAATCAAGCCACAAACACTATAAAGTGAATTTAACATAATTGATGGGAATAATACTGGAACCGAAACCATTCTAAGGCTGCAAGATGCTCTGAATAAACAACGGTGGTTCAGAATTACAGTGAAAGATCAGAATGAAAGACTTTGCTTGTGTGGTGGCCATTGATTCTTTTTTTCTTAATATTTAGAAGTTACTCCACAATGATGGAAGGTGAGATTGAAATAAAACTATTTCCTAGTGGAACAAAAGCTATTAAAGCTGCATTATAGGATTTCTTTCATTGAAAGAACATGAAAAGTGTTATTTAAAAATAACATATTGAATTCACTTATCCTGTCCAATGCTGTTTATAAAAATAGTGTCGGGATTAACATATGAAAGCCATAGACTTAACAGAAGACATTTGTCAAAACAAGCAATAAAAATTCAAGGAACTACAGATCAAGCCTGTTGTCTCTAAGGGATCTTCCACATAATAGCTTTGAAGCTCTCTCACACACAATTGCTCCTGTCTTTCTATATTGTCAACACAACATCTTCTCCCCACCCCACCCCCTCAAATAGAAGGTTGATGAGCTTTTCAAAGTTGGGAGTTAAATAATAGTAATAATATCCTTGCATTTGATATAGCACCTTATCATGTCTTCGAGACGTCTCAAAGCACTTCACAGAATACACTGTAAAGTGAATTGACTGTAGTGGATTAAAGTGACCAATTTTTTTTTAAGGAATTATTACCCCTGGAAAAACGATCCGTCAATCAACTAACAACCGGGTTCCTACTTACTGCTAGGTAAACAGAGGAGTGTGGAGTAAGGAAACTAACCCAACATTTTGCTCTGCTGGGAATAGAACCCAGATCTCTCGCTTACAAGGCAAGTGTTCTAACCACTGAGCTACAGGACTCCACATCCACTCCATGTTTCTCTCAACTTTGTACATTCATTGCTTTCAATGTCCAAGTACAATAGCATAGAGGAGATATTCCGTTCTCTCTGTTTCCTCTCTGATCAAAAGCTAATGGATACAAAACTGTAATAAGTTGTGATAGGAAACTTGGGGCTTGGATTCCGGTGCAGTGCACTATTAACATTGAAACAAGCTTATGTAGAAGGGTGAGTCATGTCACCAACAAAATAAATGAAAATTGTGAATAGTTTCTTTTATCTCAAATCCTCAGTTGCAACTCATACATATAAATCAATAATAATCCTTACATCGATATAGCGCCTTTCATGTTAGGATGTCTCAAAATGCTTTGTGTACTCTAAAGTATAGTGTTGGTGTATTTTGTAGGTGGATACAGCAGCTAATTTGTGTCCTACAAACAGCCATGAACAATTGCCACCTAATTCACACGGAGATCCCATGATTTTCTCTGCAAACATTATGTCCCGTACCTCATCTATAAACGTCACATTTTCTACCAATTAGCGCACATTGAAGCGGTGTCGCTGTGCTTGTTGGTACTTAGTTAAATTGTATGGTGTACTAATTGAACAATTAGTGTGAGGGGGGCACATTCTGAAGATGTATTTAGCTGAATGTATGTTTTGCAGACCAATGCACGATCGCTTTAAATTCTGAATCAAAACAGGTGCTCACTGGCTTAAGGAGGGTCCCAGTACAGACCTGTAAGGTACCTTACTATGACAGAAAAGGGAGCAGAAATTAAAGATTTGCAATTTTCAGGCGGGTTAAACTGATTCTAAGTGTTCTTGTTTTCCAGTTTCTTGTAAAAGAAATATCTCAAGTAATGGCAATAGAGAGGAGTCCAATATACTCAGCAATCACTATGGTACCTGCCGTGCAAGACTGAGTGAAAGACTCAGGGGACTGACAGGGGTCACTCAAAGGAGATAATGAGAACACTCAGAAATATATTAGAAATCATCTGCAGATTGAATCTGACCTGTGCCAGGCCAGAAATTCTTTAGTGTGGAAATGTTAGTTAAATTGAAAATACTACCATGGAATCATTTTTTAATATATATAATTCATCGTTCCCCAGGGCTCTCAAAGTATGGAGTATTGTCTTCAGGATTTCATTTATAAATTTGATTTAATGCAACAGAGAAAATGAGCTGCAATATTAACCCAGGGGAAACCCCATTCAATAGGCAAAGCTTTATGAAGCTAACTGTAGAGACCATACATATAAAATGTCCTATTGGAGAGCAGGACTTGCATTATTTCTGCATGGTTCAGTGTGAATTGATAGTTGTTTTACATCACTGCCTAGAAAGGACAGTCTCATTTCCCATCTTAAAACGTATGGGCTCTTTTAAAAGCAGCTCTGTGAATATTGAACAATTTGTCATCTACATTGAAACTTTATCCGTGTTTAAGCATATCTTGTATCTTGCAGTGGATTGTCAGAGAAGTGGATCTCTGTTTAAAAGGAATGTCTACTCAAGTGGTAGGGATAATAATAATAATAATAATAATCCTTGCATTTGATATAGCGCTTTTCACGTCGGGAGGACGTCCCAAAGCGCTTCACAGAACACACTGTAAAGTGAATTGACTGTATATTTGTGGGCGAACACGGCAGCCAATTGCGCACAGCAATGTCCCACAAACAGTCGTGGATTGAATATGACCAATTTATTATTGTTTTTGGTTTTGGAGGGATTATTATTAGGCTCTGTGTGGAGTAAGGAAACTTGCCCAAGGTTTCGCCCTCTGCCTGGAATTGAACTCAGGTCTCTCGCTTGCAAAGCGAGTGCTCTAACCACTGAGCTACAGGACTCCATAAGTGTTTAGATTTTGGTTTCAGAGACTATAATATTCAGGTACTCGCAAATCCAAAGTATGATCCCAGACATTCCTGGGTGATATGCAATCCTCGGTCTAATACTATAGTTCAAAGAAGAATTCCGCACAGCAGTTGACTGTATTACTTTGGAACCTCCAACTCAGCCATTGCTTACTTCAGTTCTGATCATGTGTCATGCAGAGCAGAATTAGACTTGCAGGGCTGGACACTAATGGATTATACATGTAATCTACACTGCTTAATTTCAGGAAAAACTGGCATTTGGTTCAATATACTTAACCAGTGAGATTGTGGATCACAAATAAGCAAATCATATTGTGCAATAGTGCACACAAGTGGGACAGGGGGTAAGAGGGAGGGAGTTCCAGAGGTTAGGGGTGTAGGAACTAGAGACTTGGCCACCAATGGTGTGGAGAAGGCAGGGGATGCACAGTAAAACTAGGTTAGCTAAACAGAGGGTTCGAGAGGAGGAGGGGGGTAGGAGAAGATCATGAAAAGAGTGCTTTCACCATCCAAGACAAGCACTGGAATCCAGTCCAGCCAAAGGCAATAAACAGTTCCCTTTCTCTGATGTCTAAGTTCTGACAGTCTAACATTCAGCAGCCAGTGGATGAGTCCAGAATTGTTGATGAGATTTTAACACATTTATTCCCAGGACTTAACGTTTCATGTTTAAAACTCTAGAATTTGACTTCACTTTGTCCTTCACACTTTGTACTATTTCTTTGGCTGGTTCTATTATTCCTTTTTTCCATTTCCTTTCCCTTTAGCCTCTCTCTCTCTCTCTCTCTCTGACCTGTTCCATAATTTATCTGGAAGCCAAGGTGTACATTTCCCGCACTCTCGTGCTTGCTGGGGTATGTCACATGAAGTCCAATCGTTGCTTCAGGGGGAAAAAATGGAAATAATGGACTCAACAATTGTGTTTTAATTTTTAACTGTAGTCCTTAATTTACTCTTGGAAAAGATGACCTTCTTGTATAGTTAGTTCCTGCAAAATTCATGGATTCTGGTAGAAAACAGAGGCACGACACAGTTGGGATTTGCCACCAAGTCTTGAATTTCCCAAAACAAAATTTGCAATTAGCGCAACAAATCCAGTTTGAGAATATTGCGAATTGGATCCTATCGGCATGAAATATACAGTCACTCCACTTTAGAGTGTATCCAATGAAGCGCTTTGAGACGTCTCAACAACGTGCTAAGGCGATATAGAAAATGCAAGAATTATTATTATGTTGGCGTAATAAGAGGCCGTCATACTAACACAGGAGAACCTATTGAGAACTGATTTAACTGTGCAGATGGTATGAACAGAGTAAACGTCTTTGTTGAAGTGGAATTGCAAGAGAATGCATTAAGCAATGGGAAGTCTGACTTGCTCACTGGTATCTCAGTACAATCGCTCCAAGTCCTGCTGTGCTCCCATGAACAATTGAGATTCATTTTGTCAGTCATTTGCCCTCGTTACCGTTGTTTCCAAGTCTACAGCATTGTTTTATAATAAATAGATGCGCCCTGTAACACCCAATCAAACAATGTTCATGGGAAAAAAGACGCTTTTGCTTTTTTTGCCTGTAAAACACAGGTCTTTTTCTCAAATGGAAGTTTTAGTTTCTTTTCCCAGAGGAGGGATAGACGTAGCTTTAATGGCCCCAAATTAAATCCATAGAAAGTTAATAATAAAGGCTACAGTCTAATAAAAAATTTAACACACCCAAGTTACCTGACAATAAAGACAAGGGGAAAATGTCAATGGAAATTGCCAAAATTAAACATTATTAAAGATTTATAACGTGTGACATTGATTGATTATACTTAGCAATTGTTGAGAGAGTAACCCTTAAAAACTTTGCAATTGGTATTACTAGGGGCAGGGGTAATCTTCGCCTGTTTTGTAATCTTACAAACAACAGCAAGAGTACAGGAAAGCTCTCAGTCTATCATGTCATCCGTACAATAAGTTCAGGAGTACACACACTGCTCATTAACTCAAACCCCTTTCAGGACCACAAGAGTAGTGTGTCTGTGTCAATATGAACACATAAGATAACTGTTTTGGTTGTACACAGCTTTTTTTGTGTAGTTATCAATTCTTCATCACATTCAAACTTATAGAAAACATGCGGTCTGTTATCTTGATTTGTTACAAAAATTACATCAAGCCCAATGGGGAAAACATAGCACAGTATCAATCGGGGTTGCAGACACACAAATAAAGAGCTAGTTGAGTAGGAGATGGACATACAGGGATCTAGTTTGCGAGTTGTGTTAACCACATGCATATGCATGTTCTGAATGAAATTTCTAATTTCTTAAGGATACCTGTAATTCGCTCTGTACATATTCATCTGAACAATCTTGTCCTCACCTGACTGTCACACATCAGTGAAGTTCTCGCCTGAGTGTCACATAGCAATGATGTTCAACCTGATCACTGGACAGCTCTTAGGAGCATAATGACTGTTCTTCTTTCCCCTCTGCCCCTCACAACCCAACACCCCCACCCAAGTTTAGGAACATTTAAGTAATTTGCAATCTCCTGTTCCTGAACTATTCAATAGTGAGTTGAGAACAGTTATTCTCAACTATATTTCTGTGACATTGAAAATACATAGAGACAGACAATAGAAATAATTTTTTTGGAAAGTTACAAAGGACATTCAGCTGAAGGACAACTTCTGTTTTTCACAGACACCTGTGATATTCAGCATCTTTGTACAGCAAGCATTCATCCAAACACAAAGGTTGCTTTATTTTAACTTGCTAGTGTCAGCATTAATCTGTGTCCTGGGGATATAGAGATTCCTTTCTGAGGTGTTATGCAACTCAGGATGCACGAAAGAGCAGTACCTTGAAACACTAACTGAATGAAGCAGTCAAATAACTTTTTGAGATGGTGGGCTGGTGCATAGATTCAGTTAATGTTGATCTGTTTTAGTACTAAAAAGATCTACATCAGGTATCCTTTAGCATCTTGTGCAGAGAATGAATAGCTCCCTTTTTATTGGTATCTGTACTATTTTATCTCCCTGTGTATTAATACTCACACATCTTTCAATGTATTAATACTAGCAGATCTCCTTTGATGTTGGGATTGAGAGATTATTGGGATGAGAGGAGAGAGAGTTCTGCAATGCAACCGACCATTGAAAAAAATGGTTGCACTGTTTCAGTCAGCATTGTGGGCATTGCAAATGACATGCCTCACAGCAAACAGGTGAGCAAAATGAAGCAAATAGTTTTCAACACTGCAAAACACATGACAGAACTAAATTTATTTGGCATAGCGTCTTTCACATCGAGAGGTTCCAAAGCACTTCACTGTAAGTGCTGTAACTATGGTTTTGTGGACAAATGCCCACAATAATTTAAGTTAGTTACTGGCAACTATAGAAACAACACTGACTGGTGAAGACACTCTTACAGTTTGTAGTAATGGATTCTATGCCTGCTGTCTTTCCATTCTCCTTCTGCCCTGTTCTTCATTGGTTTTCCTGCAGTACTTGTGCATCTTGATGTCTTTAAGTATAATAACTCTAAATGATTGCTATCTGTTTCACTTCATCCTAAATGCTCAGGCATTGCAACCGTGCAGTATAATGGATAGATTATAGTTGGACATAATATTGTGTCAAGATGTACTCATTTACAATTCTGCTTGAGCAAGAAAAAGGTTACCTCAAGCTGTTCGATCACATTTACAAGTCAGAAATGAGAAAGCATACCTTTGTGAATAATCAGATGCCAGATAGTTACAGCAGATGGAAATCTAGTATTACATTTTCTGTTATTGAAAGGCTTTCTTCCATTTGTGAAGGTACACATTACAGACATGTATGTTCGTCTGCGTTTACTGCGTGATCTCTCAATAGGGGCAAAATGTGCCATAATGCTCAATGAATAGAGTGCTGCACTAAACAAGTGAACACAGATCATGAACGTTAACACACTACTTAAGTTTCGTAGCTTTTCTGTGGATTATTCTTTGTAAAAAGAGAATGTCAATTGAAACGTTTAGCTTGCAAAACACGATACATATTCAGGAGTATAACACAATTCAGAGCACCATTTGTAGAGGTTTTTTTTGTTTTAAGAAGGTGAATAATATTGATTTCTACAATTAATAAATTGTTTATACAAGCATGAGAATATTTTATTTTGCTAATAAACCCAACAATTAGCGAGTTGCCTCTGTAACTCCTTGGTCTTCCATTCATTTGTCTTGCACCCACCCTAGTTGGAAAGTGTGTGCGTGAACATCAGGTAAAGATAGCACTGGGTTTGATTGGTGCCCACTCTTTCTTGGGTGTGGTAATGGAGGGTGACCAGTGCTCCATGGAAGATTACAAGTCTGGAGGATTGGAGGGAAGGAGAAAAATTGACAGAAAAATAAAAAAGACAGCTCTTAATTGAATTGGAAGGTCAATACTATACCACGGCAATTTATATCAGCAAGGAGGTATTGAAAATGAGTAACCGAGTGTACTGATACTAGGGGAGACATCCTCCATCAATACACAAAATGGACGAACATATCCCTGGACATTGCTTTATGTATTAGTAGTTCATGACGCTCAATGTACTTACTCAATATACAGGTTCTGACATTGTCAAGACCCCACCAGCATCAAAGGGCATCAAAGAAGTAATTAAGATTCCTCTCAACAGGATAAACAGCCGAGGAGGAGTGAGACACTGGAGACGCAATGGGGTAAAAAAAACAATAAGAGACAACTGAAAAATATTTTATTTGCACGCATGTAAAATAATTAACAGAAATCTATCAAATATGTTTAAATTCCAGGCCTATTGACGTAATTTATACTCTATCTGTAGGAATTTATGTAGGAATTCACCACGTTTCGGATTTTCTTTCTTGCGTCGATCTGTTTTACAGGTTTCCACTTTTTTTCTTACCCTCGTTTGTTTCATGCTGAGTTACGGTTCTGTGGATACTGACAACACTCTACTATCACGTCCGAGGCTACCCTTCATATTTGTGCCTAGACATTGAGTGTTTGCAGGCTATTCCACTGTGAGGGATGTCAGAGCCAAATCCAATCCTGACCTCGCTTGACATCCAAATACACACTTTCCATCACTGGCTCGGAATCAGGAACAAGTATGCTGGCCGGCTGATTAGTTCTTCTTTTTCCCCAACGTATGAAACACTGAGCCCAATTACAGAGCTCCCTCTGCTCCCCTGACTGAGATTAGCCAACACACAGTGTAGACTAGGAATCAAACCTGAGAGCTTCCTGATCTTTATGGTTCAGTATCATGCTGGGTCTTGCCACCAAGGGAGGCAAGTCTTCAAGTGAAAGCAATCTACAGTTCATATTACCCTCTAAAACAAACCTAAAGACATGAGCACGTCACTTTAAAAGCAACAGTATTAAATATTTTGTTTAGCAAATTTATACCAGTTTTGATTTTTTGACCCTCCTTTTTTGCATTAAAGGCTGAAAAGAATAAACGCTAGAGATGTAATTTGCCATCAATACTTTTCATTATGGAGAAAAATGGTTTATTAATATTTATGGTCTCTTGTGGTTGTATTCAGGCATTAGGAAGACATGTGTTGGTACTTTAGTGGAAAATTGACTATGCAAATTATGTAGCATCTATTTCTAGGAGCAAATTACACTGGACATTTGAAGCTGCAATGGATAAATATATATGTGTTTATATGAAATACCATGTTATAAATTCACTCCAAAAATTTTTTAAATAAGTTGAGCTCCACAATGAATCTCCCCATAACTTAGCCAAGCAATCTCGTCTATCAAATATTATTCCCCATTTTGCTAATTTGGATACTTGTTTTGCTCTCATTGACAGATACAAAGCCCTGAGCCAGTTCCCTGACTGAGCCACCTGTGGTTATATTTACATAAATTCTGTCTCAGCCCTTAAAATCCTGGCGTGCCTTCACTGAAAGATTTGCAGCATTTGCAGTTTCTCTTCTTATTTGTACGAGTGCCTTTTTGATGTAAATATTTGGGATGGAGCTGATTTTCAAATCTGTCAAAGCATCAATTACACAAAGCCTGAAAGATACAATCTTACATTGACACTAGCAGGCACTAGTCATAGTTCAGATGGACTGCTCTGTGGTTTATCAATGTAGCGCAGCATCATAAGAGAAAAATAATATCTCCAACCCTTTCACTCTTGGAAAAATTGATATCTGACCTGCAGCTTCAGACACTATGGCCATTATACAGCAAGATGCAGGAAATAAAATCAACAGCGCATTGTCTTTTGACCAACGATTGTAAATCTTTCGCTCACAGAATGTTCCCAGGATTTCCTAAAATGCATCATATAACACATGAAAAAATAATTCTCCGGCATGACACTGATCACGTACATTGAACACTAATCCTGTCATAAAAATATTTCCAACTTTCTTCAAAGGGTTGATAAGTCATTATATTAATTGTGTGATAATCCTTCCATTTGGTACAATGACTCACATTTAAAGGGTCTCCAGAGCTTCAAAGAAATTCCCCATGAAGCTACAGGAAGGCTAATGAAATTTATGATGGAACGTAGCTCTAACAAAATCAGCTTATTTTGAGAAAGAGGATAACAATAGTAATCCTTACATTTTATTATTATTACATTTGATATCACTTTTTTCACATAAGGAGGATGAATCAAAGCGCATTACGGGATTTACTGTGAAGTGCAGTGACTGAGTAGTTTGTACGCAGCCAATTTGTGTGCAGCAATGTCCCAAAAACAGCTGTGAAGTGAATGACCAATTTTATTTTGGGTATTGTTGGCCAGAATACTTTTTGTATAGCATCACGTGACATACATAGGAACATAGGAATTAGGAGCAGGCCCCTCGAGCCTGCCCCGCCATTCAATAAGAATATGGCTGATCTTCTAACCTAACTCCATCTGCCCACCTTATCCCCATATCCCTTATACCCTCTATCCTTTAGAAAAGGATAGAGGGTCTAAGGGATATCATATGATGACCTAAAGAAGCAGATAGAACCTCAGTTTAATTACGGATCCGAAAACGTGTAATAATAATAATAATAATCCTTGCATTTGATATAGCGCTTTTCACGTCGGGAGGACGTCCCAAAGCGCTTCACAGAACACACTGTAAAGTGAATTGACTGTATATTTGTGGGCGAACGCGGCAGCCAATTGCGCACAGCAATGTCCCACAAACAGTCGTAGATTGAAAATGACCAATTTATTATTGTTTTTTGTTTTGGAGGGATTATTATTAGGCTCTGTGTGGAGTAAAGAAACTTGCCCAAGGTTTTGCCCTGACCTGCCTGGAATTGAACTCAGGTCTCTCGCTTGCAAAGAGAGTGCTCTAACCACTGAGCTACAGGATTCCAGAAATATTGTATTTCTTCAGAATATAAGGTGAGTTTTTTTCTCCTAAATTGGTTTAAACATTGCTACTCACGTTATATTCACAGGTTAACCAAAGCAATGATTCTGCATCTGAGGAAGTGCATACTACGCATTCATAACTCTGTGTGAAGAAATGTCTGCTAGTCTCACTTCTAACTATTTTAATTCTAATTTAAGATCACATCAATAAGATAAATACAGTGTACCTTTCTGGGAGAGCAAGCACATGCACTACATCCCACAAAAACCGAAACCATACCTATGGAAAACTCTCAGGTTTGGAGACTCTTAACCACAGTGATGGGTTTTTGCATGTATCAGATAGCCGCAAACAACATTCAAAAACATTCCTTCAGTGCTTCTATCTAATAAACCTTCTAATTTCCAGGATTAGGGTTTGCCTTTTGTTCCTTTTTGAAACCTTTTGTTTTTTGACCATCAGTACTGGAAGTCTGTTTCACACTGAGTTCACTGCCTCAAAAACTCTGGCTCAGCCTGGTTCACATCATGTTGGGCCGAGTACTGCATATGTGGGGAAGATCCTATATGAATTATAGGGGAGGATCCAATATCAATGGCTGCTCTGCCTAACTGTACCAGTCTAACTCTCCGATATACACCTCGGGGTCACATCTACTTCAGTGGGGAGAACTCTGGTCCTCATCTAGTTAAATACACAAGCGCTCTTTATTTAACTTAGTTAATAAATCAGAACCATAAACTGACTCAAGCATTTGCAATGACCATTAGTCACCCCTGTTCTAGGCATGTTTGTGTAGAAGTGTTCAAAGGTCATAATTAAAACTGAGAAGCTTTCTGTCAGTACACTAGTTTTTTACAACACTGCTATAGACTGCGGCAGTATTTGTACAGTACATACTGGAAATTACTTGGGAGCTCAAAGCAGCTTGAAATTGTATTAGGATGTCATATACACAAATGCTAATCTGAAAAGGGAATTCATTTTTATTTTATAGCCTCTCTGAAAAGATTAATTGTGTGCGTTTTCGTTTTTAACAGCTCATTTGGAAAAAAAGACAGCAAATCAGACAAGATGTATTTGTGCATTGTTACACCAAATTCATCATATGGTTTGTTATTGCCCACTTGAAGTCAGAGACCTCAGTACATGCATAGATCCGCACTTGTTTTATTCTGGCCTTGGCCTTTCTAACCCATCATCTGCAGATGTCATTCCCTGACAATCTGCTTTAAAAAATGGACACAAGCGCTTTATTCAAGCACAACCATTGATAATCGTTTTGCTCACTCGTGTTCTAACTCACTATTTTGAAACATTCAGGCACTGCTCTATTTTTCTAAGGAATGTGAGGCACAGTGCACCTTTTCCAAGGGATGTCTATTTGCCTGTCCCAGCTGTTTGTTGTGATAAGCTGTGTTGCGATTCCGAGGCCTCTGAACCGTATATTAATGACATGGTAGCTTCAGGGATATTTTTGTTAAAAATTAGTTTGTTCCATACCATCATATTATGCTCCAAAAGCCATCCATTTTAGCTCAAGGCACTGCAGAGCAGTTTATGTGAGATAAAGCGTCTTGGTGGGCATGCTGGGTAGGACTGCAAAGTATTGTGGAACTATAGCAAATTGATGAGTGCCAGAGTTGAAAATAAACCTTTTTATTGTCGATCTGTATTATTCCAGCAAAGATTAAGGAGTCAGTTTTTATTAATCTTTCAACTCCCTGCCAGCTTCAATATTATTCCAACAGAGTTTCCCTTTTCCTGAAGTCTCTCGCTATCTGAAAAAAAGTTCCCTTTCTAGCTCAAGCCCATTTTAAAGCTTTGAGGGTGTCTTTTTCCCCCACTGATTGGCTCGTCAGTTCTGAAGACAACTTTATAAACTTGAAGCGGAGAGACTGCAGCTCTGGATTTAACACAGCGTCTAACATTAGCCCACACTAGCCTCCAGTACAGCTTAAATGCAGCTCAATAGAAAATGATCAGGTTGAAGTAATTTCAAAAATTCTCGTCTGGGAGGACGTGCTTTTGTTTCAATGGATATGACTACAGCTATACATATTTCTATATATATATAAATGACAATGCTCAGGTATTAAACAATTTTCTAAATTCCTCACAGCGAAAATTGCAGGAAAAAAAACAGACTTGGCATTTTCTTTCCAATCAACAACATCCTAATCCTTGTGAACAGTCTGATTCAGTACAGGAGGGGGACTCGGATGACTTAATGACAATGTCATATACTGAGACAAGTCTCACCGAGATGTGGGAATGAGGGAGGGATGGTGGAGCCGGGGGAAGAGAGGAAGGCTAGATTTTAAGCCGCAAGAAATAAAAGAATACAACCTGAGCCTTAATATTTTAATTGTGGGGGGAAAAAAAAACCAAAACTTCTAAAATACAAACATTCTGGGTTTAGCTCCTGAATATTATTTGCAGTTGAAATAAACCTTATTGTTACTTGGGAAACTATTGACGTCAAACACTTATTTGTCTACAAATTCGCTACACTTTACAGTTTTTGAGACATTCTCATGACACAAAAGGTGCTATAACAAATTAAAATATTATTATTATGTAAGGGATGAGATAGGATGGGCCGAAGAGCCTTTTTCATCCAAACTGATCTTCTGACTTGTATATTTGGCTCTTTGTATTCACTTTTATAATTCCCCAGCAATTCTGTAAGATGTTTCCAAGCTTCAGAGAATTGTTCAGTTTGATGCAGGTGTGGAGAGGGATAATTGCTTCAATATTGCGATGTTCCAAATGTGTCAGTCTTGAAAGATTTGAACCAGAATGTGTTGTTTTGTACAATATTTTATAGCCTGCCGTCGATGGGTCTAAGAAATGACTTCCAGTTGAAATGTTTAACTCTTTTGATACATTTCTAGTGAGTCTTGTGCTCAATCTCGTAAGAGGCACGGTTCTCACAAACACCTGGAAGAATCAGTATATCTAAGTATATCTTATTCCTTGCCATACTAAATTTTGCCTCTTAAACTATAGTCGTTTTTTTCCAGTTATATTGCACAAGACACAAAATGTTGCACTTGCATATAGATCCATCTATCTATCTATATATATATATGTAGGTAGATAAATAAATGAACGTCCCTCCCTTTGTTGGAATTAGGGATGCAATCTAATATTGTTTAGTGTTACTTACTGGTTGGCTGATGCACTCAACTGCAAGGATTATTATTATTACATTGCTATTTCCCACTCTATCACATGCATGTACTTTAAATGCCACAGGATGGAAATTACAGAGCTTCGCGACAGATTTGAATCACCAAATGTACATGAAACATTGCCAATGTTTTCACCCTTACATTACTGTATGCTGGTATCTGATAGATCAACTATAATATTGTGCTCAGCGTAACAGTCATTCAGATGTCGTAACAGTAGACTGATTATGTGGTTACGTGTCACGTCATGCGAGACACAAGACACAACACAATTAGCTAAAAGAGATTTTATGAAGACTTCTCCAATGTAATTTGTACCATCAGCACCCACAGAGCAGCCTAATTGTTAACACTGATTGGTTGAATGCTACCACTAATGAAACACGAGGCTTTTTCCCATGGTGGAATTGTCTCTTCCAAAGACATTAGCTCTTCACGACCAGCACTTTGGTATATTCGATCTATTTGTGGCTGGATGAATTATACATTTTACGGACCTCCTCATTTTTCTTTGAAGGCATTTGTTTTGGCGCGGGTCCCTATACATGAATATTCCTTCTAAAATAAATTTAATATGTGTACCATCCAGGGAAGCTGGGCTAGCAGCAAATAAACTGACTGTAGATCTAACAAGATAGCATTGGAGCCAGTGTCGTTGTCAATTTAACCTCCGCAGCATTAGGCTTTGTATAAAAGCAGATTATAAACTTCCAATGCCATCAACAAATGATCTGCCAGCACAGCGATATGTCAACCGCTCTCTCCACTGTATAGAAAAGAAATGGTCTCACGTTAAATCAATTTGGATAATGCGTCGCTGTCACATGCAATAGCTGTGTAATACAATTTAAGCACTAAAATTATTTACCTTGAGCAAAGTAGGTCAGACTGGCTCAGTCAGTAGACTTGCTTCTGAGTCAGAAGGTTGTCGGTGCAAGTGCCACGTCAGGACTGTGAACTCATAGTCTAGGCTGACACTAGTCTGTGTGGTGCTGGAATTGTGCTGCATTGTTGGAGGTGAAAGGGACTATTTCAGTGACCAGTCATTGGGGACAAGGAATCATCCCATTCAGATCTTGTTAACCCTGCAAGCCAAAGCCCTAACAGGTAAGGTGGTCCTAGCTGGACAGGCAGCAGGAAAGCTTGCCAGACAGCGATATCGATGGCAACCTATGTAGTTTTCACTGGTTACACTCCAGCAGTACCCCATTTCACACTTTGGAGTCCCCAAGAATTGGCTACTGCCAACATGTGCCTAATACTTTCTGGAATTAGGTAAACAGGATATGTCCCTCCAGGAAGATAATGTCATTCCAACAATCTATCTCTTAAATTTCCATGTGTAGGTGGGTTACATGGAATTTGCAGTTTGGTTTGGATACTCTTAAGCAATGTGATGGGCTTCCACATGTGTCAGACACCCAGATGACCCTCAGAAAAGTTGTTGGGGAGATAAAAGTGGCCATACCAAACACAAGGCTTAATTTTATTGTACAGCGAGGATTAGCAAACCTTCACTACACCTTACCAAGTTAGCTGAGTTGAGTTGGGCATTGGAGTGACTTGAGAACTGGGATATTGCTGATTCTGAATTATAAATCCCATCAAGTAAATGACTGAAGCACCATTTTGCTGACGAGAGATATTAAACATTCAAATCAAGGAGTGGTCCCACAATTTACTATTCCTGTGGTATTAAAACTGTACTTTGCTGATCCATAAATTGCCACTTTGCAGAAAATCGAATTACAGGAACTTTAAGCTTATGTTATTGACCTGCAAAGCCTCCAAGTACCTTACTTCAATGCTGTTGGTTTTTATTTATTTTTTAAAAATACACCTCCTCCGTCCTTATTATTGATAAGGCAGTGAGATGGAAGATATTATTAACCGAGTCTCCAGCACTCTGAAAGAGCTATTTGGATAGGTCTCAACTGCATAGAACAATCTTCCTGCAACATTCATGGAAAAGCTTCCTAATAATCTTTAAATATTAATGAATAGAAGTCGCTAAACGGTTTTGATAGCAAAATACGCTGAAGGATAATTTTGTTTACAGCAACCGTGCAGTTTAATTATGCTCTCAGTCTGGCTTTTTCTTCTCCGATATCCTGTGATCTTAATGCGATTTGTTTAGTTTCCTTCTCAGTCTTTCTTTTAAATTCGGTGCAATGCTTAATGGCAGAGACCGGTTTATAAACATTTAATGCATCTCCATTTGCAAGGCAACAAGCAGCCCTGGTTCAATGCATAAAATATATTTAAATAAAACACCATCATGTTAACAAACTTTACAACATCCCCCCAAAATTCTGCAGTGTAATGTATCATTGAGCTCCGCATGAGATTGTAAGCAAAGTCTCTACCTGTGGCTCTGCTTTCACTTAGAAGTGCTTCACCTGCTGTGCTACACGGGGCAAATCTCATTTCAGACCTCCAATTGTGAGAGCTATGGAATAGATGCAATCTTTAGCATTTCAGAATAGAAAGGACAGTGTGAAAATAATTTTCAGATAGACTTTGGGTGAAATTCGCCTCACTCTATCATTCTACTGTCTATAAACAGCTTCTGAAATTGAACAGTTTGTGTGTTAAATTACATTTATATACAAATTTAATGATATTTTATTTTGTCCCTCCGCACCGTGTTGTTTTAAAGAGAGGGAGATTCACGATGGAATCCGAACAATATTAACATATTGTGTCCATTAATGTAATGTGATAAGACTGGTAATAAGTGTCAAGTTTAAGAATGGGGTCAAAAGTCCTAACTGACATGCGTGATCCAACGGTTCCTCCACTACACTGACTTTGAACATCTCATCCTTAGAATAAAACGACTCATAGTTGTCGAATGTGGCTTGAAACATTGGATAACCATCCTGGAATTTTACTCAATAATCTCTGGTGCTTCACAGAGCTTCTAGCTGTGGTCGGTCACCTCTTTGAGGAGACATCCTGGGTAGAATGGAGTTCTCTGACAAAGTAATATATACCTGATCTGTGGATCGGACTAAGCCAAATGGCCTTTCCATACTCATTCCACACTCACAAAGATGAAATGAATCAATGCATAAGAGAGCTTGGACAATTTAAATAATAAATAATAATCAAAGTAATAGGAACATGCAAATGATAATTTATATATACAATTACACGAATATGATTTCACAAGATCACAAGATTGGTTTGAATGAAGAAAGCCCTTCAGCCCATCTGATCTTATCTCTCCACAACACTCAACCAATGTCCTGGCCTCAACCACCATTCCTGGCAACTTGTTCCAGTTAATGATTATCCACTGAGTAAAGAAAAACTTGCTAATACCTGACTTCAAATTGCCCTTTAAGCTCTAAATCAATTTCCTCTTGTTCTACTGTTTTGATGCATCCTAAAGTATTTGAACAATTAAGAAATTGTCAAGTCGCAGTCTGTAATTCAATAACAGCAAGTCAACAAAGCAGAAGAAGACTTCAAATGCAACAAACTTCTTGACATTATGCATGTAGTTATACCAACCTTACTACAAACATTTCATCAGTAAACATGAAAAAAAAACAGCTCTGTCAGATTGATTAGCTTGGTGCAGAAACTCCAGTCCTGAAGCTACAAATTATCTTTCATTATGTAAAACAGCCAGGATTTATTTTAATAATTCATGTTTTCATGATTGGGCATTTTGACTTGAAAGATTTTACGACTGAAATGAAATGCAAAATTAAACCGCACTACAAATGAAAAAAAAGTGACAGCTTTCGAAAGTGTGGAAATGGAATGAGACTTGTAACGGACTAGCAGGAAGGAAGGAAGGATCTAGTGAGAAATATCACCCAAGATTTTAAAAGCTGTCAGATCAAATAATTGCAATTTTTTTTTGCAATTTTCTAACATTATTTTCATGGCTCGGAATTATTTCAGGCCTTCAAGATAATCCAGCTCCCACCACCGAGGAGGAAGCTTTGAAAACTGTTGCTTCTGTCAATTCGTGGCACTGCTTGCCTGCACTGCGCTGGTTGGGTTAGTGTTATCTGAACACACACTGCTTATTAGGTGGTTTCGGGCTCAGTTTCATGCTTATTCTTTCATTTTCGGTTTTATAGTTCTGTAAGCAATCTAACAATATTTATTCATCAGTATCCTCTGTTGTTTACTGAGTCAGCTGGTTGGGTATCACAGATGCTGCTTGGTTTGTTTATGTATGGTCAGCCAGGTGTCTGCACTTGAGGAAACCCATTGCCGTGCTCAAGGCTATCCAAAGCCGACAGAGTTCCATGCATACCACCTACACGTGGAAATTTCCCTCTGCGGGAGTTTAACCAGCTAAAGCCACTTGCATTTGTTATCGACACGTTTTTATTCGGGTGTGGGTGTGGGGAGGAGAGGATGGACAGAGATAAGAGACACCTTCCAATTGAAGGTGTGATTTCACATAAAGTACTTCGAGTCATGTTTGGCCTGAAACACAATGATTTTGAACAAAACTGCGATGTTTCGCAAACCACACCGATATTTGTGCGTTTCCTAGTTTTAAATCTTAAAGCATCTTAACATTTGATCAACATAATTGAGGATAAAGCTGCGGTAAGAATACTGATAAAAGCAGATAAAATCCCAACACCCCACCCCATTTTTAAAAAAAGATACAACAGGTGCTTTAGGATAGTATTCTGAAACTGTGTGGTGAAACGTGTGATAAATCATCACTGTACATATCACCTTTCTCACACTGGAGTGAATGGGACAGACTCACTGGGCTGGACGGGATAAGATGATTGGACAAGACAGAACTGAGCTTGCTGAGTTCGCAGTTGCAACAGCACAAACTGAAATTTACTTACACAATATATGTAATGTCTTGTTCTTTCACAGCACATTCTCTGCAAAGAGCATGCCCGGAACCAATCTAATGTGATATAATTTTACATCCTGACTAAATGCAATAAACCTTCAGTTCAGTCGAGTAGAGATGGTGCAAAGAAATTCTCATCGACCCGATGTGAATATGCTCTATTTACCAAATTTGATATTCGTTTATGTTCCCTGACCTCTTGTAAAGCACTTACCTCAAAGTAAGTACAAAATATCTAAGTGTATATTCAGTTTCATCACTGTGGAGACTTGTACCATGGTTTGGATAGTAGTACATTATGCAGTCTGGAAAGCATACATCATTGCCTAGCTGCACTCCAATATGACCCCAATATAAGACACCCCTCTATAAAATGGGTTTGATTATAAGTCGGGTGCCATGTGGACTCAGCAATGGTTTCATGGTACACAGGCCACCTTCCCATGCCCTAAAAATTGTCCGACTTCCAGATTGCCGTTAACATCACATTCTGCATTCGCAATTTGTTCTTGTAATATCACATTGAGCTAAAACCATATCATCAAAATAATAATAATTTGGTATGCAAATGCAAGAACTATTATTAAGTGGCTTTATTCGTTATTTTAATAATAATCCTTGCATTTTCTATACCATCTTTCGCGTTCAGAGGACATCTCAAAGTGCTTTATAGGATTTATTGTGAAGTGCAGTATCTGTGTACTTTGTAGGTGAATGCGGCAGCCAATATGCACACAGCAACGATTTACAATAGCAATTTAAGCAGTAATATGCCTATATATAGCTCTGTGTCTGAAATGTATATTAATGAAGTCTAAAAGAACACTATATCAGTGACTCTGCATGATCATTATTGTCGACTGGAAGTTACTCATCTGATGCTGATTATTTCCAGGAATATAGAGAAGGATTCCATTCAGCATCTGTGGAGTCAGCCCTCATTACCACAAACTACTGCAATGTCCCTCTTAACAGGGGTTCATCTTAATGAGGTGTCAGCTCTTCGATATTTCCAAATACCAACTTCAGTCAGAAACAAGGAAAAAGTTGGTTGTAAAGTCACATGCAAATGCAGTCCGTAACTGAAACACAAGACTCAATTAGTCATTTTTCGAATCTGGAATCTCTTAAAACCTACAGATAATTCCCCACAATATAAAGACACACCACAATACCCCAAGTCATAACCATGGTGATGCAAGCTAACCAAGACAAGACTTAGTATAAACAGAATTAGATCAAGGCTCTCCATTCCTTGTGTTTGTCTCACAAGTTCATCGCCGGATGCAATAATAGTTCGAGTCATTTTTTTCCCCAATAATTAGAAACTTTTTTTTTAACATACAGTATTTTTCCAACATATTGTGATAAACAAGAAACAGCGTTCTGTGTCTCACACCACTACCACCTTTGCTCCCCAAAACAGTCACTACACTTGACAATTATCTTGGTCATCCGGGTATCTGACACATGTGGAAACCCATCATCATGCTTAAGAGTATCCAAATGAAGAGATTTCCATGCATCCCACCTACAAATGGAAATCTCAGAGATTGTTGGAATGGAAATCTCGCAAACTCTCCCTGGAGGGGCACATCCTGCTTACCTAATTCCGGTGAATATCAATAAGTTACTTGACAATAATTATCGTAAAGAGCTTTGCCATACTTCAACATGATACGGCGTTTAAAAAAGATAAGTTTTTATATTTGACTCCAGCTGGTATGGTAATGGGAAGAAAAACATTAAAGATTCTCCAATATACTCTACCATAGAAATACCACATTCTAAAGATTGGTTGTTTGTGAGACATTGCTGTGTGCAAATTGGCTTCCGTGTTTGTCTACAAAATACAGTTACTGTACTTGACAGTAAATCCCGTGAAGCCTTTGAGGCATCCTCCTGACATGAAGGGCACTGTATTATTAGTAATTATTATTATACTGTAGTTGCATGAGGGGACAGGGACAGATCTATCTATATACAGTACCTGAAGAATTAAGAATTTTTAACTCAAATACATTCACAGTTCTGGTTTCGTACCAGATTCCCCAAGATGAACAAAATAAAATCAATAGGACATTTGTCAGCTTGGTTTGGATAAGCCTTTGATTTTTTTTATTATTAACTTCACAAAACATAGACATTTGACGTGCCTATGGCCTGGAAATGTCTGTTAAACACTTCTATGCTTAGAGAGGAATTGATTCTCCCAGCAACGTCAAGAGTCACAGATCTGAATGTGTAGTTACATCTCGGCTGCAATGATTGACCCAAAATATCTCAATTATACAGAGACCTGTCATCACAATTGCTAACAATCAGTTCTTCCATTTCCACGATACAATGAACCCATTTAATGTTCGTGCTTTGAAGAAATAATTAACAGGGAGTTTTCACAGGAGTTACATTAATTTATGCTTTGTTTTCAATCATCCAGTATGTTCAGGGATTTGTGTATTTGGAGCTAGTTCGATGACAGAAACCTGGAAAGGAAATGAGGGAGGAAAGCAGATTCAATTTGCCTTCTGTTCAAGTTCAGAATGGTTGATTATGAATCTAACAATAGAGGAATTTTGCCTACAAAACACACAGGCACTATACTTCACAGCAAATCCTTTGCAGCGCTGTGAGACATCCTTTTTCCTCCCACCCCCCACCCCGCCACCCATGTGAAAGGTATTACATCAAATGCAAGGAGCATAATTATTACTGAATTAAGAACTCTAGACAGGTTCAAGGACTGAATAGATATCTATCCCACCCACTCTTAGAACCTGCCCATAGACAGCGATGGAGGAGCCTAAACTCAGAATTAGCTGACTCAATGCACCTGCCAGTAATGTATCATGTGTTTTTAACAGTGTTGCTGACAGGGAAGATGAATGTAAAGACAGACATGCTTTCATGTTCTTTTTTCTGTTAGTGTGTCCATCAAACAGTTTCTCTTCTGTCAAACACAGCCTCAAATACTCTACCTTCACCTCCATTGTACAACCGTCCCACTTGTAGTTTATAGCAGAACATCAACTCAGCTTCCTAAACATGTACCTACCTCAGCCTCTCCTTGTACTAGGTCTGGTATTACTGCTGATACTTGTGTGCAGTAAATTGGCTTTTATTTTGGGGCACATGTCTGCAGCTGGAATAAAAATGATATGGAGACAGAGCAGTTTAAAATCAGAGAAAAGGCTGTCCCATATTACTCTAGCAGATTTTTGAACAACGACAACAACTTGCATTTGGCATCCCAAAACTTTTGAACATATATTATCCATGAATGGCACTCTTATCCTGAGCCAATTTTTTTTTTCGTGGGGAGGGGGCTGATAATGTAATGGACTTAAACATTATCCTTTGAACTGCTTTGAGACATGGCCTCAATCAAACTCGTTCTTCCTGACTGACTGACTGACTGACTGACTCCTAGTGTGGAGGCTACATTCCTAGTATAGCTGAGTGAGGTTCGGTCAGGTCATTGCAACTGAAGTGCAGTCAGTAGTCATCTTCCACTCTTTCTAGCTTCATATTTTTATTGTGATTTCATAATGTAGTTAATTTTTTTTTTAAACTACCATCAGAACGTACTGTCACCGAACTAAACCCTGCGTCCTCCCAATTTATTCCCAAATGACTGAAAGCCTCATTGTCCAAACCGAACCCTCTGTCCAATACCATCTGCTGTTTTGTTCTTCAATTTCTGCTCACCTTTCCACCTTATCTTATTGCAAGCTCCTATCCCTTCCTCCAATTTTTCCTTACTTCTATTTTATTTTGATCAGGCCAGGGGTCTGACACATGCGGAAACCCATCACCATGCTGAAGTGTAAACCAAATTAGACTTGAGACTTCCACATATGCACGCAGCCTAGACATGGAAATTTCCCTGTGCCTGGAACAGAGTGTGCACTCTCCCTCTGGAGGACCGCATCCTGCTTACCTGATTCCAGAGAACATTAAGAGCGGATTGGGTCTTTTCTCCAAATCCAAGTGACTGTCTGCCAGAATTAGCATGCCAGCGGAGCAAAAACATGCCAGAAATTAAACCAGAGGAACAGTTAGTAATTTCTGTGCGCACAACTGACCTGATTTGCTTTCCCGACGAGCATACAATAACCTCAACATGCCCATATAGACAAAGCTTCATACATAATGCAGACAACAACAAAAAATTCCAAGCAAGGCATTCAACCCACACAAAACATGCTAGAACTCCATTAGCACTCAAATCCAGACAGGCTGTATACTGATGGACAGGTTCCAAATCCCATGATTTGCAATGTGGTAGAAATGGCTTCAGCAAATGAAGAGACTAATTAGGTTTTTATAATCCCTTTCCTTATTGTATTTGCAAGATGAGCTACGGAAAATTATTCCGGCAAATAATTCCGTGACTGTCTTCATTCTGGGTTGTGGTCCTATAATTAGTTTAACTCACTGGCAACTGAATTCCTAATATCTTTCCCATTCACAGCATCTACAGAACATTATGTGAATGTCATTCTATAAAGGGGTGATGTAACTCATTTGAAAACAGCAGGCGGAGAATGTAACCTTTTGCTTCAAACACTTTGTCTCTCCCCACTACCCCTTCCTCATTTGAAGTGAATGAGATGGGAGCACAAGAGAACCAGAGTTAAACATTAGCCAAGGCTCTGTCTGTGCTGTCTCAGCATTAATAAGACAACATGAGGTAGTTCTCATGTGATGTTTTATTTTTGATGTTCTGCTGTTGATGTCCACTCAGAAGCTATACTATAAATAATAATAATAATACTTGCATTCGATCCAGCGCCTTATCATGTCGTCGAGATGTCTCAAAATGATTTACAGGAATTTCACTGTGAAGTGTAGTGTATGTATTTTGTAGGATAATATGGCAGCTAATTTGCACAAACAATGTCCCACAAACAGCCACAAAGTGAATGACCAATTTTATTCACTGATTTGTTGGCCAGGACACTGGGAGAATCTCACTTTTCTTTTCGAATAGTGCTGTGAGATGTTTAACATTCACCTGAACTTGGTCGACAACTTGATTTAATATCTCATTAGGACTATTTCAACCCCGCGAGTTCTTCACAACACAAAAACATCTAAGATTCAAAAGTTCTTCTTCACTCAGGCAGAACCACTATATGAATAGGAAATGCCATGAGGATCTATGTTCATGTACAAATTTGCCTACCACAAGTCACTACTGTTATTGGCAATAGTTATTGTCAAGCATTCTGCTGGGATAATGCGCAATGCAAATGCAAGCTTGCTCTTTGGTTCTGTTCAGACTGGATCAGTGCAGTCGTTCAAAAGGAAACTGGATGAGCACATGAGCACCAAAAGACATTCAGGAATGTTTAAGGAGAGAGATGGAAAGTGAGACTTGTATTTTAAAAAAAAGTGAGGTGGAAAACCAGCGAGCCGAGACACTGACACGATGGGCTGAGTCGCTTCCTTCTGTGATGATTTCTTTCACCCACTGTACTTTCTTCACTGTTTAGACAGATCATAAAACTGCGGATTGTTGGATTAGTTCAGTCATATTCACATCTTGCAGCCAGCAGAGGTTCGTGCCCTCTACAACTGTGTTCGGTTTGGCAAACCAAAATCCCTCAGCTCGGATGCCAAGCCAATTCCGTAAAGCACTTTGGCACGTTCTCTCAGTGTGAAAGGAGCTATATTAATGTAAACTTGTGTTGTATTGTAATGTTCCTGTCAATTCAGTGACTGCTCTTCTTCTGCTGAGTGTAGTTTTTGGCAGGACACAAATGGCTCTGCAATCCTCAGCCGCTCCCACTGTTACATTCTGATCCGCAGCAGTTTTCAACCCGACTTACTTGTGCTCCTTGTCTCTGTACATGTCATTTCTGCTTGCCCAGTGCCCTTCTTATATAACAAGAAAACCATGAAGAACATATATGCAAATATATTCTGCACATATCCAAGCACAGACTATCTCTCTCTCTCACACACATACACACGCATGTTCAGCAGTGATGTGATTATGGATTCAGATCCACCATGACATGTTTCCATCAATGGCCATTCGATCCCCTGTTGGCTGACTGCGTGAATCAAATTGGATGTAAACCCACGTTATGCTATTGGAAACAGACTCTTTCTCTCACAGTCCGTCACTCGCACCAGCTGACCAGCTGCAAAAAGCAACCTGGTACTGCTCTGTGTAACTCCATCAACTTGAATAAACCGCGTCACTGAGATAGTGATTTAACCGGGTCTTTGATTTTCCATTACAGATTTCTAGTGAATGCAATGGCTCACTAGTCAATTTAATGTTCGGAATGTAACTAACCAAGGAGACCCCAAAACCAAACAGATACCAATTAGAGCCATTTACTTTGGACCAACAGACAATATCTCTATGTGCCAGACATCACTCCTTGGGTGAGAGAGTGAGAACAAGTGACCCACTCCAAGATCTTAAGGCAGATCTAGGAATTATTTACTCTGGAAAATGTAATTATTTGACTCCCCATTCCTTTTAGCTCCCACTGTCAGCATGGACTGGGGCACTTTGAGATATCCTCCCGCCGTGATGTAAATTGCATTGTATCGGATCAGGGCACAATAAGACTTGGCTATATTGAGAAAAACAAATTGTAAGCACTCAAACCTTATAGGGCAGGTAAATAGGACTGAAGGAATTGCTTAAGGAAGTCAGTACAGACACAAATGTGCCAAATGGCTTTCTGTGTCATAGATTTGGATAGTTTTCTAATAGTCCTAATCCTTACATTTGAAATAGTGCCTTTGACGAAGGGAGAATGTTTCAAAGTGCTTCATGCTACATACTGTAAAGTAGAGCGGCTGCATTCTGTAATGAAGAATGGCCACTTAATAATAATAATAATCCTTACATTTGATATAGCGCTTTTCATGTCGGGAGGACGTCCCAAAGCGCTTCACAGAACACACTGTAAAGTGAATTGACTGTATGTTTGTGGGCGAACGCGGCAGCCAATTGCGCACAGCAATGTCCCACAAACAGTCGTAGATTGAAAATGACCAATTTATTATTGTTTTTTGTTTTGGAGGGATTATTATTAGGCTCTGTGTGGAGTAAGGAAACTTGCCCAAGGTTTCGCCCTCTGCCTGGAATTGAACTCAGGTCTCTCGCTTCACTTCACTGAGGACCTGAGGATGTCTAAAACCCGTTGAGCCACAACCTCAGCAAAATGAGCGGCAAGTACTTTAAGTCTTTAATAATGAATCTGCTCAAAGCAAATTCACACTTTATGAAGGACTAACTTAGTTCTCCACGTTATTCATGCCAAATAATTCCTTAACAATAATGAACTCGATTACAGAGACCGAGGATGGGTTGCTTGATTGAAAGAAAATCCGGCAGACTGAATCAATCAGTCAGGATCACCCTGAAAGAGGTTATTGGATTAGCCGATAGGATCAGCAAATCACATATATTTTAATGAAATAATAGGGCCAGATAGATTTCAGAATAGCACATCTATTGTAGTGTGATCACATACTAGACATTAATTGAAGATAAATCCTACAGGTTTAAAGTTTCCTACTTCAAGTCCCCTAACCTCTGAGACACCTTCCCTCTACACCTTCCCTTTATCAATCTTTAAATCCTGCCTGAAAACCTACCTCTTCGAAGAACCCCTTCTCCCTTGCTTGCAGCTGACCCTGTCATTGTGAAGTGCTCCGAGACATTATCCCGTGTGAAAGGCGCTCTATAAATGCAAGTTGTTGTTAAGTTTTGTCACACGAGTACTAGAGAGACTGATGCTGGTCGATGTGTAACCCAGTAGAAGAGTAAAAGAGGGAGTCAAAACATTGGAAATTAGGGAAAATAAGCAACACGCTCAGTACTAACTCAAGCTTACATTTACTGTAACATTCATTTTTCGGCATGTAGTTTCTTAACCTGAAAAGGGAGAACAATAAATTCAACCACCCTGAAAAAAATAAGTTCAATCAAGTCTTATTGGATTAGCGAGGCTTGAGTGATAAACCTACATTCCATTTTGGCAAGGGTTAATTCTTCAAATCAGTTCAATGCACACCATTGCAGCTATGTCCACAGAGCTAAGCAAACACCGATAAATACAAGCTCGCTACAGATATTGACATTTTTTCTATGTACCTCAGTGAGGTTTATTGGTAATGCGCCTTGCCTGTTTGCCTGGCTGTAGGCGCCTTGGAAAAATAAACATGATTACTGACAAAAACGCAGGAGACAAAATTTGAGGATATTTACACTTTAAGTAAAGCAAATTTGCCCGAATTTTATCAGCCGCATACCGCTAAATGAAAAGCAGTGCATACGGTCATTTGATTGAGAGTGGTTCACAAAATAAACTGCTGTAAGCAGGCAAATTCCTCCTTCTTTGGGATGTCCTCCCAATGTGAAAGTCGCCTTATAAATGTAATTTTGTTGTTGTTGCTTTGTCCCCAATGCTAATGTTTCTGGAATCACCCTTGATGCAAAACATTAAGACATCTACACAATAACAGTGAGACTAATGTCGCCTGAACAGGCTCTTAAGGTCGTCTGAGACGCAAGTTTATAAACACTATTTATACGGTTGCGCACCATTCAATCTATTACTTTGCCTCAGAGCATTATTTGGAAATGCTTTTACTTTGTTCCTTCGATCCACGTAAAGTTGCAATGTCAACTCACTGACCAGTTAAGAATGTGACTTCTGGAACATTGTGGCACCTTTTTCATCCACAAGATCGGTTTGGATAAAGGAGGACCTTCAGCCCATCTGATTCCATCCTACCAGAATTTCCACCCTACCATCCTCCCATCACAGCATCAAGCTTTTTTTTTAAATCAAGACCCAGTGTCCTGACTTCAATCACCCAACCTGGCAAATACTCAAACTTGTGTTCCGTTATGATCACCTTCATTGAAAGAAAAATATGCTGAATGCGGTTTATTGGGGAGAGTAAGATGTAGGGGTGGCAAGAGAGACGAAGCTGGTCCTAAAGTTTGGTAAATGTTATACAATCTTCCAGCTCTGTAGCATTGCCAGCATCATCCATTTGTTTTCTAACATTATTAAAGAGCCACTTGCATAAAAAGCCCTTCAGAAGGAAAGTACACCCTGTTTAATGTTCCCAAGGTTGTTCTTAAGATGAATTGCTGACAAAATGTGCTTTGTTGCCAAAAAGAAACAGTATAATCAGAGCATTATAGCCTTTCCAGCTGAATTGATGAACATCGCCGAACTCTACTGAGGTTTAAAAGTGAGGTAGAACTCACCAACATCCAATGCTGCACACTCACCACCTTGACCCAACCGTACTCTGCTCCAACACAATCTCATTCTGGACAGTGCAGTGTGTTTCATTCAATCATTCACTACCCTCTGTTTGAAGTAATTATGTCTAAATTATCTATTCATCTTCCCACTTCTTGACACAATGGCCCCTTGCTATACAGTTTGGGGCTTTTTCAGAAGATATTATTTGAGTTCAATTTATCTAGCCCCCTTAAAGTTTTTGGAGCCTCCAATAAGGCCAATTAACTAAAAAAAATGAAAATTACAGTTACATTGAGTGATGCAGTTCGGAAACAGGCCATTCAGCCCAACTGTTCCACGCCAATGTTTATACTCAACAGAAGCACCTATTCACTTCTTATTCCCATCGCATATATCCCCTCTATTCCCTTCGCCTGCATCAAATTTCTCCTTAAATAGTTTTTCTTAAATTTGTCACTGTAATATGATCTAACCAAATTCTTACAAAACACAAAATACTGCAGATGCTAGAAATCTGACGAAGGGTCGTGGACCCGAAACATTGACTCACTTTCCTTTCTCCATGGATGCTGCCTGACCTGCTGAGTTTTCCCAGCACTCTCTGTTAACCAAACACTTTGTTGGTCGAAAAAGTTTATTTCAAACTTTCCCACCCCAAGCGCAAATGAAATTGAGATACAGGCAGTCTCCCGAGCAAAATCTTTGGCTGAAACAAAGGTATAGCTGAAGACTAGGTGAGTACACAGACAGTAGGAAAAACGCCAGTGAGCGGGCTCAGTGGGAAAACAGTCTGAGAGCGGCACTCATGAGTAAACATTGCTTTTCACACACAGGGAACAACTCATTGGCAGGAAAATTGAGCCTAATTGTATTTTGTCTTGAATGAAATGCAACCCAGTAAGAAACTCACGTAACAAAGCTGAAATAATACAAACTTTATGCAGAGATTTTTTTTAATATTTATATATTTATTTTTTTAATATTTATATATTTATTAAATATATATATTTAGGATTGCCGTGATACCAATGGCACTACTCGAAAAGAACATTACAAAAGAAATCCTTGACGAAGAAAGACCAAGGTCCATCTAGTTCACCTTCCAGACAGTCGCATGCACACATGTCCCAAACTCTCTACCAATGTACTATATCCCATAATGTTATTTCCTAAAAGAAAACTATCTAATCTATGTTTGAAAGAATCAACACTTCCAGCTTCAACCGTCTCCCAAGGGAGACTGTTCCACTGGTTCACTACTCGCTAATTAAAATAGGGAAAAGGGAGTTCCTCCCAGTGTCCTGGGCAACTATCTCTCCCCCACACCCGAATAAAACTGTCACTCATTTTATAGCTATTTGTGGGATACTGCTGTTCGCAAATTGGATGCTGTGTTCACCTACAAATACAGTCACTTCTCAGTAAAATCCTGTGAAGCGCATTAATAATGTGATAAGCCACTATACCAAATGCAAGGATTATTTTATTTACTCATCCCCTCGTCTGTCCCTTCAACCTTCAACGCACGCAAGAATCCACCTACACAGATTGTTACCAAAGCTTTACTGATTGATAAATTGTCAACCAACAGATTATGTTGCCATCTTTTTAGTTTGTTTAGTGACCTGTATTAAAACATTGGATTCAAAGTGTCGATGGTTCAGCAATCATTGCAAGTGTGAATGCCCCATTTTCTCTATCCATTCACATCTCATTGTATGACAGAAGTATTCCATTAGTGGGTCATTAATTGATCATTAATGTCCCATTCATACATCATTACCACTCTGAGACTGCAGTAAGTCACATTATCAGCATTATTCAATAGCTTCAGCATTACAGGCCTAATAAATCTGCTCCTGCTAAAATGAATAACCTTTCTGCCATGAATTACAGTAATTTAACAGCAATATTCAATTAACTCGTATTACAAAACTGTGTCTCCTTCTGTACCACAAAACCTCAAAGTGTCTCAGCAAAAATTAGCTCATCTGTGTTCCTGGCTCCAGCGAGTGGGACTGTATGTATAATCCTGATGCCTGCCATAGAGATATAAAGAGACCATTCATCCCTTTGAACCTGTTCTGCCAGTTTACAAAATCGTGGTTGATCTTTAAATGCAATTTCCTCAACTTTTCTCCATACCATTTAATAATAATCTTCAACCTCATCACGTTGACAAAGGCATCTCAAAGCACCTCAGTAAACGATTTTGCTGCCGTTTTTATTTTGTCTTTTGATTTTACTGTGAGACTGTATTTTGAGGGCAAATGCGGCAGCCAATTTACAACACAATGTGCCACAAATAATTTGTAATTGAATAAGCAATTTTATTTGGTGGATTGTAGGACAGGATTGGGAGAAGCTCCCTTCACTTTTCTAATAGTTCCATGGAATCTTTCATGTCCACTTGGCCAGTGATTTGTGGTGTGTCGGGCTGGTATCCCATCACATTTTTCTGCTGATTAATAATAATAATAATAATGATTGGACTGGAATATACAGCCATCCTTATCAGACAGGTCACCATTGTTGAAATGACTGCATCAGTGTCAAAGTGATTCCTGCCTTGTTACTTGCAATTCCCAGTCACCGTCAACTGATGGTTTTGCCAAAGCAAACACTACCTGAGCAAACTAAATCTCGTCAGGAACAGAGGAATGGGAGTCTCCCAGTCACATCCCCATCCCCTCACTTTGTGATTGGGTTAATACCCAACAAGTTATTACAGCTCCAGGAAACAGTGGATTAATCTGCACCAGCTCATTTCATCCAAATCCAATGAATAGCCTCAAGTGAGTCAGTGCACATGCAACAAATGTTTGTTTTACTGTCTCATGAAACAATTACATTGGATAGAGCGCTCCTACACATAGTGAGGATGTCTCAAAGCACTTCACAGGAGTGGCTGTAAGGTGTAGAGACTGTGTATTTTGTAGGAGAAAGCGGCAGCCAATATTTGCAAAAAAGCATAAAATACAGAGAAACACTAAGGAGTTGCAATCTAATTAATATCCCTTCCAGTTTTATTTGTGTTTTGAGTAGTGAGGAACTGAAGTAAAATTTACTGCTTTCAACTGTCAGCACAAAGGTTAATGATAGTTCAGATAATGCATAACAATGAACTTTATGAAACTGAGTATTGTAACATAAAATACAGTAAATAAAGTGATAGGGGACTATTATGCTATCTCATTAAATGCTAAGCTTATAGTTAACAATATTATTTGAAACTTTTATTTTCCCCAAACGTTGCTCTATTTTATCATTGGAATCTTTCCTCTGAGCCAGTTATTACTGATTATTGACTGACCTTTTGCAGATTGCACGACAGAAGTCACTTTGGTGAAATATATCTAGTAGACGAACATCTCAGAACTGTCTTAAGATCTCGCACGAAAGCTAGGGGATTGCGGTGGAAAACGAGGTTTAATTTGCAATATTTCTTAGCGGAATTCTTTCTTAAGGAATCCGAGTCCCCCAAATGGAGATGCCATCTGGTAACTGCGAGTTCCCCATGACCACAGAAATTCTAATAAGATTCCTCATTAAGGAATACCGTTAAACAAAATAATGGCTATGGGGCAAGAGCGGGACTAGTTGGGTAGTTCTTTCAAAGATTGGCACAAAAAAAAAGATTTCAAAGATGGGCCGAATGGCTGTACTGTTAAGATTCTGTGCTGTAAGATTCTACGATTCTATAATTCTATAACTACTCTCTCTCTCTCTCTATCGTACCTTTCAATTTAATCCTCCACCAAAGAGCCAAATATCTCCCTCTTGAATTTGCTGACACAGATTGTCTCCTTGGGTGGAGATATCTAGGATGAAAGGAAGGTTTCTGTATAGACAGAAATGCCGTTCTTTGGATGAGACGTTAAAACGCAGCCCTGTCTGCCCATTCGGGTGGAAGTTAGAGATCTCAGCTCTTTACATATTCACTATTCTTTGTGTAAAGTAATTAAATGTGAACTGTCCAATCCTTATTCTGCGCGTGAGTCTGTGTCTGATTGTTGTAGAGTTTGTGACCGTGTTAAAACATATTATTTCTCGAGTTCAGTTTATCTGTACCCGTTTGGATTTTGAATATATCTAAATAAAATCTCCCCTGAGCTTGTTCTTCTCCAGTGTGCACATTCCCAGCTTCTATAACACTCCTCATAATTCAGATGCCTAATTCCAGCTATCAATCTAGTTACCCTTCGCTGTAACCTGCCCAATGACGAGATGTCCTCATTGTATTATGGACTTAGAACTTAACGCAAATGCTAACCCAGAACTTTACTCAGCTCGGCTCAGGTTGTAGCACCATCATATCTTATGCAGAAGGGTGTGGATTCAAACCGCACTTCAGGACTTTGAGCTCATAATCTACACTGACAGTCTGGTTGCTGGGAGAGTGCTGCATTGACAGAAGTGCCATCCTTCGGATGAGATGTTTAAACCAAGGCACCATCTCCCCGTTCAGGCAGGCAAAGATCTCACGGCACCATTCGAAAGGGGAAGGTAGTTTCTACCGGTTTCCTGGTCAACACTCAGACAATAAAGTCTGATGAATAAAAGTGGTCATTCATCTCATGGCAATTTTCAATGTTTGTGGGACAACACTTTGCGCAAGTTGACTGCGTAAGTGAGCCAGAGCTAAGGTTATGAGAAGATTGTTGGTTCAAGCACCATGTTGGTACTTGAGCTCATTGTCCAGGATGAATGATACTTTGAGTGGTGTTCTGGATTGTCGGAGGTGACCTCTTCTGCATAAGACTTAAACTGAGAATCCACCTGCCTGTGGTTAGTAAAGGTTCAACGGTTGCTGGCCAACAATCAATAAAACGAATAACATCAGTCATTCACTTCACGGCTATTTGTGAAAATTGGCTGCCATTCAGTTACAAAATACAATGACATACTGTACTTTACAGTGTATCCTGGAAAGGATACGCTTTGAGACGTCCTCCTGACATGAAAAGCACTTTATGAAATGTGATGATAATTATTACTGTTTAGTAATAATTGAATTAGAAAAGTCTAGTTTTCCAGTACGGGGTGGCATATAAAATGGCTCTATTTTGGGATTGCCTTAAAACAACTACGGCTTATTGGGTAAAGCATATCAGAGTTGCACAGAAAAGGCATTGGTCCAGATTTACAGACGTTCCATTAGTTTTATTGATTTGTCAGTCGCCCACTGCTTTCTGGGATCTAGATTTAATAAGCAGATGCAATATGACCTGTGTGATGAGTTAAAAATGGATTACAACACCAGCTATGTCCTGGCAACATTGCTGAAGGTGACTGCTGTTCTCACCTTCTACACGACAGAGGAGCAGTCAGCAATGACCAAAGTCACTGCTGAAGTCAGTGCTGTTTAGTTAAGGAAGATATCTTAGCTACCCACCATTCGATGCAGCCACTTTTGCGTTAAGGAAGCATTTTCTGACTTGCTCTCACTGTCCTATTGTCTTTAGTGCTATCGATTGTGCCCATGCATCCCTCTCAGCACCTGCCAAGAATGAACACATTCCCTATAATGACAAAGGCTTCCCTTCCATTAATGTAAAATCACAGACATTTGCAACAATAATGCGGGTATCTCCCGTGACCTTTAAATCCTTGTTAATTCTGGCCTCGGCACTAGGATTTTGGAGGTAGAATTGACTGCTGAACATTGAGCTATAGATCTCTGTAGAGCTGTTCTGTGCCAGTCTAATATATTATGCATACTTGCATTTGATATGGGATTTTATTTGTACAATGGCTATGTATTTTGTAGGTGAACATGGCAGCCAATTTGCACGCAGCAATGTCCCACAAACAGCCATGAAGTGAATGACCAACCTTATTGTGGGGAGAAGGGGAAGACTGTTGGCCAGGATGCTGGGGGAAACTCGCTTCACTTTTCAAATAGTGTCATGCCCACTTCAACAAGCAGATAAGACCTGTGTTTAATGCTTTATCCTGTATTGAAGTATTGGCCTAGACTGTGAGTTTAACGTTCCAATATTGGGCTTGAATACACATCCATGATTCACGGATGAGAGCACTACCAATTAGCACCTTATTTAATTTCAGTTGAAATATTTATAAATGAATGTTTTCTTCATTCATATATTCAGTCTATATTTGCTGGACACCGAACCAAAACAGTCTGTATTCCTGGTCCAAACACACTTTTTAAAAAAAAATGATCTCTTTGCACTTGTCACGATTAAGCGGTATTTATTAAAGAGCTGCAATGCCATAGTTAAAGTGATTAATTTCTTATGAGAAAAAAGATAACTATTTCATGTATGAAATAATGAGTACTTAGGCGTTGATTACAAAGTTCTAATCGAATTAAAGGTTTCAAATGGTATCTGAAGAAATGAGAGCAAAGTTCAAGCAGTTTATAAACATTCCTTTGAATTTCACATCCACGTTTTGGCTTTGGATTCACACTGCATTGTTTATCTTTATTAATTGCTTATTGTATCATTCCATATTTTGCAGCTATAAAAGTAAAGTAATTCTGGTTTGTATTGTTTTACGGAGGGTTGCATCATGCAGTGCTGTGACGTTCCCAAGCGACTGTTAAAGCTGCAGTGAAAATGCTGTGCAACACCAATGATGGGTAAAAGCACCATCTGACTCAGTCGTTCAGATACAGCAGAAGATCACATGTTTCACTTCTGGTCATTGCGGAGTTAGCTGATCGCAGCTGGTCCCCGTGCCCCTGGGACGGAGAGGGAAAAGTTCTGCTTTGGTTCCTGCTCCCAGTCATTTATCCAGTGATCCCTCCTGGAAAGAAGCCAGGTATGGGTGTCGGATAAGCAAAGGCTCAGGTTTCATTTCAATGCCCTCCACTGTCACTTGGGCTAACCACTGGAGGGTTGACAGCACCTACCATGTCCATCACAGCGAGAAATCAGTGGCTTCGGGAGACGCACAAAATACACAGACTGTATATTTCACCCATAAAATGTAGTCAATTCACTTTACAGTATATTCTGTGAGGCGCTTTGAGACGTCTCGAAGACGTGATAAGGCGCTATATCAAATGCAAGGATTATTTTTATTAAGAGCAATTTAGCAAGAGAGATCGCATGGGGAATTCTAGGTACAATATTTATACCACAATATTGATGTGCTAAACTTTTGTTTTCCACAATGTGTGATAACAAATTGTCGAACATTCCATCTGTGTTATGCTTAATCGCATAACAACATGTATTAGCATAACTAGGAACTGTCCTTTTAATGAGGAAAGTCTTGGCAGCATAATCCTCAGCTTCATCATGAGGATGAAGAACACCCATCAGCCTATTTTATCTCATACTTTCTTGTGACGTTTAAGACCTTCTGTAAAAGCGTGCGTGTTGGAAGCTTTCATAGATCTACATTGCCTTGTACACTTTGACCGGTTGAGGAGCTGACACATTGCTTCTATGCTAAGGGCTCTCTCTTTCTCTCTCTCTCTCTCACTCTCAGGTGAAGGAAAAGCTAGGGCCATCCCTCTAAGATCTGAGATGCACTAATATGTACTGCCTGCCTGACAAACATTCAGAGTAAAACCTGACAAGTTTCACAGTGAAAATCCTGCTCCAATTTCAGTCCACCACGGAAATAAAATACCAGTGGAGTGTAAGCCGTCTCACTGCCGGATAATTGGAAATGCTGGTAGTGTTATTCTTCTTACAGCAGGTTAAAGGGAGCAAAAATGACCCCCCACCAACAAACTAAGGTCAAACTAAATACCATGACTGCCCACAGCCACTCCGCTCTAATGGGGAGTCTAAGGTTCAGCAAAAACCTCTGGGGGAAAAGAAAACTCACAATTAAACCTTTTACAGAGATTCATATTGAGAGTGCCTGGCAGGGCATATTATTGCAAATCCTGAATGATGGCAATAAATAGGAATCATACATTTTCATCCAATTTATCTAAAGGGTCCCCTAAGTTTCAGTTCATTAAAATGGTTGCAACAGACCTCGTCTATTCTCCCTTCCCGCCCCCCCACACACACACACACACACATACAGTGAATCTGTATTTTCTTGTTGGAGCTCAGTGGGTTTTATGAATCGTGATGCCAGTTGTAGCGACCCATGAGTAATGGTTTACCTCACGTGGTAAGATGTTGTATGTCATTCATTAGGTCTCACAATTCCATTGCCAGATTCACTATGATTAGAGCCATCGCTGTTTACATTATAATTTCATCTGGCCACTTTTTCTTTATTAATATTTGAGGTGTAACTATACAGCAAAAATCATGTTTTCTGGCCGTTTTCCTACTATCGATCTGAACTGCTTCCCTACTTAATATTCCCAGAGTTTTGTCTTAATATATCACCAGAGATCATAGGATTTTTACAAACAGTCTAACTATGTATCAAGCACAAACTCCACTGAATTCTAATGGTTTTCTGGCAAAACATGGTGGGGATTAGGCTTATTTTTGTACTTCACATGTTACGTTAAAATAATACGGTAACCAAATCCATGACTGTTTGTGGGACACTTTTCTGTGTAATTGGTTGCCGCGTTTCACCCACAAATTACACAGTTAATTCACTCTACAGTATAGCGTGTGAAGCACTTTAAGACGTCTCAAAGATGTGATAAGGCACTATATCAAATGCAAGGATTAATATTATTATTATGTCCCAACCTGTTTTCAGCTAAGGATTATTATCATCAAATAATAGAAGTGCCAACACTGAAAGTGTGACCGAGCGATACAAAGAGGCAAAGAATGTCACATTAGCAGGACCATTCCTCATACATTTGTGCACAGGAAAATGCTAGGAAGAAAGTTATAGATTATCCAACAACCCAGAGGCATTAGTGCATTAGTGCCTTTCATTTGCAAAGGACTGTAAAAAGCGGAGAGCGCATTAATACCAATTTCGTGGCACAATCTGAAGAGAAAATGTTGTGAGGGTCAAACACAGTGCAAAAACAAATAACCTTGGAGATAGTTTCAAAAGCAGTGTTGTGTTTTGCGCTTCACTCAAAATAACTTCCACTAAAATCCAGATGGTTTGAAATTTACTCCCTCTGATATATCAACAGGCCAGCTGTGCACAGTGGGGTAACCTCCACAGATCATTAAGGAAGTTGAATCGTTTCTTGCTGGAGTCACAGGAAAGTGAGTGCTCCTAAAATATGTCAATCATCTGTCCTTCCAGCTTAACCCTTTCAAAACAGAGGGGCAATCTAGAGCAGGTGATGTTGTAATGCACTGGGACACACTACACCAGCCTGCACGCACGCCCTAGAGGGAGCATGGTAGTGAGAGGTTCAATGGAAGGAGTGCATATGTCAAGCAAGATTTGGGAAAATACATTTAATTATAGGCCAGAATGAAGCCATCAGTAAAATAATTCAGAACAAAGAGTGACCCTTAATTCCAGTGAGCTATTCCACATCATAGCCCACAACTATAATACAATAATGGTGGCTTTAATCTCCTACTGCAGTTAATCTTGCAAACGGGTAGGATAATCCTAACTGGACAAGCAGCGGGACGCTTAACAGACAATGCTTTCAATGGAAACTTCAGCAGTTACCCCCCAATGCACACTCTGAGTCCTAAAGCCGTGGCTCTCGTTCATCAACTTGCACTTAATATTCCTAGGGATTAGGTAAGGTAAGGGTGCGTCCCTATGGGGTGTGCATTCTGCTCCAGTCACGGGGAAGTTTTTGCGTGTAGGTAGCATATATTTGTGGAATTCTCTGATTGGGTTTGGAAACTCTTAAGATGGGTTTGTGTAAAAAAAATGCCTCCTATTGCACAAGGTGGTCAGATGCAGCACATATTTGCTATATATACTAAGGATATATCATGCATAGTAAGACCAGTCATTCTATCTGCACCCGGATGTAGCAGTCTCTGCCCTTATCCGACGGAAAGATTACTGGCTTATCGCTAATTAGCAGAGATAACTTTGTTAGGGCCTCGCAAGATTACAACAGTCTTTTCCCTGAAAGAAGGAGACGCCATTGCCTTATTTAGTATTCATCTGGTTATTAACAAAAAAAAGGTTAGGTCTCAATTAGAAACTTCGCAGACGGGCAGAGAGAAAGAACACTGGGACAACAATTTGAAATGACACGCTATTTATCTTCATTGACCTGATAATGGTTTAAAAGCCCAGTAGGAGCAGGGATTTTTATTGCAAACCGGCATCAGGTCTGACCTCGGGAAGTAGGAAAAAAAGACATGAATGTCAGCAGCATCATTCAGGCTCATTTTCTATTCTGCGCTATGCCTGGAGCTAAGCCACAGGTCTGCCCGGGAACTCTCCATTGGGGCTGTAAGTGTAAAATTAGATTCCAAAGCAAACAGCCCATCTTAGTGGGTTTTTTTAGTGCACAAATCGCTTTAATTTTGAACAGCTTTGGCAGGGGTGTGCTTCCGTGAAACCCACTTTTTCTGCTGGGAAGCAAAACACATTTTCCAATCACGTTTTACCAAGTAAGGGGCATCTGTTCAACAGTCGATACATTTTAAAGTCGTAAAAACACAATGAGGGGGCAGGCAATAATTCCTCCTATGATAAATTTATTGAAAAATAAACACTGCACGTGTATAAAAATATGAACTGAGTCAAAGGCTTGATCATTGACTAGATTAATTTCCCTGGATTTATAGAAGTATGATCAGTGATATCAGTCTCCATGGGTTGAATGGACCCGGTCGTAAGTCTGAGGATTTGTAGATGCTACTCAGCAGTGCTCCCTAGACAATAGTAAACAGACTGATGGCTTTTGTATAAAAACGCTATGGGTGGAATATATAACGTTGCTTTTTCTGAAGCAAAAGGTGAAAACAAGCAAACAAAAGTTCTGCAATGGGGCAGTATCGATGGTGTCGTGGGTGAAGCTGCAGCTTACAGCGCTCTGGGACACTAGCCTGCATGAGGGGCTCTATATAAACACAAGTTGTTGTTGCAGACCAAGAACTCACTGGTTCGAATCCCAGGCTCTGCTGAGTTTGCTGGTCTCTCTCAAGATGATAAAGGTCCTTGGACCCATTTCACCTCCAATCCGTTTTATCATCTTCCCATCACAGCATCAAGAAGAATCCAGGATCCTTCCTATACTCCAACCTTCCTGACAGCCTGTTCCAGTCATTACATTAATTATCCGCTGGGTAATTAGATATTTCCTGACATCTGTCCTGAATTTGCCCTGAACAGCTCTATAATAATAATAATCCTTGCAATTGATATAGCGCTTTTCACGTCGGGAGGACGTCCCAAAGCGCTTCACAGAACACACTGTAAAGTGAATTGACTGTATATTTGTGGGCGAACGCGGCAGCCAATTGCGCACAGCAATGTCCCACAAACAGTTGTAGATTGAAAATGACCAATTTATTATTGTTTTTGTTTTGGAGGGATTATTATTAGGCTCTGTGTGGAGTAAGGAAACTTGCCCAAGGTTTCGCCCTCTGCCTGGAATTGAACTCAGGTCTCTCGCTTGCAAAGCGAGTGCTCTAACCACTGAGCACAGGACTCCACAAGCTCTAAATCTGTATCCTCTTCTTTAACTATCTTGATGCACTCGAAAGGTATCGTCTTTGGTTTACTCTTTCAAACCCATTTAAAAGGTTCACATTTCTATAAGGACCCGTCTGAGACAGTCTGTTTCCAAGCCTAAGAGTCTCAGATTGTCTAATCTTTCACATATAAATGATAAAGGGAGAATCTTGCAAGGTGAAGCTGGCAGGTTGTATAACAACAGTGGTGTTTGTTACACTACAGCTCCAATACGTGAGGCAGAGATGGGAATGGACATTCTGCTCAGATGGAGTTAGTGTCAGGATTATCATTTCAAACTTATTTGGGGCCTCTTGTGGTGCGAACACACCAAGCTCATTTCACGGCAGCAGAAGGTCATTTGAATAAGATCTTAACTGATGGAAGAAAACACTGGATTTGTAGGTCAATGAAACAGGATTAAGAGAGAAAACTGGGAGAATTATTTTTTTCCCCAAAAAAATCAGTTTTATAATGCTTTGTGATGTCCAAAAGAAGCGGATAGATTTTGACATTTGTCATAAATTCAGATGCATTCTGATCTATTGCATTTGTGTGTGTATGTGTATGAGAGAGAGAGAGAAAGGTGACTGAAGACATCAATAAATAGGAGAGCAGTGGGCTTTTGGAAAGAGATAGTGATTGACTACAGGAGACCTTGAGGTAGTTGCCTCAAGAAATCCCATTTTTATTTATTCGGCCGCCAATGCCACACAACCAGCCATCACAATGCCAGTCACTATTATCATTGTTGAATCGGCCAGACAGTATAATCGGGGTAATAATTTTCACCTCACACTGTGCCGTATTCCACTCTTTTCTGTTTCCTAACTATTCCTACCCATCCTCAGCCAATTCCCTGAACAATAAGCTCTTCAGCACCAAGACACAGGCTAATTGCTAGATTCAATGTTCAATTTAAACTCCAATTACATCAGTTTGTGGTAAGAGAGTGGATTGGCACGCAGAAAAAAATGATTAACTTCACGTTTGAACTCCTTACGCCGTTTTATTTCCCTTTGGTCAGCCGGGTGTCTGTTACGTGCGGAAACCAATCACCATCCACACCAGACAGAGCTCCACATATGCATGTCACTTGCACGTGGAAATTCCTTAGTCGTCGTCTGGAATAAAATGCACATCATCTCACTGGAGGAATTCAAACTCCTTAACTGAACCCAGAAAGTACAAGGTATAATTTAGGGGTGAGGCAAGGCTTGGGGACCAGAGAGTGTGAGTTGAGGCACTCCTGGAGTTTAAACACTAAAACCACATAAGTTGTCGAGAGCACTGTCTGGCAAGTTCCCCACTGCTTGTCAAGCTAGGCCATCCTACCGGTTGGGCTTTGGCTTGCAGGATCAACAGGAGCCCAGGGGCTCCCTGTCCCCAGTGCACTGTTTGCCCCTCCGAGTGGCTGGTCTCATCAGCAGCGGAGAACATGGATCTGCCTGGCTCAGAAATCAGACTCCCCTAAACCGCCACAGAGACTGACTCGATTCCAACATCCGGTTGTCAGCTCATCAAGTCCCAAGGAAACCCCATTTACCTCCCCCTAAGAAGAATAGTCACGGGTTGCTCATTTGACATCCAAGACTTTTAAAGAAAGAGCCAATAGGGTATCAATTGCTAACTTTAACTGTAGTTTTGTTACTTTCCTTTAGTTTTGTAAGAGATATCAACGGATTGAATAGCTTGCAAGACGCATTTGAAATGGCGACAGGCTATCAGTGCGCTACTGAAAGGGCAATGGTACTTAATTTGCATCTGATCTGTGTTTATTAGGTGCTAATGTTTCATATGTTCCACAAACGCTTTGACTTGCAGATTCGGCTCTGCAAACTGCAACAGTCGAGTTTTGCGAGAGGCGCTACAGTGTGAAATTACATGGAGAAACTGAGCAAATTGAAAAAATGTTAACCTAGTCGTGCTCAGTGTTGCAGTACAGCGAGATAAATGCAGATTGTGTAGCTTTGTACCTGGCAGCGGGTTTTAAGAATTTATTTACAAGCCACTGGCTAGAAAGCACAGAGGGTATCAACTGCCTATGGAGCCCGAGTGAGATAGAGTAACAATTCATACTGCAACCAGGATCATTTAAAACAATCCAGCTGTGGATTTTAGAACCTGGATCACTTAAAGCGGCTTAGCTTATGAACTTTATTGATTACATGTTACTGATTAATTTTGAACAAATTTGGGTGCAAATTACTGCTTCCGATGACAATTACCTTTATTTTTTATATGACCCTGAAAGAAGTGAACTGGTTGGGATGTGATTGTTCTGCTTTGTCAAGGAGAGACCACCAAATTTAACAAAGGAACCAGGTATTCAAACCCACTCGTTAACAGTTTCTAAAAGATCCTCTCCGATCTCCCCACACTGCCATTCCATCTTATATTCTTTTCCGTCAGGTAAATTTGGTCCCACACTTCATGGCTTTTTGTGGGACATCACTGCGCGCAAACTGACTGCCTCGGTCAACTACAAAATAGTCACTGGACTTAACAATAAACCCTATGAAGTGCTTTGAGACATCTCAATGTGATATTAAATGCATGCATCATCGATAATATTAATAATAATACTTACATTAGATATAATGCCTTATAATATCATCGAGACATCTCCAAATGCTTCACAGGATATACTGTAAAGATTGACTATATGTTGTGGGCAAAACATGGCAGCCAATGTTACTAAAGAAGGAAGGGTTTGCCAATGATAATGATGCTATGTCTGAAGAAGAAGCCACCGTCACATCATGTGTCTAAGAATCAACCTTACAAATGCAAGGTTTGACATAGTGTTTCACTGTGGTGGACAGGCTCTTTGATGAACAGCAAACAGCGAGAGCCTTTACGTTTAATCTGGGCCAAACTGCTAAAATTTATATTGCTTCTCTTTAAGACAGTTTAGTGAACACTTGGCTGGGCTCCACATTTCCATTTAGCTGTGGGAGGGAAAGAAAGAGACAAATGAAAGCTGGAACGAAGCTATGTTTTGGCTTGTTTTTTGTCGAATGCCTACAATACCCCAGGATCAATCAGAGCTTTTTGTTTTGATGACACACTGAAAAAATGTAGTGAGAGCTTTCATGTCTTTATATCCAGGGCACTTAGCTTCCCATAAAGAATCAAAGCATTTTATGAAAATATCACATTCCCCAGCTAGACACTGAGCTAATAGCCGTATTAATAATGATAGTCCTTGCATTTGATTTAGCTCCTTATGATATAGCATCGATGAGATGTCTCAAAGCACTTTACTATAAAGCGTAGTGATTGCGAACAGCAATGTCCCAAAAACAGCCACGGAGCAAGGGATCAATTTCACTTGGAGAATTGTTGGCCAGGACACCAGGAGAAAAATTCTTTGTCTTTTCAGGTAGTGCTACGGCATCTTTAATGTCCATCTCGACATGTAGACGTGACCTTGGTTCAAAGTCTCATCCAAGGGACCACATCTGACACCAAGGCATTAAGCGGCCTTGCAGCTGATCGATAGGTTCAACAAGGGCCGAGGTTGTCTTTGTTGTAGCTGTTTAATTTCCTAACGTCCTGGAAAATTGGTGCTTATAAACTACAATCCAATAAACAAAATCAAAGCTTCTATCAAGATTATTCAAGGTCAGGCAACTTTCTCTCCGAAGCAACGAGAAGCAACAGCAATATCAAGTCTACTGACTAAAGAATCACAAATGGACTTTCCATAAGGTTTAAGATAGTTAGATTGTCATCTCTATACAGCATAGCCTGTGGTAATAAAACAAATCTCTTTTTTTCTTGCTTCTTCCCTGCTTCCCTTCCACCCCACCCACACACACACACCAATTTGCTCGCTTTATAACCACTACAATACTTACACAGATGTACTCAGCTCGCTTTTCAATTAAAATACAACAAATGAATTTTTGTTATCAAAAATCAGACAAAAATTGCTCGTCTCCCTGAAGTGCTACTTGTGTTATGTCATTAACTCAAGGTTGCTCGTTCAGTGAGTTTTCAGATGTGCTAACAACAATTCCCCAATGGCTGGGATTTATCTTCAGTAAGTTAGCATTACGTGGCCATTCCCCACTGAGTTGTGTCTTAGACTTTAAGCAACAAGTGTATCGCAGTTACATATTATTTTACTGGCACCTGTAATAAATATATTATTTCACTTTGCGAGTCAAGGTTCAATTCTATGCGTGCGCTCTGTGTATGTATATGCTGTGTATACGCCTGACATTGTGGTGCAGCGTGTGCGCAGGCCTTACATCTGAGGCAATTTAAAAGTGAGTGGGATTGTGATATCCTCATCCAATAACATGGCTGTTCGCGGGACTCCACCCCCAATATACACAGTCACTACATTTTGCAGTATAAATCCTTCGGACGTGAAAGGCGCTACATCAAAAGCAAGCAAGTCCTAATTATCAATATTACTAATAAGCAAAAGGAGGAGAACCATTTAAGAGTTACTCCAGAAACTTTCAAGCTACGCATCATAAAATCTGGCGCATTCGTCAAACCAAAGGGAAGATCATAGCGTGACTTTTATTGCAGAAGATCACTTGCATTAGTGTAGGAGTAACACCTCCAGCTAAGACCTGCATGAGGCTGTGGGTGAGACATTGGATTTCACACTAACTGGCACTATTTATCAAATTAAAATCTTGTAGCATGTCATGCTGGGGGAGTCAGCATGGCTTGGCTGAACATCTTGCCAGTATGTGGGTGAGGTTGGAGATCCAGCTGGTAAGCACTTTGAGTTACCAAGCTTTGCTACACTGCTGGATTTCTGGCTGAGCACAGGAATGCCTGCACTTAGTGACATGCTGAAGTAATGCGACATGCCCAGCACTCAGCCTTCGCAAAAAAAAATAATCACAGCTCCGAGCTATAATTCTGAAGCTTCTAGTTCTTTCCAGGGACCTCACGTGGCTTAGGGAACCCGCTATTTCCTACAAGTACACAGTCGCTTCATTTCACAGTAAATCTTGTGAAGGGCTTTGAAACGTCCTTCCGATGTGATACCAAATGCAAGGAATATTATTACAGGCACAAAATTGCTTGTAATGTTGAGATGGACGTTAAGATCCTGTGGCACTATTTGAAACCAGAGGGAGTTTCTCTTGGCTACCAATCCCAAAAATAACAGTCGTCATTCACTTCATGGTTGTTTGTTGGACATTATTGTGCGTGAAATTGGCTGTCGCGTTTGCTTATAAAATACAGCATACGCACAGTCGTTACACAGTGTATTCTGTGAAGTGTTTTGAAACACCTTCTTGATGTGAAAGGCGTTATATCAAATGTAAGGATTATTGTTAAAATCTTGGCATGGTACATTCCAGTACCATAGGTAGACAAAATTTAATGAATGAATAATATTCAGATAAATGTTTTAACAATGTGCCAGGGTTCAACTTCCTCATTTAAAACTTGCAACCGAGTACTTTTAGAATATTCCAAAAGCCTTGTATCGACTTATGACAACCAAAGTGTTAAATTCCCCAGGGAGGAGGGGAAAAAAATGATTGATTGGCCTGTAATTCCCTGCTAAGAATAATTGATGAAAGAAGTCCACTGGTTACTTTAGAGATTTCCTAAAGTCCCTTTCAGAGAGGCTGAAAGGCACTGAAAGGCAAGCCGATAGGTCAACAGAAAAGTGCGGAAATATTTACTTGGTTCTATTGCAATAGTTGATTGGTGCTATTGAGGTACATTTTATTGCCAACCTACATCTTTTCCTTTCATTGATAAAACTAAACAGGAGCAAATAATACATGTTAGATTGTTGCAAAACATTTTTATGAATTTCTTCTTCAACAAAAACTGGGAGAAATTTCAGAGACAGACTGTTGGCATGAAATGCGCATTCTCTCCCTGGAGGGATGCTTACCTAATTCCGGAAAGTATTCAGCCGAAGTTGGCAAGAGCCAAGGCTTGGGGACCCCAGAGTGTGCATTGGGGTAACTGCTAGAGTCTAACCAGCTTTCCCGCTGCTTGTCCAGCTACGACCACCATACCGTTAGGGCAAACATGGGTATCCAGGCTCTTTGAGTGTTTGGAAACTGCAATAATAATCCTTGCAAGTTTTTCACAGGACTTTACATTGCAGTCACTGTATTTGGAAGCAAATGCGGAAGCCATTTTGCACAACAGCAGCCCCTGAAGTTGAATGAGCAATTTTATATACGTGGCAAACTAATTAAAGCAACCCACATTACAGACTTGGTCGACGTTTAGTTTATGTTGCTGGTTCCATTCCCTGGATTGGGGACGCGAAAGGCGCTGTGTAAAATGTAATTTTGTTGTTGTTGCTGTTGCTGATTGCAAAGAAACACGACTTGGGGGTGTGGCAAATCCAGCCACCAGGAGCAACTTACAGTCCATGCACAACACTGGTGTCTGCAGTTTACAGACAGTCGGAAACGTTACCTGCACCCCGAAAATAACCTCTCGCAGGAGTTACATCAACAGTGTATCATAACGCATTCCTTGTGCTAATTACCAGTTATAAATCCCTTGAAATTTCACTCCTTCTAATACGTCACGTCCTGGATTATTGGCAGATTCCTCCACTGTTAAAGGCACATCATTACAAGATTCCAAACATCTGCTTTAGGTGGGGAAGGCCTGGCTGTCAGATATAGACAATAGCTGTTATCTTTCATAGGCTTTAAAATGAGCAATAACAGCAGATATTTATAACCCTATTTTGGGGGAGGAGGGGGAGGGGCTAAAACATTAAGAGGCGATATTTTAGAACATCTCCCTGGTGGGAAGTTTAATGTTCCGTCGCACCAGATTGTGGTGTCTGGTGATTTATTTCTCTTATTGCAGTCTGAGAAGCCACTTGATTTGCAACTTAAAATACATGATTTATTTGAAAACAGATTACATTTCCCACAAAGATTGGAGGGGGGGGGGGGGGGGGGGGGGAACTAAGGGCACACATTTCATATTACTTTTCATCTGTCACGTATTTCGGTGCATCTATATTCCTAGCGTACACCTGCACACATCAACTTAGCCCCTTAGGTATTTACTACTTGCTTAAAAATATGATGGAATACCTAGATTTATAAAATACTGTCAGTAAATTAACAAAGTTCCTCCTTGGTTAATTTCACACACTGTAAACATGAAAAATGCATTGTCTGGGAGCATCCATTAATCTACATTAAATACATTAGTTGTGTTAATGAAAGGGAAAAATGTGCCAGACAAACATATTTTAAAATCAATTCTGGTGGGATCTACAAATGATCGTAAATAAGCACATCACGGCCCGAGATACCACCTATGCTTCCCCTGCCAGGGTATTTTGCCACAACACGGTACAAATTCTGCAATTCAACCTTCTGTCAGAACAACAAAATGCATTTATATGGCGCCTTTCACGTAGGTTTGAGCTTGATGCCAAGCCGGGGGGAGGAAGTAGGTGACTGTAAGCGCAGGCAAAGAGGAAGGTCTTCCGGCGTGATCTGAAAAAGGGCAAGCGGGTTCTTACTAAGAACTTACTAAGAAAACCAGCTTCCAAATCAAGACTGAATTTAGGAATTTTCCATCATTCCGCACATTCTTAAAATTTTCAGCCAAAATGGCCTTGCTGGCTAAGACTAGGTGGAATATCAGGCCTCAATGCCCTTTGGAATAATGCAAGATTTTTTGCTCAGCAGAAGCTAGTATTCCTCGGCCAAATTGTACAGCTAATTTTGTAGTTCACCTACAAAAATGCAGTCATTGTACTTTACAGTATATTCTGTGAAAGGTTTTGAGATGTCCTCCTGACCCGAAAGGCACAATGTCAAATGCAAGGATTATCACTGTTATTCTCATTCTGCATCATGATTCCAAGGGAATCGATCCCAGGTTTTCTTGCTTGCGAGGTGAGCGCTCTAACCACTAAGCTACAGGACTCCACTAAATAACAGCAAAGAGATTGAATGAAGTCAGAAAGCGGTCATTCAAATCCCAGGTTTGACTGACGTTTCAATCTGATTTTCCCCTCGTTCATTCATTCATATTGATCCCGATCAACTGACATATATAGGCTTTATGGATAGCAGGCTGGACTTGCTTTGCTCAGGAAAAGAGTCGACAATATGTTTTTACAAAAAAAGCATTCTGAAACGTAATTAACTTTGGCATTCAAGTGGTTAAAATAGTATTGCTGAAAAGTGATAGGATTCTTTATTTCTGTATCCCAGTGCCTGTGCATTCGCTGTATTCAATTTTGTTGACAGTCCGGGGAGTTGTGCATCTGTATTTTCCGATTTCCCTTGCAATGTAATGGCCATACATCTGTATTTCCCGATGCCTCTGACAGTTATTGGGCCACAATACGCCCATGGCATCCGATTTCCCCTGTGGTCTGAGACTATCCAGCCATGGCATCCAATCTTCTTTGGCTCAGCAGAACGCTCCACAGTAAGAAAGATGAAAAGCTAACGAGTCCAGTGCTGCCTCGCAGAAGCACACCTCCTACTGACCGGGCAGGGAACTAGCAAGAAGATATCCAGAAGCCACCTCGAGAGCAATTCCCTTTGCCGGCTAAACGAATAAAGCACAGCAGTACGCGATAGCATCGGAGATGTATAACGGTGAGAAATCTGGGCATTACTGAGGGTTATGTTAGCGAAACTTAAAAGAAAAGAAAATAGTTTTCACTTTAGCTACATTTAAATCCAGCCCATATAGCTACACAGAAGGGGAAAGGGATTTCTTCAAAGGTTCCCAACAACAGAATTGGAATAAGGCGGTGAAAATCTTGAAACCATTTCACACTTGAAAACTCCTGTGCTGACAAAGCAACCAGTAAATCCACAGAGGCATTGGGTAGCAAGCGCGATAAGCAAATCTGAAATGAAAATGGAATCAAAAAAACATCTGCCTGCACACAAAGCGTCTCTCAGCTTCTGCCAGCTTCAAATCTGCAGAGTCTTCAAGCCAAGAAACTCTTTAAAGTTTTGTCTGAGAAATTACAAACAGCAGGAAGCCCAGTCCATAGAATAAACTGCACAGAGTCGAAAGCACCTGCGAGGTGCACGCAGCTTTTTTTTTAAAAAATGGATTTTTCTTTGAACCAATATCTCCGCGGTAGCACATTCGAAATTTCAGTCCTTTTTTAGAGAAAAAAAACATGCGTTCAAGTACTCATCCTTACAGATGCAGCTTTGTTATACTGAGGCTTCAGAAATAACTTTTTTTTCGATAATCACAATAGTAATCCTTGTGTTTGATACAGCGCCTTATCATGTCATCAAGACGGCTCAATGCGCTTCACAGGATTTACTGCGACTTTTAGGAAGATGCTCTCTGCTGAGGCGGGGTTTGAGAGGGTTAATTCAGGGGGCTTGTCATCCGGACCTTAAGGCCATTCACTTATTGCCCAGAAGCCAAGCCTGAAGTCCTTCATCTTGCTGAAGCATTAAGAATAGGTGGATTAAAAGCGAGCCCGAGGCTTATTTGTACAAACCTGGATGATCACGTACAGAGTTTTGAAGCTTAGAAAGGGGATGAGGTGGAGGGGTTGAGGCAGGGCGTTTGCCTGCAAAAATACCCTGTGCAGTGACTGAGTATTTTGCGGGTGAATGAGGCGGACAATTTGCGCTCAAACAGCCACGAAAGTTAAACGATATTTTTATCCGGGGGTGGAATTGCCTACTTGGCACATTAATCCTTCAAAGACCTTATTATTTGGATCAACTTGTCCTCAAAGCGCCGCATTACTGAAGTGGATGCTGCCCCTCTTTCCGTCTCTTCACGAGGAAGTTCGTTCACCTTTGCGTCTGCACAATAAACTTCCAACTTCTTGAGTTTATCTTGTGCCAAAGAACGTGTTGTTCTGCTGCTGCCGAAAGCCTCAGCAACAATAGTCAATTTCTTAGTCCGCAAGCCATTCTTTCTCAGTCCCTCCTTGCAACTAACTCATTATTATCCCTTAAGAGTCTCCTTTGTGAGAGTGTATGTAGTTGCCAAACGCCTTACTTGCAGCTTGTTTAGCGTATATTTGCACAAGGTAACGGCTTGACGTTTGTGAGTACGTGTGATTTGTAACCAACTGCATAGAGAGGGAAATGTGACATTGTGTACATTGCGTAAATCATGCGAAACAGGAACAACTCAATTAGAATCTACACAAATGTAGATGAAACACAGGCCTAGGAAACTGCCACAGAGAACGGCAATGATCCTTTCACTCACATACAGACTCATAACTCACCTGTGCCTGTGGTGCCCTTGAGTTACGAGTCTTTCACACGAGTGAAAGAACACTCATAACTCAAAGGTACCACTGAGAGATCCTTCGTTTAATTGGCCGTGATGAAGTTTTTAGCCTTGAGGTAAAATCATTTCGTGTCCAATCTCCTTTTTCTCTTCCTGGCTCCTTCACTGTTCGTTAATAGTATTTTGTACGCAAAGCACAAAGGACGCTCAAGTCTCCTGCGCAACTCTCCTTCAGCCACTGTGCTCCCACCCTCTGGAACTTTCTTTCCCAACACCCCCACCCACCTCCCCAGTCTCGTCCGCTTTCTGAGCTTCAAACCACTGTGCAGGATCACACAGACTTATACAAATAAGCCTAGCGCTCACTCTTCACCGAGCTCATTCTTAATGCTTTGCAAATGCTTCAGCAAGATGAAAAACCCCAGGCTTGGCTTTTGGACAATAAAGTAATGACCTTAAGATGCAGTTGACAAGCCCCTGACTTAATCCTGTCAAAACCGACATCAGCAAAGAGCAACTTCCCAAACGTCTTCTGATCTGCTTATTCCCCCCCCTCCCCACCACCCTTTTCCACTCACAAACTAACACTGGAATAATTTAAGGTCAGGGGTTAATTTCCAGGTCTTTAAACTCATTAACCAGCTTACTGTAAACTGGATTTATTTGAACTGCTTAATTTACCACCAGCAGATTAATGCCTTGATGGAAACAGAAAATGCTGCACAATCACATTAGTAGTAATTGGGCAGATTTGCAATTGAATTATCATCAAAACACCTTCACCCAAAGATTTCCATTTTTTTGCGCCATTTAAAACCCAGCATTTGGTTTTTCCACTCGCATGAAAAAAAAATAATTAATTACCGTGGCATGTTGTCATGAAAAATCCACAGCATTCACTGTTTATTGGTTAAAGAACTAAATTTTTGATTCTCCCAATGGAGGCTGCCAGTAAAATCAATCTGCATATCAGCACCAGGGTGACTCAAGGAATGTGCAAGTTAACCACAGCTTTAAACCCAAGCCAATTTAGTTTTGGTCAGCTGAGTTTCTGGCACATACAGAAAACCATCGGTGGAGTCCTGTAGCTCAGTGGTTAGAGCACTCGCCTCGTGAGACGCCTGGGTTCGATTCCCGGCAGAGCGAAATGTTGGTCAAGTTTCCTTACTCCACACGCCTCTGTTTACCTAGCAGTAAGCAGGAACGCTGTTGCTAGTCGATTGGCGGATCACTTTTCCGGAGGTAATAATTCCTTCAAAAAAATAATAAATTGGTCACTTCAAATCCACGACTGTTTGTGGGACATTGCTGTGCGCAATTGGCTGCCGCGTTTCACCCACAAAATATACAGTTAAATTCACTTTACAGTCTATTCTGTGAAGCGCTTTGAGACGTCTCAAAAAGACGTGATAAGGCATTATATCAAATACAAAGATTATTATTATATCACCATGCTTAAGAGCATCCGAACAAAATTCCACATGTGTGTAACCTACACAAGGAAATCTCCCTGTGTCTGGAATGAAATGCATGCTCTCCCCATGGAGGGATGCATCCTGCTTACCTAATTCCGGGGAGGTTAGGTGCAGGAAGTGGAGTGGTCTGTTAAGCGCTTTGAGACATCCTCCTCGTGTGAAAGACACTGTATCAAATGCAAGGATTATTATTATCATCATTAATAATAATAAATGCAGCTATTGAGTTCTATCTCGTCACCACTGCTTTGGATTCCAAGAGTATTTCAGAATTGGTTCAAGCAGAAAACTTTGTAAAAACTAAAACAAAATTGAAAGGACAGTACCACAAACTACTTTACAAGGGCACAAAGAGCCTATGGGGCAGAATAACCTTTGGTGTCACTAATGCAGATCCTGAGTTTAATATAAACTTCTGGTTTGTATTAACGCTGGTGGCCTTTGCTCATAGAAGACAAGAAAGTTTGATTTGAATTATCTCCGTATCACCCTGAGCGCAGGAACGTGACCTGCAAAGGTGGGTATTAGAAGTTTGGTGCGTTGTTTTTCATAAGAACCTTTTGTTCTTACGAAATTGGTTTGAATGAAGAAGGCCCTTTATCTCATCTGAGCTCATCCTTCCAGAACATCCACCTTCCCATCACAGCATCAAGTTGATTTTTTAAAAATCTGCCCAGTGTCCTGGCTTCAACCGTTCTTCTTGGCAACTTATTGGCTCCTGATTGGCTCTCGTCAGCGCCTCCTCACTTCAGGCACTGACAGCATCACCATCTATGGTTGCACACTCCATCTTGCTAACCCAGTCCAGAATCTTGGGGTCTTGTTTGACCCTCCACTATCCTTTCTACCCCACATCTGCGCTATTGACCTGCTCTGCCTTCCCCCACCTCCACAACATCGCCCGGCTCTGACACTGTCTCACAACGCAGGCCGCCGAAACCCTCATTCACGCCTTCATTACATCGAGGCTCGACTATGCAAACTCACTGCTTGTCGTCCTTCCCAATTCCTCCCCCACAGGCTGCAGATCATCCAGAACTCTGCAGCCCGTGTCCTCTCCCACACTAGGCTCTGCAACTCTTATCACCCCCATCCTTAACCAACTCCACTGGCTTCCCATCAGTCAGAGGATACAGTTCAAGATCCTGGTCCTCACCTTCAAAGCCCTCCATGGTCTTGCTCCCCCCTACCTCTCCGACCTCCTAACCCCGTACCATCCTGCTCACACCCTCTGCTCAGTGGGCTCTGGCCTGCTTCACAACCCCCGCCTTGCTCTCCCCACTATTGGCAGGCAGGCCTTCCATCACTCTGTCCCCACCATCTGGAACTCCATCCTGTAGTCGCTCCGACTCGACCCCTCCCTCACCACCCTTCAAGACCCTCCTCTTCAACCGTGTTTTCGATCTCCCTGCTTCCCCCTTCCTGACCTCCCCCACCCCAACCCCCAGCTCAGGTGCATAACTCCGTCTGTCCAGCGCCTTGGGACATCCTCCCGACGTGAAAGGCGCTTTACAAATGTAATTTTGTTGTTGTTGTTGTACCTGATGTTGATTACTCTCTGGTTGGGAAATACTTCCCGATGTCTATCCTGAAATTGTTCTTTGTAACCCCTGAACCTGTATCCTCTCTCTCACACCTGCACAAACTAAAACAACACAGTCATTGCATAGCACAACACCTAGGAAAGTGGACAAAGTCTCCATTCCTTCCATCATCTCCAACTTGTGCCATTTGCTGCGAATAGTCTGCCATCTCCTGGCCATGAGAAGCTCTGCGCTGAATTACACAGGAATCTTCTCAGTGCAGTACTGTACCTTTGTTGCGGCTTTTAAACCAGCGTTTAAACAAAAATCTTTTACAAAAAAATGGAGCCTTTAAAATGAGCGATGTTTTTCTTATGAGTGGTTTGAGGCGACCTTTTATTCACTCTCTAGGTTGCTTGTGAAAATTGAAAGGCTCAGGGATTGATCTCTTGTTAACTTCCTGGTGTGGTGTGGACAATGACCATTTAAAATTATGCAGGACATCGGAATTTAGACCCAATGAGCCCACTCCATCACAGATCATTCTATGCCATTAGCACCACCTCCCAAATGCCTTCCCCCCAACACCCTTTAACATTCAGTTTTATTTCCAGGTATCAACCATCTCCATTTCCTGTTATCCCCCTCTTTCTGATTATCTGCGGGCAATTGGCTGCTGCGTTTCGCCCATAAAATATACAGTCAGTTCACTTTACAGTATTTTCTGTGAAATGCTTTGAGGCATCTCCAAGACGTGATCAGGCACTATATCAAATGCAAGGATCGTTATCTATGTGGGTAGCGTTATGATTTACTACCTTGTGACATGGAAGGCAACCTCAAAAGGTCAAAAGCTGGATATCGTTTGTAGGAACGGAAGGTTTTTAGCTGCTGTGGAGTTTTACTCGATTTACCCTTGCGTCAAGAAGAAAAGACAGGATGTTCCCTCAGGAGATAAATGGTAACAGTAATGTCCATATTACCCTGTCACATACACAGGAAAGTGGCTTGATAATTCAGGTGGCTGTCTTTATTTTTCTGTCTTTTCTCCACGCTCCCTCATTTCATTGGAAATGGTCTTGTGAAAATTCTTTTGCGATGCGCTTTATCAAATACCTTTTAAAAGTCAAAATGCTCGTAGATTGCTCCTTTCTATTACTTGATTGTAGCCTCACAAAAGCTCAATAAACTTGGCACGATATCCCTGCACATAAATCTATGTGGGAGTTTAGAATTTTTTTTTCGTTTTTATAGAAGCAACAGAATTTTATCCCTTATAGTTCTCTCAGGTTCTGAGATTTTGAATAGCTTTTTGTTTTGCCTCAATTATTTCACAACATTGAGAATCATATTTTCTTCGGAGTGGAAAAATTATTTGGTAATGCACTGGAACATTCCAATTACCATCTAATCTGCAAAGGGTGGGTGAGTTTTGCCCCCAAATCAAAATTTTTAGTGATGGGGAGCAAGTTGGTTTCTCAGGGAAGAGGCACCATCAGTCAGTCTTCAAACATTCATGATCACGGATGTCAATTTTCAGGGTCATGTGCCTTGCTTAACATTTTACACATGAAATGCTGATAAAGTGATTTATCAGTTACAGAGGAAAATAATTGACCTTGCAAAATAAATCAATAATCTCAGGGCAAATGGGGGAAACTTGGCTGCTGCTGTAAAGAGGGTCTAAGCAATGGACAGGAATTCTTCCCTTCAGCTCCTGTAAGCGCTAAAATTCAAAGCCAGGGTGGGGAGGTATGGTCCTAGCTGGACAAGTAGCAGGAACTGTGCCGTTTTAGCTGGTCAAACTCCAGCAGGACCCCAGGGCACACTCCAGGGCCCCCTAACCTTGGCTCTCACCAACCTCAGCCTAATACTCTCTGGAATTAGCACATTGCTTTGGGGAGAGAGCAATGCACTCGGCTTACCTAATTCCAGAGAGTCCAATCCATTCCAGCCATGGGAATTTCCATGTATAAATGGCGTACATGGAATTCTCAGGGTGGTTTGGAAACTCTTAAGGATGAGTCAGACACCCGGGTGACTCAAAAAATAGCAAAAATTGCACCCATAATGTGTACAACACGTTTTCATTAATACCACTACTAACAATGCAATTTGATATAGCACCTTTCACACTGGTACAATATCTCACAAGGCCTCAAGGATTTACTGTAAAGTGTGGTGACTGTGCATTTTGTATACAAATGATTGTTGGAATTCTCCCCCCACAGGCTTTGTTCCTCAAATTATGTCCCACTCTTCCGACAACAAATTCAGGTGAAGTGCCGAGTTTAGGCCTTTTCATCAGTTAGAATGCAAATCACCTTGTGTTTTTCTGAGGCATATGACCCAAACATAATGGCCATAAGTAATTCAATGTTGTTGATAATGAATTAACAGAAGCTACCCAGAGAAACCAAAGTAGTTTTGTGTGATTGTATGCGCTCAGTGTATTGCAATTTTTTGAATTCTGTTATTTCTGTAAAGTTTCGGAGAAGCTGGTTCTTGAATGGAGTCTGCATTTGATTTAATTTTCTGAAACTTTACACGGACTTGGATTCTGTTCAATATTCAGATTTTTTGGCCAGAACGAGACAATGAGAACCAGTGTTGAAATTAACTGGGCTTATTTGCACATGAATTAAGTGCAATTGCGATTTGCTATTTTTTCAATGATTCAAACCTTATCTTTCTAAACCAGTGAGTGTATTATATAAATATGAATATAAGAATGATATTAACATAAGCTACCAACCTTAATGGACCTATACTGTTCCTGTATCAGACTGGTACGGTTTTCTAATTATAATATATACATTTAATATAATGGCTTTCACATCCGCAGGATGTTCCAAAGCACTTCACAGGATATACTCTAAAGAGTAGTGTCTGCATTTAGAAGAGGCTTAACAACGACAGCTAATTTGCACACAATAATGTCCCCAAAACTACCATGAAGTGAATGAACAATTTTATTTGAGGGATTGTTGTCTAGGACATCAGGGGCAACTCCCTTCTCTGTTTGAATAGTGCCACAGCGTCTTTAAAGTGCACCTGAACAGGTAGACAGAACTTCACTTTAACATCCCGTCCATAGGATGGGAACTCCAACAATGCATCGCATCCCCAGCATGGCATTGGAGTGGCAGCCTGGGCTATACGAGTTGAACCCACAACTCTGTGACTAAGAGGCAAGAGTGCTGCTAACTGAGCCGGGCTGATGCACATGTCAAACCTAATTTGGAAGAAAACAAAAGAATGACCCTACTTTAGTACACTCCAAGATATTTTGGGTAAACCTGAAGCCAGTACTCAGGTTTAAAATAACAATTGTGAACACATTTATGAGCTCGTGGTTCAATACTTTATTCAAAACATGTTTAAAACGGAACAACAATTTTCAGTCCAAGTTGAAAACCTTTGACCCCAGACACAGAGGTAACTTCTGTGGACTAAACGAGGATTCTTCAAACCCTCAGAACCTAGTCGCAATATAAAACATTTCTCTTATACAAGTTGAAAAGTTGCACGATTGTGCTGAACTCCCTTGACACTTGCCTTTTAAACCAAGAACAGTGTGAATTGTACTTTTGGGCTAATCTTTTTAAACAAGGTCAAAATCGAAGAAGATTGTCAGAAAATTGTGGATTGTGCTCTCTTGAATTCAAAGGTTACAGGTTAGAGTCGCAAGACTGCCAAGCACAGTACTCAGTTCAATGAGCTTTAGTAGTAATGGATTTTGTCTGTAATTCAGCAGCTCAGGGGCATACTTGAGTTCAAGGTTTCAAAAAACAGGGCCAAAATACTATTGCATCAGACAAACCTGTAAGAATGAATTTACTTGACGAGCTTTATTGAAATCTCATTTTTTATACTCTCATATACTATTCACCAAGACTTCTCCTTTTAGAGTCTTAACAACTTTACAAACATCTGAGGTCATGTCCTGTAACCCTCTTTACTCCCCAGGCATAAAAGTAACATGATTTATGTTTTCTCACTTCATATTGTGAGGCTTTCCGTCAGCTTTCACAAAACATCTTAAAACACATTTACATCTTCAATGATATTCAAGGTCGACCTAGTCTCTCCAGACAGCTTATTGACCATCTATTTCAGCGAGCATTGACAGCTAAGTGTAGCACAAAGGTGCAGACTACACAATTGTAATTTGAAGTGTTAATTGGGATGAACCTGGCTGACTTCTCAGTTCTTTCATCTGTGTCGTCGCCAATAACAAAGTCCAGGGGAAAAAAAAAAGTGCTCCACGGGTGGCTTGCAATGAAAAAGGCAATCATTGGTCACCCATCGGTAGAATATACAGGCTGGGACACAGAACATAGACTGGTAAAGAAGGGCAATAGAATACACGATACAATTTTTATTCACGTAATGCCTTTCGAGAGGACATCTCAAAACGCTTTACACAGATGGCTGAGCATTCAAGCTGTGGGTGTGGGAGCTGAAGAGGGTGGAGGGGAGAAGGACAATCAATAGCACGCCAGGTCAAAGAGGTAGGTCTTGGTTAATGACGGCAAGTGTGATCACCGTTGCACTTGTGAATAAGATGGAGACAGTCTCTCACTTTGTTTATGAAGCGTGAGTGTAGGTGACTCACTTATTCTGCCTGAAGTAATCAAATCATCATGTCTCTTGTTGATGGATGAAAACATTTCAGTGGCTTGTTGCCTCAACACTGTGTTACATGTACTAATCCATTTGGATTACACCATCTGTGGCCCTTGGGTCTTGTGGACGTTAGCTTGCAATTAATTTTCGGCACTTGCATCCATTACAGGTTGGATTGATCGAAATATGCATTAATCCTTCAGAACCCAAATTTAGAAATGTATTTGCAATAATCTTTCTATTGCAATTACGCTTAGTCATCAACAATAATCATTTGGCACCTAACTTATTTCCTATATTTTACTTTCTCACTTATTAATTTTTAGCTTTTTAATGTTAATATCTGGAATTTGTAATTGGATCATCACCCAATAAGAAAATTACATTTGTATAGCGCCTTTCAAATCGGGAGGGTGTCTCAAGGCACTGGACAATCAGTGTTTCAGACCCTAGCTGAGGGTCGGGATCGGGGAGGTTGGGGAAAGGAGGGTGACCAAAGGTACGGTTGAAGAAGGTCTTGCGATGGGTCTTGAAGGAGGCAAGTGGGGGGCTAGGCAAAGGGACTGTGGGATGGAGTTCCAGAGGTGGGGGCAGAGTGGCAGAAGCCCGCCCCACCTGTCAATGGTGGGGCGGGCAAGGCAGGAGACATGAAGCAGGGCAAAGCCTGCTGAGCAGAGGGAGCGGGCAGGGTGGTAGGGGGTTAGAAGGTCTCAGGGGAAGGAGGGAGCAAGGCCATGGAGGGCTTTTAAGGCGAGGATCATGATCTTGAACTGTATCCTCTATGTGATGGGAAGCCAGTGGAGTCGGGTGAGAATGGGGCTGATAGGGTCACGGAGCCTGGTGTGGGAGAGGACACGGGCTGCAGAGTTCTGGATGATCTGCAGCCTATGGAAGGAGAGCCCAACAAGCAGAGAGTTTGCATAGTCAAGCCTGGATGTTATGAATGATTGTATGAGGGTCTCGGCGGCCTGTGGTTTGAGACAGTGGAGAAGCCGGGCGATGTTGCAGAGGTGGGGGAGGCAGAGCGGGACATGGCACAGATGTGGGGTAGGAAAGATAGTTGGAGGTCAAACAAGACGCCAAGGTTCGACTGGCTTAGTAAAGTGGAGTGTGCATCCTTGGTTGGTTATGCTGTCAATGCCTGAGATTTGGAAGCGCTGACAGGAGCCAATCAGGATGGTCGCGATCTTGTTGACATCCAACTGTAGATGGTTAGATCTCATCCAGTGATGTCTGACATTCTGTCAGGACAGCAGTGGTTCTGGAGTCGAGGGTGCAAGCATAGAGATCGAGTTGGGTGTCATCAGCATAGATGTGGAGCTGGGAGGTGAGGAGAGGGGTAGGGATGGGGTCAAGGGAGCAGGTGGTCAGTTTCATGGGTTACGGTGGTGGTCATAGGCAGCTTTATAGGATTGATTCACTGCAAGTTGGTCACTGAGGCTCACTTTGAGGTGTAGAGTATCAGAGCACTTTGATAAGTGCGTTTGCCTACAAGTACACAGTCAATACACTTTACGAAAATCCTGTGAAGTGCTTTGAGACAGTTTGCTGATGTGATAAGACATTTCATCAAATGCCAGGACTATTATTATAATAATCTGATAATTTGTCACTCCAAGGGAAAGGGGCGCAGTGACGAGATATCAGGAGTTAGGCACATGTATAAACTCATAAATAAATGCAGGCAGGATATTGACAGCATGACGTTCAGTGTCTGTATTTCCAGGAAAACACGGCAGCCAATTTGCACACAGCAATGTTCTACAAACAGCAACAAGGTGGTTGGCTAATTTTATTCAGGGGATTGTTGGCCAGGACACTGGGAGAAACACCCTTCTCTTTTTGAATCGTGCCATGGGAAGCTTTATCAAGCAGACAGGGTCTCGGTTTAACATCTCATCTGAAAGTCAGCACCTTAAACACTGCACGGAAATGCCAGCATAGAATATTAGTTCAAGGTCTTGAAGTGAGACATGTGGAGCATTGTCTCAACAAGTGTAAGCTACACATTCGCAAAGTTGAATTATTATTGGCTATGGATAGTAACAAGAGCACATTTCTTACACTAGGAATTAGGAATGCCAGTCACTCCTTGGATTTCATTAGTATTCCTTCAAAAGGTTAGCTAAATGGGCTTTATGCACATTTTTAATGAACAGAGAAAGGAAAGTCCCCTTTGGTGGATTTAATTAAAGCTGCAATCACATGGTTAAAAGACATTGGTACAAATTTCTCAAGCCTCCTGTGAGATGAGAGATTAAAAGGAAAAGATCCTTGTAGAAGTGATAGATGTCTGAGATAGACTCCAATCAAACATAATGAATAATATGTAGATTAAAAAAACTGAATGAATATCTAATTCTAAACAGGAATGATGGTTTTAGCACAAGTCTAGGCATAAATGATCAAATAGGCCATGTAATTCTCTAGATCTGGATATACAGGGAAGTTTACACACTGAAGAATGAGTCAAGTTTAAATGATGCCAATTGTAACATTAGACTAATATGTTTGAGTTTGGATCGATCTTGCTTTAGGGAGAAAGTCCTGAACTTTTTCTTTTTTTAAAAAAAAACTTCTAAATTGTTAAAGTCTGACTGATGATGGGCTGAATGGCCTTTTTTTGTTACCTTACTTTGAATATGCAAACTAATTTCGCCCACAAAATATACAGTCAATTCACTTTAGAGTATATTCTGTGAAGCGCTTTGAGACGTCTCGAAAATGTGATATATGAAATGCAAGCATTATTGTACATATTATAGTTCAATGAACAGCAACTAAACACATCCATTGTGTCCAAACGATGGAGCTCGCGTCAGTGTTACAAACTGAAATAGCTGCGGGATAGCCAAGATGATAGATAAATACCATGTTTTGGGGGTTTTATTCATATATCAAATAGCTGTGGCTGAGAGCTTTCTAATAAATAACTTTCTAAATAAAAGACTTCAAAGTACATTTCATTCACGTTAAGCACATAACCAATTTCCCCACTGGTTGTACCCGTCAGGGTAATTATTGAGAGTCTCACCAATTCAGAAAATAATCTAGAGGCAGCAAAACAGGAAGATTTGCACAAGCAATCCTGCAGTAGATAAATATACGATTAATGGATTAGTATTTGTCATGGTGAAAATTGAAGTGTGCATTGAAAAATTCTAGATCAAAAGGGAAATCGCTTCTTTATTGTTAGCTTACTGAAAAAGACATCCTTGCAATGAATAGTGGAATAATTGAGTGTTAAGAAAAAACTATAAGTATGCATTAATTTACATTGACCATAGTAAAAGCCAGTAAGTAGGCTTACTCATTTAGTTAATTAAAACATTGCTGGTACGAAACAAGAAAAATATCTTTCCTCAAAGAATGATTAATTTAGAGCAGGTTTTTCTACCTTGAAATCAGTTACTACTTAACAACAGTTATATGATGGCTCCTGAAATGTGGCTCTCTCACCTCTAACTTTGAGCTGGAATCTCGGCTTAAGTGGATGTCTCATGCTGCTAGATCATTGCTGAGCTGATCCTATTGATCAGTGTTCAAATAACACATCTGTTTTGTTATTCAGTTACTTTCCTGATACACTGTACATTTGCTGTTAATGGGATGATAGAAACTCTGCCTTCTCTACACAATCCAGACAAACACTGCCTTTTGGTTATAGACTAGATTTCCAGTGGTCCACACAATTTATAATACAGTCCATTACAATGCAGTGGTCTGCCTGATCCTATGCATAATAATAATCCTTGCATTTGATATAGTGCCTTAACATGTCTTCGAGACTTCTCAAGCGCTTCACAGAATATACTGTAAAGTGAATTGACTGTACATTTTGCAGATGAAACTAGGCAGCCAATTGAGCACAGCAGTGTCCCACAAACAGGGGACATGGTTGATTCTTCCTACAGTCAAATACATTAAGTACAGCCAATCAAACCCAAATGTTGGGAAAAGGTGCAGAAAGAATATCTCTTCTGGCTAATAAGAAAGTGTCTCTACTCAATGAATGGAGACTTTGGCATCTTCAAACAACTTGGGTCATTGAGGAAGCTAACAAATTAGTGACAATGTTTTTCAACGAGTTCAGTGTTTTGAATGTTCTGCCAAGAAAATGTTACAACCTTAAATTTAACGTAATTTATTGTTAATAACCAACACAGATTCTAGCGCTGCAGTAATTATGCCCTAATTATTAGCTATTTATTGTATGAGGATTGATTGATGCCATATTACAGTTCCACATATTTCTATCCTGAAATTTAATGCTCGGTGAATAAAATGAGATGCACATTTTGCTTCGCCTACAGCCATGTGGAGATGTTGCTTTGTCCCTCTTTTACTCTTCTGATTCTGGTCGACGGCTCATTCTTCATTCCCACTTCTGGGAGAAACTCCCTTCTTTTTCCAAATACTGCCAATAGAATCTTAAACATCCACCTGAACAGAAGGACAGGACCTCCGTGAGTTCAGGTTATTGTAAAAGTGGGCTGGTAACTATGTTTTTTCCTGCACGGCATTGGTTGTGAAGGAACTACCATTGAATTTCTGTTATCTGTTGGACTGACATTTCATTAAATTTCAAATATTAGCCTGCGGTTAACAGTTTGCATATAAAATATGAATTTGAAGTTTTTTTTAAAAATTGTAATGCCACTGAAATAAATTTTACTCCATCATATTATATTATTATATAATACACACACCAACACCATTACAGACATGAACCGTTTCAACCAGCTGGATGCCTTCCTGAACAAAATGCTTTCTCTCCACTTTTAAAGGAAATGAGAAAAATATTGAATCATTTTCAAAACACCAAAGATGATCATATCAATAGCTACATATCTTCAATTACCATCTCAAAGAATGCAAATAATGCTACATGTTACTTTCTAACTGACTGACTAGTTGGTTGGTTAATTTGTAGGACTTTATAAGAATGACCCTTGCATTTGATACGATGCCTTTCATGTGAGAGAAGACCCGACCAAGGGCAAAAAGGCAAATGTATGCGTGGAGAGAAATAATTGGTCACACTACATTCTTAAAAGGCTGAAAACTTTCTAGCTGTTCCTAGGCTCGCTCGGAGATTGACGACAGATGCAAGCTTTCATTTATCAGTGTTCTGTCCCTTCTCAGCATGTTCACCTTTCCCAATCAGCCACTGAACTATAACCACTCAAGCATAGCCACCACAAGGCAACTAAAGCATTTAATCCTGAGGTTGACCTTCAACACCTCACAGAGTCATGTCTTTCATGACTCCTAGTTATCGTGTGGAGGAGCTAGCTGAGATCCAATAGCCTTTGAATTCCACAATCATTGTCAAACATTTTTTAATTATGAAAATAGAAATGTGTCCATTTAAATTACCATAGGTTGGAGTTCAGGCAAAGAGTTGGAAAACCTCTGAACATTTTGTTAATAAAATAATAAGTCATTTCAGATGCCACTGTTTACACTAATATATTAATCATTATAGGTGTCAAAAATCATTATTTTCTCTGTAAGAGCGCTCAATGATTTTTGACAAGCTGGATAGCCTTTTTATGTGAATTAATAAAGGCTTGCCAAGGCAGATGCAAGTTTCAGAGATCCGTTGTTCTTTCCAATTGGGTCTGAAGAAACCTGCTGAAAGGAATGACACCACAAAAAAATGGAGCAACGGCAAATGGAACTGGTTTGATCTCTATAACAATGGAGCATCATAATAGATATGATCGGTGGATAATCCAAAATACTTCTTGCATTTGATATAGCCGTCTAAGCTTCTTCATATGAGCCACCTAGTCTAATCCCACAATCCTACTTGCTTGCCACTACCCTTTAATATTCTCCAAACATCAGAAAATGTATCTGCCAGCAGAGAATCAGATCCCACTGGCCTGCCAAGTTCTAAAACTTTATTTAGTTCTCCAGTGGTAACCAAGCAATAACACTGCCAAGTCAGTGTTTAAAATACGGTCCTCAAATGCCTTGGCACCAACGCCAGAGAGCTTTGTTAGGAATAATACCTGCAACTGCAGTGGTGGGGGGGGGGGCGTTGGAAAAAAAAACTTACCCAACCCAAAAAAAGGCTGAAAATGGGCCATTCAGAACGCTGAATTGAAGTCATAAGAATTCGGTGGCACTCCCTCGACTATGCTGTCTTTATTTTGAATTGTTACAAACTAAAATTGACAGATGGTATTGCCTCACTGCACTGCTGAACAAACTAATACACTGTCTTGTGTTAATGACTTTGCCTCTGCCAATTGATTGTTCTGACTACCTTCCACTGCGAGAGGATGTGAAGTGGCGCTGAGCAGATTCCTTTTGAGAATTATTTCCGAGTTATTTTTGTTTGACTTTTTTTTTTGTTTGTCACACTCCTTGCTCTTTAAATGCAGACCCCCCCCCCCCCTTCTCTGAATACGCCAGGAACCGGAGAAATTTCTAAACATACGAAACTCTACAATATCCCCTTGTAGCACATCTTTCACCAGAAACCGAACACGTTCTGTTTGATGTTGTGATTATTGGGCGGTTTTGTCTTGCGTGGTTAATGTCACAGAACCGAAAATACCGTTGCGTCCTGGAAGGGCTTGAACTGGGAGGAAAACCGTTAAGTTACACTTGAGAGATTTTCCTTACAGCTACAGACTTTGTAGCAATCCTAGAGTCTGTGGTGTGGCAAATATAACTTCCACATTACCATGGTGGGAGGTTCACAGTATGTGATTTGGGTAAGACATTACCTTCAGGGGATACAAACAGCATTTTCACAGTATTTAACAAGATGATAACTGCACTTTTCAGCTTACATTATTGCTGTTTTTATATTCATATTTTAGAAACCTTTGAAGTTAACCGCGGAAGATTTACACAGACAGGTGGGATAGATATTTGGGGAGGACAAATTTGCAAGGCTATGGGGAGAGAGTGAGGGAGTGGGATTAATTTGGATAGCTCTTTCAAGGGCACGATGACTGAATGGCCTCCTTCTGTGCTGTACAATTCTATGATAAGTTGTTACAAGTCAGATATGCCAGCTCAAGTCTGATGCTTCATTTATTACGTGCTGTTGAATCCTACCTCATTCCTCCACAATGACCGGTGTCTGATTTTCACATTTCAATTGACATTTGTCTCTCAACAGCAGTTGGAAGCCGTGCTGTCCTGGAATAGGAAGCCTCCTCACAATATCAATCACAGGAACATCATACCACTGGCCAGTTAAGTGCCAAATTTCTTAATTTCCAAAACAACACTTGCAATCTCTGAAAAATGCATGATGTTTACCTGCTCGGTATTAATTTCAGTTGTTGCACGTCAAATGCCTCAGTCGTACTCAGAGGAATACTCCAAGGCTCCTGAAGGGCTTTATTCCACATTAATTGTTTATTTGCAAAGATATCAGGAGGTGGGGGAGCAAACAGGCTGATCACTTACAAATAGTAATTTTTTCACGACATCTTTATAATGGGATTTACCATTCCATATGTGATAGTACACACACATGTGGAAATCTCAGTTTGGTTACTCTTAAGCATGGTGATGGGCTTCTGCATGCGTCAGACATCCAGCTGACCAAAAAAAAGTAGTTTGAAACATTAGAAAACTGACAATCCTGCTGAAAATCATTCTCCACAATTGGTGTATTTTATTTTCTGACAATATATTTGAAGGGCTTTTTGTTACAATAAAAAGCATCGTCACTGTTCTAACCCTCCATACCCAATCTGGGTACAGCACAAATACAGGACTGAAAGCCACATCAGTATATTAACAGAGTGCACAGATTGTAATCTCAAATACCTATCAACACAAAGCCAAAGAAAATGATATTTCATTCATCACATCAGGCAGATAATGCCCTCTGTCCAAGAGGAAATAAGAGCTGAAATTGCATCTCAGCTGTATGATCCTACAGAATGATTTTACCTGTAATTAGAATTTCAATTCTATCCCACCGTTGAACATACAAAAATTCAGTCAGGTCCAATTAAGGGCAGCCTCACAAGGTGCTGTAACAAGTGCTAAGATGTCAACCAATTGCCCTCTTCAACCACATCACAGGAGAACCTCTCTGCTGCTGTGTGAGTTGTGGCAGGTTGTTTTGAAAGCTGCAATGGACCATAAAGAAAGGTATTAACTCACACACAGGAATCAAGACTATTCTCAGATAGTAATAACGAACAAGAGATCGTACTGTCCTGAGCGATGGAGAAGAGCAAGCCAATTGTAAGACCCAACCTGTGAACCGTTGTTTGAACAAGTCCCCACCTCCTCTCTGGTGTAGGACAGGCAGTTGGTCATACAGTACTGCTTTACATTGGGACCCACAGCAAGATTAATGATTTCATAAATTACAATGTTGTAACACAATATTTTATATATATATATTGCAGGAGAGTATGCAAGATGTCAGGCACACAAGTTAATAAAAATGTTGTTGCCGTAAAAACAGAAATAGAACAAAGAAAAGTGTAACGTCCGTCAACAGTGATGGGCTTTCTGCAGACGGTTAAACAATTAAACAACGAAAGCAATTAAATTGAGCAATTAACCGGAAACTGCCTTCAGGTGTACGTTTAGTAAACTGTAAAAGTGGGCGAAAATGTACATCACATAAACTGACAAGTAACGGCAATTAAATGGCCCATTGCACGAGCAAGGAATTCTGTAGCGTATTGGTTAGAGCACTCGCCTCGCAAGCGAGAGGACCCGGGTTTGATTCCCGTGCAGGGCATCGATTGATTGTTTTCTGGGGGTAATAATCCCTGAAAGAAAAATTTGGACACTCAATCCACGATTGTTTGTGGGACACTGCTATGTACAATTAGCTGCAGCAAATCTCCCACAACATATGCAGTCAATTCACTTTGTCGAATATTCTGTGAAGCGCTTTGAAACATCGCAGCAACATGATAAGGAGCTATATCAAATGCAAGGAATATTATGATGATGATTATTGTTACGCATGTTCTACCCCGGCGTTCCTAGCGTGAGAAACAAACTCAGATTCCGTCATCTCTCCATCCTCTCATTCAGGAACATGAACTTCAGAGAGCAGCAGAAAAGGATTCACATTAAACCTAAGTGACAAAGAGCTGATAAACTTATTTCAGTTGGGGATCATAGCTTAGACTGACGCGGGGGGCTTACATTGTTGGAGGTGCCATTCTTTGGATGGGATGTTGAACCAAATCTGTTTGTTTAGGTGGAGGGAAATAAGAGCTTAGAGGAGGTTATCACATAGTAGATCTGGGAAAGGAAGCAGATATTTCACCAAATGGTGAATACACCCAAAATAATAATTGCAATTAGAAAGTACAATACCCAGAAGAAAACCTTTGTAATTTCAGCCATAATCACATCTCCCTGCTTGAAGGTCATGAGCACACCTGCCATCAAATGCTGCAAATGAGACAGCAGTGAGAGGCATAAGTACACACGCTTCCACAATAGCAAACACTGCCCCAAATCAGAGACTTCATTAAAGCTTACAAAAGGCTGCACACAAACTTCTCCGTTCGATTCAAATACCTCGCCTCAACTGCGCACGTCACAGCTTTATAAAAATTAGACCTTTTGAGAACAAAGCAGCCCCTTTGCACAACTTCTCAAATGCCACGATAACCTGGCCAATACAATCAATACATTTCAGAGTTTTTCACAGGACAGACAAATTCAGACAAAATGTTTTCTCCATAGATTCCACTTGTTACTTTGCTCCTGCACCAGTATTGGATAAGAAGATCACCTATTTAAATTTGCAAGTGAAATTTCTATTGAAAATACCTCACAAACAAGTCTCATCATTTCATCAGGCCTCCTCACGGCCTAAATCAAATAATGAAAAGAAGGATTCGCTCTGACATTCTTCCTACCTTTTTTGTTGTGTGCATTTCCGTTTCTTCCTTTATCGAGGGGTTCTGGTGAAGTGATTGGGATAAGAAGCTAGAATGAGTTACCCAAACAAAGCATTAAAGGGCTGTTGATATCCATTGGTCAATCTCTTAATCCTCCTGAATGCAAGAATGTAAATGATCATTTAACCTTGATTGCAGGCCATTTACAACAGCTAGGAATCCAATACAGATCTGCTGTGGTGATGACAACACTCAACTGAATGGGGGACCTGTCCACTTAACTGAATGTGGAGCTGGACCGCTGGCACAAACCAAGTTCTTCAAGGAAAAGTATACATTGTCTTAAACTAATAGATTTAAGGAGTGGATGTAACTTAGGTTAGCACAAAATTCTATCGGAGCAGGTTTCCGCTATCCATGCATCGACCAGGTTTGTAACGCTTCTGGCGAGTGAATTGGGTCAGTTTGGCCACTGCTGGTACGTAGAGCAGGCAGGATAGAAGACGATATGGAAAAGGTGAGAATATCCTTTAAAAATCTAAGAGCAAATCATTTGGCCTTGAATGAACTGCAGTATTTTTTTGTCTCACCAGAGTTGACCTACTGACACCCGGCATGTACTCAATCCACCTGAAATCCCTTTGCTCGATAGCAACCGTCCGACTAATAACAGTGAAGATAACTGCAGCTATCAATTTTCACGCGACTATGCTCCTAGGCAGCAAAACGTCCTGGCGTCTCGCAGTCCACAATGTCAAAATGTATGCACAGGTGATGGATGCTCTCATCATAAGGAGAGGAAGATTCATCCATTATTCTCAGCTCCCAAGAGCAGCGTCTTGCCACCCAGCGGAGCTTTCGACTGCAAAGTTTTCAACGGGGATACAAAGGAGTAGGGGACTGTACACACCTTGAGAGACACAGGAACCAAACCACACAGTCCCAATGAGCTATGTAAGAAAGCCACCACTTCACAAGTGTACAGGTTGCATGCGATGCAACAAACCGGTTGACCACAAATTACGGTTGAAGTTCATCTGCATTTTTTAAAAAAATAAGAAAACCAATTGTCTTTTGGACGTGATACTCACAGCCTTGAAATGTCTCCAAATACCTCTGTAGAACATTTGAACCCCAGGAGAGCAGAAGAGCAATAAAATGCAGAACAACTATAGAGTGAGGATTCATCTGCCAGAAGAGGCAATGCAATTCCCTGGCTGCAGCACAGAGGCACCGCCTGCATGTTAAATGGAGACACGTTCTAGTTTAGACGTTTCAAAGCCTAAAGAACTCCTGATCAAACATCACTTCCAGTCCTGAAGAAAAATGTTTCCCGCAAACAAAACGCAAACATCACAGAAGAGGCACAACAGCAGCAATTGCCAATTCCAATCGAAAGACAAGAACCTTTGGGAATTTTTTCCAGCTCCAGAAGGGAACATGAAATGCATCCGAGGTAACGATGAACTAACCGAGTTGAAACTTCTCAAGTTGCGCGTGTGTGTGTGTGTGTGTGTTTAAGTGACTGATTTGCAAAGGTTTTTTTTCAGTATTCTCCACATAAAGAGATGTGGGAAACGCAATCCACACAGGATATCAACTGCATGACTGTGCGCTCAAGTACCTTCTGATGTGATTTTGTTTGTGAACCTTGTGTATTCCTAGAGTTGGCACAATTAGTGGATGGAGGATGCACTGAAATCCACATCAAGAAGATATGAACTGGAGCTGACAGATGGGGAAGGTAACACTGACAGCTGCCTCTGACTTGGAGATACTAAGGCCTTCTGCCCATCTTACTGGAGGGCAGAGTGACGTCTGTTGCAACTTCTAAAGATAAGTAGCTTGGATTTGCTACAAAAGGTATGCTGTTGTCCGGAGAGAGACAGTCTCACCCACTGCATACTCTGCTGCACGAAGAGAACTACAATAGGTGCGGTGCCTAAGGTTTAATTCTACATTCTATTCATCCGAGAAAACTTTCTCTGTAGTTAAGAACACCAAAGGTGACTGACTTTCAGTATTTCTGCCTGTGATTTTGACCTCCTGCGAACCTTGTGTTTTGGGAAAAAAAAGGCAATAACATTTGCTCTTTTCACCCTCAGTGCCAAATCCTTCAATAATGCTGACTGCTTTTTATGTGGTGTTGAAGACGCTCTACGCATAAGAATTTGAGTATTGTTATACCATACACTGATTTCATGTGTTTTTTTTGTTCAGGTGAGTGTCTGACATAGGCAGAAACCCATCACCATGCTTGAGAATATCCAAACCAGACACGTATGTGTGCCATCTATTCATTGAAAGATTCCCTGTGTCTAGAATGGGACGCCCTCTTGCTCACCAGAGGAGCACACCCTGTTAACCTAATCCCAGAGAGTATTAAGTGCAGATTTATGCGAGCCAAGGCTTGGTGTTCCCCGATTGTGGGTACTGCTGGAGTTAAACCGCATAATAATAATCCTTGGATTTGATATAGCACTTTTCACGTCATTGAGGTGTCTCAAAGTGCTTCACAGAATATACTGTAAAGTGGATTGACTGTATTTTGAGAGCGGAACGCTGCAGCCAATTGCGCACAGCAATGTCAAACAAACAGCCATGGAGTGAGCAATCCATTTTAGTTGGGGGAATTGTTGGACTGGATAACAGGAGATACTCCCTTCTCTTTTGGAATAGTGCCATGGGATCTTTAACGTCCACCTGAACAAGCAGACAGGACGTTGGTTCAATGTCTCATTCGAAGGGCAGTACCTCCGACAACAAATACAACCTCAGCACTGCATTAAGTGTCAGCTTAGACTATGTGATTCCACGTCCATACATGGGGTTTGAACCCACAACTTTCTGACTCAGAGGCGAGGGTGCAACCACTGTGCCAGGTTGACACATTGAGATAGCTCGCCATTGAAAGCACTGTCTGGCAAGCTTCCAGCTGCTTAGACCACACTACCCATTAGAACTTGGTTTGACTAATGTTAAAAAGCTGAGTCTCTTGAATATGTGTTAGCCTAATATTTACCAGAGTTAGTCTTGTTCCCAGCCAGCTGGTTCAGTCATGAAGAGTAAAGCACCAATATTCACAGAAAGGGAAGCAAAATGAAAACACAACATGCAACAACGGCTGTCCCTGAAGGTGGAAAATGTTGCATTTCATAACTGGGTTTAAAAACTGTGACATTCCATAGCTGATGAGATAATTACACAGAATCTGACCAAAAGCAATAATAAATTGCTCATTTTCAATCCACGACTGTTTGTGGGACATTGCTGTGCGCAATTGGCTGCCGCGTTCGCCCACAAATATACAGTCAATTCACTTTACAGTGTGTTCTGTGAAGCGCTTTGGGACGTCCTCCCGACGTGAAAAGCGCTATATCAAATGCAAGGATTATTATTATTATAAAAGTCATTTCACCCCGATATTGCTGTAACCCTGCACTGCTTCTTTTACAAGTGAAGGCGCAGGCTTGCAAAAGAAAATTATAGATCTTTAACCTCTATGTGCCAAGACATTGTGCAATTTAACCAATTTTCTTTCAGAGGTAATTTTCAGGAAGCTCATGTCTTTCATTCTTCTTATGCCATTCTCGTGCCATTTTTCTAGACTATCTGATATTTTATCAATTGAATCCATTTGATTTTTCTCTAACTATTGCTCATTTCTGAAATACAAAATGGTCTTGTAATTCTGAAAGGGTTCTTTGCTGTCTTTTCCAATAGAAATCATAAGAAATCTAATAATGTACTTACCGGATGATGCATTGCTTTGAACTCTTCTTGCTTGTTCCAAAAAGAATTCTTATAAAATTTGTCCTAAATTGACTTTCTGTTTTGTACAATTTCAGGAAATCTGACAGGTCTGTTTCCGACTTTGTGCTTAGAGACCTTCGATGTTCACTATCTTCGTGTTTGCAAGCAAAAACGTTTGTGATCACTGTGGAAGTAAATAGCTCAATGTGGGGCATGTCATCATATCATTCTCCAAATAAACATCCAACAATGCTGCAACAGTGCAGGTGATGGCACAAAATTATTATTGTTATTGGAAAAAGCAATGATTGATCCAGAGATTGTGCACTGCCTACAATAAATGAGATTGTATCTTACTTTCAACATCCTCCCACCCCACGTATGCAACTGGTTTACCAAACCTTTCTTCGTTTAAAAGGGGCTGTCAGTCTGATTGTAGATACGAATGCCCTTCTATAACGTAGCTGTGGACAAGCAGACTATTTTTTAACTAAAAACGCAGGTTATGTTCAGTGAGAATCTGTGCCTCTGGAGCACCGATTTCATTCTGCCCAGTGGTGGGACCCATCAATCTTAACGTTGCAGTTGGGTAACAGGTGAAATCCAACAGCAGGCTCCACGCTGTGTTGCTATTTCATCTACTAAAGCCTGCGGTAATGTGCTGGTTTAGAAGATTCTGAAGCTTTCAGTCATTAAAACCATGGTCAGGCAAACATTAATTGATGAGATCTCAGAGGAGAACAATAACATGCACCAAGGCAGTAGAACAAGAGGACAGAGATTTTTGAGATGCAAAGGGCCATTTCGGGAACAGGCATCAGGAAGTTTTTCCTTTACCCAGAGGGTAATTAATGACTGCAACTGGTTGCCAAGAAAGATGGTTGAGGCCAGGACAGTTTCTGTGAGATGGAATGGTAGAGTTCCACAGGTTAAGAATAGAATTGGAATTGAATGAAGCCTTTTATTTTGTAACACTGCTGTTCCAGAACCAGCAGCGAATCTCTTTTTAGTCACAAAATCTCCAATCAAACTGTTTGATTCTTAATACGTGAACACATGTGGAGGGAAATCTGAGTTGTGTGATTGAGCTACCTGACTCAATACACTTGTTACTGGGTAAAAGGTTGGGGTGTGTTTTAAAAAAAAGTTTGGCTTCTTACCTTTGCTTGACTTCAGCTGCTGTGGCCTGAAAGCGTCAATTTAATCAATTTGTCCCTAGACTCTGTTATGCAGGGCTATAACCAAGTCCCCTTGGAACGTGTCCTTTTTCTAAAGAAAAACAAAATGCATATTATTTTCTGACTACTAATATTATGAAAGGATCATAGATCAAGGGTGCTGCTCAATGCATCATTCATTTCTTGATAAACAATAAAATTCTGGATAATTGAATTCATTTCTCAAAAGTGCCAGGAAACATCGGTCCATTTTAATAGTTTCCTTTGGACAACAATCTCAGACAAAATGTTTTCCTGGGCACCAATTAGAAGTAAATAGCCCTCCGCCATCAACATTCTCTTTAATATAAGTGCTCGGACATTGCAGAGAAAGTAAATTTTTCTCTTTCAGTTATTTGCAGGTGGATGAATGTTATGAAGGCCTCAATTTAGTGGAATGTCCTGGGATAAAGAACTACATTTTCCATGTCTATAGAAGTGTTCTTAAATAACTCTCAGAAGTTGTCAGAAGCTTTTTTTTAAATTAGCTCTTAATCTGTCAATATTGTTCATTGCTGGACCTGATGAGTGTGGGGTGTTTAGCTCTACAACGCTGGAGTCAATTCAACCTTCTTAAAGTAACAATTTGTTTGCCACTTTACCCCTGGAGATTTGATCTGATAGGTTACACAAAGGAATCTGTTTAACTTGAATACATTTCAAAACTCCACCTCCTGTTTGAAGCGGCACAGTTTTCCATGCAAGCACATGTATTATTAATTGCACACAATAATGACACAGTCCGTATAAAATTGATGTATTATTGTCTTTACTGCCCGCTGTGTGCTGCGACAGTCCAAAACAAATGTAGATTGGCCAGGAACCTGGAAGTTTTACACTGTTGACAGTTTGTTTCTTTCTTTCCAGTGACATGGAGACCTCTAGTGACATATATAGGATTAGTTCCTTGCATGGAATTTATCCTGAATGTTGCTCTCTCACAGTGCTGCTGTTGGTTGGGACAGCATCCAGCTCAGGCGACTGTGTTTAAGGCTTTCTGCATCAGATAACTTGTGCTTTGCTTGCCTTCAAACTCATGGATTGTATTTCAAATCTGCCAACAAAATACACTACAGTAAATCCTGCAAAGCGCTTTGAGACGTCCTCCCCCAGTGAAAGGCGCTAGATACAATGTAAGTATTATTATAAATATTATAGTATGTGGTGAAGGGACCCATGTTCAAAAAGATGTGGTGAAAGCATTAATCAATAAATAATATATTTTTGTAGTTAGCCGGGTGTCTGACATCGCCAATGCTTAAGAGTGTCCAACTGAGAATTCCACACATGTGTGCCACCTACACAAGCACGGTGAGGAAATATCCCTGGGTCTGTTCTCTCTAGTATGTATTGCCTTGCATTCATGCAGAGGTTCTGAATCCATGAACAATTCATTGCAGTCATTAAAAACCGCCCTGAACAATATCATAAAAAGATGTCACATTTTATAAGCCTTGTAAAACAGAGAATGTTTGCATTTTTTTTGCGAACAGCCCTGTTCTGCACTGTTAATAATCAGATTATTGTCTGTATTGGACCCAGGAGAATGTCTGGCGGCCTTACAGCAATTGCAAAGGTAGGCCCTTATTCAAGCATCATTACTGACTGGGATTAGTGCCATTTGCAGCTAATTGTGCCTTAAATGACTAATTATACACACCTTTTTTAAATCTTCCACTTTCAAAATAAGCAACCTAATTTATACAAGAGTAATCATAACTTTCTGAAAGTTTCACCTCCAGTTTCTGGTACCCGAACATTACTGCACTGAAGATAGGAGCATCTGCCAACACATGCATGAAAGCAGCAATGCTCCAGGTGTGAACATAAACTGGATAATCCGATTCACAGCAGCAGCAAAGCTAAACAATTTATTCAATTAAAGAGCTCTTGTAGAAGCTCTTGCATGGTTGAAGGAGACTCTCGATTATAGGTCAGGTATTGGAAATTAAATGTGGTTCCCCTGCAGACACGTGCCTCTAGTTCAGCCTTGAAGCTATTCATCAATATGCTAACATTCAATAGGGAGCAGATGCTGAATATTCTGGGATTCCACAGAGGTCCAGATATTGATTCTAAAGAAAGAACCAAACCTATGACCCACTAAATAATCTGGTGGACAAACGAAGGAACGAGCAGAATCCCTGGGAAATGATTGACGAGAGATAATGAATTCCTATGTTTATCTTAGCCCCGTTCCCCAGACCATCTACCCAGTTATTGCTGCCCTGTGAGTACTTCAGTTCAACAAGTATCTTTGAGTCAACCTTCATTAAATAATAATAATCCTTGCATTTGATTGCATTTCTCCTTATCTTAAATTAGAACAGAGGGTCTGTTCAAAACTGTACTCCATTCAGTCTGAATCACTGACCAGGCAGTGTCAGTAAATGAAGTGGAGTTCCTCACATACTTTTAAATCCATTGACATGACCAGGAGTAAGTTCTATATTTATTGCATGGTCTTCCCACAGTCTATGCGAGGCAAACCTAGTGTGGCAGTCTTCAATGCAGAGGATTTAAAATTCATACTTAACGTATTTAGCTTCTCACAGCTGCAGAAGGGTCTCATCGATGGCATAAAATTGACATTCACTTCGCTGTAATGCCCCCTTCTCCATAATCAAATAGCCAGCCGACAGATCGTGGCTGGGCGCAGCCACAAGAATAACCAGTAAGAGTTGATGATCACACGTAGAGCGAGTCCGCATTGTCAGGAGAAGGTACAAACGCTGGAGGCCACCTCCTCTCCAAATAAACGAGTGTGTGTAACATGTAGAATTGTAATTATTTTTGGCTACATTCCTCGCAACAAAACGAAAGCAAGACAAGCTGCGGCCAAGGAATGTAATAAAGGCAAATGTCACACGCGGGGGCTTGTCTTTATTTTCCTGCACTACATGATAATCCTCGGTGACTGTTATACCAACCCAATTATGAATTTGAGCAAAATACAGTGTTGTGATAATGGCAGGTTGACCTGGGTCACAGGGCCCAGAGTCATAATTCTACCAGTACTAAAGCAGGGAAACAGGAGCTCTGTTGTTCTTCCAATCTGTTTTATCCCTCGTTTCCAACACTTTTCATTCCCCGGGGAATTTATTTGAGGAAGACATTACAATTGACTATCGCAGAGCATGTAGCAAAATCCTCTGTCAGCTGTCCACTTACTGCCAATGCTACACAATTGATTGGGGCAGAGATAACTGCTGACCTCCAACCGTACACTGTAGTAGCCGATCTGAGATTCCCGACGTTGATTAATTATTTCCAAACCAGATATGCTATTTCTTCCAGATTTCACTTTTCACATCCAATTATTTCAAATATCTATCCAGCTGTAGAAAATAAAGTGCGTTCCCTGATAAAAGATGTACAGGGGGACTTATTCACTTTATCACTGACATATGGACTAACTGTGCGCCTAATGAATACTCATTCTTGACTGTGCACAGGGTCACCTTCCAGCCACAGTCCACTGGGCACTCTGGTGATGAATATCTTGGCTTTCTAACATTGAGAGTTGCCCTGTTATAGGGTAAGAATACAGCTATGAACATCCATCATTATTTTATCGAGCTTGTTGGATAAATGGATCTATCCTATTAACAGTACAGTCAAAGATAATTGCCATGGACAGTAGACCCAATAGGTTGAAAGTTAGGCAGAGGTGGTTGCAATAATAGACAATGCTTTGCCTACAAGCTACACCTCACCCAAAAACACTGGAGCAGTTGAAATCAGCAGCAAATCCATGTTCAATAGTTCTATGCAGGCCACAGTGGAGCGGAGTCTAGTCTATCAAGAGCTCAAAAGATCAGAATGTCATCTAATACTTAAACAAAATAATCCATTCCCCTGCACACATCACACACACACAACATGCATCTCATGGAAGAGTTTGCCAAATTGTCATTAGGCATTGCAGAAACTGTATTCGATCAGCTCAATCATCAGCTGATGACACGCACCAATGTGTGTTTGGAAGACATGAGCAATTAAAAATGCAAGAAAAACCTCTGATGTCAAAACACGAGAGAATGGTCTGTGTAGCAACTGTGCAGGCTGGTTATAAGATGGCACTGAATGCGAAAGGTAAAAACTGAGTCCCTTGGAGTCAGAAGGTGGTAAGTCAAACCCCAGATTGAAATCACAAATAAAATCAGAAGTCGCTGGGACCACGCAGCAGGTCAGGCGAGGAAAATTAAGCGAGGAAAATTAATTAACATTTCTAGGTTGATGACCTTTCATCAGAAAGGTCTAGACTGACCCTTGAAATCACAGTCTTAGGCTAACCCTCCAACACAGTGTTGGGGAAGTCTGCCTGTTCAGGTGGACTTTAAAGATCCCACGGCTCTATTGGAAAAGAGAAAGGAATTTCTCCTGGTATCTTGGCCAATAATGCCCAGATAAAACTAATCATTGACCTCATGCCGGTTGTGGGACTCTGCTGTGTGTAAATTAGCCTGCAAAATACAGTCACTACAGAAAATCCCGTGTAGCACTTTGAGACATAAAAGGCGTTACATCAAACGTGAGGATGATTATTATAATACTGTGCCTTTCAGGTTTGTTTGCGTTTCTTATGCAGCCTGCTAATTAATGGAATCAAACAGTGTCACACGGCTGATTATCTTGTTCAGTAAAACCTTTTGACTATCATTTAAACTGAAGGTTCAAAGACAAAAGTGTACCTTTAAAAAGCTTCACGCACTGTTATTGTTTGCTGACCTAAATCTGCTTCAACTCTTGAGTCTTATAGCTTCACTCGCCTCGAAAGCGAGCGTACCTGGGTTCAATTCTCGGGCAGGGCAAGACCTTACACAAGTTTCCTTACTCCACACTCCTCGGTTTACCTAACAGTAAGTAGGAACTTGGTTGTTAGTCGATTGATGGATCGCTTTTCAAAAAAAAATGTGGTCACTCATCCACGATCGTTCGTGGGAAACTGCTGTGCGCAATTGGCTGCCACGTTTCACCCACAAAATATACAATCAATTCACTTTACAGTTTATTCTGTGAAGCGCTTTGAGACATCTCGGAGACGTGATAAGACGCTGTATCAAATGCAAGGATTTTTTTTAAATACATCATTATAACTGGAATATACGCTTAAAAAAGTATCACACCTTGGTTGCAGGCAAGAACATTCTGGCAGAACTCAAAGCATGTTTTCTTTTTGTACCATTTGTACGAATGATGAATTGCCACTTTGTGACTTTTCTGATTGACAGAAGCTTCTCCAGAGCAAACAGCATCAGGCTTTGAGTGACAGAATATTAGTGTCTGGCTTCAGTGAGCCCGATTGATTTGAGTTGTAAATTAAATGTTGTGATGGCGTGATTTATAACTGTACTCAGCTGAGGTTTGCCTTACGATTCATTAGAGCAGAACCTGAGGACCAGAACATGCAGACAAGTTACTTCTGGATCAAATTTCATCAAGTAGAGAATATTGCACACTGGGGACTCGGAGTGTTTATAGGAATACACTGTTGGAACCGATTCACAAGCGCAGCATGTTTATTGAAAAGACTGAGGTACAGGAATACTCGGTGACTGTCAGCAAGCAATATTCCTTATTCTATTTGTTAGTGAGGGATCCAGACAAGGGTAAGATTTAGCAATTTCCCAGTAACATTTTCACTGATTTTCAAAACCCTTCTAAAGACCTACCTCTTTGACTGTGCCTTCGGTCACTTCCCTTCCATTCAACCCGCTTCCCACTTTTCTCTGGTTTCAGCACGGTCCACCTAAAGCGGTTCAAGGCGCTGTATAAGTTGCACAAAGTTGTTATTACTTTTGATGAGCACAGTTTGCTTTTCAACCCTTATACCAACTCATACACAGTGTACATCACAAGTATAACGATTGTGGACTCCGTACCTAAACACCAGCTTTATAATGAATCAGACACGCTTTAGAGCGGATAGTGATCAAGCCATTGAATATATTTTCCGAAATGTATAGAGTTTTCATATCAGATAATGATAGAAGCTATCACAAGGCCACAAAATAAGTGTCAATTCACTTTACAATCTATCCTGTGAAGCTCTCAAAGACATGATAAGGGGTTATATCAAATGCAAGGATCATTATTTATTATAAGGAGGCTAATTGTCCCATCATGCCTGCATGGGCTCTGAACAAGCCTGTATCCCTTCAAGCTTTTTGCTTTCATACTTGTAGCCTGTATTTCCTTGAGCTAATTTGCCAGCGGATAAGTAACAAAATAATTATTGGAAGCATTTCTATTTTTAAAAAAATTCAGACTGAATCACGTTTAAAATGATACAAAATATTTGCAATCAACCTCATGGATTTTCAATCATACGTTAAATCTGCAGATTAAATCTGTGTTAACCGCATTCTGACTAATCGTCTTCATCGCCTCAAACTGTACCTGGGTTCATGTAATTGGCGATGCAATGAAGCTATACAGCGCTGAGGATCTAATGGCAAGTTATATTGGTTTGCAAAGTTGAAGGAAAAGTTACAATGCAGTTCCTGACTATGTACTAACTTAGCATTAACATTATCCGGCAGACACTTCAATAACAACTTGCATTTATATAGCGCCCCTCACACAGGGTAGTGTCCCATATTGTGTGGCTACTTTAGAAGCTTTAAGGAACTGATGCCAATAGTGGTAATGCATTTGCTGTGATAAGACTTCAGGTTCAACGTAAAAAGACCACAGGTTTAGGGATGCAGTTGATGGGTTTGTAGTTATCTCAAAAAATCATCAGGAGCTTCTGTGGCCTTCCAATGACTATGATAAATGGCTTTTTTGTGTGGCTGAGCTTGCTAATGATTTGATGAGACTTTCTATATGAATTCCAGTCCTAAGGGATGGCTTTTGTAAGGTTAGCTATGACATTGGAGAATGAAAAAGCAATGGCCTAAGGAACGGGATGAGGACAAGATTAGATATGAAGGAATGCATCCACAGCAAATCCTCATTAAAATCATTTGCTTTGTTTTTTTCCTCATTGCTTTCCCTGTGTATTATATTTTTATTACCTTACGCTTAATGTAAATGCATACCTAATACAGTACAAACACTTTATTGAAACAAATATTTTTTAATATGATTTTTTTTGAGATGGGTCATTGTGTAGAAATTATATTTCAACATAACCTTTGCATGTGAATTCAGCGGCTGAGATTTTACCTGACAAAAATCTATGGGGGGGAGGAAGGTCATGTTACATAATGATCAATCCCTTTTTTTAGGATTATTTATTAATCTAAACGTGTATGTGCACCAGGTTCTGTATTCTTTAAATAATAAATTGGTGTTTAGAATTCTACAGCTTCGGGAACAAGAAGGAATGCAACAATTTTTATCACGTTTAAATGATCTATCTTATGAAGGAATGACATAGTTTTTTTGGATGCCAAATACTATAGTTGATGTAGGGCTTTGTTTGAAAGGGGTCGTGTTCTTGCTATTTATGTCACCGTTCCTTGTTTTATAAAATGAGAACTTTTTTTTTCTTTGCTCCCTCTGCACTGTCAATATGTTGGAGAGCCTGATTTATTTTACTGCACTTTTTTTTTACTGCCAAAGACATGCTGTGAACTTGCAAAAGCATTGGTTCAGTCAGCCTTTAGCCCTACATTGTTAAAATCACTTGTCAAGGTTCTTCAAATAACAAATGGCTTGCAGGTTGGCGAGATGAGCCAAGTGAACGTCCGGGAAGTTGCTGGAGGGGGGGTTAGTGCGTAAAACAAACATAATTTAGAATAAAGTCATTTATTCTTGATCCACAGGAGTCATTTCCTCAGTGGACGGCACTTTCATTATTAATGGTTCTTTGTACAGCAGTGGTCATACACTGACCAGGCCAGAGATAAGCACTTCAATCAGAACAAATGCATTTATGAATGTTCAGAGATATTTTCAAGAGTGTTGTTATTTTAAATAATGAAATTCCCCAAAATTGAGTTAAAGGGAAACTCTGTTCCACTACACAGTACAAATTTACATTTATATTACACCTTTCATGGCAGGAGGATATGCTAAGGTACGAACTGGGGGTGGGAGCCAGGGGGGAAAGATGACCTAAACTGCGGTCAAAGAGGTAGGTCTTGAGACAGACCTTGAAAGAGTTAAGGGAGGGAGCGAGTCATAGCGACTCAAGGATGGAGTCACGCAAATAGACTAAAAGCTGATGGCAGAATTATCACATAATGGTGAATTTTATACAGGGGGAAGTTAGTATCGCAGTATTGAAGTTCCACAGTTACCATATTTTCTGTGGTTAGAACAACAGTTGCATTTGCCTGATACTCAGTGCAGGAACGAATGACAACTCGATTGTCACCCAAAAGTGATAAGGATGTCTGTCGTGGTGAAGGAGGTTCTCAGTTACTGATGTTACCTGACCAATTTTTGGAGCTACTAACTGAAAACTCTCATTTCCTTGCAGAGACAGGATTTTGAAGAAAAAAACTTTAAATAGGAGACAGAAAAAGGAAAGAACTCTTCAATGAAAATACTGCCTGAAATAGGACCATTCTCCCTTAAGAAAGCTGAACTTTTGGACGCAGTGTCCTAACATTACCCAACACACATTAAGCCAAACATCATTCTCAGCCTCGCACTCTCAGTCCTATCCACTTGTCAAGAGAATAAGGTCAGGTTATAGCAGTTCGGAAATTCCTAACAATTTAATTCAAACTCGAGTCTGCCCTTTAAAGCTGCAGGCAAGGCTTGGTGAAGGGAAAAAAGATTATTATATTTCTAAAAAGTAACATTTCATTTTAAAAAATAGATAGGTTTTTAGACTGATAGACCATATATTTACCTTGTTAATGAGGCTGCCACTCTCTGAAGTACTGCAGAACAATTTGACAGTAATCATAATTGGTGACAATCTGAGATATTTCATACTATTTATGGCTATGATGTGTTCATAGGAGACACCAGAGAATTCCTCAACAAAGACTCAAACATCGTCACATTTTTCTACAACTAGGTTCTCACTGACAAATATTTTAGCATTGACTGTTGACCTGACTACTCATTATAAAAATAATAACACTTGTATTTGATATAGCACCTTATCACATCACCTCAAAGTGCTTCACAGGATTTTACTGTGAAATGTTGTGACTATATTAGTAGGCAAACTTGGCATCCAATTTGTGTACATCCATATCCCACAAACAGACATAAGGTGAATGATCATTTTTGTGTCTGAGAGATTGCTGAGCGGGATATTAGTCTGATATCAGGCTCAAAAAACAGGGTTTTAGTCAGATGTTGTATCAAAAAATAATAAATAATAACCCTTCCATTTGATATAGCGCTTTTCATATCTTCTAGGTGGCTCAAAGCGCTTCACAGAATATACTGTAAAGTGAGTTGACTGTATATTTGCGGGTGAAACGCGGCAGCCAATTGCGCACAGCAGTGTCCCATAAATTGTCATGGATTGAAGTGACCAATTTATCAGTTTTCTTGAAGGATTATTATCAGGCTTGTGGAGTAAGGAAACTTGCCCAAGGTTTTGCCCTGCTGGGAATATAATCCAGGTCTCTAGCGTGCGAGGTGAGTGCTCTTACCGGTGAGCTATAGGATTCCATCAAAGTAAGAATGAGCACAAAAAAAATACCAAATGGCCTCCAACTGCATCATATGCTTGTTTGGTTCTATAGTTCTCTGGATTGAATGTTCTTAATCAGAGTTAAAGTTACAGAGAGATGAAACTGGAGAACAAATTCCAACTGACAGTCAACAGAAGTGCATCTCCTGAAATATTTGAGCATGCTAGTGATTGATGCCACAAGTCAAGAACTTGACAAGGGTAAATAAAAGGATCACCAGCCCAATTTCTGTGGTAGGCAGGTAAGAAGAAGCTGGTGAAAGAGGAATTGAAATATGGTCTACAGGAAATAACTGGGGTCCATCAATGCGGCAATTGCTCTTTGGGAAATCCTCCCAAAAAATGTGTTAAAGGCAGACATACCACCTAATAGACTCCAATGTTACCATTTTTTTTTTCCCATTTGCTAAAGGTATTTCAGGACACCACAAGAAAAATAACTTTATCTATTCCCTGAGGTTTCTGAAAGAAACAGCCTTCCACTGAATCTCAGAAACCATCATCGTTCTGAACAAATCGTTCAGTGAAATAAAACCCCATCACTTCAACTGTCCTCAAGTCACCTGTAATACCTTCCCACTTCTTGGTTGCTCAGTGCAGTGTGCAATAGAACGATGAAATCCTAAGCTAGGGTTAACCGAAAGAAATGGTAAATGTGAAATAAACCACGTGATAGTGCTTTACAACATTCGGTGACGTGAAATTTCACAACAAGAAATGTCAAACAGCTCCATGGGCATTGTCTACAGCACGTATTGTCAAAGCAGTGCACAAAAATAAGAGGAGAGCAGTTAAGTACAGAAAGGTTTCTGAATGCAAGGTAGGCATGGGTGGCATTGAATTCAGTTACATGCAATCATGCCTTAACAGCAGTACAAGGAAATACATCAATGGTACAAAAGGATTGCTGTTCACTTTCTGAATTAGCGTTATTGAATGAACATCTCCTGTGGTTACCGTTTGAATAACACATTGCCCTTGTTGATTTCAGATTTGTCATAAAAAGTCTGTTGGAGATTTCTCATCCGGCACTGTATGGGCCATCTCATCCAAAATGCCACACCGCTCACTCAGCTGTTGTCAACGGATCAGCGTGGAAGTGACCACATGCTATCCGGGATGCTTTCAGAACCCAAAGAGCAGTTACAGCAGCTTGAGGGGCCACTGAGCTGGGCACTGTAAGAATTGCGAGAGACAGATTTTCATTGTTTAACATCGCTGTTAAATCAACCCATACGTCTGGAACAGGACATCAACACACTGCGCACCTCAGGCGCCGACACCATCAGCATCCAAGGCTGCACTCTCCACCTCTCAAAGCCATCAGGACCCTCGGTGTTTTGTTCGACCCTGAGCTGTCCTTTCTCCCTCATATCCGCACCACAACTGGCACCGCCTTCCATCACCTCCGGAACATCGCCAGACTATGGCACTACCTCACCCCTCACGCTGCTGAAACCCTGGTCCACGCCTTTGTCACCTCAAGGCTGGACTATGGGAACTCTCTCCTCGCCGGCCTTCCCGTCACCTCCCTCCACAAGCTGCAGGTCATTCAGAACTCTGCAGCTCGTGTACTGTCCCGCACCAGGCTTCGGGACCACATCACTCCCACCCTCGCTCGCCTCCACTGGCTCCCATCCCCCAGAGGATTGATTTCAAGATCCTCATCCTCACCTACAAGGCCATTCACGGCCTTGCTCCCTCCTACCTCTCCGACCTACTATCCCCCTACCTACCTGCCCGTACCCTCCGTTCCTCCGGCTCCGGTCTGCTCCACATCCCTCGCCCCAACCGCCCTACCATCGGTGGCCTTCAGCCTCTCAGCCCCGAGGCTCTGGAACTCTATCCCCCAGTGCCTTGGCCTTGCCTCCTCCCTCTCCTCCTTCAAGGCCGGTCTCAAAACCTTTCTCTTTGACCGAGCCTTCAGCTCCCCTCTCAACTCTCTTCCCCCTCCTCGCTCCCTCCCTTCCCTCCCCTCACCCTGACCATTTCCCCCCTGCTCGGGTCATGACCCAACTGTACAGCGCCTTGGGACGTCCTCCTGACGTGAAAGGCGCTTTATAAATGGAATCTTGTTGTTGTTGTTGTTGAAAGAAGCACAGTCAAGAATGCGAGCGAACAGGCTGGCTTTTGTTTTGTCGGTCTAACATGAGGACTATTGAGTAATTTTAGTTCTTGTTCAATTGTTAAAGCCAGTGGCTTACACTGCAAGTTCTTAATCAAGTAATAAGCTACAAGAACAAAAATAGCAAAGGAATTCTTACGATGGAAGGAAGAATATGAAGTTCCGACTGAAATGCACTTGCTTTCATGCTATCTCAAAGCTCGTCCAGGGATATACTGTAAAGTGTAGCGGCTGTGTATTTTGTGGAAGCAAATGTTAGTGTTCACGATGGAAATACTGGGCAAGGTCCCACGTTTACTTATGACTGTATCTAGTAAATATTGCAATCATTATTTTGGAAATATTTCAAAATCATTCAAACTCATTTTGGGCTTATGACATTGCCTTAGTCTTACGCCACTCGCTTGGGAAAAGACTTATCAAATCAAAATTGTAGGCAGGGTTGACAAATAATATCAACATAGGGGTGAAAGCTGTAGCATTTCATAAATACGTTGGAGGCAATGGTTATCACATCAAATGGATTATGAAACAGTGAGGATTTTATCCCATACTCGCGAAAATCGCCTTTGCTTCATTTTACAAAGTAAAGACAGTTTATTTTTCCACTGAGGAATAATAAAACACCAATTTCAAAGCGATTGTCACAGAAGCCTGAGCTAATCTGGAATCCTGCCACTAAATGGCAGCTACCACTGGGTAATGCAGAGCAGCCAAAAGATTACAACTTTAAGACAGATTCGAAAATGCTTATTTATTTAATATGTTTGCACAGAGTAACCCAATTAGGATTGAAAGCCTATGTGCAATGAGTTGCTGCCCATGGGTGGTTTATAGATTAAACAGCAGAGGACACAAAATAGATACAACGCAGATCAAGGGGAACATTCTCTAACATGTCTTGCTATTCATTTCTCCCCGGCTGTTAGGTTCTCTATAAAGTCCTCGTTTTTAATCTGCGACGCTGGGTGCTGAACGCACATGAATAGGAAACAATATCTGAAGCCAAGTGAAACAAAACAGATGTTCACTCGATTTTTTTAAAAAAAAAACAAATGTGTTTGTACTTTGAGCTTCAGCTGCGATGCAAGCAGGGCTTGCTGTCGGCTGGATTTGCTGAATAATATTTCAAGCCTGATAGCTAATACATATAGAAATATCTACATCTAAATCTTCTATCGTTATCTAGCAGAAAAGTCATTATTAAAGGAATTGTTGGGGTTTATTGAATTTTGTGAACAGGCCATGGGACTATTTAATCCCAGCAAGTGAATTTAATAACAGCAACAACAAAATTACATTTGTATGGAGTTCAAGCCATTTTTAACTGAGAGAAAGAGTCTGGGTTAGTGTATGTAAATGAGTTGTTCGAAAGTACTCATTGTCCATGAAGTGGAACCAAACGTGTTCAGCACAATGGGAGCAATAGTACGCAATACCTATGATGGTTTAAACAAGATTTGAAAAGTTAATGCTGTAGCCTGACATCGAGGAGGCTTCAGTATGAATGCAGCTCATTTCCAAGTCCTTTTATTGACAACAACTCCTCTGTTCCGTAAAGCGGAGTGACATTTGCATTAAGGTGGTGTGGATCACTGCCACACACTCGCTCACTGTCCCAGGGGACAAAGTGACATTTTTCCTGAGTCGAGAATTCACTCGCAGTTTCACACAATGGCAGCCATCACCAGAACGCAAGGGAATTGAGAAATATAATTTCGCTCCTTACTGAATGTCAAAAGAACTGGAGAAAAACTCCATCCTGCCTGTTTGTGGGACATGTGGGAGTTGATGGCTTTGATGTTGGAGAAGCCGATCATATCTGGATTACATTTTTTTTTAAAAAGCCTCCTTTCTTGTATTTCCAACATAAATGCTATTTAAATAATTACGTGGCACCAGCAATGCGGATCATTCAAATCATTTTGAATTCAAAGGGTGAGGAATGCTAACTCCATCACCCTGAGAAGATTTGTATTAAAAGATTTGGAATGGGCAAATATTCTTTCTGCAGCTGGGCAGGACAGGGATGATCAGATACGGATGGAAAAGGCACGGAATTTAGATTCTTTAATGTTAATGTTCCCGAAGCAATGATTTGGTCAGTAACCAAAGTCTTATGACAGAGATACAGCAACATTCCAGTCCACCTTCATTTTGAGCTCACGCTTCCATGATGCTGAAATGAATGTGGCGTTAAAGAGGGCAGTCCAAGCTCTTCAAGCAGTGCAGAGGAGTAATGAGCTCCGAGGGAAGATCAGGCAAGCTGGGGTTCTTCGGTTTTGAAAAGGGATGTCTCAGAGCGGACCTTACAGAGGTATACAGGTTTGAAAAAGTAAACCCTGAACAATACTTTCAGATGCATGAAGACAAGAACAACAGCAAATTATCTTTGTACAGCGCCTTTCATGTCAGGAGGACGTCCCAAGGAGCTGGACGGTCAGAGCTCCACACCCGAGCTGGTAGTTGGGATCAGGAGGGGTGGAGGGCAGGGAGGGTAGAGGTAGGAGGGTGATGGAAGGCATGTTTGAAGAGGAGGGTCTTGAAGGAGGCAAGTACAGTAGAGCAGACCCAGGTTTAGAGTTGGAAAGAGCAAAAGTAATTGTTGTTGTTGTTGGCAAAAGTAATTCTGTACCCAGAGGGTAATTAATTACTAGAATAGGTTGCCAGGAAGGGTAGCGGAGGCCAGGACACTGGACTCATTTAAAAAACGGCTTGATAATGTCAATGTTAAAGTTCGGTAGAGTGGGCGTTCTGGAGGGCTGAGATTAGATAGGCCGAAGCTTTCTTTTAATATTCCACTAATCAAGCTACTTAAATGTTATAGTTTGAATCATGCTGCCAAACTACAAAACAGTAATTAAATGTACATTGTGATGAAATTAAAATAAAGCCCTCTCAGTATCGAAAATATTTTTTTCTCATTGTCTGTCAAACTGATATGATGTGATAATATGAGACATCAAATGCAATGATTATTATTATATTTGTATTTTTTAACTTTTATTTTACAAATTTCTAATTTCAAATTTCTATTTCTAATTTTAAAATGTACTTTAAAACCTTGTACATTACTTGCTAACTTTCTTTCTCCGTCCTTCCAGCATATATCCTGCCCATCAATCCTCCAGACAAATTGATCATTCAGTTTGACTGTTCACATTCACTGTTTGTGGGAACCTTGCTGTGTGTAAAATTGGCTGCTGCATTTTCCTATAAATACACAGTCACTACATTCCACAGCAATGTCAAATGCTTCGAGATGTTTCAAATTTACAGGCAGTATATGAAAAGCAAGGATCGTTAATTATTAATTATTATTACTAATCTCCATTTTGAAGAAATGGGAGTAACTTTAAGGGCGCTGACTTTTGATTGACTGAAAAATAATCTTGAATGTCATTTTTTTCAAACATGCTTAAAGCCCAGAATCAACTAATGGATGTGGATGCATCACATGACCGGAGTAATCTATCATTTCAGTTTTACAAATCAAACCAGCAAGCCGGCTGCCAAATGTAAGAAATCTCATCTGTTTCTCTTTCCCCCAAACAATGTTGTTGCCATCAGCCTGAAAGCACCGAAATAAATGAGTCATCGATGGTGCTGGAAGGGTTGAGACAATCTTTGGGAATGTTATGATTTCCCCTCTCCTCTCCTCTCATCCACATCCCTGATAATAATCCCCCAAGAAAAAAAATAATAAATTGGTCACTTCAATCCACGACTGTTTATTACAGTATATTCTGTGAAGTGACTTGAGACGTCTAGAAGACGTGAAAGGGGCTATATCAAATGCAAGGATTATTATTATTATATTATTATCTCCGGAGAGTGGCTTTTCACACTGAGGTACAGCTCCACAGACTTCCACAGAACTCCAGTACCTGACCTGTCAATTTCACTCATTGTGAAGATCAGTGTGTCTCAGAGGGCTTCACAGGACTCAGTGTAAAATGCCTCGGGACGTCCTCCCGACGTGAAAGGCGCTTTATAAATGTAATTTTGTTGTTGTTTTGTAAAGTGTAAACAAAATGAAAAATACTTAGGTTTGCAAGATGCTGGAAATCTGAAAACAAAAACAGAAGTCGCTGGGAACACTCAGCAGGTCAGGCAGCATCTATGGAGAAAGGAAAGTGAGTCAACATTTCGGGTCAACGACCCTTCGTCAGAACTGGGGCATGTTGGGGGGGAGAGGCTTTTAAGGGCAAACAGAGAGGAGGGAGATAAGGCAAGGAAGACAAAGGAGAAAAGGGGGTAGAGGATAGGGGATGATGGGTTAAAGAGGTGTTAATGATGCAAAACAAAGTGGAGGGGGGTTCCAACAAAGCAGTGGAACAGAGGTGTTAATGCTGCAGAACAAAGTGGGGGGGGGGGGGGGAGAGATTTTGTTGCAACATGTCCATCTGAGAATGCAGATGGGACTTCAGTTTAATGTTTTATCTGAAGGACGGTACCTCCAGCAACGCAATTCTCGCCCAGCACTCTGTTGGGAGTGTCAGCCTGGATCTTGAACGCAAAGGTCCAATGCACAGCATGAATCCAATCTTCTGACTCAGGGGCAATAGTGCAACCAACTCAGCTTGGATATATTAATCCAGCGAAGTGTTGAGCTACCATTTGCAGAAGCACAGCTATGATTCCAATTATTTCAACTCAGATTTATTTAACTTGATTCCTTGATTAGAAATTTAATTATATGTTTTAACCTTTTTTAAAATGAAACTGTAACTTAATTAAATATTTCCATAATGTAATGACTTTTCAAAAAAAAATCTGCTTAATTAGAAAGCACACGGTTAAGACCTGGTGGATGTGATACATCCAGTGGGTAGATGTGACTGATAAACATTGGTTTTATTTTGTCGAGCTTGTCCTTTGGTTAAATATATTGTTGGATTCCCTGATGCAGCTTATTTTTAAAGAATAACAATCCTTGCATTAGACGCAGCTCCTTTCATGTCAATGGAAGTCTCGAAGCACTTCACAGTATTTAACGTAAAGTGTAGTCACTGTGCATTTTGTAGTTGAATGCTGCAGCCAATTTGCGCACTGCAAAATCCCACAAACAGCCTCGATTTGAATGCCCATTTATATCTGGGAGATTGTTGGCCAGGACACCGGGAGAAATTTGCTTCTCTTTTCGAATAGTATCGTGGGATGTTGAATATCCATCTAAACAAGCCGTTGGGACAAGAGGAAGCCTATTGAGACCATTGAGTCTGTTTAGTCAATGTATTCTGTACATCCAAACACAGTGTGGAAATATTGCTGCTGTGAAAATTGATCACAAAAGGCCTGAGTAATGCATTCTCCGATATAATAATGCATGAAATATATTTAAATGCAAATACCGTACGAATACAACTCTTTAACAATCCAGTAGGATTAAAAACGCAGAAGCAAGACATATTGCAAAGCATTTCTCAACCCAGCCCGCAACCTGAAATAGCAAGAGCTTGTGAAATCATATTTGAAATGGTAATGAGTCTAATAAGCCTTGAGCAGAGGACAAATGGAATTCTATATTATAGCATCTCAGTAGGCAAGATGATTTGTGACAATTTTGTTGTAAGTCGGTGCATCAAAAAAAAGTCATTACCGTGATTGTAGGATGAGAGTTCTCCTAATGTGTAAAATAGTGCCAGTAAATCAGTCTGGGAGTTAGGGTACAAAAGTTATGCTAGTATCATTTTCAATGAACTATTCATCTGGTAACCAATGGTGCATCATTTACCATCTGAAAAGTTAGCAGGAGAAAAAAAGTGCCAAAAAATAGTGAGCGGGTAACATTACTGAATCTACAAAGCCGAAACCAATCCCTGCCCTTACCCCATACATACATACAAGTTAAATATAAGTCAGTTATGAAGTACAAATAGAATATTTTAATATCATGGCATTCAAAATTAGGAGGGAGTTTCTTCCTGGTGTCATGACCAAATCAAATCGGTCATTCACTTCAACGTTTATGGGAAATCGCCTAGAAAACACACAGTCAGTATACTTTCAGGAATTCCTGTGAAGCGTTTGGGGACATCTCAATGAAGTGATAAGGCGCTCTATGCAAGGATTATTATCCTCGTAGCACTTCTAAAGATTCACATAGCCCACCGTTACATACCCTTCTTAAGCCCTCTAAAGGTAATGAGAGCAGAAGCCAGATCAAAATCCCTGTTTCATGAAACATAAACGTGGACGAAGATCAGAAATTTGCATTTTCTTCTGGGTTTCATTCCTTCCAGAAGATAATAATCCTTGCATTTGATAAAGCGAATAAGGTGAATGCTTTTAGTTCATTCCATTTCTCACTCTGCTGTCACGTAAGGGACTGAGTAAATACTACTTACCACCTCTCTCTGCCTTTGTCTGTATATTGTGTGCGGGGAGGTGGAGTGAGGGTTGCCTGAGGACTCAGTGACCTCAGATTACCTGCAGAATGAGATATAAATTTCAGAGAGCAAGTTCTACTGCGTTGTGGCCAGTAGAAGGCAATAATTACTTTTTCCTACTCTCAAACCTCCTGGTCCAGAAACAAAACCCTAAGCAGCATTCCTTGTCGAGGCTAAAATCATGGCAACCGATGCTGTGTGGTCACTGTATCAAAGCGCAATACATTCTCCCAAAATTTCCCTTTCGTTCTGAGAGAGTCTGCATTTAATTTCTCCTAATTAAACGCTGGTGAAACTCAAAAGGCATGTAAAATCCCAGAGTTGCTCGTGAGATGTCCGAGCTTTTTTTTGCTTGTTCTTTCAAAGCCGCTGAACAGCTGACCCACTTCCGGGAAGAACAAAAAGTGTCAGAAGTCGGAATAAAGCGCCTTTTGCTCTTCTGCTGAAGTACATTGCCATGTTTTTACCTCGACAGCAAAAGACAGAATGAGGAATGACGGTGATACAACTTGTCAATATTCTGGGGCCACTCACGGAGGTCGCACGAAAGATGAGCTGTCACACAGCTTTTCTTATCCCACTTAATCTGATCTCACACCTCCTCCAGCGGATGATGCATCTTGTTTCTCATGCAGCTGCTCCCTCTCAAGTTATTAGTCATTGAGTGCACGCTCTTTAGGAACAAAAACAATTTGATCTAATCTTTCCTCATAAAATAAATTCTCCCCATCTTGTTCCAAGCATAAGGTCAAAGCCTCTGTTTCTGCCTTGCCCTTTGACGACAACGGTACTTCAAATTTGACTAACATCTTGGGGTTCCCCATCAGCGATGGGGCATTGCAAGGATACAGACCGAGTGAAATAATAGCTGTGAGTTAATAAAGATCCATCTGGGCTCCAATGGGGGTGGGAGGGAATGAACAAACTATTTTTTTTCATTCAGTCAAAAGCTTGGTAGTTGTAAGCTTAGTACAAATTAATTTTCATTACTTGATCATTCTGTTGCTCAAGGAATGCCTAACAAGAGCAAGCCCTTCCCTGAATTGCTGTGTGCAATTTGGCTGCCGCATTTGCCTACAAAATATACAAGCAATGCACAGTAGAGACCTGTGAAGCACGTTGAGACGTCTCAACGACGTGATATCAAATGCAAGGATTATTATTATTATAGTGCGATAAGCAGTCACTGCACTTGACAGTAATTCCCTCTAAAGCACTTTGAAACAATCCGAAGCACAATATCAAATGAAAGGATTATTGTAATCATGTCACTTCATAAAATCATGTTATAGATCTACACTAAGCTCATTGTATTTGGAAAGATTTTTTTTCCCATTCTTTCCCATGGCATTTTTGTCTCTTAGCCAGAGTTAATACAAGCTTTGGAGAGAAACAATGGGAATTCAATACATGGAAAAGCTAAGCAACTCCACCTTGCCCTTTCCCTACCCTTTCAAATCCATCTTAAGACCTATCTTTTTGACGATGCATTCAGCCACATTCATCCCCCTCCCCACCCACCCCCAACACACATATAGACACACACACACCAGCTCAAACTCCGAGGCAACTGTGTGAAGTTTTTTGAGATGCCCTCCCAATGTGAAAGGCGATGTATAAATCTAAATCAGAACTCCTAGTTCCAAAACTCCTGTTTCTTATCAGATTCAGCTCAAGAAAGGCTCGAATGCTTTTCCGGTGATAATACAAAACTAACGGAAAACTGGAAACATGATCGTAAGAGCAAAGTTGAATCGCTCAATTGGTAATTTCCCTCAAATTATGAATTATGAACAAATAATGTAACATCTCACATTAACGAACGGCTGAATCGCAAAGAATTTAAGCCCGAAGGGAGGCAGTCATTCAAACACAATTGCCATGGTTGCAGTTAAGTTACAGAAACCTTCAGCCAGGCAGCAAGATAGCATGGTACAATATCATAATAGATTTGTGTGTGTGTGTGTGTGTGTGAGAATGAGGGGAGAAAACTGACATTGCCCATCTTGCCAACAATCATATCTCCCATCAAATGAGTCACTGAAGCAGCAGTCATAAAAAAGAGAAGAATCCTGAATTTCTTATTTATTTCTTGGCTGAAGGGCAAAGAGAATCAGCAGTCTCTTAAATTAAAAAAGGATAACATAAAAATTGACTTGCAGAAACTTAGGAGCAGAGCAGCATGTTATATTTCAGTGAGCACTGCTCCTAATGAAAGGCTTTTACAGTGCATGGTTAAAAAGCTCAGTCTTAGCTACAGATATCTTTTAAGGTGCACTGTAAATGACTGACACAAAATGTGTTTGTTGTGGGGGCCTCTGCTCGTGTTTACTCCCTCGATGGCTATGATGGCCTCGGTTTTCCATCCAGAGAGCCCTACTGAGGGCTCCTGATGCTTATCTGTCAAAGAAGAATCGGGCTTTAATGAGAATCGAGACTGAGGTACGTATAGACTGACTGAACGGGAGCTCAAGGCACAACATCTCCAGCCCGTGATACTTTCGAATCTCCAGCTAAGCTGAAGAATTGCCAAGACGCCCACCAACTGAGAGCTGCCCCCATGCTATCGCTTCTCAATCTCTCGCAGACCGCTCAGCTTTTTTTTTTGAAAGTTTTTTTTCATAGAAAAGCGAGAGTTTAATCTTCAGAAGAAGTTAAGATGAAACCAGAGGCAAATGTCTCCTGATTATGGCTCCTCAAACTAACTGCAAAAAAATCAAATCCTAATTTTAAAAACCTAATAGAATTTTGTTGCAGGTTTCTCCTTTATTAACCCACGAGCGCCTAGGGGAGAGATTCCAACTCAGGTTGGTTTTATCTCTCATTTCTCACTGATGCTCATCTATCCGCCTTTTAAAGGCCTCCTCAGGGGCTACCTGTATACATAGGGCAAATATCCGGATCTTGTTCATATCATCCGCAAATCTACATCAGCCATTTGAATTTTCTCGCAGTGAACCTGATGATCATTTCTTGTTGTCTCTCGCACACAAGGGGTTTCAAATGCATGAACAAACATACAGAAATCCACAAAGGTTGTGCAAGTATCACTGATGATGTGGATCACTGGGATAGAACAGAAAGAGATGAGAGAAAAAGCATGTTAACCTTGGTCCATATGGCACCAACGGTGATGAGATGATATTAAGATGGAATTAATGGATAATAAGAATGATAACCAAAAAAAGTGTCTGATCTTAAGTGGTTCTGTCTGCAATATCTATCATATTTTCCTCTCTCTATTATCTCCACACAGCTGATAGCAGGGCACACAGACTAGCAGCAAAACATTTACTGAGATATGAAGCAGATGTAATTATTATTATATATTATACAACTGCTGCATGGAGAGCGTTTATTTGCAATTACACAGTGGAATTATTATCAGGAACATGGATTAGAGGTACAATTATATAAAATCAATAATTTGGAAATCTGCGTCAGTGATATAACTAAAAAATCTTAGCCTTATGAATGACAACCATATTATAGAAATATAATTGATAACTACACCTTATTAACATAATGAATTGACTGCACTATGAATATAACATGAATCATATTCAATTAATATATCAGATGTAACTAATGCAATTCGTGTATTATAAATACAACTCAAATTCTATCAAAACAGTGCTAAAATGTTGCATTTATTAGTACCTGTTGCATGAAAATAATTAACTTCTGATAATAATGAATAATAATCCTTGCATTTGAAATAGCACCTCATCACCTGGTTGAGACGTTTCAGAGCGCTGTACAGTAATTTCAGGTGTAGTGATGATGTTGTGTATTATCATAAATCGTAGCATTGGTTATCCTGTCTCAAGGGCTCCAAGACCTTATCTAATATGAAGCTAACTAAATCCAAGTTGTTGAACATAATCAAAATGCAGATCTAATCATAATCTAATGCAGATTTTTGAATTACGTGATAGAATGCAAGTGTTCCCAAACCTTTTATGGCAATGAATATTTAAGCACGTTGATGACAAGTTAAACATAGTGAAAGGTTAAACACACAGGGCAATCACATGGAAGTAACAAACAGTAGCTTAATCTCACAGACACATTCCAGAATACCTGAGGATTTTGATATTTAGTGAAAATAATAGATATATACACATATATAATGTGTAACTGGTATGGGCAATGAATGTAATATAAGTAATATGTTCTGGGCATGAGATGTAATATAAATGGTGGGATCATAACTGGATGGGCAGAAGTAAAAATGAGGAACAAATGGATCATCTGTTACAGACAAGATGCCAGAGGGTGAAACAAGACTGCATGAATACATGGAGAATGGATAAACAGATTAGTAGGGGTATGAACAGGATGTGATTGTGAGAAATTGTGCAAGGGAACATATCCCTACAGCCATGAACCAGATGGCAGAGGCAGAAGCAAGGAAGTAGATGGGAGGTCGGAACACAATGCAAAGATTACCAGGGACATGCACAGCTTGGGTGGGAGTACGACACAGAAGGGATAAGTGGATGCATAGTGGATTCAATGCCTGGGTCACTATGGCTGTCAAACGGATGCGCTGAACTCAGGCAAGTCAGGGTGCAGGCACGTGATGCTATATAAACACAAGTTGTTGCTGTTACACAGTGCATGTCCAATAATAGAATCCCCGTCTGCACTAAAGCTAGTGTGCATGAGTAAAACAAGTATCGGAAGAGTTGTATGAGGGTGTATGCAGAATATTGTGTAGGGAAACCAGAAACTATACAGGCAGAAAACAGGAAACGTATATCCGACTGATCCAAATATAAACCTACTGTACTGAATCTGATTCAACTAAGGGACTGCTGACATCTGTTAGCATAAAACAGTACTGCAATTGAAAGATGTTTCAGCAATGCAGTACCCGAACAAGATGAATAATTGCCAGCTGTACGGTACGTACTTGGCATAAATGTTTCATGCAATCAGTTTAAATTCATCATCAGCCTCTGACCTTTGTATTGATTCAAAGCCAAGACATTCATTATCTCATTCAGTGCACACACACCATCCCGATCATTTAACTGTTCCCGGTTAATTCCTCATAATGTCCTTCAAGTCTGGTCCTACAAGAGGAAGCACTGAGAGGAAATTGAGATACCGTCGGGAAATAGTCTCGCTGATATCTTCAGGTACATTTCTGTTGCACAAATATCCATTTTTCAAAAAAGAAATAACCCCAAAATAATTCCCACTGGAGGAATCTTAAAATGTGACGTTTCCTATCTCTTCATAAATCACAGCTTAATTCTCAAACTCAAAACTGCCCAGTTCTATTCTTTGTGAAAGAGCTTTATTACCTTGGACTGTCTAATTTGCAATGAATTCTACTTGCAATACATTAACATTTAATCCCGTGTCGAAATTGATTTTCCATCTCGTCTAAGATTTTTAACCTGAAATTTGAGTGGATTTCACAGGTTATTCATTTTATTAGTAGTTTATACCACTGAATACTATTAATGTTTTACATGTTGGAACTTTGATTCCCACCCTCCCATACCTATAAAACTAGGATATCCGAATATTCAGTCAAGTTGGGCCATGTACACAAACTCCATTTCACAATTAAAACATCCAGTTGCTGCTCCACAGAGCAATAAGTAATACATTACGACAACAAATTACATTTATATAGTGCCTTTCTGATCGGGAGGACATGCCAAGGCATTAACAGTCAAGGATTTGGACCCGCGCAGCGGGTTGGGATACAACACAACAATTCACATTTATGTAGCACCTCTCACGTTGGGAGCACATCCCAAAATGCTTCACAGAGCTAACAGGGAACAAGGATGTTTGGACAGTGATTAGGAAATGCAAGAATTTACAATTAGGAGTTGTAACAATTACCAATCTATTCACAACGTGAAGCTGCTTGTTTTAAGGATAGTTTTTCCCAAAACGGCTTCAATAGGGGTGAGAAGTACTTGGCTGACCTGTTTTTCGTGCTCTTATTCATCTGCTTAACCTTTAATAAATCTCAGAGCAATTAAACCAATCAAGGTAACAAGATGCACCTCATCTCCAGAACACCACCAGTAATGTAATTATAACACTGGTCGTTTCCTAAACATTCCTTCCAGAGAAAAATAAATTAACACATTCCTTAAAACAAACAGGCACCTACACTAGAACTATCAATTACTGTATCCTGTGTAATAAACTTTTCCAATTACAAGTGCATAACACGCCTTGCTTGTCCCCACCTAAATGACTATTATGATCTGGAAATTAGGGTTGTTACAATATACAGTAATATTTATCATCAACTCAATGTAGGCTGCTTATCTCACTTAGCTAGAACACATGAATGAAATGTCTAAGTTCATGGGTGGGAAAGAGCTGTGATTATAACAATGTGTTTTTTTGTCGATCTAGTGGGATGATTTTAAACAAACATTAATATTATTACAATAGTATAATAATATATAGCTTAACATAAATAAAATGTAATGTGAGTACATTTGGGGTCAGTTCCATTTATTACAATAACGTGAATATTAGCTAAGGTTGCATTTAATGGATCAAACTTTGTTTTGTTCACAAAAATACTGGAGGAAAGTTAGTGGTATTCATTTACTTATAATAATAATAATCCTTGCATTTGATATAGCGCTTTTCACATCTTCTAGACATCTCAAAGCGCTTCACAGAATATACGTAAAGTGAACTGACCTTATATTTGTGGGCAAAACGCATCAGCCAATTGAGCACAGCAGTGTCCCACAAACAATTGTGGATTGAAGTGACCAATTTTATTATTGTTTGCTTTCTTGAGGGATTATTATCAGGGGTGTGCAGTAAGGAAACTTGCCCAAAGTTTCACTCTGCCGGGAATCAAACCCAAGTCTCTCGCTTGCAAGGCGAGTGCTCTAACCACTGAGCTTCAGGACTCCTTTAAGGGATGTAACATAGAAGTCCCGAACTCTACCCTAAGTGTTACTCTGAGGAACCAGTTCGTTCTTTTCCTATGAAGTAAGTTGTTGAATTGTTGGGCTGTAAAAACTTAAGGGAACATCAAATAAATTACTAAATGATGCAGATTTTATAGACTTACATTTTTGTGCTACGAAATCCACAATGTGGTGAAATTGAGCATCTTTTTACTTAACGTACATCTGATTCTTCCCAATCTCTTTATTTTAGATCCATCTGGAATTAATCACCTAAACCTACGCTGTCAAAATATTGAATTGACCTTCCAGGTGCCCCCTGAGAAGATTAATATTTATTTAACAAATTGAGAATCTGCTTCACCCTGAAGCTTCCACAACATAACTCACAGTCAGATCCGGTGTCAGATACTTCAAGAAGTTTTAATTAAACCAATCCCACTTTTACCGGGCTAGATTTGCAATAACAATAATAAAATAGTAATAATAATAATTATAATTCCTTTAATTTGATATAGTGCTTTGCACATCGAGAGGACGTCTCAAAGCACTTCACAGGATTTTAGTGACCGTATTCGTAAGCAAACCCAGCTGCAAATCTGCGCACAACAATGTCCTACAAACAGCCATGTAGTGAATGACCAGTTTTACCTTGGTTTAACATTTCATCCAAGAGATGGCACTTCTGACAGTGAAGCCTGACCATGGGCCTTGAACCCACAACATTGTGACTCAGAGGGGAGAGAGCTATCAATTGAGCCAGGCTGCCATCAACATATATATTTGCACCTGTCTGTCACCAACTGTGTCCCAGATAGCCAGAAACGTATTTTGCTTCACCAAGCTTCTCTTGCAATCTGCAAAGCAATGTGCTTCAGTGAGCTTTGAAGTAGAGATTCTGTAGCTGTTTTTCTTCAGCAGAGCTTTAAATCCCATTGAGAATCATTTGCAGGTGTGTTGTGGGCAGATAAAATATATCAGCAAGTGAATGAAGAACTTAAAAGGTAAAACCTGCAACTGATGGGAGGCCGCCTTTCATGTTGGACACAATTTGAAGGTGTTTATGTGCTGCTTTGTGCTGTTAGTGATAAGAAATTCTCCCTTACATCAGCAACAAAGGACATTTCTCCAACTCTCCTGAAATGTTAATCTTGTAATAATTTCGAACCCTCTTTGTTCCACTGCAGTTTATTGATTTGAATCTAATCTCCAAAATAGCATGAATAAACAGTTTACAAAAGTCAATATTGTTCTGTGTATAACTAATGCACCTTGAAGTTATGTGAACTTTAAAAAAATACAATTAACTCCGTAATAACCGGTGATCAAGTATGATTCCTGTAGCTTAGTGGTGAGAGCGCTCGCCTCGCAAGCGAGAGGACCTGGGATCGATTCCCAGACAGGGTGAATCCTTGGGCAACTTTCCTTACTCCACATGCCTGATAATAGTCCCTCAAGAAAAAAAAACAATAATAATTTGGTCACTCAATCCACGACTGTCTGTGGGCCACTGCTGCGTGCAATTGGCTGCCGTGTTTTGCCCACAAATATAGACTTTACAGTACATTCTGTGACGCGCTTTGAGACATCTCAAAGACGTGAAAAGCGCTATATCAAACGTAAGGATTATTATATGATATAAGACGGTTGTGGGTTCAAGACCCGCATCAGGATTTGGAATTACACTCTCTAAGATGAAACCCCAATGCAGTGCTGGGGCTATGTTGTACTATCAGAGGTGCCGTCTTTCGGATGAGATGTTAAACCGAGGTCCTGTTCAGGCGTTCGTTAAAGATCCCGTGATACTATTTGAAAAGAAGAGAAGGGTGGTTCTGGCCAACATTACACCGTATAAAATTGGTCCCTCACTCCTTGAGTATTTGTGGGATCTTGTTGTGTACAAACTAGCTGCCACATTTCGCCCATAAAATACGCACTTTACAGAATATCCTGTGAAGCGCTTTGAGATATCAAATGTAAATCTAAACAAAAATGTAAAAAAAAGTCAATATAATCTGTTTGTTGTTGTCTTGATGACATTATGAGATGATATATCAATTATTATTGTTATTATTGAGGCTAATACCATTCTGTGCATTTTATGGAAATAATTCAGCAGTTATGTTCATGACAAAATTGCCTAAGTGTTCAGTTTACCTGATGTGCCCCAGCCCCACACTTCAGCACTTTAGCCTGGGATATTGCTTTATTTTTATGAAGACTATTCACAGCTCATACCTCACCTTCATGCTCCGTATCTTACTACTCTGTATGTTATTTAATCTCTTTCTCCAAATATATTAACATATCTTTTTTGCAATCAGGTCAACACATAATACATCCTATGCTTTCTGGACTGAATTGAAGACAAGTTAAAATGTACATAGATTTCTTACAAGTTTTTTTTTAAAATTACATGCACTTTCCTGAATCTGGATAGCACACATAAATCAGATGGATATATATATATATATATATATAGGCTGAGTCAAGCTAACACATTCACAGCGATCTGTTAAATTGACTTTTCTTAGAGATCATTCAGATTTTTATGACACTATCAAGCCATACCTCAGAGTTATTATGCCTGCAGCCAAGGGGCAAACATACATTGATGTCATATTCAGCCTATTTGGTATTTTGGTATCTCCATGTTTTGATGTCTTTGTGCTGTATTTCAGTAGAGAAGCCCAAATAGTTCAAACTCTTATTCAGAGAAAAAAANCACCAATGCAGACATGTTGAGTGGTTGAGTGACCTGTCAAGCCTTGAATAGCAGTTAGTATGCTTCTGCTGGCTGATCTAATGAATAGATTGTGAGTTAGATATATGACAAGATTGGTTTGGATGAAGAAGGTCCAGCAGCCCATTTGATCTCATCCTCTCAGAATACCCAATCTCCCCATCACAGCATCAGCTATTCTTTAAATGAGTCCAGGGTCCAGGCCTCAACCACCCTTGCTGGTAACTTGTTCCAGTCATTAATTAATATCTAGGTAAAGAAATACTTCTTGGTCTGTGTCTTGCAATTGCCCCATGCAACACTAAACCTGTGTAGTGCCTTGGTGTATGTAAAATATTGCATCTGTGTTGTATTACTCACCAACTCCTCCAACAATTTAAAGGGCTAAGGTTAATACTTGCTTTTGCTTAGCATCTTTCACATCAGAAAAACATCTCAAATCACTTCACAGCCTTCATTGTAAAGTGTAGTGACTGTGTATTTTGAAAGCAAACTTTTGAGAAAGTAAAGAATAAATGAGCCATGTTGGTCTTAGAATTATGATTAAATAACATCTCTGCGTAGTAGGTTTAAGAATTAGAGCAAGATAATTTTACTTGTTTTAAGTTATTTTCTGAACTGTCTATATACTGACGTATCAAAGTTTAATCATTATTGTATACTGCCTACCATCTCCTAAACCAGCAGCAGATATCAAACCTTGTTAGTGGTGCTGAGATTGGGCCTACGCATCTGATGATAAGAATATTAATATGTTTCCATGGAGACAATATTGGCATTTTAATAAGCCTAAGTGACCATGGTAATACAAGATCAAAGGGTAAGCATTGTGTGTGGTTTCTATGCATAATTTGTGATATGAACTTTCAAATTAAATTATGACATTTGTTTTCTCATAAAATAAGCATTAAGAGAGGATATGCTGGGAGCTTGCTGTGATCCCTGAGATCACAGCTGTGGGGTTTAAAACCAGGGTGATCCGACTGAAAAGCAAGATTCTTCTATTGGCTGCTTTGACAAAACCTTTTTCAACATTAACTCATTGCTGCTGCTACAGTCTGCGTACACAATCTTTCCATTACAATGCAACCCGACATTTCCAGTGCCTGCGAAGTTGTACAGAAATACAACCATAATAAAAATCATAAGCCTCGCCTTTGACATAGCGCCTTATCAAATCGTTGAGATGTCTCAAAGCGCTTCACAGAATATACTGTAAAGTGAATTGACTATATTTTGTGGGCAAAATTACTATAATTACCACTGAAAGCCATAACAAGAACAATAAGAAAAGGAAGCAGTGTGTCCTTTGTCATTTTTGTCAGCCAGATATCTGGCATTTGCCAAAATCCATCACCACTTAAGAGTGTCCAAACCAGACTGATAGTTCCACATACGTATGCCACCTTACACATGGAAACTGCCCCGTTTTTGAGTTAAGGCACACTCAAGAGGTGTGGCTGAATTTAAACCACGAAAAGACATCTTATCTTTTTAACAAATTTTGATTTTCTGGAGGACTATGGAATGAGATTTAATGATCATAGAAAGCCGTACTTGAAATATTCCTTTTTCTATTGCAGCTTTTCAAAAAATCTATGCAAAATGTCAGTAATCGGAACTGTGACCAGATATACACGATATAGAACCATTCAATATGATAATATGATTCACTTACCTTGTGTAGATTCAGGTTTATATTTTAGTTGGGAGCAAGGAACAGACATCACAGTCTTCATTCACCTTGTTTGAATGATGCTTTGTTCTGTTGAAGAATGACTCTTAACCTTATGTGGTTGGTCAATATTCTGGAGTTGGGACACACGTAATCTGCAAGGGGAGAAAATAGGAAGAAAATAAGAGGAACTGGAAAAAAAATAGAGACTTGTATCTAATTTGGCTAACTAAATGCAAACAGCTAAAGCAGACTGCCATAGGAATCTTCTGATCCTGGGACCATGAAGTTTGGCTGGAGACAGCATCCGTTTTTCCAATGTGATCCGTAAACACCACAGGTCTAGTTTATTGACAAGAATGTACTAACATGCTGTACTACCTGAAGTGTTGCACGGAAAGGGAGAGCGAAATCTTGACAGTATGTTAACAGATGAGCTCAGTATTTTCTCCATCAATGCACAGAAAAACACAGCTTACAAGAAGAGACCAAAGATAATTCTCAAAACTCTCATGTAATCTCTTTAGTATCAGCAAACCAGTACTTTATCAGAGTACCTTACGTTGTTTACCAATTTTTCATTGATCTTGAACCCAACTTCTAAGTCGTCCAGACACTCTCTTGTAATGAATTCAGAGTATACGTTTAAGAGGTTAAGAGCAATACATCTTTATCTTCCTCTTCGTCTAATCTTTTGACTGCTTTGTTAACTCTTCGCCCGACTTGGAATGCTGCCTGTCCTTCCCAGTAAAGATGCCCATTCATTTCCATCACCTTTTCCAGCAGCACCACTATTGCAAGACATCCATTAATCTTCCGTGCTTCATTCTGTCGACCTTTTTTTTGACAAAACGTTGATACAACATCTCTCTTCCTTTCTACTGCCCACTCAAAAAGCCTGCTCAAGACATATGTTCCACCACCTGTTTGAAATTCTTCCTCGCCCCAAATCACCATCCATATAGGTAATACTGCTGAAAGCAACGGTTGAACTGTGGTTAAGTCGCTTACAAATGTTAGTCTCCCTGGATATGTCAATAGCAAAGACTACTTGGGCAGTATGGCTTTTTCCATGCTGTTATAGTCTATTCAATTCCATGCAAAATCACATAAGTGAAGCAAAACAATAGGTTAGGATTTCACTTTGGGCATTTTATGATTGACCTGCTATGGATTTCCAGAATTTCAACTTTATGTCAGCATTTTCTCCTTTATTCATTCTGGGAAAATGAATACAAGAACATACAAAAAAAACTGTCATCTCAGTTACTACAGAATCTCAACATAACCTGGCTCATTCGATTCTTCCTATCGATCCACGGCATTTTATTAATCACTATGTTGGCCGCACAAAATTTCAAATCAGGAATGCAAATATTTTTAAATCTAACTTACAAAATAGCAATGGTTAAAAAACATAAGCAAATCACCATACAACACGTGTCTGACTAGATGAAGATAGAATTAACAAGAGTCTTCCTTGCAAAATGTTGGTGGTTTGATGCTATCAGTGGCTGGCTCAATATTAATTGCACATCTTATCTCAATGGGACAGTTCCCTCACTCATGACTCTCAAAGAAGATTGACTTGATATAAAAGGCTCTGAATTATCTTAACACAACAAAATGATTCCCTCATTTTACCTCCCTGTGAACCATGTGTTGATTACTCTGCAACGATGGCATCACAAGAGCTTCTCTCTGCGTTCAGTGTAATTGCAGGAGACGAATCAAAAGCTCTCATCGAGCCGAGGAGAGAGAGCTCAGTGTAATTTGGAGCTACTCCACTTACACTTAGACTCATGAACCTACCTGATCCAGGTGATAGCAGGAGTTGGGCTGCAGCATAATCTGCTCTGGCCTCATACGTACAGCACATTGGCAGTGAACAGCCACCATACCAGCTTAATAAATCACCAAATTGCCTGTCGTATAGTGCAACGTCTCACAGCACTTGACAGTGACTAAGACAGCCAAACTCAGATTCGGATCTGATCCTACATTCGTAGCTTATGTTATGCGAATTAATTAAAGATAGTTGCCACTTTATTGAGAGAAACAAGCATTATAATTCAAAAAAAGAACCCGTACTGCTACATTGCAAAAAAAAGACTTTTAGGAGATTCACTTGTACATTTAGTATCCAATCTAAATGCTGCTATCATCGGGGATTAATTACCTGTTGAACATTAAAAATGACATGTTTGCCAAACTACCTTTTTGGGGGAATGAGGAAATCTGGCTGTTTTTTTTTCACTGTCAACTCTCATTTAACCATTGAAAATACATTACAACCATAGAAATCTACAACCACGATGGAAAGCCATTTGAACCCGTCGTATCAGGAATATACAACAGTTATAGTCTTACGATGGTTCGTTACATTGTATAACTGTTAAAAACACATTTTGGGCACCTCAATTGGAGGGACACTTGTGGTTTGAATGCTGGAAACAATTTCCTAGAGATTTCAATTAGTGGTTCTGTTAGCCCTGGGCAATGCTGTGTGAGGTATGATCTTCACTGTACGCAATTCAGCTCGTGTAAAGTTTATGATCTTCACGTGCAGCAATGGTGAGTGTGACCTGTCAAGTCTTTGTTAAAGAAAAATAAATCAGCTGGAAACACGTCAGTCGGGCTGAAAGTTAGCCGTGGAACAAAGTGCCAAGCTGATTATGTTAATAGCTTCACTAAAGCTTATCAGTAACAAACACTGCAGGAATGCCTGTGAGCCATGTGTGGAGACTGAGTTTGTCAACAGAGTGATACGAGCTGACATTAATATTTTTGATTTATCTTTTTTAGTACAAGTGCTATCAGCAGACTGGCTTAAATGTAGCACTGACAACCACACACCCTGCACATATGGCATCATCCTCTTAGCCATGCCGTTGCCTGCAGCAGAAGATAAATTTTCACAAGTGAAGAATGAATAAATACAATGACACCGAGTGCGAGATAAAGTGACCCAGTTAAGCCATTGGAAATTAATAATTAGCTTCTCATCATCCGCTGGAACCCTGCCTTTAACCAAATGTGCACCATTTAGCCTAAGCCCGAGCTGTAAACCCTATCATTGCTATATCATTTGACATTTTATTGTGTGTGGAGAATATTTTAATCGCTGTGCTCCTTCTGTTTTAAAGAGAGATGTACCAAACTGGACATTTCCAGTGGAATATCGTTTCGCAATATACATATAGACAGAAAGCAATGAGACTCGAGAAGACACAGACACATTTACAGCTCTGTTAAATAATAATTAAATATTTAACATCAGCATTCTTAAATATACTTTTGCTGCTGGCATTTGAGCACCAGAGAGAAAACAATTTATTTGTATTCAATAATGACAATAGTCCTTGCATTTGATGTAGCGCCTTATCACGTCTTTGAAAGTCCCAAAGTGCTTCATAGAATATACTGTAAAGTGAATTGTCTGTATATTTTGTGGCCAAAACGCGGCAGCCAATTATACACAGCAGTGTCCCACAAACAATCGTGGATTGAAGTGAGCAATTTATTAGTTTCTTTGAAGGGATTATTACCCCCAGAAAAGCGATCCACCAATCGACTAACAACCCACTTACTGATAGTTAAACAGTGGGATATGGGTACAATAGCTGTACAGCAGCTTGGTTTCTTTATACTGGGTACACCTGGAAATGGTGTATTAATTCCATGGCTGTCCCTCCTCTAAGGCGGCCTTACATATCCCACAAGTTGCTTCCCACATCTGTCAAAGAAATAGCACTGCATCATGTCACGGCTGGAGGTACTTCGTTAACTCATCTTTCTCTGAAGCTGCTCCCAGGACCACCCAGAAGACCTCATTAGCACTATTGGGTGCACAATCTTTTCCTCAGAGACCACCACACACCATGCCCCAAACTCCACATGACTCTTTGGTGAGATGTAGGGAATCCTGTCGATAGCCACAGCAATATTAATGACTCAATAAAACTGCCACAAAAAGCACGCTGTGAAGTTATAGGAGGCTTCATAAATTTCTCCTAAACATCTCACACATGGCAATATAATGTTTATTTATGAAACCAGAATGTGACAATTGGATGTAAACACACATTATTATGTGCCCTATTGTACGCAAGTTCAGATCATGTACCATTTCAAGAGACTTTAATTTCAAGAAATATATTACACCCTGGAAGGATGAGGATACATTAACAGTCAATTGAACAGACATATCGCTTTGAGGAAACCCTTTAACCTGGCTTCCTGCTGGTTCAGATTTGCAATGTTTACACATCTGAGGATTCAATATGCACACTTAGCAACACTGGAGACAATGAGAACTGTGCAATTTGTTTGTGACTGGGTGACGTTCCAAATGCTATTGCTAAGTTGCTATTACTAAGTGCACAAAGAATGGGTTTTGAAGGGGATGGGCATTGCTGGATTGACGAAACAGCTCACAAACACACACGTGCGCTCAGCCGGAGATTTTTAAGCAAAACCCAAACTGACTTCTGGTTGTGGAGCGGTTGAGTAAACTGAGCTTTGTTGATACGTTCTTTCATTCGGTTAGTATTTTCCTATTCTCTCAAAGATGGATGTCAAGGGCTCAGGCACGGAAGTTTTGTGCACAAGTAGCTGTGATCTTGGAACACATCAGCAGAGGTGATAATGTGAATAGCCGGGAGGAAAAGCTGGTCTGACAGTAACAGGTCACAGTTGCTGCTCATGTAGAAAGGCAGCAATTCCTACAAATCAGTGTCTTGAATCACCACTGGATATCTGACTGCCATTCAGAAGCCACGCACCATTATTCAAATCGACCCTCCCAGGGAGACTCCTTATCAAGAGCTTCGAGATGCCACACTATGTAGAAGACGCTGTATTAGTGCTCGTTCCTGTTAATGCATTGTTTGCTAAAGAATTGAAATAGATATTGCCGTATTGATGCTAGAAGGAGATCCGAGAATGGGCAGCTTTCTCCCACCCTCAGCCTTTTTTCCTCCCCATCCTTGCAAACAAAAACCCATCACATCACTGCCAACACGTAGACAATTACAGCAGAGAAGCCGCCAGTAAAACACCCGTCTTTCTGACTGCGGAAGACGGGCAGAAAATAATCAGTGACCCGAAGGAGCGCAGGAAAAGCAAAGTGCTAAATACTGAGCTCAAAGAGCAAAAGGACATTGTCATGGTGATGTGCCACCGAGAAAGTATGAAGAGAAAATACATCAGCTCCCGCTGAGGTGTGGTGCAGCTAAACTGCGCACTGTATCTCCAAAATATTTCCGATGTGCAAACCAATTCAAAGCCACCTCAGCCCAAATAAATACCTCAAATGGCAACGTAAAAACATCAGGTATTCAAAGTCACAAGCGTACCTCTGACTTCCCAGCCACACTATAAATTATCTTCTTTTTCCGCGCTGGAGATTTCTAAAAGCTGTGCAGAGTGTGCACCTGCAATTTCAGTCTCGGGCGTTTCAGTCGGCTGTTCTTATTATCTCGTCACCAGCAGCGTGCAAAGACAACAATGGAAATGGCTGGGTAATATCCTTGGGTTAAATGTGAGATAGCTGCCCAGGTTTGAGTTAGGCGGCACAACGGTTGGGTACATTTTGCCAATCAGGACTTGTCAGGGTTCTGATCGAACCATCTCATCTGGTAAGCATTGAGGAGATATGATTTTGCGTCTCTCTCTCTATGGCTGACAGAGCCATGACATTGAGAGCACAAAGTTCCCAATACTTTCCACAATAACAATGCTCTTTTCTCTACAGCACAATACTTATAATAATCCTTGAATTTATATAGCGCTTTTCACGTCAGGAGGACGTCTCAAAGCGTTTCACAGAACACACTGTAAAGTGAATTGACTGTATATTTGTGGGCGAACGCGGCAGCCAATTGCGCACAGCAATGTCCCACAAACAGTCGTGGATTGAAAATGACCAATTTATTATTGGTTTTGGTTTTGGAGGGATTATTATTAGACGTGTGGAGTGAGGAAACTTGCCCAAGGTTTCGCCCTGCCTGGAATTGAACTTATTCTCATTCCACACTGTGTTGGTATTGTAAACGTATTTTCAATGCATTAGATCGGGTTTATATGAGGTTCTGATTTGTATTAATGGGCACATTATTGTCCAGGTAACACAGACTATCCAGGAAAAAGTATAATCCTGAAAAACTGACAAAGGAATCATTGTAACATGCTAAAAGGCACTCACTGGAATTACACATTGTTTTACACTTCACACTTAAGATGGTTATAAAGTGATCGGGAATGTTTAACATCTTTTTGCTACAGTGCTGTGCTTGTCATGGAAGTCCTAGGTTGGGGTTGAATGCAAAGCAAGATGGTGGGGGGAGGTTTCAGGCAAAATACTCGCTGTCACTCTTGCAAAAATGTGTCATAGATTGATTGAAGGATTATTTTCTGCTTATTCTGCATTTAATGCAATCACTTATTCCTGCAAAGAATTATTATTAAAGAAAAGCAGAACACACTCCAAATGTTGGTGTACGTGTTGGCACTCTTACCTGGAATTTTGAAACAGACCTTGTAAAGTCCCTTTAGGATCTTAAAACACCTGAATAAGATCTCCCTTGAGCTTTTCCTTCTCCACTGTCAACATTTCCAGTTGCTGTAGCCTCTCCTAAGAACTCAGGTGTCTAAATCCTTCCCAGTTTTGGTATCATCAGCAAACCTAGACAACTTGGTTTATGTCCCACTTGCAAATTATTTATCTCCAGTGTAAAAAGCACCGGCCCTAGAAACGCTCTGTGAGTTATTCCAACTAGTTACCCCTTTTATGCTGATACAGCTCCACGTACAACCATCCTTTGCTTCTTACTCGGATTTGATGTTCAGCTGCAGGATCATGGACGATGTAACTGCATCAATGTGCACATTCAGATCTTTATTTGTGACATTAAGCACCAATTGCTTCACGCTCACAGCAGTGAGTGAGGATGTGGAAATCCGCATTTGCTCACACGGCTAAAGTGAGAGAAATTTGAAATGGACGGTCTCGGTTTGAATGAATTAGGATTTGGTCTGAACTCCTGAGCTCCTCGCAAGCAGCCAGTCAGTGATTTCCTCTTTAGTGTCTTTCTGACTGTCTATTTTTGTCATGTGTATTTTCAAATCCACCCTCTGGAAAAAGCTTGCAGCTTTCAATACCAGTTAAATAGTGCCCCTCTGGTGTGGACTGGGAGCCTGTGCTTCTCCCTTTCAATTGCAAAAGGATTGTTGCAGCAGAGGCCCATGTGATTGCTTTTGGGACCCAGAATCACTTCTCTTGGTCCAAAGCCATTTCAAAATGAAAAGAGTTCACAGACCTGAACTCAATGAGCTGCATTGTTCAACACCTGAGACGTCCTCCAGATATGAAAGGCTCTTTGTCTTTATCCTCCTCCCTCCCTCCAGAGGGAGGGAGGGAGGAGGATAAAGACACCCCCTAGCTCAAGCTCCCAGTTCAGCTGTGTGGAGCTCTCCGAGACAATCTCCCAACAGGAAACACGCTTGGTAAATGTAAATTGTTGTCGGTTTTGTAAAGGTATTGGGAAACCACCATCTGTAACAAAGTTGATTATTTCTCAATCGCCCATTAATGTGACCAGAGAGATGACAATAGTTAAATTGTAATGATGTCAACTGAGACCCTCTCATTTTGCAGTGACTTGTAGGAAATCCTTCTGCCGTGATTTATTTTCAGAGCAGAATTCCCACGAGTCAGCACAACATCCCTCCGGATTCAGGAAAGAGTCGGATTCTTTAATTAAAGAAATCCCCGTCTTGTTTCGGACACTGACGTGCATTTTGTTTTCGTCAGTGTTTCACAAAGCTCGAACGGTTTCAAACGATATGTAAGCAAGAGTGTATTCCCTTTAATCCCACACGCTCCCAGTCCAAGCACAGTTTGTTTCCTAATCTACGTGGACGACTGAACTGTCTCCTGCACGGTTCTGAATTCCAGTCACAAAGAACATCAAATGGGATTGACAGCATCTTTATTAACCAGTTCGGTAAATGTCCACAGCCTGACCCCCATATATGCAGCACCAACTCAGGGCTCAGTTATGACGTTACTCTACAAACATCTCGATTCTACAGCAATATTAGAAGAAGGAAAACAAATCACATTCAAAGCGCAAAGGGCTTACAAAACCCTCCTTTTTACCCGACCTTTTGAAAGGGATGGCCGAAGTGATTTTAGAAAATAGCTGGGAAATGTAGTAGGGAGAACAAGCAATAGAAAGGAAACACGGAAGCAATGAGTGTGGCAAGCCTAGCTTGCTCGAAATAACATAACAGAGCTGTGGCTCGATTAAAATTAAAATTCAAAGTCCATTTAATAACAATAATCCTTCCATCTGATATATTGGATAAACAATAAATTCAAGCCCGCTTTCAAAGTTACTGGTAATTATGACGTGTGCTTGTCATATTTTGGCCGTTATTATCTCAAATCGTCTTTAGTCAGAACTGATACGAACATGGCTCAGTCAGATCGATTTCTTGAAAGTTACCAACGGTGCTTTAAAAATTCACACTCTGTCAGCCGGTTGTGCATAGGTGTCGAGCTGCTCGGATCAAAAGATAGCAGCCAGCGATCGCGTGGCCACTCTGCTTCTTTCTCTGGGTTTGGACAGGCTACTTGTTGGAGCGTCGGAAAAATAACACAACAAATCATCAAGCTCCAGAGGGACGGGCCTGCGTGTTCGTGTTTTTAAACAACAACAATAACTTCAACAACAACAACAACTTGATTTCGACAGTGCCCTTCACGTGGGATAGAGTCCCGGAGCGCTTGACAGTTTGCGGAGCGGAGCTTGAGGCTTAATTTCAAATCATATTCGCTGCAGAATAATTCCAGTTGCTGACGAGAAAACAACCAACAGGCTCACACTCCGGTGCCGTACTCATTGCAAAAATCGCTGCACTGAAAATACTCAGTGGCGTTTTCCAAAGTCACTGAGGAAGAGTCGAAGGATTAGATGCTCCAGAAAGTAAATTGGGTTCTACAGCTGAGTAAGTGCAGCGCTTGCCAATTGAGGTGAGTGCTACCTGGGATAGGAGTATACGGGTAAATCTGACTGACATAACAGTCACCTCAGTTGAAGTAGGGACGCTCAAGGGTGAAAGTGGGACCAGACCAGCTATTTTAACTGAGCGGAGCAATACCCTCTGAATGTGAGAATTGTCACCAGTTTGAGAAAGTTGGAAGGCAAAGGCAAAGTATAGTTTAGACGAAATACATCCAATGACACACCGGTTCATAGCGTGTCCCTATCTTTGTGAGACGAGTTTAACACTATCTCCACAATTGTACCATCACTGACAGGTTCCATACTGGGTAAATAACATGAATTGTGACAGGAAACAGCTCTGGAATAATGGAATGGAATCATGGAATAGTGAGATGGAAAATTACTACTCACCCACGAAATATACTCGCTCACAAAATGCAGTCACTCTACTTCCAGAATATCCTTTGAGACATCCTCCCGACGTGAAAAGCACAATATCAAGGGTAAGAATTATTATTTTTGTCACTATTACCACAGCTTTTTTTTTACATTCTGAATTGATTACTGGATTCCTAAATTAAGAAATCACTGCAGAATTGACCCTACAAATATAAATGCCTCGGAATAAGCAGGGAAGAAACTAATCCCACCCTCCCACCAGTGATTATCCTAATCTGGATGCTAATGATGAGGCTCCATCTGGGATTCAGAATCTTTGCTGTAACACCATGAAATGGGCCACATTAGCACAAAAAGAGCTGCACACATCATCAATCATTGCCCATGCTGAATGTTGCGGCAGTGGTGGACACACAGGCATGGCACTTATTCAGTTTGCCCCCAATCCTTTGACTGATAAAATAGCATCAGGCAATTTCAATATCTGCCAGTTCAACAGCAGGGAGAAATCACAGAAATGTAGCAACTCTGATCACAAAGTACATTAGCAATCCATTGCATAACGTTATGTTGGAAGGCATCTATCTGTCTCGACTCAACCGGTGTCTAGACAGTGCCCTGCTTTGCCACAGGATAAAAATCAAGTTCTTTGTACTTTTAACATCTTCGATAAATTGTTTCTCACTCAGGATTGCATTGAATCAATCAAAGTTAAATTAGTCGAGCCGTCTTCAGTTGCACATAGGAAGCAAAAATAGGAAGAACACGTACTCCACAGGTGGGATAGAACTGAACAGAACTCAAAGGAGAAAGTAACTTGTTGTTGAAGCAGCAATAAACAAGGCAAGATGCAGGGCTACATTGCCAGATCACCTGGGCCCTGGTTACCAGAAGTCATGCTCATGCTGTACAGTACTCATATCAGGTTGTACACTGAGTACTGCTCACAAACATCACATAAGAGAGCCGCCAAGGCTTTAGACACATTACAGAAGAGAGAAACAGGGCTGTTGCTCAGTATTGGAAGGAAGGTTGAGACGAGGACACCGGATTTTCAGATGAATAACTAAATGCTGCAATGAGAAGGTGGCAGGGTGGGTGTTCAGGAAAGTTTTGCCCACAGGATATACAGTCAATTCACTTTACAGTAAATTCTGTGAAGCGCTTTGAGACATCTCAACGATGTGACAGGGGTTATACCAAATGCAAGGATTATTATTAGAAGATGAGATCAATTGAGCCATTGAACTGTTCAAAAATCTTCAATGGATCACTGTTCAATACTATCGAAAGGCTGATTGTGTGACCCGCTCTTTCACAACTTTAAAAGCATAGAATCTTTGCTGCATAAACATTTTGACTCATTGAGTTTAATATTAGAGCTCCTGAATACAGGTATTAGCGGTAAAAGAACCAGTGTCAGAATCATTGAGCTAACATTAAAAAAATCAATTCTTCCAAAGAAAAGGCCTAAAGATAACTCTTCTGGAAAAGTAACAAAAACCCTTGTGCAATTATTCCAGGAAACGTTCAATGCCAATCAATGCCAATCACCCATTCTAAGCCCTTGCTTAGAATATTTAAAGTCACCTATATTTTCCACAATAAAACATAAATGCATAGCCTGCTTTTAAAATATTTCCCCAGTGCTGACAACACTTTAAGTTCCACTTGTAATTATCCAAAAGATAACTAAAATAACAGTATAGCAATTGCCTTTGAAATCGTGGACTTTTCTATTCTTGGTCACATATTACCACAGCAATTAACATGTAATGATATATATATATATATATACATACACACACATACACATTTATGCTATCACATTGTTATCTTTGCAAATAATAGATCACCTGAGAGCTTTTAACCTTTGAGATAATATGCTTTAAGAATGAAAAAAAANTTCTAGATAATTGTCTGTTCATTGTATGGCACTGAATGGCATCTTCAAAAAGTTGAACCAGTCAATTGATCTCAATGTGTTTGCATTTTTATTAAAGAAAAGTATTTCACTCTATCGGGTAATTCTTCCGGTGAGTTTCAGAAGTTAAATTTATTTTACTTCAATGGAAGCAAACTGTCCGGGAGTTTAAAAAGCTATGTCATTATAATAAATTTCTTAGCTGCTTGCATATTCAAGGGAGATGTTTCATAGGCCTTCATTCTAGTCTTTGCTTTAGTTTTTAAAAGGACCAGCTTTCGAAGCAACTAAATTGAGGAATTTCACACGATTCTGCATGTTCCTAAAATTTAAGATAAAATGTTCTTGCAGGCTAAAACTAGGTGGAATTTCAAACATTACATACACAGAACTTGTACAGCCACTTCAACCTCCAATAGTCAAATTCAATAGAAATATCTAACATCGATTTGAACTAAGTCGTGTCGCTTACCAGACTGTACATGGGGATTTGGAATCTGGTCTAAACGTATCAGGCATTTCAGGTTCACCTTCTATCACAGTCACGCGACCGCAAGATCAGTTCGGATGAAGATGCCTTTTGGTCCATTCTTTCAAAAACACACACCCTACCCTACCTTGCTCTCATCGTGCCCCAAGCTGTTTTACATATATCCAATGTCCTGGCTTCAACCACCCTTGTTGGAAACCGTTTCCAGTCGTTAATTACCCTCCGATCAAAGAAATGGACCTTTGCAACTCTAAGCTTATGTCTTCTTCTACTGACTTGGTGCATCCTGGAGTATCAACCTGCATTGTATTTCAGTGATACAATCCTGTGTCTTATGTAGTCCTAAGAGGACCACTACTGTAGAGCAGGACAGTTTTTTTGTATTCATTTCTGCCTTCTGAATATTCATGAACTATATTGGAAAGAATGCTTGTATCTCAAACGCTCCTGTGCGTCTGTGTTTTGTGAGCTCCTGGGTGCCAGCAGCTGGAAAGATGTGAATAAGAAAGCAAGGGCTTTTTTTTCCCCAATTTATTTTTGAAGATGTGTCAGTCCAATAAATTCTATGGTAAGTTGTTGGCTGAGGATCCAAGCTGTCTAATTCTGTGGCTTGTGTGGCGCATCTGTTACACTCAGGGTTCTGGGAGAAGGAGGTTAGTTAGTTGAGGCATAAATTTCCCTCACAATCTGTGCAGGGTTTAATCCACCCCCACACACGGATATTTCTTTAGGAATTGCCTCTGGCACCAGCTCAGTTGGCCACTCACTTTTGGATGGTACTTTATCCAGTTTTTAAATTCGCCCTCTCCTTTCACTCAGCGAGAATCAGAGTGTATCAGAGGACTCCCAGCCCCCCACCCCCAGTCCCGCCTATCCGAGTCATGGTTGGATAGTCTTTCAGAAGTTTTGCCCCCACACTCTGGAACTTCATCCTAGAATCTGTCCAAATTGCTTTGATGCGCTTACGATCATCTTCCCCCTCCAGGTCCCATCCACCAGCTTCGGTGCCCAGCCAGCAGTGTTAAATGCTTTGAAACATCCTCCAGACATGAAAAACATTATTTGAATCTAAATTGTATTGTATCTTGACTCAATACAAACTTGATCTAAAATTGACCACCACAGCAGCCATAAGTTTAATCTAGAATCAGTGCCATGAGGTTTCAAACTCACTTTAAATTAACTTATTTGTGTAGACTATTATTAAATGCAAGGATTATTATTATTATTAGATTTGATCCACATTAAATAGTTCTTTCTCTCAAGGTTCCAATGCTCGTTGTAAGGTAGATAAAGCTAACTATGGTTATGGACATTAGCTTTGTACAAAGCTTACACTGAAATGTCATTGCACTCACCTTGGCAAAATGGGAGTCCTCACAGGACATTAGAAGCTTAATTTTTTGCCAGTACAGTATTTACCACTCAAGCACCAAGACATTATTTACTACTCACCGCTGCAGAAGTCTGCTGGCAGTGAATATAGTTATTTAATCAAATCCAAAACGCACTGAAGCAAATTAATGACCTTTAATGACATGGACGTGAGCCATTTGGACCTTGAAACAGAAGTGCGAGTACTAACACTTGGTGTTAACCTCTGGATAGCGACGGACGGGAAAAACGATCGAGAAAATAAGGTCTCGGAAAGACCAGGGCTCAATCTTCAAGTGGAAGAAATGCCTTCGACTACATGAACTGAGCTGGTATGCTACTGCAAATTCACAAACTGCGAAGTAAAAATGCCTGTCAACTAAAGAGATCGGGAACACATCCAGAAAAATTCCCGTTGACACCTGCACAAAAGAGTTTTCCATTCACTGGCACAAGCAGCTGCTGTAAGGAATCACCATCACCTCCAAATATCCCAGACTCCTGCAGAGCTCTGCGTGTTGGTTGCTACAAAGGAGAAGATGCCTCAGAGACCAAAGAGTATATTCTTAAAAGCAGATACACCTTGACGGCTGTACACGTTGTTGCTGGTTAATGCAAAGGAAATGGACTGCTTACCTCCACAAAGAGTTCGACAACAATGGTTACTGCAGCCCAGTCTATGGTGACCCTTCAAAGGGGAACTTGCTGAATATTTGAGGAACAATAAACAAAAAAGGGTAAAACCTGGAAAAAGACTAGGGAATGGGATTAGAGTAGATATATCCAGCGGGGGAGCAAGTGCCAGCAAATATATGAATGGTCTCCTTCTCTTCTGCAAACACCACAAGGGTATCAGCCCGGGTCAGTTGGTAGAACTCTCGTCTCTGAGTCAGAAGTTTGTGGGTCAAGATCCAAGTGGGGACTTTGTGTTTGAGGTGCATGCTTTTATCTTTACTACGTCTTCCAAAATACCATCTTCACTGCTTAGGATTCTAAAAGTAATTTGTTCCGCGCATTTGGGGAAGAGAGAAGAAAGATAAGATTAAACTAAATGTAAATTAATTTTGCTGCAAATTTTAAATGCCAGGCGTAGATAAACAGGCAAAGAATAATGGGGAGGAGGCAGGTGGGTGGGGGTTAAATGTCATTATTGTTATATTTGAAGTTTTAGCCATTTTTATGATATCATTGAAATCTTTTAAATATTTGCACGTCACATAAAATTGAGGCTGTTTGACTTGAGTGAAGAGATCGCTCAGATATTTGACTGTATGCACTGGCTTTAAATGCATCATTCTCAAGTTGACAAGAATTGGAGCAGACAGACAGGACCACATGTAACCTTTAGAGAAGAAAGGATAACTTGCAGTCAGCAAAATATCAACTGATAGATGAGATGACATCAGGTAATCAGAATAAAAATTGCTCCTGGATGGCTTCATATACCAAAGACCTTTGCAACTTGATTTTTTGAGAACTGAGAGCTGAGCTTTGGTCACTCAAGCCACCACTGCTTGTGGGACACTGCTGTGCCAATTGACTGCCAAGTTTTGCCCACAAAATATACAGTCGATTCACTTTACAGTATATTCTGTGAAGCTCTTCGAGGAGTCTCGATGACGTAATGAAGCGCTACATCAAATGCGAGGATGAAGAAAATGGAATAGGAGAAACTATTCCCATTGTCCTTCGTGTGATATTGTTCAGATCTGTTCAACAAGATGACAGCTAATGACCTCGTAAATCAGAGAGGCGTTCAAAACATCAGCCTCTGAGCCCGTGGGACTCAGTACTGTCCAACTCCGAAACACGGGAAGCAACTAAATGAGGCGGTCAAATTTCATCTTCATTACAATGTACTGAATATACAACAGATGTTCAAACTGTGCAGAATTAGACGCGTCAATTAAACCCCAACTGCAGTATCTTCTCATTCAATTTTTCATATCCTGTGCTACCCTACAATGCTGTCTTCTATGATCATTTCAAACTAATGTGATCAGTGTGAGTACACAAGCCTTCCGCAATTATTTCAAAGTTCCTGTTTTATTTGAGATGTCACTATGCACCACTGGATCTAGGTTTGAAATTTCCAACATTTCATCAGGCGTTCCTCATTATAATCGCAGCAAACTCATAATGAAAGGCTACAAATTTCATCCCATAATGTTTTATGCCTCGTAGAATTATGTTGAACATTACAACACTAAAACATACCATTCGGCCCAAGTTGTCCATTCCAAGATTTATACTCCATATGAGTCTCCACCCCTCCTATTCCCCTCTCCCTCAAGGCTGCATTAAGTTTCCTCTTAAATACATTGATTATTTTTACATCAACGGCAGAGTCCAGCAGTGAGCTCCACATTCTCACCACCCTCTGAGTGAAGAAGTTCCTCGTAAACTCCCTTTTAGATCTGCTATTGGCTAACTTACATTTATATGTGGGGCATTGCTGTGCACAAATTGCCTGCCACGTATGCCTACAAAATACAGTCCCTCCAGGTTACAGTAAATCCTGTGAAGTACTTTAAGATGTCCATTCCGATGTGAAAGGTTCTGTGTCAAATGCAATGATTATTATAGAGTTATATATTGTTAGATTTGCAGCCGAAATCCATCTCCCTAATCAGTGTTGTCTTCCCTCCCAGACATCTCAAGAACTGTTTATCACTACAATTTTTTGTCTGAGTGATAATTTCGCATTATATAACACAGCACATATCCCCGCTCCTCCTCTATCTTCTGTACAATTACCAGCAAGAATAGTATTCTTTCTCATCTTCTCCCATTGAAACATTCAGGGTGAAGGCTTCGAATTTCCTGGGTTTTTCCCCTCTTCTTGTTTTTCGTATCAAGAGCTGAAAAGCCAGTCCTCATTTCCACTAACTTTCTAATTTGGTGGCAGAAATGGCTTGAAAGTAAATTTTTGGCGACTGAAAAATATGTCATCTTCTCCCCAGAGACGTTCCGCTTGGGTGTGGCAATGATACACATTGTCAAGATGCAAATATCAGTCATCCCGTGTTAAAAGCGCCTCTCAGTTTTGTTGCCTGTGAATAATTAGTAGTGAAAGGAGACTTACCGAGCAGCTACATAGACTGAAGGCTTGTGGGGGCCGAGCCTCTGTACAAAAGGAAATGTCAATTAGTTTGTTATAGGTAGCAAATTATTTCTGTTAAAAATGATTAAATCCCTTCATGCCCTCGCAACTCCCTTCCTAACTGGTTTGCTAACCCCCTGCCCCACTCCACCACCCGCTGCTTCCACTCGGCTGGCTACGGCCTCGTGTATGTCCCTCATCCCCTCCGCTCCACCGTTGGTGGCCGTGCCTTCAGCCACTACGCCCCAAAACTCTGGAACGCTCTTCCTCAATGCCTGCTCCTTGCCCCATCCCTTCCTTACCCCTTAGAAATTTACAGCACAAAAGAAGCCATTCGGCCCGACAAAATACAGTCAGTGCACTTCACAATATATGATCTGAAGGCGCTATATAATAAAGTGCAAGCATTATTATTGCAATTATAGTAGATACATAATGGGGTACATTACTTAGATCTAATTCACAAATTATCTTTATATTTGTATGGATGAAAAAAATGAGGGTTAGCATCAAGCAATAGTTTGTGCCAATATCTGCAATTGCAAGGGGACTGACTGGACCATTCATTTCATATGCATATCACATATGTGTGCAATGTGATTGAGATTGGATATGTGTTGCATGAATAAACTTGTATTGAAGTCATTTACCAGATACTCGTTATGTTGAATGTTAATGTTCACGACCAGTGTTGAATATCAGTAAACTGCTTCATCATGCAAATAAACTAGGTGCAAAACGTACCTTCCCAGGAGACAACTATATTCGTGTACAAAGCAGCAGTCGAGAAACACAATCAAAATATATTGATTTTATTTCTCCCTCAATAGCAAATCTTTTTATCACTTCATCACTGTTATCAAACACTTTGGCCGCCTTCCAGAGCCTTGCACTTTGCATTTTTTTTCTTTATCTAACTATTTCAATTAAATCTAAGAAGTGCAATTTTCTCATAAAACATTCATAAATGCTGAAAGGTACACAGAATCCTCTTAATACTTCTATGCACAATAAGAGAAGGAGCAGTGTCTCAATTTAATGATTCATCATAACTGGCTGCACTAACAACTTTAATCATATTTTTTAATTAGAGTTTAGCACAGAAAAGCCGTGTTCCATGCCATCGCACATAATAGACCAGTCATTTTAGAGTTTTACTTAAAGTTCTTACACTAAAGTAAAAAGGTCTTCATCTGAAACATTGAGTGACTCTTGTGAGGACGCACCTCATAATAATATAATCATCTTTACGTTTGGTAAAGCGCCTTGCACGTCAGGAGTTCACGCCAGAATGCTTCACAGGATTCGCTGTAAAGTGCAGTGACTGTAGGTTTTATGGGCAATTGCTCTTTCTCGCCTCATTGGATCAATTGTCAGACCACAAGAAATATTCCATCTGAAAGTCAGATGTTCCTCATTTCAAACATTTTATCAGTCCCGATGAGTTTGGTGATCATCAAAGCAATGGCTGTTAGCCCAATGGTACTGTGATGAGCTGAGAGCCCAGGTGCTACATGAATGTAAATTATCTTGTATTTTAGGTTCTAATGCGCCAGCATTTTCTGGTTTTATTTCATATTTCCAACCTTTGCAGTTTTTCCTTTTATTTCTGAACATGAGTCAGTGGAGTCCTGTAGCTCAGTGGTTAGAGCACTCGCTTTGCAAGCGAGAGACCTGAGTTCAATTCCAGGCAGGGCGAAACCTTGGGCAAGTTTCCTTACTCCACACGCCTAATAATAATCCCTCCAAAAACCAAAAACAATAATTAAATTGGTCATTTTCAATCTACGACTGTTTGTGGGACATTGCTGTGCGCAATTGGCTGCCGCGTTCGCCCACAAATATACAGTCAATTCACTTTACAGTGTGTTCTGTGAAGCGCTTTGGGACGTCCTCCCGACGTGAAAAGCGCTATATCAAATGCAAGGATTATTATTATTATTATTATTATTATTATATGAGGCCCACACCTTTCAAATTGGCCAATTGGGATTCTGTGCAGCGCAGAATTTTTTATGTATCAGTCAATCGATTGCAATATGCTAAATACAACGGGGTGGCCCAAACTTATACAGTCACTGCTTCAGAGGATCGGTGCTTTGCACAGCTGAGTTAATTTGCAGGCAAACAGAAATGTTTCATTTTCACTCCAAATTTTCGTTCACCAAGGAGCAATTTGTAAGATACTCACTGCCAAATAGTGACACATTCACGGAATAGAAACACTACTTGTCAGGAAGTGTGATGGAAGGACACCCACGGAAGTAACAAAACCATATCGTTTCAATGGCGTCACTGGGAGTCAACTCACTACGGGTCCAGTATTGCTTACTACAGAATTCTAATGGAATTCCCATTAAATCACAGGCTTGCTCTGGAAAAAACACTCACCGTTTGCCACTGTTAGGGTTGACAAACTTGCAGATACCTGAAGAAGACCCCACGATTTGTTAAACCTGCTGGAGTAAGGCTGACAAACCAGTGCAGTGCATATACGTCTTGAAGACGTGATAAGGCACTATATCAAATGCAAGGATTATTACTAGTATTATTATTATTATCCTATAGATAAGTTATTAAACCGAGATGCCATCTGCCCATTTTCAGGTGGGCGTTAAAGATACCATGGCACTATCCAAAAAGAGAAGGGAGTTTCTCCTGACATCCTGGCCAACAATCCTCCAGAGAAAAACAAAATGTTTATTCACTTCACTGTGATTTCTGGGACATCGCTGTCCGCAAACCGCCTGCTGCATTCACCTACAAATGCAGAGGTCACTATAGTTTTACAGAATAAAAATTGCGAAGTGCTTTGAGATGTTTTGATGCAATAATAAGGCACTATATTAAACGCAGTTATTAATTATTATTGCTGTTCCCAGGGAACAAACGTACCATGTTATTGGTGGGTGTAAAACTGCAGCGAGCTGAAATTAGATAAAACTTGAAACGGGACAGAATCTATCAAGTTTGTGCAAGGAGTAAAATTAATGAGGAGAAATAGGGAGCGGAGGGAGAGCAAGGGCAGAGCCATAAATAATATACCTTCATGTAACACCCAAAGTCCCAAAGAACTCATCTGAGAAATCATCTGAACTAGGGATGGCTTTACATTTTGCGCTAAGAGTGCTTTTATAAAGCACACTTTGGCCCTTACCTCTCATTCAATGTTACTGTAAGCCTTAACAGCTCGAGTCTGCAAATTCTTGAAGGTCTTTTAGGTTTGGACTGTACTCTTGAGTCCTGAGTGTAAAAACTTATTCATAAGAAGCCTTTCAAGGCACAGTTAATCACTCTGGATGATTTCAACACATCTCATAAAGGCTTAAAATGGTGATGAACAGATGTACATTAGGGGTCCCCAATGCTCGTTCTGCTTCCTTCAAGAGAAAAATTATTTCCTGTGATTCTGCATAGCTTCCTGAATTTATAGTATATTTTTCACCGTCCACTGCCTCCTCACTCCCCTCACCTGCCTCGTTGCTCGTAACCGCCTTCAGTATTAACACATTGGAAGCAAGTTTCTAGTGTTCAATGTTAACCCTCTATCTGCCTCTAACCCTCTACCATAATCTATGGAGTCCTGTGGCTCATATGGAGTCCTGTGGCTCATATGGAGTCCTGTGGCTCAGTGGTTAGAGCACTCGCTTTGTAAGTGAGAGACCTGAGTTCAATTCCAGGCAGAGGGCGAAACCTTGGGCAAGTTTCCTTACTCCACACAGAGCCTAATAATAATCCCTCCAAAACCAAAAACAATAACAAATTGGTCATTTTCTATTGTGGGACATTGCTGTGCGCAATTGGTTGCCGCGTTCGCCCACAAATATACAGTCAATTCACTTTACAGTGTGTTCTGTGAAGCGCTTTGGGACGTCCTCCTGACGTGAAAAGCGCTATATCAAATGCAAGGATTATTATTATTATTATTATTATCTGAGGTGCAACATGGTGTCAGAGATCGTCACAGTTAACCATAATCAAGCTTTGACCTTGATGGTGAGCGAAGCTCTATTAACAAGTTAACCGCTTCTTTAATTTCCCACTGATTTATTCACTGTTTGCCGTTGTTTTTAAAAAAAAGTCAGGACGTTATGACAACAGTGATAATCAGCAGAAAAATCAATCTGAATTTTGATCATTTTTTTTCTGAAGGTACACTTTTTGAATGTTAGCCCTTTCTTTCAGGAATAAATGGAAAGAAGGGGATTTGGAGGCATGATATAATATATTATTATTATCTTAAGTTTTGGAACGTCTTGTCTGCGCAGTAAGACAGCCATGTGGTTGAATTGTCATGGTCGGAATGACAATTTACTTCCCATCCATCGCTGAATATTTCATGTTGCATGTCTGTCTGGCTAAGGCTTTATTCGGGTTCCTGCTCAGCCCCTTGGTATTTCCTCCTCATAGTCAATTGTTCCATCAAAAGCAAATCTTCAGCTGTGGGCAGAGCGAGTCTGGTGTAGGTTTCCCCTTAAACCATGGGAAATACTGCCCAACTGAACTCCATTGCCAAAAGATGCCAGCTGATGCCAGGCAAGCCACTCCATCCGATGCAAGGCATCAAGCAACACTTCCGTTACCCAAAGAGTTAAGAAGGTTGCACTGCACGCAAAGAAAAAGCTGACACGTTCAATCCAAACGAACAAGGAGCAAAACTGAGGAGTAAGGAGACTGTGTAAACCCACAATGAAAAACCAAAGAGGAAAATAATCTACTTAATTTGTCGGTGTTTACAGGCAGAGTTTGTCAGCGTGTCCAGTGGGGATGTTCTTAACAGTGTTTCAAATCGTTCTTTTTTTAATAAACCCCCTTGCATATGTTTTGCTTAGGGAACAAATGAGGCCCGAAGAAAACGATTCAGACACCAATTCACCAATGACTCATCCACCACAGCAGAACCCAGTGACCTTTGAAAGGCAAACACACAACTTACAGACCCGGCTGCTAATTATACAAACAGACACTGATTGGAATATCATTCATAATTTATAACATTCAAACCGCACAAGCCTGCGCACACAGAAACGGCTCCCAGAACATACATTAGATAATGAGACAGGATCATTTCTGTCTGCTGGGTGAGCTGAGTGAGTTTCTTCACATTTGTGAGTGAATAGGCTGCACATGAAAGCTTAATAGAATTTCAAAACCACAGGTTATTTTGACAGGTGTCATTCACTCCAAGTACAACAATGATGTTGTTGGCAACAGAAGAAAGAGGAACGGAGGATATTTTCTCTGCGTTGTAAAGTTAGTCATAATTCTGTCGGTTTCTCGACAGAAATGGACAGATTTGACGAGAAATGACAGTAAAAGATTCCAATTGGGAGGGGCACGTGAAGTTGCCTGCCGTTGTGTGAGTCTTCACAAAGCCTTCGGACAAAGTGCGAGGCAGAGGGCATTATGGTGCCAGGTCAATCTGTTCTTTTTTTCAGAACCGGAGGAGAGAGGGATAGCTTCTCCGAGCAGATGTTCCACGACCGTTGGAAAATCCAAACTCCAGTACATTCTGATGATGGAGATGTAGGAAGAGGTGGCACAGACCAAGAGACTCCCTATCAATTGAGACATTTTAGTGGAATCCAACTTGTGATGTTTCTTAACAGGATTGCATACTAAGAAATCCTGTTAAGAGTTGCACAAGCGAAACTTTCAACGGAAGCACGTCGCTGTGACCTTGCCAGACCATGCTCCCAATGGCAAGCTGGTTAATCTCCAGCACACTTGTGGATCTCCAAGCCTTGGCTCTTGCCAACCTGCTCCTGGTACTCTCCAGAATTAGGTAAGCGCCTAATTAGTCAAGCACCTCAGACAAGGGGCCTCCTGACATCAAAGGCGTTACACACATGTCATTTTGTATTGCATTGAAAGCAAAGTGCATCCCTCCAGGAAGAGAGTGCGCTACACCTTCACCATAGATCACACCTAATGTACCAGAGCGGACCCTCCTCACAATCTCCCCTCCCTACACTGTTCTCAATGACTGCACCGGCTGTGTTGACCTGTAGCTCGGCCTGCGAGTGGAATACTGCAACACTTGTTAGTGGAAAGACATCATTCCACTAACCAGCAGCCAGTCAGTCATGATCCACCATGACATCACCAGCTTCACAGACATCACTGTTGAGAATTGCCTTGGGACGACAATACCAGAAAACATCCATTTAAATAGTACCTTTCGTGTCTGCAGGACGTCTCAAAGCGCTTGACAAGCTGGGAATGGGAGCCTGGTTCGGGGGGGAGGGGGAAGTGGGGGAAATCACAGAAAACATGGTCAAAGAGGAACATTTTGAGACCTTGAACAAGAGGAGGTTGGCACCACCTCCAATGCATTTGATGTATTATATCCTGACATTACCTCTATTTTCCTCCAGTGTCATTGTGCTAAGGGTTGTGATAACCCATGTCTCTGTACTCTTGCGGAATTCAGCCGCTGCTGCAAGGTTTCCTGCCAGAAGATGAGACACTATTGAAATTCAGCATCCACGTAGGCAGGCGTATTCAACTGTCAATTTGCGCTAAGACATGAGCTCAAAATGATAGAGATACCGAGGCAAACAATTTAACTGCTGTACCACTCTGTCATCTTCAAACACTTGCGTTTAGCTGATATTATCTATAAATAGCGCTCGCAACTATTAGTTGCCATTTTGTTTTCTTTAAGGAAAGAAACTCTGAACTTTAATAAAACAGCTTGTCTGATTATAGATATTGGTACTCAACCCATCATTAATTTGATATAGCTGATACAGTATGGAAACTGGTTAGTTTGCGAGCGCTCAGTACAAAGGGCAACTAAAGAACTGAAAAATCAAACTGAGAACAATAGAATAAGAGGAAGTAGGTTTAGAGTTGCCAAGGGCATTTCAGGACAAACACCAGGAAATCTTTCTTTTCTCAGAGGGTACCTAGCGACTCAAACAGGGTCACCAGGAAGGGTGGTTGAGGCCAAGGCATTGGACTCAGCTCTGGGTTTACTTGTGAGCCCCAAAATTCGGTCCTCAGATCATCCCTTCGGATTAAGCTCCACTTGTGATTCTATCGAAGCCGAAGTCTGAGGAAATCTGAAGACTCATATTAACTGTCCAGCTGTTGTTGTGGCAACAATGCTTTTATGATTTTATCCCAAGCTTTGAAAAGAGACAATCAGCAACCGAGTCCTTTCAGACAGTTTGGCCATTGGATTAAGAGGTGGACTCCAGTCACCAGCACTAAAATCATCAAACCACCCAGCACCTTGGAGCACTTTATGTACGTGAACTGCAGAGAATATTCAGTGTAAATGAGGGAGACACACATCGAAAGATAACATAGGTGTGACCTGTTCATATCTTCATTTCCTCCTTCACTTACCTTAGGCTCAATTTTGTTGATTGCGAAGGGTTAACCAAAGAAGAAAGCCAATAGCGCCTGATTAAACAACGTATCCAAAAACTGTCCTTTCACTTCCTGGGCCAGATTCCGTCCCTTCAGGTGAATTGAAAGCCTCCTTTATCTGATATCTGTTAAGGTGCCTGTGTGAAATGAGTTTCAACAGCCGACAGTGCTATCAGCAAGTCCAGATGAAGGACAACGTTCAATTTCCCAGCATTGTCATCTTTCACCCTGGTGAGCACACATACAGAATGGGTGCAGGGAGGGGTGGGGGGGGGGGGGTTGGCTTGAGAAAAGAGAGAGAGAAAGAGAGAACAGAACAGTGAATTTTGCTTTCTTAAGCAAACCGGCAAGAAAGGAACCTTTTTCTGCTTGGAACAGCTCAGTCATTGACTTGAGGGCAAGATGTATTTTATCTTTGAATTAATGTCCTGTCCACTGCCCCATCTCCCTCCAATGTGTTTTGCTGTGCATGGAAATTTGGGCATCAATTTACCAATTGCGAATTTTTTCTATTTATCACTCGTGAATATCCAATTGCTTTTGTTTCAGGTGTCGTTTTTCTGAAGCAGGAAAAGTAATTACTACATTTCAGAACTCTTACCCCCTAGGGCGGGTTGTTAAAACTACCAAGCAGGGATATGCGAATGAGAGATAATGTTGTTCGCAAAGTGAAATGGATTCAACACGTTTTCATAACGTTTTGGTTGATTCAATATTTATGATTCCCAAAGTTTGCTGGAATCCCTATCATCAGGCAGGTTGAGTAAAATGATGACTGAGGAACGTTTTCATTTCCCCTCTTTACAGCCCTGCACAGCTGACCAGGCGAGAAGATGGGACCGGGCGGGAGGCAGAAAGCATGGAAGATAGGTCCAGAGAAAGAAGTAGGCTTTTGGAAGCAGAGAGGCATGGCGCAAAGTGGAGGGGTTTCAGAAGAGATTTCCAGAGAGTGTAGACCAAGTGTTTGAAAGCTCGCCCACCAATGGCGGGGTGGACAGGCAGACGATGTGAAGCAGGCCTGAGTTAGCAGAGCAGAGGGAGGTAACTATCTCACACAAGTACCCATTATACATGTGTGAGCCTGAACATTTAGTGTAATCGGGCTTTTCGCACACTGTGGTCAGAGCACTCGGCTCACAAGCGAGAGACCTGGGTTTGATTCCCAGCAGGGCCAAATGTTGGGCAGGTTTCCTTACTCCACAAGCCTCTGTTTCTTACAGTAAGTAAGAACCCAGGTTAGTCGATTGGTGGATCGCTTTTCCGGGGGTAATAATTCCTTAAAAAAAATAATAATTGGTCACTTCAATCCATGACTGTTTGTGGGACACTGCTGTGCGCAATTGGCTGCTATGTTTCATCCACAAAGTACACAGTCAATTCATCATACAGTATATTTTGTGAAGCACTTTGAGACGGCTCGAAGTCATGATAAGGCACTGTATCAAAAGCAAGGATTATTATTATTATTATCATCACTGAGTGCAACCCAGATGAGCCCAGCAACAAATCACTGCTGTGACTGGTTATACAAACTTAACAGCAATAGAGATAACGTTTCATAATCTTCCCACCTCTAAGTAAAATGTTGAGATATTTTTATTCTAAACATATATTTCACGTTAAATTCCTTTCCTTCAGTGTGTAGGCGTAGAGGGCAGAGAGAGGTATTAAACCGTTGTTTCTCCAATCAGTATACATCAAAATTATTTCAAAATTGAATAATATTTTCAGTCAAAATGGCATTATTAATGATAATATCCCTTTGGGCTTGTCTGACAAGAGATTTCATACTATAATCAGTAAGGAATGACCTTGCCAGTGCAGATAATGCAATTGCATTGTGTATGCAAAACCATTGCATACTGAATGACTGAACAGGAAACAAATACAATTTATTGTTGACGGTACCTATTTCTCAACCCAGTTTCTCCACAGATCCTCTCGCACAAGTAAAAATATTGCAATTACGTGCCACGCATGTACAGAGGAAATAATGGGCGCCCTTAATTCCGCAAACAACTAATTAGTTTATTCATTCGGTTTGATTGTTAATTAGAATATTAATAAATCATTTTCAGCGGCATTGAACTCTCTGAAAGTTCATGCGCTTTTGAGTTAAACATAAAGCCAGTTCTCCTGTCAAAGGAAATTGGTTTGGTTTCCCTGCATGTGTGCCAGGACATCAGGCCTGGCACAATTGGTTGCATATCTCAGCCTTTGACTTAGAAGGCTGTGGGTTCAATCCCCAATTTGCTGTTTTGAGTTCACAGTCCGGTGCCACTCCAGTAAAGTCCTGGGGTTGTGGGAGGTGTCATCCTTTGGATGAGATGTTAAACCGAAGTGCTGATTATTTGTTCAGGTGGATGTTAAGGATCCCCTGGCGCTATTAGCGAAGGGAGTCCTTCTATCCTCCAATATATCCCCAAATAAAATTGGTTGTTTACATCATTTGTGGAAATTGTGGCTATTTGTGGAACATTATTGGGTGCAAACTGGTTACCGTGATCGCTTACAAATACAAAATCACTACCCTTGACAGTAAATGCTTTGGACATCCTCCTGACATGAAATGCATTACATCAAATGCAAGGATTATTCTCAAAATTATTATAGTGCTTGACAGAAGCAATGGGGTCACATTTGGCAAAGTGCTCAGTCCCCCCAACAGCGATGAATACAAAAGCTCTCTGTATAAATGAAAGTGGGTTTCTCCAGACCTGCTCAAGACGAACGGACTTTCTAATGGGAATATCTGTGGATGAGAACGTACATTAATCAAACTGAGGGATGAAAGTGGTGGAAAAGGAAGCCAATTTCTCCACGCTCAGTGACAGTATCAAGTACTCCTCAGGTAAATCATAGGTCAATTGTATTAAATTATCCTACGAATTATCTTAATGTGTGTCAGCCATCAAAAAGTGCATCTCCTCCTCGGGAGCAGTGTGGGATTTCTATTCCTAAAGTGTTTGCTGTCTCTGAAGCATTGTGATAGCAACAGTGACGCGCATGCCTTTTTTTTTCCTCCACAGAAATAAGTTATTACTTCACATGCGACTCAAGACCAGGAGGTCAGTGCACATCATCAATACAATACAATTTACTTTTATATCACAGCTTTCACATCGGGAGGCCATCTCAATCACGGTATAGCATTGCGCAAAGCAGGACCGTTCCCAAAGCCTGCCAGCAAAAGAGATCGCAAAGCCAAAGGAAGATCAGAGAAAATACTGCAAAAATGTTAATCAATCGTTTTCACTCTTCTCTCCTTGCACTCAGTCGGGTTAATCACTCCCTTTTGTTGCACGATACTGATGTCCACCTCCAAAACCACGCAGTCAGTACTTTTACAGTAAATCCTGTGAAATGTTTTGAGACGTTTGCCTAATGCGAAAGCCACTGTGTCATATGCACGAGCTGTTATTACTTATATGTTTCTTTCGGTGATCATTCCTTTGCTGTTTTGTCTCTCCCTCCCACTCTCTTCGATGCTGTTTGTTCTACAAAGCCAATTTCCTCCTACTTACAGATGCCACAAATGCCCAATTCTTTGATTTCTATCATCTCTCCATGACCCAGTTACTGGTCCAGTTGCTATCCTGCTTTGCTTGGCTGCTGACCACATGCAATGCTGGCAACACAATGTCTGCAGCTCTCAAACCCCAGAGAATATCCCATCCCCCACATGCTGGTGCTCTTCAGAAATAAACAAAACAGTATTGCAATAACGTCTGATTTCAGGTATATGGCTCATCCCAAAATCAATTTAATTGGCTGCTCAACTCATTGTTGGTTGAGGGATGTTTCTGGTGCAAATTAGCTGATACATTTGCCAACTTAGCTACGCTTTAAGTAATATTATCCTGCAAAGCGCTTTGAGACGTTCCTTTCACATGGAAGGAGCTATGTAAATGCAAGCTGTTGTTGCCAATGCAAAACTCTTGTGGAACTCACGGACACAGAGTTTCTGGCAGTGGAGCGATGTGGACCATTTGATTTTGACATTAGCGAAACTCAGTGATGGAGAAAACAGTGCTGACAATTGTTTGAAAGAAAGCCTTCTCCAGTGTTACTGATGCAAGTAATTTTGTGTACCTAAGGCACATCTAGTTGATACGTCAAAAGGGAGACCAACGTTTCTATTTAATGATAGCCTTATTTGAACAGACTGTTGATTTACAATACCAGGTCTAAGAAGTGATCTGCATCGACACAAACCACCGACGGCTTTTAAGGGATTTCAGTGATCATTTTGTAACGTAACACAAATACGAAGAATTGCCTGTTATGCAACACAAATGCAGTTGAATGCAGTTTCTCGGTGGTTGATACGGTAGAGTTCAGCAAACGGCAATTGGGAAACTTCCCATTTCAAATGCAACATCTTAAGATTTGTTAATCTAAATTCATCTTTCATTCATCTGTGTGTAAATTATATAAGAATAAGAATAATAATTGATTATATCATCCTTCATGCCAGGTTAATTTCTCAAAGTGTATTACAGGATTTACTGTAAAGTGTAATCACTGTGTATTTTGTTGGTGATTAGCAGCCAATTTCTGAACAGCCAGAAAGTAAGTGACAAGTTTTATCTGGAGCACTGTGTATAGCTGTATACCTCTTGCAGCCGGCTTAATGGGAAGGTGGGAAGGTTAGTATCCTGGAGGGATGAGATCAAACATTCAGCAAAAGAATACACATCTTTCTGTCTTTACTTGATCAGTAAAGAATGGATCTCAATACCTGTTGGAGAAAATCAAGCAACAGTTTCTCTCAGGCAGCTCATGAGAAACTAAACAGCAAATCGGATATATATGCTAAAGAAAGCTGCAATGTGATAGTCGCCATGGAAACTATTAACAGATGTTTTTGTACGTTGGTTCCAAAGTAGTTTAGGGATGAACGCAACAATGTGTAGAATCCTATGAAGACAATAATAGAATAGCTTCCTCCACAATATGATTGGTAGGAAGATTGGGATCTTTGCATGAAAGGAACACCCTTCAAAGAAGCCGTCAGAATCCCAGAGCTTCAGTCACCCCTTAATGGCAAACAAATCAATCTATTAGCATAAAGACTGTGATAAAAACAAATTGGCAGTGCAAACTCTGGACTCAAATCCAAATAAAAATGCAGCCCTCTGGCTATAAGATTGATCCCGATTACAATGTGAGGCTGGAGCTCTGTGTACACAACCCTCAGTATGCTTCACTGTTTATATTGCGTGATACCTTCTGATTTGGGGAATAGCAACAATGCCAGGTATCACAATTAGCATCTGATCATCCAGTAAATCCGAAGACTCACTGTAATTTTCATCCTCAAATCTTCCACTTGGGGTAGATTGATACCCAATGAGATTGAGAGAAAGGTGTCGTGCATCAACCAAGCCATTGCGTCAACTAAATACTGTGTACAGAAACACTCTAAATACAGTATACTGTCTGAAACAGCAGAGACTAAAACACTTTGATTTGACAGCAGAAAAATTATGTGGTATAAAGCAATAGAGCTGAAGAGGTGCAGAATTAAATGAGATGATGAGGGAAACAGTGCAGTGTTAAATGATTGGGAGCAACCCACAATGAATAAGAACTTGCATTTTTATCATGAATTCACAATCGCCAGAATCACAGTAACCGTATGGAGCATTTCCTGGTTTATAAGAAGAAATATTTTATGTTGGAATACATACCAGGGATCAGAAGATCTAAAGCAGTGATGGCCAACTTTTATGTTCAGCCAACGAAATACATTCTCTTATGCCATAAATCAAGGAATATTTAATCAAAGAAAATCTGAAAACACACTACTAATAGAACGTGGACTTACCTGCACTCATGCAAATGTTCGGGGGTGGGAGGGGGGTTAGCATCTTGACACAGGTTAACCACCATTGATCTAAAGATTGAGAAAAACAATTGCAGAAAAATTTAATTGTTTCAGATTTCTTCAAACGAGAGCACTATAACAACAGCAACTTGTATTTATATTGCGCCCTTCACATGGGGTAGCGCCCACTGCACTTAGTACACTATAGTTGATTACAGCCTCAGAGTCGCTAGGCAGATCTTGTCTTATTTTGTAACTTATTCATGTTTTTTATTTAACATTTTATTTAACAAAGGAATTCCACTGTAGCACTGTGGGACTCTCAGTAAATGTCCTGGAATGATTTCCCTGTAGTTAATAATCAGTTCAGGGAAGGCATGTATTTGCTGCTCATTGTTGTTGAAAGATGCTGAGTTTATGCTGTACAGTAAGACAATCTCTTTCTCCATCACTCTCGCCTTATCTGAACTGTGATAATTAACGTTTGAAGGGAATTAAGGGAATCGTAGTCACACACACACACATACACACACAGGGTGCACGCATAAAATTGTTGTCATCGTACTCATTCTAGTATGCAAGATTTTCCTGTGAAAAATTGATAAATGGTACTTATGGATTTGGGCTCGGTTAAAATTTTTAGAAAAAAATTCGTCCCTGAAGCTTAGGATATTACACAGGAATGATTCCCCCCTCCCCACGAGAGAAAACTTTGAAATGTACAGATGGCCACATGGAAAAACTCCTCAAGAAAATGTTCGTTCAGTGTTGGCTTGTGTATGCATTTGCATGCGAACACATCTGGCATTTACGCTAGGCAAAAAAAAAAGTAAAAACGTCAATATTTTAAACAGTTCGGCTGTTCCAGCGGGGAATCAAATGTCCCCAAACAGGCCAGAGAATAACAAATGACCTTCCAAAAACAATCCTCTGATTTACTGCACTGAGAACCAGAATGAAGCAGGAGAGTTGGCTTCGGGCCAATTGACAGTCGCTCAATGAATAGCCCTGTCACTTGTTTGAAAGAACCTTATTATGTTCTTCTTACTATTGATATGGGAACAGCAACATTTGTCATACACTTGATGGCAATTATTCACCAAAAGCAAGCTTTGCTCCACTCTCTCGATGGACTTTTGTAATAGGCTTTGTTTGCTTTTGAGAAAGAAATGTTTCCTCGCATTGAAATGCGTGACATTCATTCCAACCGCAAGATCTTCTGTCTCGCAACCAAAACCGATGGTTGGTCCAATTGCTGCCAGGGTTTCTAATGCTCACCATTAAAACTCTTGCCTCATCTAAGTACAAATCTCTAAATCTGATGGTTACTGGTTCAAGGAGATTGCTACATCTTATTGCCACCAATTAGAAATTAGACATCAGTCCTCCGGGGACCAGGAGAGGGGAACTCTGTTAGAACATCGCCAAGAATTACGGCTGCTTCTCTTCTAGCTCTGGTGTCCTATGTGTCCGTGGGATCCCGATGCCTGGGACACCTTTGCTCAACGACCGTCCTCACCACTGCAAAGCACTCCGAGATGTTGTTTTACATGACGTGCACTATAAGCACATTCCATTTTGCATGTCGGGGGTACTGAGATTGAGCGGTCTCTGGAAGTCACTACCATCAGCGTAGAGTCTTACCTTGGGGTTCTAATTTTAAAGCGACCGTAGCTATGTCCTTCATCCCGTGAATTATCCTGGTCAATGATAACAACAACAACAATTTGGATTTATATAGCAATCTTCACGTCCCAGAACAGTTCGCCAATTGCTCCATTTGACAATAACATTTCCTTAGACTGGCGTACAGAATCAAACATAAGATTCCAAATTAATTCTGAGCAGGGCTTCATAAAACTGCACTAGTTTTGAACCAGTGTAACGTTAAGAATCATAGCGTTAATCGTAAACCAGCAACCAGCTTAGAAATCTTTCCAATTTTATGGTATAAGCATCCGTTGCAGTTGAGTTTCACTCACAGTATCCTGGTCACTCAACTCTGCCGGTTCTCCAGATCAACAGTGTCCACTTGTGTAAATCTCATTTCACTTCGTGCCACCGAGCAATTTTCCTCTGGCTTCTTTATCCTTGTTTTTGGTGTCCTTGTGCAAGCTCTGCCAGTGTGCTCACACCTGTGGGAACACAAGTCACCACAAGCTCAAGTTAGACAAGTTGTTACGTCTCAAGGTAATAATAATAATAATAATCCTTGAATTTGATGCAGCACTTTATCACATCTTCGAGACGTTTCAAAGCCCTTCACAGAATATACTGTGAAGTGAATTGACTGTATATTTTTTGCGCAAAACATGGCAGCCAATTGCGCACAGCAGCGTCCCACAAAAAGTCGTGGATTGAAGATGTACCTCTTTGCCCACACTTTTGGTCAACATTCCCTTCCCACCCTCCACTGCCCGCCAACCCCCAGCTTGGGTGCCCAGCTAATGTTATGCACTTCGAGACGTCCTCCTGATGTGAAAGAGACTGCGTAAATGTAAACTGTATTGCCATTCAGATACTGGGCCATGATTATATAGCTGCTGGAATTGGGATTGCTCCCCTAGGTCACTATTTCTTACAGCGAGGCTCATTGGAGCTGTGCGTCCTGGAAGCTACAAAATGGCCTTTTCTAGCGCAGATACAGCATCTATGTGCAAAACAACCAGTCGTGGAGTAGTCTGTTGTGCTGAATACAAATGTAAAACTAATGTCAAATAACACTTTCAGATTTACTGTCAGCAGTTGAATCAGGCTTTAAAGATTCGGAAGTTTCAGAAACCCACTGGTGTTTTCCAAATAATGTTGTGTATGATATCCCTGGCACTAAAATCTATTAAGTCTTAGTATTGTTTTATGAACATTTTCAATTACAGGAAGCGTTGCTTCAATATGTGGGCACAGCTTGATCAGGCATCAGCTTTAATGAAATCATTATCAGGTCATAAATATCTACGGTACATATGTTCCAGCTATGGAGACATTCATTCAACACATTCATTCTGTTGCCTATATTGCAAATAAGAGGCACAAAGAAAGCAGTGGATGCAGCACTAATGCAATTTTTCTGAAGCCTTTTATGAAGACTCATCTGTGCTTACATCAGTAATTGAAATAGCACCATGTTGGGCTTTCTTAGTGAGAAGACATTACGATAGGACAATTATCATCCAAATTATCACATTATTCTGAAGGCTACATTTGATCTCTCTGTCAGGGTTGCCAAGTAACACTGCATTTTAATCCACATTAGCAGGAGCATAGAATTGAAGCACTCGCCCATTGTGGAGAGAGAGAAGAGGGGAGAAATGACCTTTTAATGCAGCGCCTCCATTAACAATTAAATTAAAAATCAAGCATTTATTGCTTTATCGACTACAGTTTTCTAATTGCAATTTAGCACCGTCAGTGGCTTGAGATGGTGTTCAGTCCGGGGTAAGCTTTTTCCTCCTCCCCATTCTCCCTCCCCAAAGGTTACCCACACTCATTGCTGTTATTTCAAGTCCATAAGATAAATTACAAATAGTGTTCACTTGGACCAGCCATAAGGTCAAAAAATTTACCCTGGTCCAGTGTGGGGGGGGGGGGTGGGGGGGTGTTAAAGCCTATTGTAGATATCAAGGGTTAAATTGAGCTTCCCCTGTATTTTGCTCTTGCTATACTTGACCTGGTAGTGAAACAGTTTGATCATCTGAATTTGGTAATTAGATAAGCAGGATTCATCCCTCCAGGGAACGAGTGTGCATTCCATTCCAAATACACGGAAATTTCTATTTGTAGGTGGGATGGATGGAGCTTTCCGTTTGGTTTGGATGCTTTTACACATGGTGATGGGTTCCCACACGTGTCAAACACCCGGCTGAACTAAAGAAAAAGTGTTTGTTCGCACCTATGGTCACCTTCCCTTCCACCTTCCCCTTGTTTTGTTGGCTGACCACATTCTTGTCAAATGCTCTTAAATGTTATTCTACGCGAAGAGCGCTGTATAGATGCATTTCGCTGTCAGTGTGACAATTTACCCAAAACATGAATAAGAAATAAATTATACAAACGTTTTTTTNCTGACTCGAACAAAGTCGGAATGCTCTGACTTCTCACTCAATTCTCTTGATCCCTTGACTATCAGTGACAAACTGTCAGAAATTATCTTCACATCTGCAGTTTTTAGGAGGTTGCTTCAAACTAAGCATAACTTTCTCTAAGGTTGACGCAAATACTATATATATATATATATAGCTTATTACACAGGACACAGTATAATAGGGTGTAGTATACTTTTGTGTATACTGCTAGATGTATAACCCAGTATTAATACACCGTGCCATTCTCCTTTAGCTTACTTTTGTATGCTTTATGCACATCACCCATTTTTCCTCAATATTTGACAAAGTCAAGCACATTACAAATTCTCTGCTAATTAGGAGCTATTGCAAACTAATTCCTGGGCAAAACGTCTCAATGTAAATGTTGTAAACATCTTGTTGGGCTTTGAGAAGAAAGGGTTGTGAATTCCAAGGGAGATCAGAGTGAATGAGAGACTCAGTCTTGGTATTATTGTCAGTTTGAAAGTATACACTCATCCTCTGTGGGATAGAGGGATTTTGCCATCATTTAAAATTAACTTTAGGTATTGTACCACTGAATTAATATTAATCTCTAGAGTCTCTCTGATGTTGGAATGGGTTTAATACCTGGATTTAAAACTATCTTTAGGCTTTGAGATGGTAAAGAGGTGCTCAGAAGTCTTCAAAATACTCAGACATGTCCCAGATTTATAAACCAACAAGAGTTTGGAATTGCTTTACCAAATCAAGTAGTTAGTGTGAAGCTTTAGCTAGGATCTCAAACAGTTTGCTCATTCTTTAATGCGCTGTCAAGGCATATTGCTTTGTTGTCCGCATTCCAGTCAGCGCATAAATCAATACTTATTTCCTTTCATTGAAAAGATCAAGTGGGTTCGGCTCTCTCCAGCAATTTTCCGTAATAAAAGACAGGAATGTGGCCCTTAATAGAAATATCCTGATGGCAACCTTATGAATCTATTCACTCCATTGTAAGCAAACACCTCTAAAGTATACACGTATCGATCCCGACTCAACAGTCATTTCACAAGGTTTCACAAAATTCATAATCATGATGTCCACAATGCGATGTGAGCAAGAGGGTGTCCCAAAGAAACCCCCCTCCAAAAACCACTGTGTCACAACAGATCACAGTAAATTTGCAGTTTCTTGTGCTTGCAATTTACATTTGCCGAGATCAACCTTTCCAGCAGCAGAAGGACCCAGAGAAAAAAAAACTGTGAAGGTAAGTCATAGGAGGACTCCAAACTGAATTCAGTAAAAATAAACTGTGATTCATCTGTTTATGAGAAACCTAATTGCCGTTCATCACAAAGGATAATAGCACTTAGTCAGCGACGAGCACAAGAAAGTTAATCATATACTGGGATAATTAAATCACCTACAAGAATTGTGTCCGTGAGATACCAGCTTTGGAATAAAACCCTCCCCTTCAATAAAACGTACTTTTTTACCCCAATACAACATGCAGAGAAGGCAATGTAACCTGTACATTGTGATCAGGTGAAAACGTTGCATGTGAAGCACAATTGAGTAGAGAGCAATGCAAATCGAAAGTCTATTCTGGGATTGATCAAACACCAGGATGAAGCCCAGGGTCTCCCACACATGCCCAACGTCACCAGAGAGTGATATTACCCACGGTCACTAGTTATCAGCGCCTGGAGTGAAGGGCGCTATATAAATGCAAGTTGTTGTTGGAAAGTATCCTAGGTCACCATAGAAATGAGAAGAAAGCTTACTAAACAAATTATAACTCTAAAAAGGTGAGGACCGGGCAGGTCAGACATTATGCCAAGGATGGAGCTGTGCACTATCCTTGGCATAATGTCTGAGTTAATTGTTTTGAATCATTCATTGCACTTTTTTTGCACACCTATTTAACACAAGTCATTGCAATAACATGTCACTACAACAACAAAATTATAAGCAGCCCCACAAACCAACACGATGTGTGTGGGTGGTTGTCAATGATCTCAGGGCAGTGTCGCGGTACAAAAGGCTGTGATGGAATTAAGAAGTTCAGGGAACATAGTCACCCACAAGACTGAAAATTGGATGATGAGTTTAATTGCAGTCTATTGCTGCGCGGTGCCTATCATATAAAATAATGTGCACGTTTATTCTCTTAAATTAAAATTTCAAGCTGCCATTTCAACAGGAGAGTTGCGAGCTTAGTGAATCAGAGTCTCTTTGGCCCCAATCAACTAAATTACCCATTTACATGAGTCACCTAACATTACATTAACTCTCTTTTAAACAAAAAGAGTAAATTAATTTGATAAAGTTCTCTATCTTTAGACTAGCATCTTTCAAACTCTTAAAGCCACAGACATCTATTCACTGTTGAGGGATAGCACAGTAAATAGGCAGCGCAACCAGCAGTTTTTCCCATTAGTTACTCTGTTCAAAGTGCATGATCTATAACAACCAGAAGTGATGTTGTGTGTAGCCAAACTAGTGTAGCCCCTGACTGTCCAGCGCTTTGGGACATTGTCCCGATGTGAAAGGCGCTCTATAAATGTAATTTTGTTGTTGTTGTTGCTGTAGCCCATAATGGTTTTGCTCAACCATTGCGAGGGACCAACAACAACGACAAAATTACATGTGTATAGCGCCTTTCACGTCGGGAGGGCAAGGCACTGGACAATCAGTATTTCGGTCCTGACCTGGGGGAGGAAAGAGGATGACCGAAGGCACGGTCGAAGAGGAAGGTCTTGAGACGGGTCTTGAAGGAGGCAAAGGAGGGGCCGTGGTGGAGGGACTGCTGCATGAGGTTCCAGAGGAAGGTAGCAGAAGGAATCAGGAATGAAAGTATTAACTGATAAATAAAAATAATAATCCTTTCATTTGATACGTGCCTTTCATGTCAGCAGAACATCTTAAACGATTCAAATGATTTATTGTAGAGTTTAGTGACAGTTGTAGGTGGAAGGGCAGCTAATTTGCAGCAACGTCTCACAAACAACTGTGAAGTGAACAACCAAATGAGTAATAATCAATATGGATATGTATATATATTATATAGTTTTAAGCAGAAATTAAACTTCATTTGCAGCTAGTGCATTTGATTCCACAATGAATCAGAAATGTAAGGTTGTGATTTACGAGCTGATTATTAAATTAATGAAGGAAATCATACAAGTACCGTGAAGCACTCAGTAATCCGACTCTATCCTAGAGGATAAAAACGTTCACAGTTTCAGTGAAGACTACTTCTGGGAGGGCGTAACAGTAAGAACAATCAAAGGTGCTAAGTGCTTCAGTCAAAGAATTCTTGGCTTCACTAAATTGGCATTTAATAAGGTTGGGTTAGACAAGGTCACCGGTGATGATAAAAAGCAAAAACAGAAATTGAGTAGGATCTCAAGAGTCATGCCCTTCCAACTAAAGGTAACAAGTGCAAAGATGTGATCACCCCTGGAGGTAAAATACTTCCCCTGGATGAAGGTAAAGTCTGAAGTAGAAGGAAAATGATCTTCAGTGTATAATTGTACTGAACTTGATTCACGGATTGAGATGTGTTTCACCGACTGTGTGTTTTCAGGCAGTATTGTAGTAATAGGTTGGTTTAGTGCGTGAGCTACTTAGTGCATATTAAATTGGGAATTCTTATACTCTACTATTCTCATTATTATTATTATTCTTACGCTGTGATTCCTGAACATAGTGATGACGAGTGGGAGGTTTCAGCGCAGCCTGTGGAAGTTAAAATACATCAACTGGAGCTTGATAACCCATTGCACAAAGGTTTTTAAATTTGCAATTTTGCGCAGAAGGAACAAAATTCTCCTTCTGTTTCTCAATCAGAGCGGGAAGCACCCTGGCTTATCTGGTCATTGCTGGAACATCACTTCTGGGATTTAGTGTGCTTTGGAGTAATTGTACTAAGCAGGGGAGGTGGGCTGGAGCTGCCAATCTCTCCCCTAAAAAAAACCATAACTTTTGAAACAAAGGGCAAGTCAATTTCAGATTATTTTTAAGTGCAACTTTGCCATCGTATATCAATTTCACAATGATACATCCCACATTGCACCTTTAGAATAAAAAATATGAAAATAAAGCTTCTGTGGGGCTGGCTGTCATCTTTATTTAATATCTTATTAGGCACCTTTTTGGAAGGAATGTATTTTACATGATAAATCTTCATTTCTAAAGGCAGAGGTTATGTGGAGGACGCTGCATGGAGCACTTGTGTAATATGATTAATTTCCCACAACTGAAGGCGACCAGTGAATTATAGTCAGACTCCTCGAGTAGAAATAAAAGTCTTGATACGCAGCCCTTCTTATGACATAACAATCATTCCCCTTCTTTCTCTTGTCTTTTAGGGAGAAAATGAAGGAGCTGATTCCCGCATGTGATTGAGAGCAGTGTCCTGCGATACGTTCAAAGCTCCATCCACCCTGAAAATCATCTGAAATGCGCAGTTGCCTGGAGTCTCCATAGCAGAATACAAAATATGGGCAGAAGTTTTAATTGTTTGCCAAATTGTACTCGGTTGATGTCGTGGCTCGTGTCCGCCGAGGGCTGGGTGGAGAGGATCTGATCCAAACCAATCCAGCAGAGAAAGACGTCTGGTCCATTGAAACCCAGTGGTGATAGGGAATGTGTCAATTCACCCGGGACACATGCACGGGTCAGCATTTTGGGAAGGGTGATCGACGGAACCAGTTCCTGCTGTCAGATCTTGACTCTGCCCGAGACAAATACTGAAAAAGCACAAGGTTTGGACACAAACACTTGTACACGACAACAATCAACAACACTCAGTATCTGTGACCAACCATTGGAAAACGGCCACTTTGGCAAAGGTCAGGAGACCAGGACACTCCCGCTTTAATGACAACAATTTGCTTTTATTATATTCCGCCTTTCAAGTTGGGAGTATCTCTCAAGGAGTTTGACACAGCTGACTGGGGGCGGTGTGGAGGGAGGGAATTGGCTTTGTAAGCATGATCTAAGAGCTAGGTCTTAAGCAGAAGATTTGAAGGTGAGGAGGGAGATGGTGAAGCAGAGGAATTTTGGGATGGAACATTGAACCTTAAAAGCAGAGAAGGCACAAATAATGTTTGGGGGAACTTGTATATGTGCTTTTTTTAAAAAAAAAGCATAATAAGATCCCTTGTGCCTCTCATTATGACCATGTTGTTCTATTGAAAACTAGCAGGCTTCGGAATGACAAACTGCAGTTAAATAGTGTGCCACGTTTGACAAAGCACCGCAATAAAATTATGCGAAGCACATTCAGCATCAGCACAACGTGGGAAACATTGCCTCTTTCTCTGTCATTTAAAACCTTAAGAAGCTAATGGGTTAGGGGACGTAAGTGGCAGGTGCACTGAATCTTTGATATTTTTCCTAGCACTTTTGAATATACTCTGTATAGGCTCCAAAGGCAAACTGCACTTCCTCTAAACCTTATTTAAAGCACATAATTCCACAAAGTGAAACCCGACAGAGGTGACATTTATCCGTGGCGCAAAATACTTTGGCGATAATGGGAATCAGTCTTCTGTTGGCATCGCCACAAAGGATGGAAATCTTAAAATTTTCCTTCAAAGTCAACATAGTGGATCAGAACTTCAAAGAAACAAAGCATTGCAGCAGTCTTGTTGAAAAGCATCAGTCCGATTGAAGAGTGTTTGAGTGAGAGTGCGATCTCTGATCTTCCAGTAGAAATTGAAGTCTGGCTGAAAAGACACACTTCAGTGGCTTGCAGTTCCCAGTGTGACACTTCAGGATGCAAAATAATCAAGAGCACTCAGCTTGTTCATTGCTGTACAACATGGCTGCTCATGAATACTTAACAACGCATGTGGCAAATGTCTTTCACAGCAACAATTCGTTGAAAATTTGTGTTACTTTAACTTTTTCTTGTGGTCGGGAGATGTTAGGTGCACGGGTTTACCCCGTGAATCTCCCATAATGAACCATATACGTGGCAGAGTGTAGCATGTTAAGCTTCAAGATGTTGCAATCTCTACAGCTTGCTAGTACCTATTGGTTCAAAGCGCAGTATCTTCTTGACAACCGCAGTAACATTCCATTGTATAGATCCATAGAGCTGGCTTCTGTTATTTATATAGGATATTACGTGTAGTTCTATTACATGTAGGTATTACATTACATTGAAGGTACCCCAATTATAAAAAGGGTTTCAGAGCCATGGAAAGGGTATAACCAAGGCTGAGCAGTTATAGCTGTGAAGATAGACTCCAATATATGTTTGTTTGAATTGCAATAGATCAAGTTAGAAGGTTTAATCTGCTCGATGGAGATGTCTAGAATTCTGAAAGGTTTTCAGAGAATAGATAAGAGAATGGTTATACTCTCAACCTAGAAAATCAGTAACAAGGGGCTTAAGATCACGATCGTCTCTGGAAGAATGAAGGGGAAGGAACTTACTTCACGCAGGGGGATTATTGGAGCGCGGAATCACAAGTGGCCGAGGCAAGACCATAACAACATTTAAAAGGTTGAATGAACAACCCATGCAGCCTGCAGATGCACAGGCTGTACATTTTACAGTGAATCCCCGTGAGGTGATTTTATTAAGTTTCAGCAATGTGATAAGGTGCTATATCAGATGCAAAGAGAATTGTTATTTTAAGTCTGGATAATTGAGTATGGGGAATTAGCAGGATTAAAGCTGATCGTACCAATGGGTCAATTCGCACCAATGTGAACCTAAACCAAATTGATTTCTCCTATGCCATAATCTGTGTTCGAGTGTCAACCGAGACAATTAGCTCAAAGTCCTGATGTTGGGCTTCATCCCACAATTTCTGACTCAGAAGCAGGAATGCTACCCACTGAGCCAAGCTGACACCCAAAGGTGACTTAAATGAACAACACTTTTTTTAAAAAAATGTAAAATATTACTGGGGGTTTTTTCAAACAGATATCAATTCAAAGTGTTTGAACGGCCAATTTCAAATGCAATGCTATTGCTGAATGAGTAAATGTTTGCTGAAATTAAATTGATGCTTGATCAAATTGCAGATGTGGCCATTCGCCAAATATTTATACAAAGAAGTCAATTAAGAAGCTGTCCTTCCTCTGTGCCTCTGAGGTTGTGTCTTTTCATTCCACCATTTATTATAATCAAAAAGAGATGTTTTAATAATTGTAATCTTTGTATTTGATATCACACATTACACATCAGGAGGGTGTCTCAAATCTCCCCACAGGATTTACACTAAAGTGTAGTGACTGTGTATTTTGCAGCTGAACGCAGCGGCCAATTTGCACATGACAATATCCTACAAACAGCCATAAGGTGAATAACTCACTCCCTTCTCTTTTTAATAGTACCACGAGATCTTTAGTGCTAAAAGGGCAGACGGGACCTCGGTTTACTTGCTCAACCAAAGGATAACACTACCAACAATGCAGCATTCCCACAGCACTAAATTGGAGTGTCACGTTAGAAGATACGCGATCAATATGGGGCTTGAACCCATCGAGACAAGAGTGCTATCAACATGTGTAGCAAAATGCACAATATGAATAGTTAAAGCATTGAGCTGTGTTGAATATTATATAGGTGATACCATTTTATGTGTCTGATTGTGAAATTGATTACATTTATTATCACGTGGATATTTGGTTTTGAAATGCCAGTCATTTGAAAATCCGGTGATTAAAGAAAGAAAATAAACTCAAGTGAACCACACAAGGCTTTAGAGATTGGACCAGAGCAAAATAAGAAGTGAAGATCAGGTCCATTACTATTCCCTCTTCAGGTTAATCAGGAGAGTAGGTCTGTTGGGAGAAAGCTACTTTATTGCCAGAGAAGACTGTGTCTGGTTAACAACGAAGAATAACTAAAACAGTCCCATAGCCTGCAGTAATCAGAGAAGTGAAGAAAGATAGAGAAACCATTGATTTCAATTGGAAACTTTGGAATTAATATACAGTGGTGCACCGCTGTGAAGAAAGAACCATCTCTATAGGAACCTCAAGAGAGCAGGGAAAAAAATCAAAAGCCGTTGTCAATGTGCCATCATTTCAAACTTCGCCTCTATGCACTGAGTTATTTAATCTCTTAGATGCTTGTTGAATAAAATGCCTGTTTTATACAAAATCCACCTTGAACTGTCCTCTACGTCTTTGTTGGATTATAAAATTGTTTTTTTATAAGCAGCAGTTGATGTCTTGGACACACTTTAATCTGTCAGACTTCCCTGGGGAAAAGCAGTTTAGATGGACCAAGTGGACCAGAACACAACATTCTCTCTATATATGCATTATCCATTTCTCGTTACCACATTAAACATTGTAGTAACGAGACAATTCACAGCCAACAACTTCTTTCTAAGTGTTTTCTTGCCTGCAACTTGTGCAAGATTGTGTAAGGAACACACTCTTAACTCCCTACGGATGACTTGTATTCAATGAACTTCTGATCTAACAGTGCATAATGCATCTGTGCTTTCTGTTTGTGTCTGCTAGTGTGGGGCCTGACGTGAAATGTAATTCTGTTGTTGCTGTTGTCTTTCAGCCTCTGCTCATGTGAAAGCTTCTGCATTCCCCAGTGATCGTGTGAGGGGAACAAATCTGTGGCCCTCTTTAGTCAGTGGAGACTTGCGGAGATTTGTGCAACAGATTGCCAGATTGGGGTTGCTGTTAGGGATTAGGACCCTGAACCTGATCTGATCTTGAAGGTTGTTATTTTTAAAAAAAGCCAACACTCATATCTGATATGAGTCACGTGAAACAGTCATTGGCAGTCTCAGCACTGATCATAAAAAGCAATGTGAATCTATTTGATGCAGTAAAATAAAACCTCTTCACCATGAACACTTTTTTTTAACTGATAGAGAAATATATCAACATAAATAACATTAACCTTGAGAAAGCGAATTCTAAATATATAGATGTGCATTTCAGTATCCTGCAGTGTCCTTGAGGGGCTATATTAAAAGTGCGCAAAGTTAGATTTTTTTAGAACAAGTGTGTTACGATTCTTGTTGTACACAGTGCCATAACTCAGCCATGATTTGATTATAGAGATGTCGATCACAGAGTTTCCTTTTCCCCTCCAATGGTTTTCTTTGCTCTGCTAAAAGCCCTGATTTGCACTGGGTATAGTTTCATAGGCACTGTGTGTCATCCAACGTATCACCAGAGCTCTTTATGTAGAGGCTTTCACAGCTCTAGAAGGTGGCGGGAGTGGATTGGAGTTCAATCTTGGCTGTCACCCGATTTGCACATTTTCCTGGACAGTGAAATCTATTTTGCGATGGTCTTACCTTGCACAGTCATAAGATGTACTGTTATGTGAGATCATAGCACAAGTGAATAACCAAAACACAAGTTACTTGCAATGAAACAGAAAATATTCCTCACATTTTTATCCAGAGATATTCAAAATGAGGAAAAGAGCAATTCCGACTACGGGCCTATTTTTAATCCAATCTATAACTTCCACAATTTCTGTTCAGAAATGGTTTCGTCATCAATAACCTGGAGAATAATTCAAAGGAAGTGTGTGTTTGGAATCACAATCAGTTTATCAATCTCACACAAACTGAAAATATGGTGGATATTCTGGCAGAATGAGATTTATGGAAAGCCTATATAATTTTCAAGCAGACATTCAGGATTCAGAAAGATGTCCAGAAATATATCCCAAATATACCTATAATAGAGAATATATAGCAACATGCCACTGGGATATGATATATATTGACAGAGACTTTATTGCTGCACTGTTTTATGCATAATTCATTGGTCTGTGGCCTTACTCCTGCTTTTAGAGCTAGACACAAAACACAATTAATTATGTACATCTGATTTCAATACAGGTATACAGAATGAGCAAACCATGACAGAGCGTAGATTATAGGAGGCCACGTGAATCAGTCAGATACAGCTGACTGCAGCTTTCAGATAATGTCCTGGCTCAGTAATATTGAATCCAATTTTACTCTGGCTACAATGCATACTGTATACAAATGCCAGACTGCATTTAACCATCTACAGACTCTATGTTCAAAATTGCTCCGTATCCAAGCAAATGAAATAGTCTGTCTAACCTGATGCCCATCTCGCTATTGAAGCAGCTGATTTGTCCCCTGACTTAGCTCCACAATCAAGGATTCTTGCACATGGCAAATTATGTTGGCATAAATCCAATTTTTGTATGAAACACACACAGAGTGAAACAGATGTAATTCAACCTGTCAATGTGAACAAGATATCAAGACGCCTGTCAAGATTAGCAAAGTCTATAGTCAAATGATACATCATGCTCATGTGTAGACGAGCACATTATTACAATTCCTAGATACAATTAGTAAATATTACATTTCATATTTGGTGGAAGGTTACTGTAAAGAAATTAGGCAACTCCTTTTGCTTCACGCTCTCTAATTCATGTTGAAGGTAAAAATTATGCTGGAACAATAACCTAGTTGGCGGTTGAGATGCGTGTAATAACGCACACAGTGATAGACACTGCACTCAGCTAAAAGCCAGCCAAACCTGCTGTTAGGCATCTGCTAACATACTAATCGTCATGATATACTGAAGAGCAATGACCATTGTGATAGAATAGGTTATGACAGTATCCTGGAAAACACTCAGACACATGGGTAATAATGTCATGTGCATGACTGTTCATACAAGGCAAACCGTCATGATATACTGAAAAGCAGTGGATTGTGCAGAGGTGCAGAGTTTCACATGCATGGCATCCATTATTCTCAGGCCCTTGGGGAAGTCAACTATGACATTGAAATCTAAATGAGTTTTCCATTACTACTCCCTTGTTTCGTTAAACAGATGAACTGCCATTTTAAGCAAAGCAGCTGTCATGTGGCTTTGATAAGGTGGATTGTGTGAGGCACAAAGGGATCAGAGGCATAGAAGGTGAGAGCAGCTGTCACCTTCCGTGCTTCTGGCAGGTATGCGCTCATTGAAGAGGATGTTAGTGAAGCAGCCTTCAATTCTTGATGAAAAGGACTATCGACAAATAATGATAAATAATTTGGGCAACTGCATAACTGCTGGAAGATGCATCTGCATCCTTCAGCTTGTGCCTGTGTGTTGGCCAGTCATTCCGAACAGGGAAGTGAAGCTCGGTCAGGATTATCTGTGTTGGAGCTTGACTGTTTGTACTTGGTCCCTGCTTCTAATCCTCGGCTGCACCAGGTCTAGGAGAGCACGTGGATCAAAGACAAAATTTGAAAACTAATTAAGTGTTTGTTTCCCTCATTAATACTTTACCAATTACCAAAAACCTGAACAATCAACCTGCTGCCTCCAATGTGTGACATCCTGAAAGAAAGGATTCCACATGAAATGAGTTAAGAGCCTGGCTTATTGGGCAGATCTTATGGCACTACTTGAAAAGAGAAGGAAGTTGTTCCCGGTGTCCTGGCCAACAGTCACCAGATAAAGTGGCAGCCACTTTTGTCTACTAATATACAGTCAATCCGCTTTATAGTAAATCCAGGAGTGAGACATCAACAACATGATAAATTGATATATCAAACGCAAGGATTATTATAAGAGCCGCTGATCACTTTCTGCAGGAAATCCCACAAATAAGAAAAAAATGCAATTCACTATAACTAGCCAGGTTTTCCACAAACTACATGCGTGTGTGTGTCGTGTGTGTGTTGCGTGTGTGTATTCCCAGACTACGTGTCACCGGGAACGCAGGAATGCAGTGGGAATGAGAAACATGGTAAATCTACAGATAATCTGTGTTTGTTATAATGCGATATCATTCATTCATCATCAGAAACAACTCTTTTGTTCAGTGACACACTGAGCGAGTTTGGATTCCAGTTTCCAACCAATTTGTTCATATTTTAGTGAGCTCAGCGGTTTTGCGTAAAAACGCGATGAGATTGCACGATTTGCAAATCTGTGCACAGCATCCTTCAATACTGATGCAGTGTGGAATAGAGACCAGGCTATTAGGTAATTGCATGTTACATCTCTGTTCCTTACAATGGTTAATTGATTCATCGATTTAAATGAACAGCACAACCCTGGTATCTGAATGAGCTGCTTACTTGTCTTCCCGTGAGATTATTCTAGTTTTCTGCAGCAGTTTGCATTGTCAAGATGCCATAATGTAATCCTCTGGACCCTGTTATTGTGAATTACTGCCAGGCACTCGGCAGTGCTGCAATACGACACCATCTGGTATCTTGCCAGCACCAGGGGAAACAGCACTGGAATAAGGATTAAATGGTGCTTTTTACAGTTTTCAAAGTGAGAATAACAGATTAAAAGTCACATGCTTTCTAATAATAACCCTTACATTTGATATAACCCCTTATCACGTTGTTGAGACATCTCAAAGCACTTCACAGAATATATTGTAAAGTGGATTGGCTGTATATTTAGTGGGTGAAACGCAGTAGCCAATTGCGCACCGTGTCGTGGATTGAGTGACCACATTTTTTGGGGAGGGATTATTACCCCCGGAAATCCACGACTCGACTAACAACCGGGTTCCTACTTACGGCTAGGTAAACAGTGCGTGGAGTAAGGAAACTTGCCTAAAGTTTCGCCCTGTCCAGGAAACGAACCCAGATCCTCTTGCTTACGAGGTGAGAGCGCTGAACAGTACATGATGGGACACCACTAAAATTCAGTTTAAAACACAGGAGAAATCAAATATGCAATAGGATGAACAATACATTTCATATCAGCTCGTATGTGATAATTTCAGCAACAACTCACATTTATAGTGCGGTCTTCACGCAGGAAGCGTCTGAGCACTTTCATAACTTATCTAATTATCACATTAATTAAATTATGAAATATCTCATTTTTCATACCGCTATTAATATGGTGATGTATTGCTAGAAAATTTGAACTCTAATCTCTTTTCCTGTGCAGTACACAAAACCACTGATATCCCCCGCTAGAAGGTTTACTGTAAGAAGCAGCAGTGTAGCATGTATAATTGGCACTATTCATTTGGAGCAACTGCAATAGAAGGGATCCAAGCCTGGAGACGCCAGATTGAACTCTTATTAAAAGCTGGAAATAAAGCAAACAAAATCAACACCAGACACCGCTCAATCAACTGCAGGCAAATCTGCTGAGCATCTCAATTTGCCAGTAAGATGTGGGAAGCAGCAATTTCCTGACAGACCAGAGCGCAACGGTCATTAGTGCCACAAATTACAAATACAGATTTAACATGTTGAGCACCTCGAAGATTTTTTGCAGGATTCCAAAAATAACAAGAGTTAATGAAGGTGCATTCATTTGCACAAAGCCTACCAAGCTCCCTGTAGCAGCTTCCCATTTTGTAATAAATAATAATCCTTGCATTTGATATAGCGCCTTATCACGTCTTCGAGATGTCTCAAAGCACTTCACAGAATATACTGTGAAGTGGATTGTCTCTGTATTCTGTGGGCGAAACTTGGCAGCTAATTGCGCACAGCAGAGTCCTGCAAACAGTCGTGGATTGAGCAACCAAATTATTATTATTATTTGGGGGGGGAGAGAGAATTATTACCCCTGGAAAGCGATCCGCCAATCGACTAACACAGTCTGAGCATAATAATAATGAATCATAACAATTCTTACATTGATCTGAAGTGCTTCAAAGGATTTTACTGTAAAGTGTAGTGACCTGTAGACAGCCAATGTGCACACAGCCATGTCCCACAAACAGCCATGAAGCAAATGACCAATTTTTATTTGGGGTATTGTTGGCCAGGATACCAGGAGAATTACTGGTGCAAGTATATAACGGCAATCTTTCCAAATCTGTAAGAAGCAATCACGGTAGAAGAAATAAACAGGTGCACATTTTTATCTCTGCTCGAAGCTCAGGCACTCACAGAAGTTGGCTGGAGGTCAATTTCAATTTGACACAAGCAAATATTTTAAGTTGGATTTGATTATAAGGCATAGAAATATTGATTAGCAAAATGATTCTCAAAACGCCAATTTACTTAAAAGCAGAATTACAAGCAGACTTATGAATGCAGCATCACACTGTGAAGTGGAAACGTCAAGGGATGGATCTCTCCTTTGCGCGATTATGGCTGTGAACATTTAATGTTGATAATCGATTTCTTCTCAGCAGCAACTACGGCTGGTGCTGAACACCAGAGTGCCGCCCAGGCACACTTTCAATGATAGATTTCAGTGTTAAGTCCTGCTTGTACTTAGAGCAAGTGCTGGTATTATCATATTCCACCTAAATCATACAGGCAACAAGAGCTGCGCCTAAGCAAGATAATGATGAATTCACAAGGAGGACATATAAACCTATGAAGAGAATTTTGAAGTCCTGCACAAATAACTTGCGTCGAACTGAAAGCTGATGCCTGAAGTGCCTCAGGCAGCAATGAAACTATGTCAGTGGTATTTTTACTTACTTTGCAATTGCTACAACCTCAATATATGCCGGCAATTCTTTTTTGTCAGTATTACCGCTTCATCTCTGCAATATCTTTGGTGCCATACTCAAGGACGCTTTAGGGGAGTTATTGCCATGGGATTTACAACAAAATCATCACCTTGTGTGAATTTTAAAAAAATATACTATTCTTTAACAAAATAGTTTACCGTTTTTTTATATAATGTTTGAAATGATTTGGGAATCAAAGCTTCAATAATTGGTGAATGAGAGGAGGCTCACATGACTGGATATTTGGGGGTGAAACGTAGCAGCCAATTGCACGCAGCAATGTCCAACAAACAGTCGTGGATTGAGTGACCAATTTTTGTAGACGATTAACCCCGGAAAGCCACCCACCAATCGTCTAACAGCTGGTTCCCTACTTGCTGCTAATAAACAGAGGTGTGCGTGGATAAGGAAACTTGCCTAATGTTTCGTCTTGCCAAGGAATTAAGCCGTCGGTGAAGACAAAGGATAGGACAGATATCTAAGCATCTCTTGTGAATACAGAGTCAAAAAAGACAAAAGCGTGATGCTCAACACAGAGACAATGAGAGACTACAAGCTCGTTAGTAGATGCAGATACAAGCCAAGAAGTGAGGCACAGAACGGGACTAAAACCATATAATTAGAGGCACCGAGAAGGAAAACTAATGCCGTGGCAGATAAATATGAATGGAGAGAGAACGGATTGCGTAAACATATACAAGTATTCAAGTTCATTAACTGATGTTGCTATATTCTACACATTCGACATCCTGATTTAAACTAACACTAAAAGTCACGAGTCCATTTCTGCTTCAGAAAGGTTATCAAGTCCAGCAAATTCTAATTTTGCCTTTGTTGAGTAGTACGCTATTGATCATGTTTCCATTTCCTGTAGAGAGCTGCATTTGAGACTCAGCTACAATACAGATAGTTAAACGATCAGTGAACAACCTCAGCATGTCAGTAGTCATGTTTGAGTGCCATTGCTGATGCGATAAAAATATATTTGCATTCCCCCCCACCCCCCCAGCCCACCTCTCTGTCCCATTTTTAAAAAAAATAATTATAGAACTCTATGTGGAGTCTTGCTGTACTTGTTATACATGAGACGCAAAGTGTTTATTCCTGATGACGATGATCTACCATCCCAGGGAGATATGTCGCCATCTTCTACATTAATGGTTAAAACTGATCCGATGGAGTGTTGGGCTAACTTGCAGCAGCTCCCACAGTGAGGCCAGTTCCAATGTTGGTAACACTGACAAAAATGATCGACTTTATGTTTTGTAAGGTATAATGTCCATCAAAGCAGGAACCCAACGCATGACATAATAATAATAACATAAGTCAAGCATTGAACCACACACGCATCTGAGTATGTTAGACTTGGACACTGACTAAGTCACTGAGTAAGAGAGTGCATACTATTCGCCAATAAATTGTTCGATTTATAATGCCAATATAATTTATTTCACCTACCTACCCGCCCGTACCCTCCGTTCCTCTGGCTCCGGTCTGCTCCACATCCCCCGCCCCAACCGCCCTACTATCGGTGGCCGGGCTTTCAGCCTCTCAGCCCCTAGGCTCTGGAACTCTATCCCCCAGTGCCTTCGCCGCTTCCTCCCTTTCCTCCTTCAAGGCCGGTCTCAAGACCTTTCTCTTTGACCGTGCCTTCAGCTCTCCTCTCGACTCTCTACCCCCTCCTCGCTCCCTCCCTTCCCTCCCCTCACCCTGACCATTTCCCCCCTGCTCGGGTCCTGACCCAACTGTACAGCGCCTTGGGACGTCCTCCCGACGTGAAAGGCGCTCAATAAATGGAATCTTGTTGTTGTTGTTGTTATTTTACCTGATATGAAAAGCAATTTCCTATTACCTTGTATCCTCCCTATTGATGTAGCCTATGATGACTAAGTTCCGAAGTTGAATCTACTTTCTGGACCCACCATCTCCTTAGATACCAATTTTGGTTGCAAGGGAGAATGGAGATGGTGTGGATCAGTGCTTTTTGTTGTGATTAGCGCTATGTTTTGCTCATGATCTCTCAGATGCATCCGTTGCAATTGGTGGCCATGGAATCAATAATGGTTCACCTTGGGTGATCAGCAGAGAGTGAGAGAGAGAGAGAGAGAGAGAAAGTGAAATCCCTGGGAGCTTAATATTGAACTGAATGAACTTGTATAGCTGTGGAATAGACATTACAGCTCAGACGGCGCTCACACAGTTTACATTATAAACATCAAGGATTCCGTACCCTCATGGGGAAACGAGAAGAGTTTGAAAATAATCAAGAAGGAAAGTCGAGGAGGTGACGAACATATATGAATGTAGAGAGAACTGAGATGCAGCAAATGATTCTCTTTTTCCCCATGTTATAGTTATACATACTTAGCCATGTCCCAGATTCCTTGCTGCGATGGCAAAAAAAAACTTGTAAAGACTCGATGGTTAAAACATAAGTTCCTTTACTCTTTCCCCGAAGGTATTTTTCTTGACAATCTTCTTGATGTCACTTTCTTTCCTGACGCTCCAGCAGTGCGTTTTTTTTAAATTCAAGAAACCACACTGAACTTTTGTGGGATAATAATCCTTGCATTTGATATCTCGTCGTCGAGACATCTCAAAGCGCTTCACAAGATACACTGTAAAGTGTAGTGACTGTGTATTTTGTGGGTGAAACATGACAGCCAATTGCCCACCGCAGTGGCCGTCAAACAGTCGTGGATTGGGTGACCACATTGTTTTTTGTTATTGGAAGGGATTATTAGCCTCTTTAAAGTGTAGTGACTGTCTGTTTTGTAGGGGAACTCCCATACGAACACCGCATTAAGCATAAAAAGATTTCCTGTTCAGTAACGTTTTGCTGTTAGCGCTGAGCTGGTGGAGGTAAAGGGAGGTAATAATGTTGGATTAACAGTGAATACTCACATTAGGTGTCTGCCTCTGACATACACAGCCCCGACTGAAGTAGCCTCATGTGTCAAGACTGGTGGATGGACGCCAATCCTGGCCGCCTCCTCTCCTGCTGTTCTGATCATTCTTTACTCAGAAGCTAATGAACGACTGGAAACGGTTGCCAGAAAGGGATTTTTCAGACCAGGGCACTGGACTCATTTAAAAAGCAGCTCAATGGTGTGACGGGAAGGTGGCGATCAGAGCGACCAATCTTGTGAACTTGTGATAAAGAGTCCGTTCACGACAACAAACGCCAGCACCTAGAAGCCAGCACCACCTAATCTGTAGCCTCACAATCTTGGAGAAACAGCACTGGGACTATAAATTCTGGATTATATTTAACCAGCAGTTGAAACCCCCAAAAAAGAGTCTTAGAACCTCGACGAATCTCGAGCACATTTAAACACCAGTAATAAACATATTTGTAATTAGATTATTTTCTGACAGGAGCTGAGGGAGCACTTTGAGCGGAAACAATTCCCACCGCACTTTTCTTGTCTTGAAACTATCTAAACCAATTATTGAAGATGCGTTTCAATTTGATGGTTTAACTTACCTTTGGAGGTAGGTGCTCAGCAGTAAAAATGGAGGGTGGTATTCTCGCAACCTTGTGGTAACTGCATAATTACAGTTACCACTGAAACCACCTTAGCAACTTGCACGGAATCCCGTTTGCTTGTCTTCTTATAGAGCTAGTGAATTGGTGCATTAATTGTCTTGACATTTGCTGTTAATTTACGGTTGACTAATATTTATCAGTTGTGGTGGATCCTCTATGTGTGCTGTGTGTAAGTTGGTTGTTCATAATGACATCAAGTCCTGCAGAGTGGAGTCCTGTAGCTCAGTGGTTAGAGCACTCGCTTTGCAAGCGAGAGACCTGAGTTCAATTCCAGGCAGAGGGCGAAACCTTGGGCAAGTTTCCCTACTCCACACAGAGCCTAATAATGATCCCTCCAAAACAAACCAATAATAAATTTGCCACTTTCAATTCACGACTGTTTGTGGGACACTGCTGTGTGTAATTGGCTGCCGCGTTTCGCCCAAAAATATACGGTCAATTCACTTTACAGTCTATTCTGTGAAGCGCTTTGAGACGTCGAGAAGACGTGAAAAGCGCTATACCAAATGCAAGGATTATTATTATTATCAAAGAACATTTGGAACAGCTTCAAAGAAGAGCAATATTAGCCATTTTCCCACTCCCGATCACTGCCTGCTACACTACACGTGTGCTGGTGTGAATGTCGGGCATCCTTAGGATCAGGCTACGCTGGAGGATTTGGCCTGCTCAAGCCATCGTTGAGGCTCACACATGAAGGATGGTCACTTGGGGGACATACCTGCACGCAGACATCTCGAGTCATCCTTTAGGGAGCATGAGGGAAATCGGGAGGGGGGAAAAGTACACAAACTGCTCAAAACAATTACTAACAGAGTAACATAGGTCAGTGACAGAGCGACAGTGCAATACAGGCCACTGACAGAGCTGTATGATGAGCATTTGCGAGGTTCATTAATGATTAAAAAGTAGCATACAACAAACAGGTTTTTGAAAACAATGTTGATTACAGTTTGGTAACCGATCAGTTTGAAATATCTGAAGGTGCAATGTGCCAATAAAGCTCTTATTAGGATGGTTTGTAAAATCCAGCCCTAACTCAGTGCTAAAGCAACACTGAAAGTGTGTGTACCCACCATCATCAATCAAGTAAAGGATGTAAAGGACTGAAACTTTGAAGCAAAGGTAGTGAGGTTTGATCTTGAGAAAAACCAGAGGGTTTCTCTGTTTTTTTATGAACAGGCTGATGAAAGCTATCAAATCCAATGATGAAGTACGACTATGACCAATTTGATCCACACAGACAGGTAGACGTTTCAAAGAGGAATGTATTTACATTTCTGAAGAAACTTGATGTAAGATTGGGGAAGTTTGCAGCAACAAGACACGTGTCAGACTGGAGGAGGGTGAGCTAACAACTGGAGCAATTTTTTTACCCTTCTGCCCCCACCACTGTGCGCCACAAATTACCTGCTACAAAATGATTAGCTCTCAAGTAGATTTAGTCATATTACGCTTCTAGGTATTGTTCTACTTGTAACCTGTCAAATTCATTGCATTTGTTTTATTCAATGCAATGTCTGGCCCAAAATAATGAGACTTGAGGCAATAAGAGTTCTGAGCCCAGCCTTGAGGCATTACAGCTTTAAAGGAACAATGTAGAGTAGAATTTAACTACTATTTGTTTATGTCAATCACAAATGTCAATCACTTATGTCAAGTGGTGAGAATTTAACAAATTTTTCTCCCTCTCAGTCTGACTCTCCAACTTTACATCTCACTGATTCCCTGATTTTCTTCCTCTGTATCTCTGATTTCTCCTTCCCTCTCCTTCTCTCTGAATTTCTCGCTGGGTCTCTCTCTCTCCCCTTTCATTCAAAAACCCAACCTTGACATTATGGTCTTAGCTTCCATGGTCAACTTGTGGCAAAGCAATACCTGTGATAAAAAACATCTGTGCGCAAAAAAATCCTTCTAGCCTCCTCTTGACATTATATCCCCCTGTTTGTACAGAGTAATAAATGGCACCTAATTGATTCTATCTGACACAATGATAACTTGAATCTCTGCCGTAGACGTATTTTCATTCTGCTGACTCAAGGGGCAGCGTCTTTGTGAGCTGGACTTGTCTTGAAATCACAATCCAACCAATAGGTTTAACGTTAATCTCGTGGCCTCAGCGCCGAGGTTTAATGGGAGGGTTAAGCTTCTTTATCCCCTCGGTCTGTTTTAGCAAATGTGGGATGCCAACTTCTGATCAGAAGAGACTAAACTCAAAAGGTATCTGATTTCAGGCTGTACAGGAAGCATGTTTTCCCAGCTTACAATAACAGTCTTACTCGAGAATGTGTCTGCTGTGCTTTCTGCAATACACTCGATCTTACAACCTCGCTAAGTAAAGGCAAAGGGATCAACTCCAATTACTTTTTGCCGCACAGATCGCGCCTGACTGGCAAGAGAACAACAACTTATTGCGGGTCGCTGGAAGGAAGCGAACTGTGAATATCGCCAGGGGCATATTGATTTTCCATTTAGGCACTACCTTGACTGTACCTCTGTTGAGATCTTTCGTGCCTGGATTTGGTGCAGACGACTCTGCCCAAAACGATTATAAACCCCAAATTGCACCTCGACACAACATCCAGTTTTAACCACAACAAGGTTGAAATATAAAGTATCCACCACACTGTTAGGAATATACCAACATTACAACTTACATAATAATAATAATAATCCTTGCATTTGATATAGCGCCTTACCATGTTTTCGAGACGTCTCAAAGCGCTTCACAGAATGTACTGTAAAGTGAATTGACTGTATATTTTGTGGGCGAAAAGCGGCAGCCAATTGTGCAAAGCAGTGACCCACAAACAGTCGCGGATTGAAGTGACCAAATTTTTTTGGGGATGAATTATTACCCATGGAAAAGCGATCCACCAATCGACTAACAACCGGGTTCCTACTTACTGCTAGGCAAACAGTGGCGTGTGGAGCAAGGGAACTTGCCCAATGTTTCACCCTGCTGGGAATCGAACCCAGGTCTCTCACTTGCGAAGCAAGTGCTCCAACCACTGAGTTACATGTCCCATGTTGAAGCCATTCACAGAATCTAATTCACAAGTCAACAGGAAGAGTTGATGTACAAAATGTTCACAAAGTCCCGTTACATTTGCATTTACCATGTACATTCCATTCATGACAGAGACTTGTACTTGTGCGCTCATCATTCTATGAGATGCATGAATTTTTTTGCCCATTAGTTAAACATTTCAGAAGCTTCACAAACACAATTCTATTCTTATCATGCTCCTTGGGCAAGAAGCATTACAAACACTATAACAAGGTGTGTCTCGTTGCACAGCATCAGCTATTAGACGCATCACGACAAATATTGGGAGTCCACATTCAGCAGTGCTGACGCATCAGTGAGAGCATGATAAGAGGGTATGTGCAATACCACAAGAAAAGTCTTAAATTATCAATGTCTTTCATCTACTAAAATATGCTGATGATTTTTCTGTACAACCTACATATTTCTCAGTGCGTTGGACAACATTCTAATGCTCTGCTTTTACAAATAACTGTAAGAAGAGTAATGATTTGCTAGAAAATAAAGACCTTGAAGCTTTCACAATTTTAAACCCCTTCACCAGCTCACTGTTTATGTACCAGCACTTACAGCCATAAAGTGAGCTTTGAGACGGTATGCTTGTATATTGATGGCAAGTTTCACTGAGCTGCTATAACATTTGACGTTGTTCAGTTATAATTCCATCAATGCTGCACACTCAATAACACTCAAAATACAGCACAACATAGCACATTTATTTATAACTGCAGCAAATTACAGATTTAGTTCAAATCTAGTTTCATGTTAAACTGGGTTGTATAATCCAGTAGTTTCCCATATAAAGTATCAACCTGTTACAAGGCTGTGCAATTATAATCCTTGCATTTGATATAGCACCTTATCGGGATACGAAAGTTATATAACACAAAGTAGTTTGCAGAGTTTTTCGGTAAAATACAGTGACGATGTATTTGTTGGCAATTGCAGCAGTCAATTTGTGCAAAGCAATGTTCCACAAACATCCAGGAGGTGAATAAACAATTTAACTGGAGTTTTGGGCCAGGACACGAGGATCAATCCACTGGAGTGTCAGCCTCGTCTGAACTCAGTCTCAACGTGGGACTTGAACCCACAACTTTGCCAACTGAGCCAGGCTGACACCGAAAACCAGTGTCAAATCTTCAAAAGACTTAGCTCTTTTCCACACAGCTTTGCCTTCCTTGTCTTGTACAATACTTTGTAACATACTTCATCACTTCATATAACTTTCTCTGCTGCTCCCATTCCATATGCCAAGCAAGAATGAAAATGATTCACACGGCTCAAATGTAAAAGTAACAGCAACATCAATAAATTGCATCTACAGAGTACCTTTCAATTCGGGAGGACATCCCTAGGTGCTGGGTGTTGAAGGGTTTGCACCCAAGTTGGAAAGAAATGATTATTAATTCATTAATTTGAAATAATTGAAAAGGCAAGGCAAAATTGCAAAGGTCTATGTGCCCATTCTGCTGAACCTCAAATATAAGTGTGTGTGAGACTGCAAAAAAAAACAAAATGGTTTTGGTGGAAAAAAGATTCCCAGCAGGGCGAAACATTGGGCAAGTTTCCTTACTCCACACGCCACTGTTTGCCTCGCTGTAAGAAAGGAACCCAGTTGTTAGTCGATTGGCGGATTACTTTTGGTGGTGTAAGAATGCAAAAAAAAAACCTTTGGTGGTATTTCTACACATGTTCCAATTTTGTTAGTTGCTGTATATTGCAGGTAGTCCGAGATATAAATTCAGTGTCAGGAAGACCAACCTGGTACATGTAAACTGAATATTTAAGTAACACGCTCTGGCCAGTGAATCGAGCAGCAAGCTGACAGCACTTGGCTGTAGCCGTTGTGTCTGGTGATAGGTAGTGAACAGCTACATTTCCTGGATTTTCAATGGAACAGGGCCATGAGTCCCATTGTTTGGAGCTGGTGGAGCCTCGGGAGATAGCTTTTTTGCCATATGTTGCTGCAACTGCAGAAGACAAAAGCTACACCGGATAAAACATAGATCTGCAGTGAAAGTACTATACAAAACCCTCATCGAGAGATAAGAGAGATCAGTAAGAGGCAAACAAATGTGTTTCACAACGTTCGTATAATAATCCTCGCATTTGATATGGTGCCTTATCACGTCTTCGAGACGTCTCAAAGCGCTTCACACAATATACTGTAAAGTGAATTGACTGTATATTTTGTGGGCGTATTACACATGTCTAGAGTACACAGAGAATAAAGAGCAACATGACCACATACTTTAGATGTACAATATTTCCATTGAAACATGAGGCACATAAATGTCTGTGTGTGAGCTGGGTAGCGCTCCCGACTCTAAGCCAGATGGTCCAGAGTTCGGCTTCCGCGTTGGAACTCAAGTTCCTACTGTTGGCTGACAATTCACCACACCAGGGGAGGAGTGCTGCATTGTCAGAGGTGAGATGTTAAACCTGGGGCCCCATCTGCCTGTTCCGTTATTTGTTGAAGATTGCATGACACTATTACAAAAAAGTGGACGGGTGTTTCCCTGGGTGTCCCGGTCAGTAATCTCCCCCTTTTAATAGGTCACCTAGCTGATGGTTGTTTGTGTGACTATCCGTACGCAAACGGATGTTTGCCAATGAGAACAATCATCTCAATTGACAAGAATTACCTGTGAAGCACCTTGCGATGTTTGGCCACGACCAGGTGCTGTGAACAAAGTTCGCTCTTGACAAGATGATCAAATGCAGGTCTGCTACACTCAGTGGAATAAGAGTCAGGGTTCCATGATTGCACACACTCTGAATGAAGTGTCGTCCTGTTTACATCAAACAGAGTAAACGCAGTGAATTTCGTTCCCTTAAATGCTTCCGATTGTCTTACATTTTCAACAGCTGGTCTGAAATATGTGTGAAACCTCCCTCCACCCCCCCCCCCCCCCCCCGCCTGGTCACCAGGTCATACCTATTTTGTTAAGGATGTTGCATTTCATTTTCTTGTCAGAAGTCATTTACTTAATAAGAATTCTTACTGATATATGATATTTTCATTGATCTACCAATTCATTTCAGTGGGGTCTATATAAATTTGAAAAACAATAAATTATTCGCCTTTGTCCACTCGTTCTGCAAAGGGACCAGTTAAATTACTGTGAATACATTTAGCGACTGTTGCAATGAAAGTCTTCATCACAAATGCAATGATAGATGCTCCAGAGGCGACGGGAGCACCACAGTAATGAATGCTTTCACAGTTCATTATATGCGGAGTGACAAAGGTCTGTCCGACTGCATTTGGAAATGACAAGCCTGTCTTTTTCCAAGCTCTGTGATTTCCTCAAATTCCCGAGGGCAGCGATGGAGCAGCTACAGCCAACAGCTGCTGCTTAGATCTCTCCGTCAAGATCTCTGTGACATTCCTCACAGCACGGACACAGCGAGCGAAGACATTGCGAGTGCACAGCCCCAAAGGAAAGAAGGGCCACGGGAAACAGCGAGGAGCAAGCAGCAAACCAGCCTGCCTACGCTCTAGAGTGACTACTACTGGGTGGAAAAAACACAGCTTCCCTGCCAGGCTTGCATCATGAAGAAATAGAAAGGCTGATTAAACAGAGGCAATGGTTAACAAAGCGAAAAATAACCGTATTAAAATACCCAGGGTAAAAGAGAGATGCAGGCTGTGGGAAAATTGGAGATTTGGAGTTGAGGTACAGATCACCCATGATCCAGTAGAATGGTTGGAACAGGCTTGAGGAGCTGAATGGCCGACTCCTATTCCTACGAAGATCAGATAAATACCTGATTTACGACAGAATTTTTGCAAGGCAAAGAAAACAGTGTTGGTTTTACCTAAGGCTGAAAGAGTTAGCTCGGTGCTGAGACAGATTTCCACTGGGATTGACATAGTACTGAAAGTTTGAAGGATTTCAAACGTCAGAATGTTAAAGGCACCCTGTGGAAATTAAGCCTTGTTCTGCACTTAATTAGAAAAGTTTTATGTTGTAAACACCAGAAGTGAGTCATTGAAGGAAGTTCCCGGTAATGATGTGGGGAACGAGATAAATGGCTTGAGACAACATAAAATTTGGCAAAGAGTTCAATAAAACTTCAAAGCATTTCGACTAATTTTTTTGAAATAAAAGGACACCAAACAGCCGAGTGTTTGCCTCAATTTAGTCTGGTTTTATTCCGACCTTTCCACTTTGTTTTAATTTCTGGATTGTGTGATATGCAGTTTGACTTTAAAGCTGTGAATGTCTTCAAAATCAGTGATTAGCGCACTCACCTCGCATGCAAGAGGACCCGGGTTTGATTCCCGGTCAGGGCAGAATGGTAGGCAAGTTTCTTATTCCACATGTTTAATCATTGCCTCTAGCTGTAAGTAGAAACCCGGTTGTTAGTTGATTGGCGGATCACTTTTCAGGGGGTAATAATCCCTCCCAAAACAAATTTGGTCACTCATTCCACAACTGTTTTTGGTGCACTACTGTGCGCAATTGGCTGCCATGTTTCGCCCGCAGAATACGGTCAATACACTTTGCAATATATTCTGTGAAGCGCTTTGAGACATCTCAATGACTTAATAAGGTGCTATATCGAATGCAAGGATTATCGTAATTTATTATTATTATTATTTCACAAAGCAACATATAAAATTCATCCTGCAGCAGGTAACAGGGCAGCAGGTGACACACAGCACACCACTTCTCTGATAGTGAGTTAGCTTTTGCGCAGGAGGCTTTGCGATACATGGGGTGCTTTTTTGTAGTCAACAGTGGGAGTCAGATCTCAGTCTAGCATCCCAATCAGGAGCGAGGGTTGGCAGCACTCTCCTGAGATGGCAGGCTGCCAAACTGAAGGGCACCCACAGATTATGGAATGTGTGACCGTGCCCTGAACCACCGTAAACTTTAACAGACCCTGTGAAGGTTAACCAGGCTGAACCCTGTACCCGATGTGCCATGACAAGTAATAATAATAATCCTTGCATTTGATATAGCGCTTTTCACGTCAGGAGGACGTCCCAATGAGCTTCACAGTACCCACTGTAAAGTGAATGGACTGTATATTTGTGGGCAAACGCGGCAGCCAATGTCCCACAAACAGTCGTAGATTGAAAATGACCAATTTATTATTGTTTTTGGAGGGATTAGGCGTGTGGAGTAAGGAAACTTGCCCAAGGTTTCGCCCTGACCTGGAATTGAAGTAGCATTGATTTGCGGATGGCTGCAGACAAACAGTAGCAGAGATGCAACAGTTTGGCCCTGTAAGGATCTTAGCAGAGCTGTTGTTTTTGTGATGTCCTGGTGTGGTGCGTTAAGCCTTCTATTCGCTTTTGTGTATTTTGTTGTTTTCATTGCACTTTTTGTTCCCTGAAAAGTTCACTATTTGTGGGCAGCGAGAATTGTGCTTTTAATTGGGTTTTTTAATGAAATATTTGTCATCACTAAAATGCCCTGTTGTTAAATCAATTTGCATTTCACAACGATCTTTCCAAGAAGTTCCCATGAAAAGTCAAATGCCAAATCCGTTCCTGAACGCAGCCCACCACAAGAAAATACAAGCCTATTTTGCAGGCAATCCTAACAGTTGTTCAAAGCCAATGTGAACTAATGCCCTTTAATTATGCTCAAATTAGGGAAGTAAAAGAACATTGGCATTCAACAACCAAGAGATGGAACTGTCAACTGTTCCATTGAGGACACTACATATTCATATACACACACATATGCAGGATGTCAAATGTCCTCTTTTTGGCTCTTAACTGACATCAATTATGTTATGTATCAGAGGAGATGTCACATGTACTTTCATTTGTTCCTTCAATTGAGCTCTATTATAATAAGTAGGGCAACTGAAGGTCAACTTACTGGTAGTGTCTCAAAAAGCAATTGGTTTTATGACACGTTCCCACACACACTTGGAGGAACAAAGACAAGAAGCTTGATAGGGCAATAAAATTGTTTAACGCCCCCAGGGAGAACAATGTTTGCATGCAAATGCCTGCTTTCTCTGTTTTCTACCAAACCAACACTAACAACTCGAGGTATCTGTCTCTTCTCAGAAAGGGACAACAAATTCAGAAGTAACAAGGATCAAATATTTACCCAGTAGGACACAAAGGCATTGGTGATCAAGATTCAGTTTACTTCTCTCAGGTGCTATAGCTTATGTCTGGGATACACCTTTATTGCCCTAATTTACATCTTTATTAGTAATTTCTAAGAATTGCTCAGAAGCTTTTACAGATGGTCATCTGGTTACAGTGTCAACTGTTTGTCTCTGAAATAAGAAAGGTGACATTGTGCTTCTTCACGTGTCAGATGTTAGCCTATCTCAGTTGATCGCACTCTCGCCTCTGAGTCAGAAAGTTGTGGGTTCAAGCCCCACGTCAGGACTTTGAGCTCATACTCTAGGCCGATCCTCCAATGCAGTGCTGGGGTAGTGCATTGTCTGAGGTGTTGTCTTTCGTATGAGATGCTAAACCAAGGTCCCATTTTGCTGCTCAAGTGGACATTAAAGATCCCACAGCACTTTTTGAAAGAGAAGGGAGTTTCTCCCAATCTCACAATCTTGGCATTTGATGGAATGCCTGTAATGTCAAACTATCTCAACGCGAATGTCAAACAATCTCCACAGGGAATTGTTGTCAAGTGTAGTGATCGTGTACTCAGAGGGAACGTAGTGGTTTGGAGGAGGCCAAGCTTGGGATTTAAACGGTTGCAGATTGTGGCAAGAAGGAAAAGCTGAAGGATGTAAGAATCACCAGGGTGTTAAGGGAGAATTATGGTCGTAAAATACTGGATTCAAGTCTTTACCCCAAATCCAGCTCAGCACAGCAATGATGTAATGAGATGGACATGAGTTTTGGTTAACTCTTTCTGAAATGACTGACTTTGAAATTGTCCTCTATGCTGTGTTCATTACTATTAACATACCAACTCCATTTATGGCTTGAGCTTTCATAACATAGCCACAATGGATGAGACGATGTTCATTAATAGTCCAGGGTAATATTTCTTACTTGCATTGAATTGTTATTTGTTTAAAAACCAACAAGAAAGGAGTGTATTGTTGGGCCCTGGCTTGGAACAAGCGTAAAAGCTGTTGAAAGCTCGAGACATTAATAAAAAGGTATCCGTGCATTCACCAGCGACTGACAGGACAGGCTAGCCAAGTCATGACCTTTATAAGCCAATTAAATGGATGACTGTCTTTTGACTGAAACTCTTCATTAACAAGGCTTAAGGAGTGACACCTTCACGTCACTACTAATGTCTTCTTTGATAAGACGGGCGGAATCCTAAACCTATTGTAGTTCTAATTGCTGCTTTTTATGTCTAAATAGACATGTGGTTCCTGCCACTGCTGATCACCATGTCAGTGAATGAATCTCTAAAGCTGTTAATCTGTAGTCTGGAGCAACAGCCTTTACTGTTAATAGGTTAGGTTTGTATTCTCGTTTTAAACAGAACACCAGCGAGGCTGCATTTGGAATGCTGAGCACAGTTTCATCTTCAAAAGTATGTTGACACATTGGCCGGGCTTCAGAGAGGAGCAACCAGAGTGATTAGAGGTTGAAGTTCTGAGGAAAGGCTTCAGCTGGAGCTGATTTAGTTTAATTTGCAATAAGGAGGTTAAAGGGAGGGCAAGATCCAGGTCTTTAACATGATGAGAAGTGAGGTAATGCCGACTTAGACAAGAGAGCAGTCGAAAGCCTGACGCCTGAGAAATCATTTTCATTCCATGTTTTCTTGTATCGTTCCATTCCTGATATGGGAGACGAAGCGAAAAGTTAAGGAAAGCAAAATCATTCAATAATGTAGTGCTGCTCCCACACAATACGATACAATACATGGTGTGTAAACGCTGATAATTCACTCCAATTTATTACAGTGTGGATTGTGTATACCGCGGTGTCAGCTTGCCTCACTGTTTATGAGCTGTAACCTGGGTGCATTGTATCAACAGAATGGCAAAGGAGACGGTGATTCAGAGCACAAAAAACAGTATTAATGATGGAGGGCTGTATTAACAAATCAGCATTTGAAAATCACTGACATTGAATCATTAAAAATCCCGTTCCTGCACAAGGACTGTTTCTCCTCCGCTTTCATACTGCCATGTGCAACAGTGCAAATGAATCCAAAAGAAGTGGAGATAGGCAATAATCCTTGCATTTGATACAGCGGTTTATCACATCGTCGAGATGTTACAATAACGCTTCATAGGATATCTGTGAAGTGGAGGTGCTGTGTTTTGTGAGCGAACAGTTGGACCCCATCTGCAGAATTTCTTAATGGAGAATTCATTCGAATTCCACACTGGAATTGTTTGAAGATTGTGTTAAATGAACATCATACTTCTGCAAGAAGTCTTCATTTGAATGACATTGATTTCTTCTTCACAGATCCTGCTAAGAAGTATCACAATTTGACCCAAATAGGAGCTTTTTAAAATAAAAATAGTTTTCAATGATTAAATACCAACTTTCCAGCCAGTCAGTATCATAAATGTAGGAAATCTTTAAGGTTTTTGTGAGTGTCAAAACATGGGAAAGATTGGTAAGTTATCACCCAGAGCAGTGATAACAATCAGTTACCTGTTTTAGCTATAAATCTAAAACTTTGCCTTATTTCAAGAACATAAAATTGACAAAAGGCTCGTAGCTGTGCATGAGTAATATTTAAATACTTACATAAGGAAATTGGAGACATGATGAATGACAGCCCAAATCTCTGCGAGGGATCAGAATCAGTTGAATTCTCAAACACTCTGACAGCACTTCAAGTGAGTTACTTTAGTTCCAGATACGTGTGTCAGCCTTGCTCAGGTGGTACTACTCTCACCTCCGAGACAATAAGTTGTGGGTTCAAATCCCATGTCAGGGCTTTGAACTCATTTGGTCCAGGCAGACACTGTGATCTAGTGCTGGGGGTGCATTGCGTTGTTGGATGCCCATCCTTCAGATGAGACGTTAAATCAAGGTCCCATCTTTCTGTTTACTTGGACATTAAAGATCCCATGGCACTTTACAAAAAGAGAAGGGAGTTTCCCCTCGATATCCTGGCCAACGGAGGATCCCCCTGGATAAAATTGTTCATTCACTTCATAGTCGTTTGTGGAACACTGTTGTGTGGAAATTGGCTGCTGCAATTGCTTTGCTTACAAAACACGCAGTCAAAACCCTTTACAGTCAACCCTGTTTTAGCGATGTGAGGGTCATCCTCCCAACATGGAAGGCACGATATTAGATGTAAGGAGAATTTCTTGATTCTCATTATTTTTACTTGTGGAAATCTGGTCACATAAGCTGTACCTCAACTTCCCACCAATTACTGAGACTCAGTGGTAAGGCCCAACCACACTTTAGTATCCTGGGTTGTACCAAAAACAGATGCGATGATTCGAACGAACAATTACTTGAAAGCACCCTACAACATCAGAGTGGCCCGATTTCAATCTCTCAGATTTTTATTTCCCTATCTATTTTTAAAAGGAACAAGGGAGGAGACTATTTTATTTCATTTCCCAGTGAATTGCACAGCACATTGGCACATTTTACATCTATCACTGTCACGGCCTCCCGTTAAGGTGGCACGAGGGTTACTCCCACTTAAGATTTTATTTTCCCTCTGGCATAGAAACTCGCATCACCCCAAAGAGCTCTGCCTTGCTCTCCGCAGGCCTCGGCTCACAACAACGTGATTAACCGGCATATTCGCTGAGCCATCACGTACTCTTTTATGTTGTTTCCACAATTAGCGTGATGTTTGATGTTTCAGTTCCGTCCAAGTTCAATCTCAGATATTTAAGTTTGACAGACTCCACACCGGATATGTAGTTAGCTTACCAGAGGCAAAACGCACAATCTGTTCATCAGAAAAGCACAGCTAGCGGTGTTGAAAGAATTCTGCGAGCATTTGTCTGTGAATGAACAGATGGCCCAGTCCTATCCCAGTGTTGATGTGGGTGACCACAGTCACAGCAGCTGATTAGCTCTACAGGTCTGATGGCCATTTCTACAGACATCTAGAGTGCCACATAAATCAGGAACGCTCTACAGGGACAGACCGGAACAATGCCCGGCCACTATGATTCCTTCCCCGTTTCTGCGTTTGACACTTCAAAATTGTTAAGAGATGGTCTGAGCACTGAGTTTTATCGAGAGCTTTTCCCCGTGATGGTAACTTCTACACCTGATGCAACATTTCATTTATCCTATAGACTGCATTTTGTTCTCTTCTTAGTTTCTGCTCTGACAATTGCTGCAGCAGTTTAAAACAGCCAGTGACCCAAACTAGATAGAGTATCTCACAGTCATGTCCTACAAACAGCCGTGAAGTGAATGACCAATCTTTTCTGGGGGGCTGTTGATGAGGACACCGGGAGAAACTCATTTCTCTTTTCGAATTCTTCCATAAGATCTTTAACAGTATATTATGTTGGTTTAGCGCCTTTCACGTTAAGAGAACATGCCAAGGCGCTGGGATAGCACCCTGAAAAGTGGACAGGACTTGGTTTAACGTCTCACCTAAAGACCGGAACCTCCAACAATCCAGCACTGTGAGCTCAACGTCCTGACATGGGACTTCAGCCCTTCCCTGGAGAAACTAAAGCAACAGTAAGTCCAGGGTCCACAGGCAAATGCACCACCTGACCCACAATCAACCTCCAAACTGCATAGTTCTTACAGAGATGAATCGATGCAGTTACCAACCCATTTAGTTTTGCTTTGGACCGACACTGTGCACAGCTGCGGAGAATCCGAAACCTGTTTCAGCATACTGCCAGTGCGATTCAATACACAGAGAGATATCAAAACCAAGACCCGGGCCTATAAGAGGACAGTTGTGGAAAGCAAGTCATTCAAACTATACATACCGAGAAGGTGCCTGAAATTGGGCGAACATTAGAAAATAAAGCCTCACAATCTTATAAAACAGCTCCAGTAAGAGTACCGGCTTCAAGGCAGATTCTCAGATCCCATATGCTCTCAAGCAAAGCACCATCAAGGGGCCAGCGTTCAAAGGCAGCCACTGAATCGACAAAAGAGCAGGCAGAATTGAGTAAAAATTACACTTTATGCTACTCACTGGCAAGATTAAGGGCAGGGAGCGTTTCAGAGGTGACAAAAAGCCATGTTGAACCTAACGCCATCGGTTTAAACCATCGTCAAATGAATCTGCTGCAAGCTGTTTCGATTTCTCGCCCCGAGACAGTCTGAAAAGAAACGTGAATAATTTGCAGTCACGCTGTGATCTGTTCTCAGTTTCACAATTATATTTGCTTGTCGGAAAACTGGGTTAATTAGGATTTTTAATTTCAAAGGAACAAAATTGCGACAATAAATAGCTTAAGAGTTCTCATAATAACTTTAAATACTGTCAGAGGAAAATCTTCATATAGTAGAATATTAGCAGTACGTAACATGTGAATGCTACGTTATCAGTAATAAAAATAATAATCCTTGCAATTGATATAGCACCTTATCACGTCGTTGAGATATCTCAATGCACTTTGCTGGATATACTGCAAGGTGTAGTGACTGTGTATTTTGTGGGTGAAATGCGGCAGCCAGTTGTACACAGCAATGTCCCACAACACACAATTTAATTTGAGGAATTTGTGGGCCAGGATACCGGGAGACTTCCTCTTTTTCGACAATGCCACAGGATCTTTAACATCCACCCAAACAGGCAGACTTTAACATCCACCTGAACTTAGGCAGACTAAGTTCATCCATCTCATGTGAAGGATGGCACCTCCAGCATTGGAATGGTTCTCCAGCACTGCCCTGGAGTGTCATCCCGAAGTCGGGTATGAACCCAACAACCTTCTGTTTCAGAGAGTGCCACTGACTGAGGCAGGCTGACGCCTGGCTGCATCCATGTCCAAAATTAAAATTGCGAGACGTACAGTTTCCTTGGTCTATTTGGCAGCCTTTTTACATGAGCTAGAATGCAGCCAGCAGCAGATAGCTGGTAACTGCCTTGAAAAATCAGCTGCTTATTAATCACAAAAGCCAGTGAAGCGTGTAGAATAAAGACCGCTAGACAGTCTGCAGACCCCAGTGGACACTGGTACCCGCCAGACAGATAGGCTACCCTTTGAAAGAAACCTTTTAATTGGTTTAATCCTGAAGAACGATCGCACCCCAATCTGGGTAATAAAACATTTGGCAGCCATCCAAACCTACGAGTAGATAGGCAGTGGCAACAATATTACATGCCCCAGCAGATGTCACTGTGCTCAGCTCTCCAGTCTCTGTTCCAGACAGTCTTACCACCTGCATCTCGATGCCCAAACAGTAGATTTCGAACGTCTTAAACAAAGTTGATAGTTATCTTGTGATAGAGATTGAGACCATGCTTTTTTTTAATAAAAGAGACATCGGAGTCCGCTTAGGCTAGGGTACAGGTATTAAAATCATCATACACATAACATTAATAATCCGTACATTTGGTATGGATAAGCCCATGGTTTTCAGTGTGCCTGTTTGCAGTACTAAGTATCATAGACTGAAGAGCAGCAATTTGCTCAGGAATGATGCTTAGTGTCATAATTAAACATGCAGATTGTATGGGGACTGGGCCACGGAGAGTGGCCTTTCCACCTTTGAGACCTCTTGTTGACAGCCAATAATACCTCAGAGCGAGATGCCTTTATTCCTTCGAACTCCAGCTCCCAGGAGGCATGGATATAAAGCAGGAAATTACACACAGATTCTGCACTAACTCCTCCAAATTTCCAGTCACTTAGAGCAACCAGGATAGAATGGGAATGTCACACCGATTCATTAGGCTGGGGTCAGGGCGTATTGTCACTTGATATAACAAGTGCTGCATTCTCTCACCTAACCTGAGTGTACTTGTTGCCCTCACCAACCCTGAAGAAACTGGAACAAAATCCCATTGGCCTGGAGTGTCATTGGCCATCACAATAACTGCATGCATTTCCAAAACACTTGCCACAAAAGTAACTCTCGCTGTTCACAAACTCGCTGCTGTGTTTGCCTGCAAATGCACAATCAGCGCACTTTACAGTCAATCCTGTGAAGCGCTTTGAGACGTCCTCTTATAGTGAAAAATGCTATATCAAATGTAAGGATTATTAACCTGTTTGAAATAGTCTGATCTACTTATAGAACGAAGGCTGTTCTGCTATTAGAAAGCTGCTGGAATTTTAGACAATGATCTTTTGTGCATAAAAATGGCTAAACATTACAACTGTTGAGGTAAGGCGGGATGCAGAGCCTCTGGGGATGTAACAACAACATCTTGTATTTATATAGCAACCTTCACATAGAGTAATGTCTCGGAGCACTTTAGAAAGACAGAGTTGGAAAGGGGAAAGGGGGTGGTAACCGTACATACAGTAGGAGAGGTAGAAATTATGGCCAGATTTAAAGACATAGAGAGAGGGGGTGAGACGGAGAGGTAGAGGGAATGAGTTTCACCTTCATAAGCAAGGAAATGTCTCCACTCTCACACTTCTCTTCCTCCTCATTAACATTCTTAAACTACAATTGAACACTGACTCCCTTATCCTTGCCACAAAGGCTCAATTATGGATTTTCGCATTATGATGTTTTATTCAATCGCAAGTGTTATGTGCCAAACGTGATAGATTATAGTCTGCTCTCATTCTATATCAATTCTAAGGGTCTCCCAAACAGATGAAAGGTAAGACAAATTTAGCCTGAGTAACGATTATCCTGGACATAAAAGCCAAAATAGATAAAACATTCAATGGGAAATGTTACCCCGATACACTTTCAAATCCTCCCAGGGTCTGAGCGTAAGTGAAATGGCTTCTTCAGCAAATCCCTTCTTTTCAACACCGATATTGCAAAAAGAGTTGAAATTGTCTACATGCCTCAACTATTCAGACATCACAAATGTAATAATAATAATAATCCTTACGTCGCAAAATGTTTCACAAAATATACTGCAAAGTGAATTGACTATACTTTGTGGGCGAAACACAGCAGCCAGTTGCGCACAACAGTGTCCCACAAACAGCCATGGAATAGTGGCCAAATTATTATTTTTTAATTTATTTTTGAAGGGATTATTACCCCTATATAGCAATCTGACAACTGAGTTCCTACTTACTGCTAGGTGAACAGAGGTATGTGGAGTAAGGTTTCACCCTGACGGGAATCGAACCCGGGTCCTCTCACTGTCTGTGATGTGCCTCGAATTCGCATCAAGTGAATTACAGTCTAGCTTCAAAACAGTGCTGAGTTCTGACTGTGTAGGAGACTGATGAAAGTATATCTCAGGAACTAACGCAAGAATAACCACTTTGCTCTTCCTTCAAAGTCTTTAGAAACGCTCAGAACAGTAGGTGTTTTACAGCTCTGTGGTACAAGCAAGTGGTTCAAGGTTAATGAAAGTTTTGATTTGTTTAAACCATTTTCCTCCACTTTGCATTTGTTCATTATGGATGTCTGCTCCACACGACTCCAATTCACTTCAGCCTCATTTATACTCGTACCTGGAGGTGTTCCAGGAACTGTGAGCTGGCTGCTCACAGTCCCATTCACACCAGGACAACTATGATTAAAAATTACAAGTCTGCCAAGCCATCGCCATTTACAGCTTGATTTCCACTGGGCTGCACAGATACAGTACATCATGATAACAAATAAAGGTTTGGTGGAGGAATTTACACTGGAACTGAACAAAATAAACAGTGCGATTCCCAAACCGCATCCTTGTTTCCCACAACTGTATGAGCCTTAACACCAGTTTTTCACCAGATCCATTTATTTCTGAATAACCATAAGAGGGCCCATTGTAATTGATCTGGGTTTAAGTTAAAGTCTTCTGCGTGAGTAAACAGATTGGTTGCGATCTCAATCGGAGTTCTCCATTTACATATTTCAACAGCAGTGTGTGTTTCACTCCATAATGATTGTACAGCATGATCTACCTTCTCCGGGGAACTTAAGGAAATGTCAACAGTCACGGACAATCATTCCTTACCATGACTCTCAAAGAACTAAAAGGTAAAGGTACTACCATAATAACCAGGAACATGGATAAACGTACACCAGCTGGAGAAAAAATAATCCATGCCTTCAGGGGTGTAAACTGAAGCAGAAAAATTGTTCCTTTTTTTGAAACAAAATAGACTCCCTTCACAATGACAGTTTTATTGGTCATTCACTTCACAGCAGCTTGTTGGACTTTTGCTGTGCATAAATTGGCTGCTGCGTTTGCCTACAAAATACACACTCAATCCACTTTATAGTATATAATAAAAATAATCCTTGCCATGAAGCACTTTGAGACGTCCCCCAAATTGAAAGGCGCTGTGTAAACTGTGAAGATGATCATCAATAAATACAGTCAATGTTGAGATTTCTGAAGGAAGGTTTTGGTAGCTTAACACAGGGCCATCTGCTTCAGAGCAACTCAAAAAGGTAATTGTTAAATGCGAACCTCAGGACTAAAGTTTTGATGCAATTACATCCTAATCTCCAGTCTGTGCCAATGAGGCAGGGTCTCATGTTTAATGCCCAGCACACACTGCCAATCATATTTTATAAGAAAGAGTCACCAAAGGTCAATATCAGTCAATTCTGGAAGAGTTTAAACCCCAAGCCTTGCTTTGAAAAATCAGTTGCAAAGAAGTCCACTGCAAAGGGAAGCTGCTTTCTATTCTAATGTGTTCATTATGAACAAAGCAAGAACACAGAATTAAAATTCAGAACACAAAATATTCAAAGATTATAAGAATCTTGGCACATATTGGTCCATCTCGCAGGACTGAATTTGCATAATACTTTTATTTCTTGTTCCTCTGCGCTCTCTTGCAAACTGCCTGCCACGTCCCCCAGAAGGTTAGCGATGGAAGAAACAAAAGGCTTGAGAAGTGCTGTCTTCAGACTTTCACTGTTCAGGCACAACTTTTGAAGACTGCAAATGATGCCTCTGTGGGGAATAGAAAATGTCAGTTTTTTTGTGTGTGTGTGTGTGTGTTAGGAGCACTACAGAGAGCAAGATGTGATGGGAAAACTTGAAAACAAGGCAAAAATGCAGGGAGCAGCTTAGCCTACACCACTACAGATGGTTAACTGAATCAGCACTGCCATTCAGGTCTTGTTGCAGCCTGTAACTCGCTTGTCTACCCACGGCAAGGAGGTAAGAGACCTTGATTGGATGCAAACTGGACCCATGTCATTTTCAAATCAGATCTGTTGCTAAACTGAAATGGTGTCTCCTCACATGTTCTATCTGTTGCAACAATCATTTATAGGCTGTACCCAGTTATTAAGGTTGCGAATTGAGTGCAAATTCAATGGCCCTCATTGAATTTCAGCAGTTTCGAAAATACATCCAAAATGCCCATTTGTAAAGCGTTTGCTGAAATCCTCACTTATTTACATCTTTAAATCTCTTCACGGTCTCACCCCAACCTAACCATGCAATTGTAACCGTGTCTCTATTCCACCCCATGCCTTCTGCTCTTCCTTCTCTGGTCTATGTTTGCTCTCCACTTCCTTGGTGCCACCTGTCTATAATCTTTCAGCCAACATGTCCCTGTCTTCTGAAACTCTGTTCCAAACCTGCTTTGCCTTCCTATCTCTTTCTTTGGTGCATAGTCTTTTAGGTGATGCCAGCAGAGTTTTGTGCTGCCATTTGAAATGAACCTAAGACAAAGCAGAATTCCTGATGCTATTACCTTTCCTTGAATGGGCATAGCATGGCTTTTGGCGGTGCTGAATTCAGCGTCTTCTGTGTTCATAACAGACTCTGTGTTTTTAATAGTCTACGGCTCTATATGGTTTTGCTGTCCATCTGGTTCCGGAAAACCACTTGCGATGATTTATCTTTGGTTGAGAACATCTCTCAGGGACTACGAGCATTAAAGCAAAGCAGCTCATCGTGAAATACAAAGAAAGAAGACCCTTTGCAATTTCATCTAATCCTTCCAAAATATTCCCTACCTTCTTCCCGTGATAATATAAAGCTGTTTTACGTAATGAGTCCAATGTTCCAGCCTTTACACCCTTCTCAGTAACCCATTACACCTATTGATTATCTCCTGTGTAAAGAACACCTCCTCATATTGTTCAAAATCATGGCAAATGGCCAAGATGAAAAAGTATGCAGGCTTCTATTCCTACCAGACTGTGGGTTAAAGCTCACACCATTTTGATTTGGGAGTTATCGTGTTTCAGATCAATGTTTCTCAACAGGATAGTTACTCTCTCTCTCGTCAGGAACTGCAGGTGGCTCATTTTTTTTTGTACAACAAAGAGCATATTTTGTTCTCAACAATTACATTGCAGACTTTCTCATCCATCACTTTTTGTGGCAATAATCAAAACAGCAAGCAAACATGTCACCCTTAAAGGGTGTCTGTTGATTTGCATTGGTGGAGAAGAAAGTGGATTCATTGGATTCATTTCATTTCAAAGCTGAAAGAGAAAAACAAACCACCCAGATAGGAATTGTTGTCAGTGGGAAATTTAGTCCGGTTTCTGTTTACGAGACAGATAAATGCTTCATTGTATAAAGATCAACCACTTTCTATCAGTGCAGAAATGACATGAAGTATAAAACTAGCCTTGGGGAAATAAATAGATGGATTAAAAGATAAGCAATTCAAATAAGGAAACAAGGAAGCAAAATAAACCCCCTAAGTTAACATCCTAAAATGAAACATTTGTAGGGTTTGATTTCTTTTATTGAGTAGAAAATCCTCATCCCAGAACTGTCCCAAACACTTGCACGCAATTGCATCAAGTCAGTGTCCCCCCGCAAAACTCATCACAGATTCCACAATTGTCAAAAATGGGAATGCGTAACAAAGTAGGATCTGAATTGACTAAGAACCACACTGGAAGACAAGACACCACAACCCATCAGCAGCCACATTCACCAAATTCCTATTGAATACTGTTATACTATCCTCAGAATAAATAACTGTAAACATATCACAAGACGTTCCCCCGGTTTGCCTTGTGGAGCTTAGACGGTTCTGCTGTGGCATCTGAAACCATCAGAAATGAATTTTGTTTTGTAGTACTCTTCATTGCAAGGAACAGGTTACAAAATGTCTGGAATTTCAACCATTTCTTGATTGATAGATGGAACCAGAAAGATGCCAATAACACAGGTGGCTACATAATAAAATACCTGAGTGATCCAAGCCAAACCTGCCAACATCATGGATTGAAGTGACCAATTTATTATTATTATTTTTTTTTTGGAAGGAATTATTACCCCCAGAAAAGCGATCCGCCGATTGATTAGCAACTGGGTTCCTACTTACTGATAGGTAAACAGAGGCGTGTGGAGTAAAGAAACTTGCCCAACATTTGATAGCACCACAGAGCATAGCAACAGACGGGCAGACATCAAGCAATTCAAGTGAGGGAGGGAGGGAGGGAGGTCAGCATTCATCATCAGCTCAGTGGAGATTCGCAGCAGAAGCCTGGTCACAGTGGCACACCAATGGTCGAGGTGTTGGAACCAACTTGCCACCTACCCTCTTGGGTAAAGTTAATGCATGATCCAGGCAAACCAAGTGGGAAAAACAAGTGGGGGAAAGGAAGAAAGGAAGTTAAAATGGAGAAGAGGGTTCAGCTTAAGCTCAAAGATGAACATCTGAAGAGCATATTTATTCTATTGCAAGGTGTAATTCTCAATGGTTTTGGGTAATGAGTTCTAAACCGCATATGGAAATTAATTAGAAAACAAATTCTTTATAATCAAAAAGGAGTTCCATCTTTGTGAAATGTCAGCAGAATAATCATCTTGCTGCCAGGAATAGATTACAAATTATGCGAATTAAACCAATTTACATATGCAAATGATATTGGATGGAAAATAGATTATTCTCTATATTTAAACTTCGGTAGGTGCTATCTTTATAAACCCTCATCAATGTTAATGGGTATATCAGATGCATACTTGTGATAATTAACCCTATGTTATTATGCAAATTAAGTTAATTAGAAAATATACTTTCCCCTATAGCTCAGAAGTTTTAATTCCTGTCTTTATAAATCTTGTGAATAATATAAGAGAGGTCGCTATTAAATCACCATCCTAAAAGGGTTTGCAGTAATGCATCATAAAGTACATTTCAGTGTTGTTTTTACCTAATTAATGTTTTTTTCCGTATCTATATCACACATAAAGAATCTACTTTAAGTGCCTGAGAAAAGTAAACATTTTTTGTTTCTACATCAGGAGGACAGCAACAAAATTACATTTGTATAGCGCCTTTCACATCAGGTAGATATCCCAACTCACAAAAGAGCTTCCATTGTAAAGTGGAATGATGGCATATATGTTGGCAAAATTTATTACACCATATTTTATGTGTGAACAATTTATGGAACAACAGAGATGAAACAATTCATTGATGAAAATGGCTGAAATGGCCAATTTACTGTGTGCTACACTTAGAAAAGAATAATTTGGTTATTCAATCCATGGCCGCTCGTGAGATACTGATGTGCGTAATTGACTGCAACATTTTGCCCACAAAATATATACTGATAATCCACTTTACAGTGTATCTTGGGAAGTGCTTTGAGATGTCTCGCAACGTGATAAGGCGCTGTATCACATTATGAGATTAGTATTATTTTAAGATTATTATACTGTCCGTTTGTCATCTGGGGGAAAATGAGAACAGATTTCAGTCAGTGGAGAAACCTTTGGTGCTCAAAACGATAAGCTGAGTGATAAAACTAAACCAGGCCTCTAATGATATCAGTATCCTAATTGCATCATTGCTGGCAGAATGACTAAGATTGCAATTCTATGCATAAAATTCTGGCAAATTAGACCATATAATTATGGCTGTTTTTGTGCTAATTACATACAGGGGCAGGGTGCTCAGGCACACCGCAAATCCAGAATTATCAGCCAACTCATCATGTCTACAGTGTGGTAGAGTTCAGACAATAGGTGGAGTATTCAAATTTCCGTGTCACTGCATCAAATGTGGATTGACAACGGATCTGTCCCTTTTCTTGGATTGCATTCATCAATGCAATTGGCTGGCTCCACTTGGCGTCGATTTCAACTGTGGTAGAACACAACGTTACCTTCAGAATTGCTTCATGACACACTGTGAGATGACTTAGCAGAAGTCCCTGGCAGTTTAGTTGTGTGAGCCGACGGAAAACAAATGGAATTCAATGGGTAGAAATGCAAAATGATGCCTTGTGTAGTGAGTTTGCTTGAGTTTGTTTGCTCACCTCACAGCAATTACCCGGGAAGTGCTTTGAGACATCGATGCTCTTCTTCGACCATGCTTACGGCTACCTCCCACCTACCCTGGGTGGAAGGCGCTATATAAGTGCAAGTTGTTGTTGTTTTAGGCATGATATCGAATTCAAAAGGTATTGCTTTGGGATGAAGAACAAAGAAAGGAATTGTAAATGGTGACATTTACTAGTGGGTATGAATGCTACTTTGACGATGGCTGCCTGCCCTTGAGCCTTCTTGTCCACTACCAAACTGATGGGAGAAATTACCATAGGACAACACCCCCTCTTCTTTAAGGGTGTCTTTACTGAGCTTAATAGAAAACATACAAGACAGCCCCGTCAGTATGCTCCAGCTGATTCAGGGCTCTGTGGCTGACGTGGGCATACTGTCAGCAGTTTATAGCCATGTAACATGTACATGATCTGCCAGTAGTTAAGATATTTTGTTATTTGAAACGGGAAACGGGAGGATATATTGATTTAAGAATCACTGGTGCACGTGCATTTTGCAACCTACAGAACCAGATCCCATTACCTGTCCTGTCGGCTTTGATCATAGGATCAGCGTTGCCTGCCAGACTGAGTGGTAATCGGTTTCCTGGGTCCCAGTGTCTCATCTGCATCCAGCACAGCATCCAAACCTGTGGCAAAATGAATAGCCAATTGAGTAGGCTCTAAGCAGTCTTACTACTACGCCAACACTATTAACCAGCCAACCAGCCAGACACTGCTTGCGTTTCCTTTTAGAAAACTAAACACCTAACGTGGAAAGCATTTTGCCACCAGTTACTGTACATTTTGTCCTAATCCGTTTCTCTTCCTTCTGTGAAACCTCTGATCAAGGCTGTTAAGCTCCAAATAACATTTCCTGATCAGCGTAAAGTTGTAGCACATTGAAAGTCCCATCAGTGCTTGCTTTGCTGAAATGACAGCTACAAAGCGACACAACGGCAGTGATCCAGCTAAAATATTGACAACAGTGCCCGAGCGACTGTCAAGGCTATTACTTGCCCAACCGTTAGGCCAATACAAAGTTAAACCAAGGCACACCAGCATTGGTACATGGAACCAGATGCGTAATCCTCAAACTCTGACAGTATTCATTCGTGCAGACACAGAGTGACATTTTAGGAAGTGATTCACACTTGTTAGGCAACAGGGTGAGTTTTTCCACAAGATCGAATACAGAAATCAGACACTAGGCATGACAACTAGGCACTGTATATGGCACTGCTGATTGGGGAGCTTTTCTAAAAGGTTGTAACTCTTGAAGTGCTAATTCCAGACAAAGAGCCTGGAAAATATATGTCATAGACCTGTCACTCGAGCCTTGTGTAAAAGCTTCCATCTCATTATTATTGGCATCAATTCAGTTTAGAAAGTCTGTTTCCTCTTTTATCCTCAACGAAGTCACACAGAGCTGGCAAACAATGAACCTGCATGATAGACAGTCAGTTAGTCAAATGCTAATAAAATCGTCACATTCTTCTAAAAGTTCTAACTGCAAGATCTGCAACCTGCAAGATTTTGCTCAGTTTCAATACAAAAAAATGGTGCAACTGTTATTTCATACAATGTTATTCACTTGACCTCCTATTACACCTACCGCACACTCACAACACTTTACAATAATTCCTATGAAGCGTTTTGAGACGTCTCAATGGCGAATTAAGGCGCAGAGATTATTGTTACATCTGTCTAAATGAAATACATTGTTTAGGATTTCTTGAATTAAACACAGGATGTTATTATTGTCTTGGCAAAAATGTTGCTACCCAATTGTCACAAAATAATCGAGAAGGCACTTTGACCAATTTGATCTCCTACTCAGAATACAAACCATACCATCTTCCAATTATAGTATCAAGGTGTATCTGAAACGAGTCGACCTCTCCTCATAACCCATTCCAGCTAATGATTACCTTCTGTGCAAATTAATACTTTCTGGTGTTCCCCACGTAGCTGAATATTAGGACAAGATCAGGTTTGGCTGTGACGCTCTCTATGGTTCCACAGCTGATATTCACTGTCCGTGCTTACACATGAGGAAGGGCAATCAGAGCCGCTAAAACCCATGGATCAAGACTCCAGCAGGTGCCAGTCTTCAGCTTCACAAGAGAGGAAAATGAAAACCAGTTCCTTCATCTGTAAGCGCAGCTTGCCCTACCTCTCAAATATGTACTGCTCGGCTCCAGTCGGTATTCTTTCCAAGCCCGAGAGCTGCCCCTGAACTCATGCACAGTCAGCAATCAATTTTCTTTTAAAAAATAAAACAATCTGCGTCTTTTATTTTAAAGAAAACAATGTATGCCTTTCTGCCCTGCTTTAACTATGGCTGTGAGACTGCGTTTAGTAGGTGAACGCAGCAGACAATTTGGATGCAGCAATGTCGCACAAAAGGCCACGAAGGCTCTACGTTCTGAGTTCCGAAGTGAGTGACCAATTTTATCTGTTTGTCCAGGACTCCCGAGAGAAACTCCTTCCTCTTTTACAGAGTCAGCGAAAGAAGGGGCTGTGCAGATTTATTTGTGACAATCTTGAACATTAAATAAATACACAATAAACTGAACAAACAATAGTAATGAAAAGAAAAGCCTCTTCAGCTAACAGTCAACAAAACACTGTAAAATTCAGTGCCTTGGTCAGCCTGAAATTAGCTGACTGCGGGATTATACCACACTGCAAAGGAAAAATATCTGGAGAAATATAATCAATAGTAGCATAGACAAACCAGAGGCTATTTGACATTACTCACCACGCTACAATCCTACCCAATTTTATAGCATGTCAGCTCTGCCACAACTTTATACTCCTCTCTACTGTGTGTCTAATTGCTCCTGTCATGTCTTGGGAAGATACAAAAAAATCACAGAAAATTGATTAGGCTACTAATGCACAATCTTCTGCTTTTGCTTTAAAGTAAAGCTAAACAATATATCCTCACCTGGCGCAGACACAGAAACCAAAGGTCTCAAATTTGCAGGTTCGGAAGTTACCTGGAATTGGGAGCAAGGCCATAGAGGGCTTTGAAGGTGAAGACCAGGATTTTGAACTGTATCCTCTGTGTGATGGGAAGCCAGTGGAGTCAGTCAAGGATAGGGGTGATAGGGTCGCGGAGCCTGGGGTGGGGGAGGACATGGGCTGCAGAGTTCTGGATGATCTGCAGCCTATGGAGGGAGGAGTTGGGGAGGCCGACAAGCAGGCAGTTTGTGTAGTCGAGCCCCGGATGTTATGAATGCGTGTATGAGGGTCTTGGCGGCCTGCAGGGTGAGACAGTGGTGGAGATGGGTGATTTTGTGGAGGTGGGGGGAGGCAGAACGGGTCATGGCACAGATGTGGGGTAGAAAGGATAGTTGAGGGTCAAACAAGACGCCAAGGTTCCAGACTGACTCAGTGAGGTGGAGTGTGCGTCCTTGAATGGTTATGCTGTCAGTTCCTGAGGTGTGGAGATGCTGATGAGATATAAAATGCCAGTTATTCACTTCACGCACTTTGCAGCCAGTTTGCTCTGAAATTCAATACTTATCGCATACATGTCTACATATGAATATTGGCAATCTGAGTATTCAATGGAGGAAACAGAATGATTCAACGGAATCTACTTCATGCAGATTGCTTAAAACAGCAATCTTTTACAGTTAAATCTTTATAATGGGAAATTCCAATGTAAAGACACAGGGAAAGATGTGCTTTTATAAGCTGTGAAAATAGTTTTGAAGAGGACAGTAACCCACTATTGCTGGCCTGTTCCCATAAGTCTGTAGGTCTTAAAGCAATCCATGGTAATAGGATTTATCTAAAAGTAAGAAGCATAGCAGCCTTTGAATGATGGAAATACACAATTGAAGGTATTAATTTGCTCTAAACAATATTTCAGTTCCATTGAAAGATTTGAGAAAGCAATATGATTTTGCCGCCAGGTGCATAAATTGTTTAAGCGTCCAATTAAATCATAACCTACTTTTAAAACCTGGATTATGTTAAGTGAGATATCACAATTTCTATTCTTACTGATTCCTGTGGATAGAATTGTCTGAGCAAAGGGGATTTTTCTGGCAAATATGTCTATATTAATAATAATAATCCTTACATTTGATATAGCGCCTTATCACGTCTTCGAGATGTCTCAAAGTGCTTCACAGAATATAGTGTAAAATGAATTGACTGTATATTTTTGGGGCAAAATATGTTACCAATCAGTTAACGCCAATTGGTGACTTCCCATTCAAGAGGTTGGAGAATGAGATCTGCATTTCATGATGTCCAAGGAGGAGCTAAGTATCACTGCCACTTGAATGAACCTCTTGGGGCCAGCCGAGCTCAGTTGGTAGCACGCCCGCTCACTTCCAAATCAAAAGATTGTTGGTTCAAGACCTAATCAGGACTTTGAACTCACAGTTTAGGACTACACCTCCAATACAATTCTGGGGAGAGAGCTGCATTTTTGGTGCCACTCTTTGGATGAAACCTTAAACCAAGGTGCAGTCTGCCTGTTCAAGTGGCCGTTAAAGACCTGATGGTCCAATTCGACACATTTTTAATCTTCTTATTTTTGTGCCCAGTTTAAATATCTGTTGGGCTCAGATGAGACTCAGCACAGCCACTCAGGAAGAGGGAGATGGCTTTCCATCACACACAAGCATGGTAAACAGCATTATCCCCCTTCGAAAACCTCACCTTGAGTTTACAGTTGACTGGCTCCACGGGAATAAGGAAACCTTGAAGAGTGAGCTCTTGCAAAAAAAAAAAAATTGACTGAATGACAGCAAATGTAATAACCTGCAAATTCTGAAAGATATCAATTTTATAATTGGGACATTTTTCAAACAGTTCATTTGCCATTCATAAGGCACAGATCTTGTATTTTATATTTAAACAAATGCTTTGAAACAGAATATTTGGCCAGGGTTTTGTTAGACCATGATTGAGTGCCATTGCTCAAGTCTGTAAAGTCCAACATGGCTGAGAGCAATCATGTCCCACTGCTCATAAGTCGCTTCCCCACCCACTTTCCTGCGTGTAACGAAACAGCTAAAGCACATTTAAGACTGCAACCGACCACTAATAAACACCAACTGCTGGATATGCCACAGGTTCTGTACCCCCCTGTTGAGAAGACAATTAACTTACGATATTAAGACTAAAACAACCTTATGCCAGATAGAATATTAAAGCTTTTGCAGTTTAATATGGTAGATTGGTTTAATCGAGCTTCACATTTTGTGAATTAGGAAAAAAGTTCCTGGTTGTTCTATTTGCGCTCTGAGACGCTATACTCTCTGCGTGGAGGGCGTTATGTAAGTGCAAGTTGTTCTTGTTTTTGTTGTTTGTGAATGGGTGGAGACCGAGAAATGATTAAAAGGCAATACAGTCATCTTTTCGAGGGATACTTCTGATAACATAAAATGCAAGAGTGAAGCTCTAACTATCTATAACATTAGCAATCCCTCCCATGTGACGGTTGTTCTGTAATGTGCTACTTGGCAACCTGCGTAATCACACTTCGCCAAGCAGGTTGCATCCCTCCTGGGAGAGAGTGCATTCCATTTCAAACACGGGAGATTTCCATGTGCAGTCAGTACACGTATGTGGAGCGCGCAGTGTGGTTTGGTTACTCGTCGGTATGGTGATGGCTTCCATGACTTCTCTTTCAGAGGGCTCGTAGCTGAATCGATTTAACTGATGTGACAGAACCAAAAAATTCAATTTTTGCGAACACGTGCTTAGGAGTTACTACTTAAATAAACTGTAATCTCAACCAGCTCTCAAAAGATAAGCCTGACCTAGGGACTGTGCTTGCAAGTTCAAAGCTTGACATTTCAGTGACTAAATATGACTAAAGTCGTGAACAGCTCTGTTACAGGACAATCAGAATTGGCTTGGCATCATTTTGGACAGGTAACAAAAAGAATACATCTCCGATCTGTAAATTGTTTCCTGCTCTCCCTGCTTGACCTGTCTCACAAGATCGAATGCGTTCTTCCCACCAACGCATCCCAAAGCTACTGGGTCTGCAGGGCAGTGGAAAACAGAATCCATTTTGCTTTACTGTAATCTATATTTCAAGCCTTCTGCTTTTCTCAGTGGAATCAATTCAAACAGCGAGGGAATTGGCTCATCCACTTGATTCTCCTGAGTTCATCTGCCAGAACCCAATTCCAATGAGTCTCATGATAGGCATGGAGAAACAAGTCAGGCATGTCTGGAGTCACTAAGCTCTTTCTGTTGAGATAGGTTACTGAAGATTGTAGATTTCTTATAACAATATTACTTCGAAGGTGATGACCTGCCTCCACTCAATATGGTGACTGCTGTTATCTTTAAAGCGCTAGTATTTGGACGGCCTGGATTCTCTGTCACTGGGGCCTTGATTAGATGGCTTGGGTATAATTCCCAGTATCAGAGGCAATCAAAACTTTAGGTGATACGTTCCTCTGGGTTTCAGGCAGTTTACTCGGTAATGCATACCAATTTCAGGGAGAGACGAACAAATGTAACCTGCCATAACAAGGCAAGTTGTTATTGTAACCCCTAACCATAATTTGGACGGGGAAAAATTCCAGACAAAAAAAGGACCATTCAATTTAAACAAGCAATAGCCCAAGTGACTAGAGCCGCTGAATAATAAAGAGCTGCACTTCAGAAATGGTATGCACTATTGTAATCTAACCACGTTTGGAGAGGAGCAATTTCAGCAAAGACGTCTGGAACGAAAAATAAAAATATGCGAGAGATCTGGAACACTGAGGGGAAAAACAGCTCGAACAACAGGAGAGGCAAAGTGGAATAAAACAGAAACTGTAGCAGCTGCTCCAGAGATGGCAGAGAGAAGAGCAACAATTAGTACACTGATCATTTCAGTGACTTAGGCCTTTGTAACGTGCACTAGAGACGAGGGAGAGAACCCCGAAACATCACGTCTAATGGGCTGGTGAGAGAGGTGCCCACGACAAAGCCTTGGCTGGCTCTAAAACTCCTGTGAGATTTCAAAATTTCCATGAATTTACAACTCTCCTGAACTGCCAATATAACCCGAGAGTAGCCAAAGGGAAATCGTTTCACAATTCTCTATGTGTTAAATGTTTATCATCAAATAAGGAACAAAAGATAAAAGCAAACCCTGGCAATGGACAGCAGATCGATCAGAGTCTGAAACAGAAAAACTGATGACCCGTTTGGGTCCAACTTTCGCCAGAGCGGGGAGAGTCGAGATGAAATTTCAGAGAGAAAACATTCTCAGTCAGGAGCCTATTGACCTGCTGTTAATTTCCACCCGTTTTCTGATTTAATTTCGGATTTCCAGCATTCATCAGACAATGCTATTTACATTTATGTAGTGCCTTTCACATCGTGAGGATGTCTCGAAGAGTTACATCTTCTGTGTTATCCTGACATTTAATTGTGAGCTTTCTCAACAAGGGGAATGAAAAGCGAAAAAGACAGAAAGCAAAAAAAATTATACCTTTTACACCCAAGGCGGTTTGGTTCACCTGTGAATCATCAGTGATCAACTCGGTCTGAGCCAAACACAAGTAAATCGTGAACGCTGTGTCCTGAACAGCAGTCATCCAACACTTCATGTCACCTGCAGTTTCCTTTAAATACCTTAAAGTCTTCAATTCTGTTACATCCTTCATGTAAACCAGGTCTGATGTCTTGGGTGACTCTCTCCCCTCCACCTCCCTCCAGTCATTGTCTATTCCATAAAGAGCAAAGCTTCAAGTCAACAAGTAGATCAATTTTACCTTATGAACATATTTGTACGAGCTACTGAACTTCTGACTTATATCCCAGCCTAATCAGTTTGTTAGACTCGGGCAAACCAGCATCCAGGTTTGCAGTTACATTACAACAGTGCCTGGAGACAGAATCAAGGTCGCTGTACTGCAATATAACAGGATTAAAGAAGCTGGCAAGTAGCAGAATATAAAATCAGCCTTCCCTTCGCTGTAAACATGCACTTGCACCAAGCTATCGACTAAATGCGGTATTTGTTAAAAGCATTGGCATTCACAAGTGCACCAGGAGAATCTACGCACAATTGTAGGCTGTCATTCAACCCAGTGTAAAGCCATTTGACTGCAGCAAAGACTAACTGCTGGGGCAGAAACATTGGCTGAATTTAACTCTTCAAAATCCTGAACAGAAAAAAAAATCATCAGAAAACCATTGGGTGGGAGGGGGATGTGGAGGGCAGGGAGAATATTGAGCTCTGCAAACTAGGTGCACATGACTTTGGAGCAGTCACACTGCGCTGACTTATGTTGAGTTTACCTTGCCCTGCACTGGCAATAGCTGGCTTCTGGAGGCTATAGTCAATTGGCTGCCGCGTTCGCCCACAAATATACAGTCAATTCACTTTACAGTGTGTTCTGTGAAGCGCTTTGGGACGTCCTCCTGACGTGAAAAGCGCTATATCAAATGCAAGGATTATTATTATTATTATTATCATGAGGAACAGTGAGTACCAGCTAATTTTACAGCACGTACACTATCAGACCCATGTAATGTACAAGCACAGAGAGACGATGCAATTCACCTGGCAGGTAAATAACAGTACCAAAGAAAAGGTGCCTGACAATCAGACCGTTTCCCATTCCCCTTTTGACCGTGCGGTTGTTTGGTTCCATGTGACGACAGCAGGAATTAAACTAAACACAATGGCAACAGGAAGAATTGTGCCCAATTGTCAGTCTCTCCACTTCGTGTCACCTGAGTGCAGATAGTATTGAACAGTATTAGACAGTATTAAAGACAGTACTAAACTGAATATATAAATAAAGTATTACTGATTCCTGTGTATATTTTATTACGTTTAATTTGTATTAACAAGATTACAGGTTACAAAAGGGTCAAAACCAAGCTTGTTGGGATGAAGTGCACTGTTCCTTTGAAAGTGTATATTGAGAATCCATTATTACATTAAGAGTAGGTTGGCCAATAACTCCCAAGTGACACAGCACAGAGTGAGTTATGGTTAGTGCCATGAATGGACTATAAATCATTTCCTGTGGGTCTTCTTGATGTATTCTGTTTATACCACACACCAAACATTAACCCGCTAGTGAATTAGGGAAGGTATATAATATAATAATCCTTGAATTTGATATAGCGCTTTTCACGTCTTCTAGACGTCTCAAAGCGCTTCACAGAATATACTATTTGGGTAAAGAGATAAAACTGATGTTTTTTTCGTGGTGCTCTGGATTCCTTGATGGTTTCTTTCCACGGGGCTGGAGGTATAGCTAATTGGAAGATTTGCTGGGCTTTTAGGATGTTTATACACTGAGCAATCGCTTCAGATCCATTGGCAAAGGACAGCTCCAGCAAAGAGATGGTGATCTGATCTAACCTCCATGTGTAAAACAGATGTGGTGGCAAAATACATGCAAAATACACCCATTAGAATTATTATTTTGTAACAATAGAGTTTTTTTAACTATTACATTTCTTTTATTCCAATTTGCCATATCAATAAAGTCAACTCCCTCCTCAATGAGGAATCCCTGACTCCCTATATATCACATAGAAATGTGCAGGACCCAATATATGTCCCAAGTGAAGCTTCTGTTGCATAATGTCATGTAAAGACCACTTTACCATTTAGTTCTGCCAACGTGGGCTGTATTTTTACATTAAATTGTGTTTCTACAATTGTCAGCTCCTGTCTAATCTGACACTCCATCCCCTGAATAAAAGGTTTTCATCTTCTTTCTTCTCTTCTCAATAACCAGCACTTGACTACATTGCCTTGCGAGGAGACTATACCGGCTTCCAACACAGCCACAATGCAGGACAGAGTTCTCGATCCTGTAGGTTTTAATCACGCACTTTTATCTGCCTCTTCAGTTTGCTTCACTGGTGTTTATGTGCTGAATCAGCATACTACCACTCTACCAAGGTTGACTAAATCGTCACAGAACCTCTGGGTCGTACTCTCACTTTCTAAAACACCTTTCCATATATTGCCCAATCTCTAAAACAGTCCTGATCACAACAAATTGTGCTTGAGCAATCTCAGCAACTCTGAGCCAGCCATTAGAAACTGCTGCACTTTCCTGTCAAGTGAAAAAAACATCATGGCCTTGAGCCTTTTTTCTTTAAAGTGTAGAATTTTCGATGCAGTTACAACAGCGAGCAAAGAATTGTGGCCTTGATCTTTTAGTTAGTGTTTAAAGCACAAAATCCTGACTCTCACCTTTTTTCTAGGCTGTAATGTCATCTCAGCAAGGATTTAACCCATTTAATTCATTTGATTTTTTTAAAATCCATCCTCATCTCCTTGGTTTTTCTTTGAAGTTTGCCACAGTCTATTCCCATCCACCGAAGGCAGCATTCGTAACCTGGATTCCCAAATAACCACTGCTGAGGGAGAGGGGGAGTCCGTCAGCAAGACCCACAGGAAATCCGGTAAGCAGAAGTGGAATGCATCAAAGCCTCTGGCTGTGGAGGAAACAATTGTAATAACCAGAATTTGAGTTGGGTGGTCTCCAAATCAAGCACTGAACCAGCTCCGTGAGACGGGAAGTTGACGAGAAGGCAGGAAACTCGCTGGAGAAGATAGGGACCGTACATTGTGGTCCATGCCTCACTCACATAATTGACACGCAAGCATGTAAAAGATTTGCCAAGGCTTCGAAAAGTCCTTCAGGAAGTTGCAGGAGAGACGATTCAGCAATTGGCATAACACCACCGCTTCCTTAATACCATCCATGCTTCCATTGAAGCTCGTTAAGCCTCGAAAAGATCTTTAGGGGAAAATAAACGAGCTAGCGCGGCGTACAATGGTGCTGAAATTAATGCATTTGCTGGAAGTACAGGTGACACAAATACAGCTCTTGCTTCGTGACAACTTAGGAAGTTTAAGGCTGGCAGAGAAAAGTAGGAGAGGATTTTGCTTTGTGAAGCAGACTCAGGCTCCCGGATATCTCGCCGATCTGTAGGCTTTAATAAAAAAGCGAAAGCTTGAAGCTAAAGATTTGCAATTTAGTTTTGCCTTTTCTGCTTCTGAATCTGCGGGATTCATTTCCCGATAAAACATGAACCTCGGATCAATTCAAAATACACGTTTTGCAGAGCAATTTATTAAAAAAAAATTGAGAAAGCCGTTTGCCTTCGGTATTGTGATGATAAGCTTTTTATGATATCCTGTGATACAGAGTTGTACTTCTGGCTAAATCCTATTAACAGTAAATGTCCAGTAAAGCCACTTCATTTAAACAGTATGTCACATGTGTTCAAGCCACATGCGACATACGGTTCAATCTCAATACATTGGCAACCAGAGTATATATTAAGTGTATATAAACACTCTTCAGCATAGCACATGAACTTAACACTGTGAACTCCTACCTTTCTGTAACTTCGGTTTTGTTCCAGGCTCTCCTCTGCCTTGTTTAGTTTGATTTAAACAAGGCCAACAGTCGCGATCTGATTATTTATCAGTTCACACTGCGCTCAGATAGGTCAATCAGATAAAAAGCAGCAGCAAATGGGAAATAAAAACTTATTTCCAGTGATGGTGAACTCATGGCCCTATAATCAAGTAACTCAATCAGATAAAGTAAGTTCCATGCTGCCACACAAGGACCTGACTGCATAAACTGTAACTGGGGAGGGGGGTTGGTAGTGCGCTGAAGGAATACCAGGACATTACTTATAATACCTTTTGTTACTGGGAGGTCGGACAGCAGAGACATGCACAAGAGAAACCTAGTTTATACTGTGCCTCCTGCTCCACATGGCTTTGAACTGGAGCCAAAGAAAGGCAAACGCCTGGCCCACCTTTGAAATTCAGAAAAGAATGCAAGCGTTGCCTATACAATATGTAGTGACTGCACTTTACAATAAATCCTGTGAAGCACTTTGAGACATCCTCCCATTGTAAAAGCAGCTATATCAAAATGCAAGGATTATTGTTATAAAAACGTGTAGGCCATTGAGCCTGATCCCCCAATTTATTAGATCGTGCCATTTATTATCTTGCTTCTCTAATCCCCTTCCTTCACCTTCTTTCCATATCCAAAGATATCCCACATATTATTAGAGGCAATGAAAAAGCACAAGTTGTGTGATAGGGTTTGTCAGCATTCTATGTAGCCAAATATTTGCTTCACCATTCTAAGTGTGATTCTCTTCTTAAAGAGAAACGTGAATGTTGGAATGAATTGACTGGATTCGAGCAACAGTGGGGTTAACAATATTGGATGTGATGGCTGGAGTGTTTTCGCTGCAAGTTTTGAGACCTCTTTGTGGCACCTGTATTTTATCCCGATTTAATCCGTCAATACCTGGATCAAAAGGCACGCTGAATTATTCAGGAGAACAGAACACAGATTTGCCAGAAATCCACTAGGGCTGTTAGCAGAACCGAGCTTTATCTGCTCACTTATCGAATCAACGGCTGAAATTAGTCCACAGCAGGTCCATCCACCCCCAGCCCTAAGGCCAGTTTTTAAGATGTAATTACTGAGAAATAATATTCTTGCTGAATAACAAACTAATGCATGGGAATACTTTTAAAATGCTATGAGCCTTCTAAAGGCTTGACGCAGGCAGTTCTAAATGGAATCACACGGTACTGGTGAATTTGGCTCCACTACGCAGCTTCTGGTCAGATCGCTAGACCTTTCATTGGAAATCAAATCAATTTGTTTGCCCACACGTTACACACATTTTGACAGGACAAAAGCATGTCCAAAAAGGTTCAGTGATGCCAAACACAGGTCCTGGGCAACAATCCTCCAGATAAAATTGGTCACCACTTCATTTCATGGCTGTTTGTAGGATATTGCTGCGTGTAAATTGGCCACCAGTGTTCACCTATATTAAGAAGTCACTTTGCAGGAAAATCCTGTTAAAAATGCTTTGAGACATTTGAACAACCTGACAAGGAGCTACACCAAATGAAAGGATTATCAGACCTTTCTACCATCAGAGCTGGTCTGTTTTACTTCCAGTGGAGAACAAGTGCGTAAAAGAGCATCCCGTTGGTCTGTATGTGGGACAGATTTACTATGTTGTCCTTTGGTGAAGTAGTTAGGACTGAAGATTAAACCAGTTTAAAACCAACTCTGATAACAACCTATAGTTATAGGATTCTGCTACAGTTTTACTGAGCTTGAAGGCCACCCATTTGTCACAGTAATTTTGGTTTGAAGAGTTCAGCCAGGGATCTGTCAAATGATGCAACTGAAAGCTCGCTGCTGGTTGAAGCTGGATGAGGGATGAATGCACAAGCAGTTTCGATCTAACAGCATCAATTTCTACTGATGAAGGATTATCATGTTTCTGATGTGTAAAATTATCCTTAATTAACAGGTAAATTCACGGCGACTGCTCTCGCATTTGATTCTTCATTGAGACTTTGCTCCTCAGCTCACTTTGCCATTTAATAACAATGCCGTTCAAAGGCAAGAGTCTTGCAGTACAGTAACTTAAAACGTGCTTCCCTAAACTATTTTCGCCGTGATATGTAATTACATTCAGTTGTAATTGGCAAGGAATGTTGACTCATTTGTGAAACCATCAATCAAATGAATTCTGGAAATATGATCTGAAGCAGGGATACGCAGGCAGAGTGATTATCTAATTCAAGGCTGATATAAAAATGTTCGACGTTAATTGCGTAGATTTGTTTAACTGGAACTCGTTGAGGGGCTTGTCTCAGATCCGCACCGATGATAAACACGGACTGTAATATAACCAGTTCAAACTACAGCTTAGACTGCAAAATAAATGAATGGAACATTGAAAATAGAAGTAGCTCTTCCATGACCCCTCGTTGCTGGATGATGGAATATGCTGTTGTACATGCTCATCGCTCTCCTAGAGCGCAATAGCAAAACAAAGAGTGATTTCGGGAATCCAGCCCCTGATCTTTCATTATTCCACTTGTCTACTCGCAAGATGAAACTATCTGCTGCTCCACATCGTGGGCCACGTGGGTGGGAACCGTAGCAATATCATCCTCCAACCAACCTTACTGTTCAGGGGTGGCCTCTGCAGATATCCCAAGGCCTGTGCTGACATATAGGGGTATCACCAAACCCTGGCCACAACGGCTGGCTGAGGCCACAACATTTAACAAACAGCTTGATGTTATAATAGAAGATTGCAGAATTGGTAATGATAATAATCCTTGCATTTGAAATAGCACCTGATCACATCTCAAAGCGCTTCACAGAATATACTGTAAAGTGAATCGACTGGATATTCTGTGGGCGAAACGCGACAGCCACAGTCTGGTGGAATAAGATCAAATAGGTCAAAGTTCCTTCTTTATCAAAACTCTCTTGTGGTCTATTTCTATGCAGAAATATGCCTATTTCTACTGTGCATTATCTATATATATATATATTATATAGATAAATATATACACACACATCATTTTCAGTTCCAGTAACTATTAAAAAGCAAAGGAGAGCTCTGCGGAACTTCACTAAAATTAGTGTCGTTCTTGTCCAATCCTTATGTTTTTTTCCTCCATCACGAGATTATAACAGACATACACACAAACACATGCATACATATACATAGTTGACAGCCCCACAGTTATTCAGGTAGATTTATGTCCTTTGCCCAAACCACAATCTCAAGATAAATGACAGTGGTTTAAAGGGTCAAACAAGTAAAACAGACTATCTTGAGATTCACAGTCACTGCCCCTTGATTGACCGTGCACCTAAAGCACCGATTAAATATTGTAAAGTTGATCACAGTTACATTCCCAGGAGATTAATACCCCCATTAAACAATTCTTATCCAGGACAGTGTGGATTTTGAATGAAATTCATCAACCAAGAGTTAAGCTCAAAAGCACTGTCATCATTAGTCAGAGGTATCACCTCAGGTCCATCTCAAATGTCTGAGAGAGTAAATAATGCAACAGTGGCGTCCTGGAAGTAGCTCTGATAAGCAGCCTGCAGACAGGTGATGATTTGCTCATCATCCCTCACTACCTGCTCGCTCATACATTTATATTGTTTCCAATTATGAAAAGCAACTTCATCCCCATTAAAAACACATACCTAGTTCTGCTCGTGTGCAATCCATCACACCTAAGATCCTGGGAAAAACCAGCAAAGGTTTAAAAGTCCTGTGTTAACTCTCGTTGCTTCTCGGGGCAGCCACCAAGACAAAGTCATGAGCAAGCCACATTGATCAGGGCACCTGGAACTTAGCTAATGACCGTAGTGGCCAGACTGACTGAAGGCAGCGAAATCTCCAGCTGAAGATGAAGCTTGAAGCTGGAACACTGAAGGCAGTTGTTAACTCCACAGCTATGGACAAGGAGAAGCTAACTGCAGGATTGAGTGTGGGTATAAAGCCTCCTAACAGTCAGCATGTGTATCAATCATCACTTACTTGCCTAATCTAAACGTACATGGCCTGTAGGGTTGTATTTTTTTTTTAACAAGGAGGTGCAACCTCCAGCGGAGTTGATAAACTTATTACAAGGAATATGACAGCCTACTCCTCCTCCTCCTCTGTCGCAGATGGAAGATGTTGTGCACATTGAAATGGTTGTCTGAGTTGACGGGACAACTTTGCTAAAGGATCCCGTCCTCATGCCAGTTCACGCTGAACACGTTTGTCCCTTCGACCACCTTCAGGGGCCTGATTCACAATGGAACCAACCCGGCCGGTAACACTTTTACGCTGCGTTTTGACTGCAGCCCATTTTAAACTAGTTTTCACAGCTTCAAAGACGTTAATCTTACAGCTTTCGTAAAGGCAGTCCGTGATGCCGCACGTTAATGCTTTTTAACATTATTAAAAGATGCAAGTGTGTGGCGCACTCTTTGCCGACACTGAAATATTGAGAGTTATTCAGCACTGGTTAGTGGGCCCATGTAACACAACTCCATCACCCAGCAAAAGCGAGTCAGAGTGGGAAATAGAAAAGCCAAGGTCCCATTCCTAATTGATCTGTCACTGAAAGCCATGACAACTCAATACAATACAAAATTACATTTGTATAGCGCCTTTCACGTCGGGAGGATGTCCCAAGCCGCTGGGACTCAAACCAACAATACAAGACGAGTTCAATGTGGGTTTAACGAACGCCAGAATTGAAGTAAAAATAAATTCTGCTGTTTCCATGAACAAAGTTGCATTCACACACACACTTACATACACACAAATCCGTAAAGGAAAATATTAAGGAGTAATGAAGAAAGTGTAATGTGGTTACAAAGCAAGATACGAAGATGAGAGCAGATGGGAGGTTATCACCACGTCAGATCAGTAACGTACGTAGTCCCCTTGGGGCCAACTAACTCTCAAAACTGTGAAAAACTTCATGCATTTTGTCACAGCTGCAGAAGAAACAATTTAGGAAAACACATTGGTCCGTGCGAGTGAGCCGATGCTTAAAATTAACTATTCACGAAACAAGGGCTTCAAATGATGCTCAATTAATAAAGCTAGGCTGCCAAAAAAAAAAGGTGGATATAACACTTTGGTGGTAATGACTCTGGAAATATACTGCTAACATGATAATTCTTCCAGACATTCAGTCCCCCTTCATTTTCCTCTCCAACAAATACACAGTCGATGTAAACAAAAATCCTTTGTCTCGCTTTTAAGATCTTTCGACCATGTGTTAAGGTGCTAAACAAATGGATGGAGTGTTAAGAATCGTGCCCTGTGCAACATAATAATAATAATAATGTGCCCTGTAATGCAACACCGACTGCAAGACATTGAAAGACGGGCGAATTCGGCAGCCAAAACACAGGCGCGTGATAATTCTATGACTTTGTTCCTTTCTTCCCGACATTGCAAAAGGACAGTCTGCACGGTCTCTTGTACTCAATTGGCAATGAGCTGATTTTAATCAAAAGCGTGGAAAGAAGCCACTTTAGGGATCTCTGGTTCCCATTACAAGATATTAATACTCAGAACAAAGTGCAATTCCTTTATTATTTACCAGCTGCTACTTTGTTAGCGGAGAAGCGCGCTCGGAGAGAAGGTCCAGGTGGATGGGGGGGGTTTGGTCCGTTGTGTTGGGGGACCGCCTGAGTATTGGTGCTGCAGCTGTGTATCTGCCACCTGCAGTAACGTTCTCTGAGTTGGTGCTAATCCAATGAGTTACTGAAGCTTCAGGACAATGTGGGAATTGCAGCCCATCTGCTGTGCATTCTTCAGGAGAGGAGATAAACAAATTATTTTCTGCCAACCCAACACTTCAAGTCCATTATGAAGCCTGCATTTTGTTTATTTATTTGAGCCCAAAAGAGAATAAACCGCCAGCCAGTCGATCAGAAATCAACCCTCACCTCGATGTGTCATGGGAGTCCGTCATCCCATGTAATCACCCAATTAATTTTGTCTGCAGAATATACAGTCAATTCACTGTACCCTGTACTTGTACAATTTGTACAATTCATTGCAAGCACTTTGAGACGTCTTGAAGATGTGATAAGGCGTTACATCAAAATCAAGGATTGTTATTAATAATAATAATAATCGAACCTGGATACTTCGGATCATCAACTTTGTTTCCGAGTGCAAAAAGAGGAAGAAATGTTGTGGTCCCGATAAAGCATCATCTCGATACCTAGAATGGGCAGAAATGGTTCTCACAGTGTCTAAAATGTCTAGTAGCTAAAACAAATCCAGTGCTTTTACAGAGGTAGCAACACTGTGGTAATGTCTCTTCCAGCGCCAGTGTAACACAGCATTTCCTGTGTTACAGAAACAATTGAACAACACTTAGAAGTCACTTGAAATTGATGTCAGCGTTGCTTCCATTATTCACAGGCAGGCAGTGTTACCAAAGCATCATATCATATTAGATGATTTATCTCACTCCATTAAATCCCTTTCTGAAATTATTGTTCTACTTAACTAGTCCATAATAACTGCTAAGCTAGAAAAAGGTAAGCACATCTGAATTACTGAAGTATTTCCTGTGCTGACCCAGCTTGTTCTATATCAGAAAGAATACATTTCAAAGTACCGTTCTTCAAAATGCTACTTATTTTTTAATTAACATTAAAGGAGACCATTCAGAATCTTCGGTTGCATAATGAATTGCAAATACATTTGTGGAAGAGTCAATTTACTCATAATGAAAGATCGAAACTCCAATTTGTTTTATTATTCAAAATAATTGAATGAACATTAACTATTCTCTTATCTGGGGATTTGCAACAGAGTCAATTTCAATCTACAAAGCAAATCGCTTACAGTAAAAGCATTTTGCACCTTTATCTCTTTCAGAATAATCGGATGAAATCTCCATCTTTTCGTGTTCGAGTCACTGCCTTCTCAAAGGATTGTTCTTAATGGTGCAATACAGCAATTGTGACCCTGGCTTTGAGCAATGCTTATCCAAACACTTATCCGAACAATCATTGCATCTCAAGCCTTCAAGCTAAAACAACAGCTAATTGCCTGTTCAGCAGATACAATCTTGGTGTGGTGGTACAGACCAGTTTCGTAAACATTTTGCCCACAAAATATACAATATACATATAAACTTTCACCCATAAAATTTCAACCACAAAATATACCGTCAATTTACTTAACAGGAGATTCTGTGAAGCACGTTGAGACATCTCAATGATGTGATAAGGCGCTATATCAAATGCAATGATTCTCATTAAACTATCAGCAACTTGTAATCTATGGGAATGAGTTTACAACTTCTTGTGGTAAGAAATAATAGGATTTTACCCCCAGGTTTTAAACCTTGCCAGGACCTTGCGCTTATTTACAAGTCTGGTTGTGGAGTACTGTAGCTCAGTGGTTAGAGCACTCGCTTTGCAAGCGAGAGACCTGGGTTCAATTCCAGGCAGAGGGCGAAACCTTGGCCAAGTTTCCTTACTCCACACGCCTAATAATAATCCCTCCAAAACCCAAAACAATAATAAATTGGTCATTTTCAATCCACGACTGTTTGTGGGACATTGCTGTGCGCAATTGGCTGCCGCGTTCGCCCACAAATATACAGTCAATTCACTTTACAGTGTGTTCTGTGAAGCGCTTTGGGACGTCCTCCCGACGTGAAAAGCGCTATATCAAATGCAAGCATTATTATTATTATTATTGTATGTTTTAAAGAACTAATCTCACCTCCAGAGGACTGAGATCGGATTCTGAGATAATTATAGGTTGGCAATCTGAATCATACTTTGAAAAACCAGCTTAAATTGCTCACCCCAGACAAGTTACCATCAAAAGACTTGTGCAGCAGATACTAAGGAAGGCATTTTTCACAATCAATTACTAGCTACCTCTGGATGTTTTACAGTAGTATATCCTGTAGGTTAAGGCCTGCATTTTGCCATGAGACAAAACCTTTAACAGCCTCTGTTGATTTATTTAAAGAAATGCAAACCAGCCATTGTAAGTAAAACTAGTTCTCTGGGTATAAGTGGGTTAAAAACCACTGTTATACTTTGCAGTGATGTAGTGGTTTGTGTTTTTTTAATTACCCCATTAGTTTTGTTAATGTTTTATTAACAGTCCAATTTACTTTACCTGGTACAGTTCTTTATTATGAGAAAGTTGCACGAGAAGAAACAGTACATCATTGTGAATGTTATCTATAAATAATGTGACTAAGTAAACCTTGCGGTTGCCTTAGTCGTGTTAATGAATTAAACTCTTTGTTAAAGGGATACCATCCCTCCATGGCTAGCCAATTGCTTCTGTAAAGCTGAATACATCTGTCCTTTCAGCTGGTCTCAAGCATGGTTTTGTTCATGTGGACGTTAAAGATTCCCATGGCACTATTCAAAAAGACAAAGGCATTTCTCTGGGTGTCCTGGCCAACATCCCCACATCAAATTGATCATTCACTTGGTCACGGTTCGCAGGACACTGCTTGGTGCAAATTGGCTGCTGCAATTGCCTACAAATTACACAGTCACTACAGTTTACAGTAAAATTCCTGTGAAACCTTTTGAGATGTCCTCCAGCTGTGAAAGGCGCTGTATCAAATGCAAGGATAATTATTAATGAGATTATTGCAGACAATAACTTACTTTGTTTTCATTTTATTTTTGGAAAAATGTGATTAAAAAAAGACCTTGATTTTTTTTCTTTACAAAATGGCTTGCATTATCACAAGTCACAGGTGACTTTAACACTCTATATCAGGTCCCATTTTTATACCTTATTTATATGGCTTCTACATGAAGGGTGTGATTATTTTTATATAACCCTCCCCCGTGCACCCCCAAAAAGCACTGTGTTACAACAAAATCCACTTCTAATTAGCTCTTAAAGTAATATTTCAAGTAAAGCATTCAGGTAACCTAATTGGTTTAGAAAAAGAAGTTTAGACCTCAAACAAGCTCTACGCAAAGCATTATAATAGGATGACTGTGCAATTATTTTAAATTATTTGCAATTAACTTTACCAGTAAAGCCTGGGGCTATTGCACCAAGATCAGCACATTGTAGTAGAGCTGGGAAGAATGAGCAAGATGTGCAATTATCATAAAATAGATGTAATTAGCTTCACAACTACAACCTGGAGAGTGCTGCCTCCAGGCTTCCTTAGTCAGGGATTTGCTGAGCACAGGTGGTAGACCAGTCAAAATTCGATTCCCTGGCACAGCGAACCTTAGCTAAATTTTCTTACTCCTGTTTACCTAGTTTACCAACCCGGTTGTTAGTCGATTGCCAGATCGTTTTTCCAGAGGCTAATAATCCCTTCAAAAAGAAATCAATAAAATAATTTGATCATTCAATCTACGTGTGGTAGTGGGACATTCCTGTGCGCAATTCGCTGTCGAGTTTCACCCACAAATTATACAGTCAATTCACTTTACAGTATATTCTGTGATGCGCTTTTAGATGTCTAGAAGACATGAAAAGCACTTTATCAAATGCAAGGATTAATATTATTATTACTTGTAATTGAACGCACAACCTTCTGATCCAGAAGCAAGAGTGGTGCAAAATGAACCAGTAACAAGTCTTTCAGATACTTATGCCATACACAAGTACAACTCATTCTGTGAAGAAAGAAGACCTTTACTTTAAACGGTGAAAATAGTTTTTTTTTCCTTTTTTTAAGAACAGCTAAAAGCTCAAAGGGATTTCGTCAAAAGTGTGATTCATAAATAGGCCACCTCGGAATGAAATAGCTCATTGATTCCCTGATGTCTTTCAACAATCATAAAAGGTATTTCCATTCCGAGCTCCAGTTTAAGATTCTGTTGCGAGTGAAACAGCAAGATTGAGCTTGGACATTGTGTTTAACCTTCCTCCACAAGTGCCTGGTCTAATAAGCAACACAATCATGTTGATGTTCTGCCATTCCATCATCCTGTCACTCGGTTATCACCTCGTAATTAGTTGTTGTAAGCAATTAAAAAGACAACACAGGCCCTTTAAATCCTTACCCTTGAATCAATACAATATCACACTAGGGAAAAGGTTGCATTACTGCCTTTCCTTCACCTTTAAAGGAAAAGAATCATAGCTCACTGTGTCTTAGGCCAGTGCAGAGTTATGGGCCTTTTGAGAGAAAGAGACATCAACACATTCCTACTCAGATGATAGCCTATATATTAATCCTAAACTATACACAATGTTGTTCACTATCCCCATAGCATTAAATGTCAGAATTCATTAGAGTTGTGTACCTGCAGTTTGCAGCAGGCTGGAGATTAATTAGTCCTGTGGTTGACAGCTATTACCCCCCTTCACACAGACTCGGTGGTGCTGGCAGATGAAACTTAACACAATTTTTAAGTGGTACACCAAAACCCCAATCTCTTATCGCTGATCTAACTCTAACGGCACAAGAATGCAAGCAATTATGCCATTAGACTTCATAACTGTGTGCCATTGTGGTGCTAACAAAAAATGATGAGATCTCAAAAGCTGCGCTGGCTCTTTCTGGGAAATGTAACTCCTTCCTAATAACATCCGTGCACTATGGTGAACACTGAAATAGCTTAGTCCCTTTATTCAGCGTCTATTATAAAGCGTGCATCAAGTGACAGCACATGCCACTCGAAGTGGTTTGGCGCCTTGTGAAAGCCTCTCAAAACTCTTGTAGAATGCCATTTGAAGCAAAACAGATAGGAATTAAAGCATTCGGTGTTAGGAATTTAAATTAGCAAGCAGCTCAAGCCGTGGTAATGTGCTCGGGGTGAAAGACGCACACCGGGGAGGTGACCACTCCACGTGTATTTGCCCGCTCTGACTGTGCGTGCGTGTGTGTGGTTAGTAAATTTCCCATTGTAACATATCATCAAAGCCCATCAAACATCAACAGGCACCGCATCAACTTAAACCAAGGAATCGAGATCTCGCAAACGAAGGTTCTCTGAATGAACTTACTTCTCTCCAACCCTTGGAAGACCCCAACCCAATGCAATCTGCTTCCGGAGGGAATTCCCTTGGATTGATGTGGCTTCCCATTAAGGAATCCCACAAAGAGGAAGATCTTCAGATGGGCCTTGAAGAAACAAGGGAGGGGAGCGAGGCCGAGGGATGATGATCAGCTGTACTTTAATCATATATATATATATATTTAAACGATACTATTACAACTAAAGTTCCTACTTAGAATCAGAATCATAGAAATTACAGCATAGGACGCTGAGCCTGAAATTGCCAGCTATCCACTGGAGCAAACTACTCTAATGCAAATTTCCTGCTCTTTCCCCTTTTAGATTTTTCCTCTTCCTGCGCATCAGTTAATATTTTCACTTAAAGGAGCGCTGTGAATAAAACAATTTACTAAGCACTGGGTAGCTGAAGCTGGTACAGACTTCATGACAAGAGCCGGAGATACATTGGTGAAACAAAAACTTGTGTTGAAATATTAATTTCAAGTGGAAACTTCAAACTCAAAGCCAAATGCGATCATCCATTTGGATTCTGAAAGCCCAAATAGACACCAATTCCAAAAGATCTGAATGCAGTTTTATTCACTGAGCAATTTGCTTTATCTTGTTTATTAATTGGGAAAGCGGTCTTGTCGTTCAACTAATGTATGGAAACTAAAAACATGCAACAAAAAACCTCCCCAACGCAAAGGGTTTTCGTGGCATTCAAAAGATGTCAAGTGGAAATTGCTTTGAAATGTTTCTGTTTAGTGCTCCCATATCAGCTGTAGTCCACAGTAAAGATTGGTTTAATAAAGGCATCTGTATTCACATCTCTAATTACACCCTTATTAAAAACACAGAAAACAGACTCAAAGGGAGAAACCACATCAAATAAATATTTCTTTTGTAAATTGTGATGGAAAGAACACTTAAGAAAGCATCATTGACACAAAATCAGTTCTACAAGTACACTCGAGACCTATACATACTAAACCTGCCAGCCTCATTGCCGAGGAAATATTTACGTAAGACATACTACCACAAGCACAGCTCCAAATGTGCTTTGAATCCCAGTGAGGACTGCTGCACTGAGCTAAAGAAAGCACTTGCATTCTTATAGCGCTTGATCACTCCAAAATGGGCCAAAGTGCTTCACTGGTAATTATTGAGTCTAGTGACTGTTATTGAAGGTAAATGCAGCAGCAAGAAATCCAAGTTGCATTTAGTTTTATAGCTGATCGACTGACACAAAACATATATAATTATGACATGGACCAAAAATGCTGTCAAAATTGGTTGGTAGTCTGTCCGAGCTGGATTTAAATCCAGTGTCACCCATTGAACCATACTAATTTACAGCACAGAAGAAATGTATCTGTTTTGGGCTCTTGATTTATGCTCATTGCCCTGCCTTTTCTCAAAACCAACTCCTTCTTTCCAACCGATTTTCATTACAGTCACCACTCCCGTGGAGTCCTGTAGCTCAGTGGTTAGAGCACTCGCTTTGCAAGCGAGAGACCTGAGTTCAATTCCAGGCAGAGGGCGAAACCTTGGGCAAGTTTCCTTACTCCACACGCCTAATAATAATCCCTCCAAAACCAAAAACAATAATAAATTGGTCATTTTCAATCTATGACTGTTTGTGGGACATTGCTGTGCGCAATTGGCTGCCGCGTTCGCCCACAAATTATACACTCAATTCACTTTACAGTGTGTTCTGTGAAGCGCTTTGGGACGTCCTCCCGCCTTGAAAAGCGCTATATCAAATGCAAGTATTATTATTATTAAAAGTTGAGTGTATATTCACCTTTCACAGCTAACTTCATATATAATGTATAAATATGGCTGCAAAGCTCTTTATTACTTGGAAACTGTACGATAGACGTTAGCCACAAAAGAATATGTGACTGAAAGAGGCTTAGTGCCATGCTTAACACGGTGCTTTAGAAAATGTCAAACCCAGCTCATGCTGCACGAAACATATGGTAGAGCCTATTACTGAAGGTTAAGGAATATTAAAAGTTCACTGTATTTTAACTAGATCTGGAATTAGGCATATTTGTAGAGCATAATGTCCTAATCATATGATGTATGCTATTTATCCAGTCAGTTAATGTTTGCACATGAATAACAATTAAACCCAAGTTATTAACTTTGAAAAAAAGGCTGTCAGGAAGGTTTCAGTCACAAGGTAATGGGTTTGCAAGCTCTTGGTTCATCAAAACAACTTTAGCTGGGTGCAGACAATTTGTGCAAGCAATACCATATTTATGGTGGGCTCTGGATTGATGCTCAAGGATTCATGCTGGGTGCCAGCCCAAGGCAGATACCTAGAGAGATCAGTGTGCAACTTCTAAGTACAATGCATCTTCAGTCTCAAAGTGGGCCAATAGATCAAGCCACCCTGCTGGGTTCAAGCCCCACATTGGCTGACGCTCCAATGTAGCGCTGGAGGTGTGCTGCAGTGTCAGGCATCTTCAGATTAAACGTTAAACCATGGTCCCATCGGTTGTGAGAGATTGCTGTGTGCAAATCGGCTGCCTACAAAATATAAAAATACAGGAGTACCCTTTACAGTGAATCCTGTGAGGTGCTTTGAGATGTCCTCCTGACTTGGAAGGAGTGATATCAAATGCAAGGATTATTATTTTCCACTAGCATCATACAAGGGTCATGCTAATATGAAGCCATCCGTCTTAATGCCTCTGACAAATACAAAATCATTATCAGCTGATACACGTGCATGCACAAGTTATGAAAACTCCAGCCGCAGTCACTGATAATTCATCAATCTTCATTCTAACTCCCCACATCCTCTGGCAGCATTATAGTGCAGGTACCACACATGTGGGACATGTAGCTTGTGTGTGTGTGTCTGCCATCCTGCCCCACGCATCCTATCCTGTTCCCACCTGCTGCGAGGTTCAAGACACCTCAAGTTGAAATCCAAATATATCTAATGAGGTGAAAATATTCCCATTTTCCTGACTGCAAACGTCCTAAATGATAGCGGTTGAGGCAGTTTCAATCCTGTCCCCTGCGGTCCCAAATTGCCTGAATTCTGAGTGTAATCTCAGTCTTGCTCAGAGAGATGAGGCGGTTTGGCTGGTGATTGGTACTTTTCAGAGTCTGTTTCAGGCAGGAGATTTTCTCCTCATCAAATTCCCATTATGCTTGACCTAGGCGTGCTTGCTGCTAGTACTGAAAAAAATCCATTCCCCAGTAGTCGCACCACTCATCTTCTCAAACATGAAATTCACCAGAATAAAGGAAAGTGGTCCAGTGCTCAGGGATTCACTGAACAAATCATTGTCCAACCACATCGGAAGGTCTTGTATATCTTCAATAATTTGGCCTTAAATGGGCACTGCACAATTGCAACATATTACAGAAGCTTAAATGCAATAACAATTTACATTTATACAGAGGATTTCGCCTCGGGAGGACGTCTCAAACTGCTGCACAACGCTGCTGACCTGACTGGGAGCCTGAGCTACGTGTGTGGGGGAATAGGCGAAGGTACAGTCAAATAGATAGGTCTATTTAAGGTGGGCTTTAATAATAATAAATAATAATAATAATCCTTGCATTTGATATAGTGCTTTTCGCATCTTCTCGACATCTCAAAGCGCTTCACAGAATAGACTGTAAAGTGAATTGACTGTATATTTGTGGGCGAAACATGGCAGCCAATTGCGCACAGCAGTGTCCCACAAACAGTCGTGGATTGAAGATGACCAATTTATTATTGGTTTGTTTTGGAGGGATTATTATTAGGCGTGTGGAGTAAGGAAATTTGCCCAAGGTTTCGCCATGTCTGGAATTGAACCCAGGTGTCTCGCTTGCAAGGCGAGTGCTCTAACCACTGAGCTACAGGACTCCACTTTAACAGTGGAGAGGGAGGGGGAGCAGAATCAACACTGCACTGAATACAGGACAATCACCATTTTAAGAATCCTCATTTCGAGGTGGCGGATGGGGAAGAGAATTTATTTATCAAATAAAATATACGGAGCAGAAGAAACTGATCACAAGATCAAGTCTTGCCCAAAAAATGGCACCTCAAACCTCACAGCATTGGAGTGCCATACACGTCAGTGAGCTAAGCTCTCAATGTGGGCCTTGAACACACCGCGTTTAAAGGAAAGCAATGATAATAATAAACAATAATGTAGGAAAATGTCAACACACCAACTCGCCAAGGATGATGCAGCATTACCTACAAATGCCATGGAAATGCCCATGTCTTGCTTAATTCCCCTCCCACTGCACGGAAACAAAAGTGCTTAGGGGTGAAATGTTCTGGGGAAATTAAAATGTCGAACGTCCATGTAATTTCATTTACTTATTGTTGTTTTTGCGGTGCTCAGTATTACCTTGAGGATATCCCAGTTATTGCAAGACTAAATCTCGGATGCGTTGGCAGCAGATAAAGACCCAAATGTTTTGCCTATAAAATACACAGTCAATTCACTTTATTCTGTGAAGTACTTGGAGGCATCTTGAAGATGTGATAAAGCGCGATATCAAATGCTAGGATTATTATTATTAACCACGACACTGAATCATGGTAATAAATATTCTCAATGTTTATACTGATCCACGCGTTGGGAGTCAGAAATAAGGCAACAGAATTGTGAGAATTCACTGTGAGCTTCACACATGTGAAAGAGTGATAAATATGCCCAGCATTTGGTGAAATTTTGACGTGTGGAGTCAAATCTTTGAGAACTTTTTTTTACAGCAGGGTAGTGTCTTGGAGTGCTGCAAACACACTAAGGTGGAATGCTGTTTTGAGAAACAAATGGGCAGTCCCATTGGGAAATACACAGTAATTTTATGCACAATAAGCTTATAAAAATCCAAGAGAAATCGACCATAATATCGAAACTACTGGGTCAATTCTATATCATAATAATCCTCGCATTTGATATAGCGCCATATCACGCGTTCGAGACATCTCAAAGCACTTCACAGAATATACTGTAAAGTGAATTGACTGTATATTTTTTGTGGGCGAAACACGACAGCCAATTGCACACAGCAGTGTCCCCACAAACAGTCTAATAAAAATAATGGTTCCCCACCTCCCACCCCCTATCCCTCCTACCGCCAGCACGTCCTTCCTTAAATATACCAACCCCCTGTGGGCTACTGTAAGAGAAAAGTTATGATATAAAGTCTATTCTTGCACACTGTGCTGTGAGGTTTGTTCCATAATAAAGGGTAAATATTCCCAAATGAACAGCATTTATTGATTTCCAAGCAGAGCAAACTAGGCAATCTTCACCGTGCTGAACAATTATTAAAATTCTTTTGATGAGCTGCATCTTTTGAAATGAATATAACTGGCTATTTCAGTGCAGTACAAAAAAAACACTCTATGAAATTGCCAAGCTGTTGCTGAAGTCCCCTGATAATGAAAAACCAGCCTGGAATACTAATCTGGCAATTGACTTCCAGCAGATTCAGAAGGTGAGGTAAGGTAGAAAATGACTGTCACACCATTGTCCTAAATTGACTACATAGAGACATATACACCATAAAACAGAATACATCAGTAATTGCAGTAGGCGGTTAGAGCAAGTTAAAACATGGCTGGCAGCATTCATCATTCCCAGTGTACAGTCCTGGGCTGTGAGGATGGCAAGACTTGCCTTGGTGCAATAGACTTGCCTCCCTACAATAGGACACCAAAGAATTTCATCGCTACTTGCAGACATAAAAATGATAGCAAAAATGCACCAAGGCATGGCGCAACAACAACTTGGATAGAGATAGCGCCCCTCAAGCAGGGTAGCGACTCAGAACACTTAAGCAAATGCTGCAGAAAGTCCACTCTTACACAATGGAAACTGAATTTTTCATATGGTCCTTTTTCATCTGAACCAATCTTGTGATCTTGGGAACCCTCCACTCAGGAGCAAGTTAGTAGATTGGCTTTCGAAATGGCTGAAAAACATTTGCGGACGCATCCTGTCCAGAACTGATCAGAACTGTGAAGTTGATATGGTCGCTTCAGACATCCAACCAGGTACATTTTCTGAGGAGTTTCTACACCATTAAATCGAGTCTAGTCACAGCAGGAAGAATTCCTCCAATTGTCAGTGCTGACATCTCAATCACACAGGCACATCGCGTTTAGGTTTACAGGGGAAATCCACACCGATGTTCAAAATCATCCACAGAATCTAATATCAGCACAAAAGAACGGGTTAAGATATTGTGGGTTGAATTTGCATTTGTTCTTAACCGGACTCCTTTGTAAAGAAACCAAATGGTGCAAACAGCGACTGGAGCTGACCCCGGGTATTGCCCAACTCCACAAATTACAGAATTTCTCAATCTCATTCCAGAGCAGAGGTCGATGGGAATACCACCTGGATTTGTCACTTAGAAATCGAGTTAAGAAATGTCATAAATTAGACCCCGTTGCCCTTCTCTTTAATTGAAATATAGACTCAGCCTGGAAGCAAAAACTGGTTTGTGGGATGTGGGGAATTGAGCCAGTGTCTGTCATCTGGTCTGACATTTCACTCACAACATCATGACTGCCTTCCGAGACGAAGACCAAAGCTGGTTGTTCTTTCAAAGCTGTCAGTCTGTCATCCCGCTACAAGCTGAATTGATGGTACTGTTAAAGTGGTTGGACTATGAACAATGGATTCAATTCCATCACTTCGGTTTGTTACTGAAATATTTTCTTCTCAACATTGAAGTCCTTTCTTAACCTTTTAATCTCAAGCACTTTTCAATCAAATAGCGTTCTTTTTTTTAAAAAAAAACAAGCAGCCGGCAACATTAAGAATTGGTTTGAGTAATTCTTACAACCACTTGCATTTATATAAGCGCCCTTCACATAGGATAACGGCTAAACGTTTCACAATTCGCTTTCCACCTGGGAATATATTTACTCTGTTTATGAAGCATTTCAGAGCTTCCAGAATTTGGAAAATTGTTGAATGTTGCTGTGCGCAAAACACACAGTCGATCCATTTTACAATATATTCTGTGGAGCGCTTTGAGACATCTCAACGACGTGATAAGGGCTATATAAAATGAATGGGCTATTATTATTAGAATTAATAAATCAGTTGTAACTTTCAAATCGGTTTCCTGTAGTTCTTAAAAGAAATTTACAGCCTTAATCCTGAAAACGATATTCTGTATTTAAGGAATTGCCAAATTCCAAACAGTCTAAAATGTTACACAAAAAAAAAAGCAGCAAGCCTAGACCCAGGTGAAATTACTCCCCAGTTGACTCAACACTCAGTTGAATTTTTTTTTCTATTAAGCCGAAATGTAAAGGTTTAAGTCCTCGATTAGTGGGACCAAAAGCCTGTGCTATCCTCCGCTCTGTCACATTCTATTTTGCAGATGGCATATTCCATTAGCATTTCTCTCATTCTCACTCGTATCAAAGGAGCTCTCTTTTTCAGCCTATTCATTCACCTCGTCTCATTTGCCACCAATAACTCTGCAGCATGTGCACAGTGGAGAGGAATCAAGGGATTGTGCTCAGTCAATTGTTGAATATGTATTACCGAGATGTATGTCTTTGTACAGTGTGAGTGTCCACTCAACCAATCTCAGTGCTATAAATCAACGCAAGAAAAGAAGAGGAATATTTAATGAGAAATTATTTTTATATGGTTAATTTTATCAGTCAGTGTAAAAGAAATGTGATCACTGTCAGTGTACAGAGCATAAACTTCCAATATAGTGGCAGGCTTCGTGAGCATGATCTCTTTCCACATAAGTTGTTCACAACTTGAGAGCATGATCTCTTTCCACATAGGCTTGTCTTAATCAAGTCACACAAACAAATACACAGTCACTACAATCTAAAATAAATGCTGTGAAGTGCTTTGAGACATGGATGATGATAGGTGGCTGTATCAAAGGTGAGGATGAATTGTTATTAACATCTTTAAGAAGAGGAGAAAAAGGCAAAACAAAAGCATTGAAATAACTGGATAACTCACTTGTGTGACTCTCGTGCTGTTTGTATTGCTGGGAAGAAGGATAATCCTTGCATTTGAAGCGCTTTTCACGTCTTCTAGCTGTCTCAAAGCGCTTCACAGAATATACTGTAAAGTGAATTGATTGTATATTTGTGGGTGAAACCCGGCAGCCAATTGCGCACAGCAGCGTCCCACAAACAGTCGTGGACTGATGACCAAATTATTTTATTGATTTATTTTTGAAGGGATTATTACCCTCGGAAATTATTATTTTTCTTGAGGGATTATTATCAGGCGTGTGGAGTAAGGAAACTTGCCCAAGGTTTCGCCCTACCGGGAATCGAACCCAGGCCTCTCACTTAAGTGGCGAGTGCTCTAACCCCTGAGCTACAGGACTCCAACGCGAATAAATGAGTTGTAGAAGCCAGGGCACCAATTGACTAAATAAAAGGGCAATAGAGGAGGGAAGCAGTTGATTAGTGGAGTTAGCATTTACAAAGCATACACAGTAAAGGGCAGAGCAGAGAGAAGTGTCCAATATGGTCAAAAAGTGAGCTGACACTCCTCTCTGACAACCGAGGATTCATAAATGTCTTGTTTAAAGGGCACCGAGGCTACAACCTGTAATTTCTGAGCATACCGTGCATCGGTCATTTAAAGGGCAGCAGTCTGCCCTGTACCAAACATTGCACAGCGAGTTGTGTGCTGTTCTGGGGGCAGAGTCACAGTCAATGTTCAAGAGTCGCTGGTGCTGTTTGAATTCAGATTCAAGCTGTGGATCTAGAAGAAAGTTCAGGAGAACTTCTTTACATTGAGGGTGGTGAGAATGTGGAACTCAATGCCAGAAGCCCTGCTCGAAGCAGAGAGCATCAATGAATTCAAGAAAGAAACTCGCAAACAAAAGGGAGAAGGGAATAGTGGAGTAAGAAGGAGCCTGGAGGGGGAGGGAGAATTAGAGTGAAGGCTCATGTGGAGTATTTTCCGCCATGGACTGGATGAGCCAAAGAGCTGTTTCATACTGTAAATTCCATGTAATTCTACAGAATGTGTAACAGACGAAACTTCTGCACACCCAATTCACAACTGAGGTGCATCTTACACCCACACTTCATAACAGTGATCAATCCTGACAAAGGAAATGGTTTCCAGCAGCCTTGTAAATAACAGATAAAAGTGTAATGCTGTCTATAAACGAGTGCATTGGATCTTACAATACACAAATGAAAGAACTCCCAACAAGGCTGCTTGACAATATTCTGGATTCTGTTAATGGTATTATATGGTGTGCAGACTGCGAACTTCTTTGTCATTACACAGAACGGAATGGTTGAAAGGATGAGTAGCGACAGCATTGATCGGAGTCTCAGTTTCTGTTTGATGTGCAAGTCGTAATGAAAAAAGCGGTTCTTCGAAGCATATTAAAAAATTATGACAGCGGTAAGTACTCTGCCTATGAGAAGCGCTCACACGGAGCAGAAAGCAGTCAAATATTCATTACCGCAGTCATGGCGGAGAAAAAAAATTGCTTTTACATCCAATAAAGCTCAAGATTGATTGCTTAGTATTTCAACATGACGTTGTTTGTAGTGCCGGAGCTTTGATTTTAACAAGGTATCAGTAAGCTGTTAGCCATGTTGAAACAGCAGCCCGCAGGCAATGTTGCGGATAAAGAAAGCTTCTCACGAAAGCCCTATGCATTATTGTGGGTGACCTCATTACTCCAAATCCCTGAACCTCTTATCATGACTCAGCTTGAATGGACTTGTCTGGTTTGGTGCCTTCCTCCCTCTAGAGGTTGGTGATCAACACGTTCCATCCATTCCTTTAGCTGCAGCCCAATGATTGTGCCAATTCCTGCCCATTCATCGGCCACTTTCCTCTTCACCTGCCCTTGTTCCATTGCTCTTTGCCCACAAAATACACAGTCAATTCACTTTACGGTATACCCTGTGAAGCGCTTTGAGATGTTTTGAAAAGCTAGGTCGCCAGAATGTCTTCAAAAGGTGCAAGACAGCATTTGGCTTGTGTATTGTTGATGCTACATGGAGCCAGCATCGTGTAGCAAGCCCTGGGTAAAAGCTTATCAGAAGACAAACACACTTGCCCAAATCAGACAGTTGAAAACGACAGCAGGAAAGGTCTGAAGATCATCCACAAGGCTTCCAACGAGATCTCTTTACGAGATGTCTTAAGCAAGACACTCAGCTGGAGTCATCATTCTTCAAAGTATTCACAATGGCAGAGAAGATGACAGATTGTCCACACATACCCACTCTCTCTCTCTCTCACACACACACACACACACATAAACATAAGGCTTCAGTGACACGGAAGATTCTGGGATACAAACTTTGAGGTTATGTCACGGGTTAGTGCAGTAATTGAAATGCCTGCAGGAAGGGTGCTGTATAAATGCAAGTTGCTATTGTTCATCCTGTATGGAATCCAGAGAGCTCCTTCACTAACCTCCCACACACACAAGGGGAAGCGATCTATTGGTTGCTTATTGGTTCTAGCAGTAAGCAGTACCACTGGTCCTTGCCAGTCAGTGGAAAATCCCAACTAGTTAATCCAGTCATTTCCTCATGTTGTCACTGTGCGCTTCTGAACACTGATGGCAAAACTTTTGCCCACAAAACACACAGTCACAACACTTTACAGCATGTCTTGCGAAACACTTTGGGATGTCTTGAAGTCGTGTTAAGGTGCTATATCAAATGCAGAAAATAAAAGGCTTCTTTTTCCAAAAAGAAACTTGGGATCTGTTGGCTTAGTTCTGTAAAAGTTTTACTTTGTAAGAGCATTGGTTTACCAAAGCACTATTAACACCTCTGAGTGATTGCTACCTTTCACGCCAGGATGATTAACAGGGATGCATTTTTCTTCTGTTCTCTCCAGACTGAGACACTTCAAATTAATAATAATAATCCTTGCATTTGATATAGCGCTTTTCACGTCGGGAGGACGTCCCAAAGCGCTTAATTTTGATTTTGTATTCCATGACGATCATGAAAGGAAGAGACCCTTAACACTTCAGCTGGGGACTGGATTCATATTCAGGCCCAAGACGTCACACAAGATTGGTTTGGATGGAGAAGGCCCTTTGGCCCATTCAATCTCATCCATCCAGAACACCCACCCTTCCGCCCCCTTCCATAGCACCATCAAAGCTGCTTCTTAAACAACAACAGGTCAGAGCGTCAACCACAGCCAATCATCAGAGCAACTTAAATAAGTAGCTGATAAACTGGTTAAAAGTGTGGTTCTTTGTGTGAGGAGCTGAAAACGGCCGAGTAATAACAATCATTGCATTTATCCCACTGTGGACTTTCTTTAGACAATGTTTTCTAAGGGTTTCTTCTGCCTGGTATTTTGCTCAAGTTGACGCAAATACGCACTTGCACTGTCTCTCTGTTATCACCTACATTTATGGTTCTGTGCTGTCTAACAGCTTTGGTGTATATAATGTATAAATATGTGGTGAATGCAGATTCTTTTGGAACATAAGAAATAGAACGAGAAAAGACCCATGGTTCCATCAAGATTGCTTCACAAACTGTAAACAAATCAATGCAATTTACTTAATCTACTGAGAGAAAGTTCTGTATAATTTCTACGCAGCTCCTGAAGGCAACTGATTGAATGAAACTCTGAACAAACATGGCACATCTCCACTCTGGCTGGTTAGTGCTCCTCATAGAGGGCATTTTCCTTGTCTCAGTGAGAAAGGAATCAATTTTCCATTAGATTTTGAGAATCTCCATCAATAGCTGCACCAACAAGCGTCAAACCAGTTCCACGCCAGATGTTATCTAGTGCGCATCCCATAGTGTAAATATAACAGAATTGAAACAGCTACATGTCGCAGGGTATTATTTTTATCCTTCACTATTACAGGAACAGTGACAGTCAGGTAGACAGACAGACAGACAGACAGACAGACAGACAGGCAGACAAACTTCATAAATTTAAATTATTGCTCTGTCCAAATCCATTCTTTAACATTAAAAAATAGGAAATTAGCTGTTGTGATGCCATCCAGGCAGGTCCCTCACATTCAGCCCATCTCAGCCTGGCATTCTGCACTCACCACAGTGTTGTCTATAAACTGAAATAATTAGGTTTTGAACCCTTTTTTTAAAAACAAAAGATCACAAGATGGGTTCAGATGAACACAGTGCTTCAGCCGATTTGGTTTCATCCTTTCAGATTACCCACCCTACTGACTCCCCATCGCAGCAGCAAGCGAGTTTTTAAAAGAGCCCAGAGGCCTGTACTCAACCGTGCATTCATCAGAAAAGCGATTTGATCATTCTGATATTTCCCTTATGGCAAGGGAAATGACCAGTAATATTTTACACAGTACATCAGTCTCATTTGCCTTTAGCTACAAATACATTCCTTCTCCCCCACCACCCCACCCACCCACACACGCACACACATTCTCATGACACTGAAAGCAACTGCACTTCATCTCCACCTCTCATTCATAGTTTCCCAGGAACTCAACAGTATGCAACTCCATCAGTCTCACCTTTCTCTAAAAATCCAACAGCAATGATAAATCGCCTTGACACAGGATAGTCTCTCGCAGTGTTGCAAGCTATCCTAACCTCGGCATCAGGCAAACAATGCCTCTCACCTCTCCAATTGCTTACAACTTTTCCAAGAGGTCTTGACTCGTGGACCTTCACATAGGCCTGAAAATAAGTCTTCACACTGGCCCACGTAGCATTCACCACATTGTGCTGAACTAGGGAATCATGCCGTACATCACCAAACAGACAAAACCCTGTAAGCTCCTCAGATTGTCAACCTCACATCAGTGATTAAAAACAAAGGTGAAAACCTATCCGCCATTTGAAACAAAGCATCAACGTGTTCTTCACTGAAAAGCCTAGTTGACTTGATACGAAAACATTTCCAACAGCCACGCAAAGGATGAATCAGAATTTGTAACTTAACAAAGTGCCGCTTTAACCCTGAGAGAATTAAAACGAGCTGAAATAGCATATCCTTTCCAGAGAGTAATCAAAATGAACAGTGTCTCATAATTAATTTCAGGTGTGCCGTTTATCTTGCCTTTCAGTATAATTAGATTGGGAAATGCTTGATATGCAGATTGTGAGGCATGTAAATGAATTACATGATTTGATTATAATGTACGCTAATAATAGCTTGCATTTTCCCAGGGTTTCCCAGACCAAAGCACAAAAACGCCATTCTTTTGCTTTAAGCCCTTTGAGCGCTGAATGTCTTCTGCCTGCAATACACTGCACTGTACGGAAACCCCTGTGAGGTGCTTGGGGAAGTCCTCTGGACGTGAAAGACGCTGTATCAAACGCAAGCGTTTTTATTATAGCTTCCAAAACAGGTAACATCAGAGGAAAACAAGACAATCTGCACAAATTCAATAAATTACACAGCATCGACCATAAGTTACAGTGAAAGCCTGATAAGTCACACACATCGTTGATGGATGGTTTGTCCGGCTTAAGGGGTGTCTGAGATTTTCGGATTTTCATCCGAGTCAACCAGTATATTTCCAACAGGTTTTGTTCGATTTATTCAACATCTGTTGTTACTCTGCATCCAGGGGAAGCGGATTTCGCTGTATATGGAAACACAAATCATTTCTGCATCAGTAATGTGATGCTTTTTTCATGCTTGCTTTGAGGACCCAGAGCTATTTTTCTTCTTATTCTAGTCAGGGACCACAGTTTTAACAGGACAACAATCTGTTAACATCCATGTTATAAGGCTGGAAATTGAAGCTCGTAGCTACCACAACTGAAGAGCAAACATTTGCTCCAATCTTCCAGAGTGACAATAGCCCAGAGCAGAACTCAGCTTCAAATGCTCTGTCTGACACACACACACACACACACACACACACACACTCTGGCTCAAATTATATTCCTGAGGAGGTACTTATGTGGTTTCACACACATCAAGCCTTTGTAGTATGTCCGGCACCATGAGAGTCATCCAGCTTAGGAGCACCAAGTAACAGCAAATAAATATTAAATAAGTCCCTAAATTCTTGGCTTCTGAAGAACAGAAATGATGTCCACTTTACAACCTTCCCAAATTTGTATGAACACCAGACATTCCTCGATGCCAATAGGGATTTTCTTCCCATTAACTTAAAAAAAATTAGTAGCCAATAATGAGGATCAATACTGAGTGTCGTTATCGATTATTTCGACCCGAGGTTTTTCTGGTCGTGCTTTTAGGATACAGCTCAGAGATCCACAAACTCATACCCAGGCAGAAGTGAGGAAGCCCAACTAAGTCACACTTGGTGAATAAAACAACAACAAATTACATTTGTATAGCGCCTTTCAAGTCGGGAGGACGTCCCAAGTTGATCTCAAACACTTCTTCTGCACCTCTTTCATGCGGCACATTAATATCTACAAAATGCATTATTGAAAATAAAAAAAAGGGAATTTTTCATTCCCGTCGAAGTCACCTCAGTCATCAATCACATGCTGTCATGAGTGTTATTTTTTGCTGATCTCCCTTCACTTTTCACATCAATCCCAATGTCTCTTTCTGGTGTCCTAGATGTGATTGACAAGGAAAGTGGACAACGAAAGCTGGCAGTAAATTAACTCATTTTTCATTTGGCCTCTGGTGATGGCATGTATTCAGGCGGTGCCAGTCACAATGGGAAAGGTACCTTTCACTGGCAGGACCTGATGATGTTGTTTGGCTGTCGATGGCAAGACAGGACACTTTTGAAAAGATGAAAAAAAACATGTTTACAGGAAGGTTATTCAAAACTGTTGAGAAACATTTTGCTCCATGTAGGTTTGCTATCTGGTAAGAGACAACCCTATGCTCAATAGCAAGATTTTGGGCGCTCAGTTAGCCAACCTGACTGTAAACTTTCCTCTCTCCCTTCCTCCCCGCCCACCAAAGTATAACCCCCTTTACCTTGATATAATACAGGCAAGACACAGTATGAATCGCCGAGCAATGTAATGTGTGTTGGGAGTGCACACCTTTTAAGTGAGGATGACACTCATCCTGTGTGCAGTTGCAGTATTTGAAATACAAACAAAATAACACCAGTAGCCTTTTCAGCTATGGTGAATTTGCAAACTGAAATGGGTTAGTGTACAAATACGCTGAGCAATATCCTTTTTCATCAGGTGATGAGGAATTCCAGCTCAAGTATAAAATAGATCAGGAATTAGGCTTCCCAGCAAACTGCATTTGTGCTCCCCAGGATTCAATGGCGTGACTGACACCTATTGTAGCATTATTATTTCCTTTGCCAGAAACAGTGTCTTCAGAACCCAAAATTAGGAACAACCCCGCTCGGGTTGCTGCACGTCATGTGGTTTTCAACCTTACTGCAGTTTTGCTGACAGCAAGCATAAATATTGAAGCTACCTTCACAACAACTGTCACGTTGAGCCAATGAGACACCAGCCTTGGAAATGGTTAATCAATTTGCAACACTTGCTGCGCAGTGAACGCCCAACACAGATATGTTTCGCACAGGTCCATTGTGTCGCTTAATAAGCACGATAAAGATGCTTTTAATTGAAGTTTTGAAAAGGGTCGGAAAGACCGGTTCCATGACACTCGATCTTCAACGCTTGTTTCAAGCCTTCCATTTTATTTGTTGGTAGGTGCATGTCTTTGTGACTGCTACAGTGCAAAGCTGGGCTGTGTTTGATTTCAGAGCTGACTGATGGCTAACTCATTACATTACATTCAAGCGTTCTGCAACAAATGAAAGCATTGAAGCTCTGGATCAAAAAATGCCGGGGGTGGTGGGAAGAAGACAGGTATTCACAGTGCTAAAGATTCAGAGAAATTCAATTTGGTGGCCAATTTTTTTTTAAGTCAAATATTTATTTGTATTTTCTTCTTGCCATCCTAAGGTTGGAATCCAGACAATGTGAGAATCCAAAACGTTTATGAGAATGTTTCTGATAAAACTGTAAAGAGGAAATAAAAAAATTGTGCTACCAGTGCTGCCAAATATTAATTGCTATTTCCCCTCCCGATTTATTCCTTTTGCCATCATCAGTAAACTTCAGGAAAGTTGTCTAAAGTAAAAGTCTCGCACCTCAATGCAGGGAAAGGAGGTTTTCGTTCTTTTAGCTTCCAACTATCACATCAAAGTCAACTGTCAGGTATGTTGAATGCAGGGTTCAGTTACTTTCACTCTGCCTCAATGATGTACATTGATTCAGGACAAAGTAAAGTGATTCCCACTGAACCTGTGTGACATTTCCCACACCTGCTATTCTTATGGCTCACAAATACCAGCCAGTTACTGTCAGTCGCTCCTGAGTTACGAGCAATTTGTGCAGTGAAATTGCACCCACCAGAACTCCCCTAACAGCTTTCACACATGCACCAATGTCAGGAATCAAGGTGTTCATTCAAACAATCTGAGCTGGATTGAAACTTGGGCTCAAAAATGACCATTAGAGAGGAATACTTTCTCTCCCTCTGATTAGAACCCTGTCCAACCCTCGAACCTGTAAAAGGTTTCTGTAAAAAGGATCACAATGTTCACTTATCAATGGAATGAAATGGTCTCTCCATCGCTCACTCTCCATTTAAGAGATGTCAGTGTTAGCCCAGGAACAGAACGAAGTGAGCGCTGTGGGAATACGAGGAGCCACAAACAATAACTTGTACTTATTTAACGCCTTTCATATCGGGAGGATGGCCCAATACACTGGACGGTCAAGGGTTAGAACCCGGGTGAAGGGTTCTATATAAATGCAAAATGTTGTCATTGTAATAATAATCCTTGCATTTCATATAGTGCCTATTATGACATGACTGTCTCAGCAATGCACCGAAACCCTCATGCACGCATTCATAACATCGAGGCTTGACTATGCAAGCTCCATGCTTGTCAGCCTCCCCAACTCCTCCCTCTACAGATCATCCAGAACTCTGCAGCCCGAGCCCTCTCCCACACTAGGCTCTGTGACCCTATCACCCCCATCCTCAACTCCACTGGCTTTGTATCACACAGAGATACAGTTCAAGTTCCAAGTCCTCACCTTCGAATCCCTCCATGGCCTTGCTTCCCCCCTACCTCTGGATCTCCTAAACTCTTACCATCCTGCCCGCTCCCTCCACTCAGCAGGTCTCAGCCTGCTTCACGTCCCCCGACTCGCCGTCCCCATCACTATCGGGCAGGCCTTCTGCCACTCTGCCCCCACCCTCTGGAACTCCATCCTGCAGTCCTTCCCCTTCGCCCCCTCCCTTGCCTCTTTCAAGACCCATCTCAAGACCTTCCTCTTCGACCGTGTTTTCGATCACCCAGCTTCCCCCCCTGCCCTCCACCCTCCCCAATCCCGACCCCTAGCTCGGGTCCAAAACATTCACTGTCCAGCGCCTTTGAACGTCCTCCCGACATGAAGGGCGCTTTACAAATGTAACTTTGCTGTTGTTGTTCATTAATTACTTTTACTCCAGAGGGTTGGGTCGTCCTCCCAATGAGAAAGGAGCTACATAAATCCAATTTGTTGCTTGATTTCAAGATCCTCATCCTCACCTACAAGGCCATTCACGGCCTTGCTCCCTCCTACCTCTCCAACCTACTATCCTCCTACCTACCTGCCCGTACCCTCCGTTCCTCTGGCTCTGGTCTGCTCCACGTCCCCCGCCCCAACCGCCCTACCATCGGTGGTCGGGCCTTCAGCCTCTCAGCCCCCAGGCTCTGGAACTCCATCCCCCAGTGCCTTCGCCTTGCTTCCTCCCTTTCCTCCTTCAAGGCCGGTCTCAAAACCTTTCTCTTTGACCGTGCCTTCAGCTCCCCTCTCGACTCTCTTCCCCCTCCTCGCTCCCTCCCTTCCCTCCCCTCACTCTGACCATTTCCCCCCTCCTTGCTCCCTCCCTTCCCTCACCCTGACCATTTCCCCCCTGCTCGGGTCATGACCCAACTGTGCAGCGCCTTGGGACGTCCTCCTGACGTGAAAGGCGCTTTATAAATGGAATCTTGTTGTTGTTGTTGTTGTTGAGTGTAGTAACGGTGCTAATAGGTAAACAGTAATATCCTGTGAGTAGCCAATTTACTATAGACATGGCCACCAAGAAGGCTCCCTTTTCTTTTCCAAATCGTATCAACCTCAACAGGCAAACGGGACCAAGTTTAATGTCTGATCATTTCATCAATGAAGATCAAAAGCAGCTGTCAGCAATGTCGATAGTACATCCCTTATCATCTTAACTGGTGGGAAAATCAAACCTTTTGAGATTAGGCTTAGAAACAGGTACCTAAACAATCGTTTTGTTCAGCAGCAGATTGAACTGATAGGGAAGGGGTCAAAATGGCAGCGTGTGATAACATCGCCAGTGATATCACATCAGATGCGGCAATTTTGACCCTTTCCTTTTTTTAAATATGGCCGCCCATTGGATTTGCAAGACTGAAAACACTGGTATGCGCGGTGAGGTAAAACACACCACGCATACTGTGAGTGGAATCAGAGGACGCGCAGCGCTGGCAAAACAGATCACACGTTTAAAGTGAATTGCATGGAGGAGTATCCACATTGTGGTCTGGGGCTAGAGGAGAAAAGCGATGGATGCATAACTAACTTAGTAAAATAAAGCCGCAAGCTTCAAGGCTATGATGTCAGCAGTTGCAAGATTGTCGAGAGGTTCTCAAGGCCACAGCTCCGCAGATAAATCACACTTTATTACTTCTCGGTGGAAGGCCACCAATTGTCACAAGGTGTCTTGAAGTGGGATCTCCAATGATTAAGAATGTTTCCCCCTCCCCCACCACCCCCACCGAGCATGCAGCACAGAGGATAAAAATCTAAAGGTTTGCTCTTACCCTGAACGCGGGACACTGAGGATCATTCAAAGCTGCCGCAAATTAAGATAAAACTCTTCTGATCAAGAGCTGAAATTGGTATTTCGTATAAATCGCTGTAAATGTGGGATTACGATACTCTTTGGTGGCACCTTTCTAAATAGAATGACTTCTGAAACAGACACCGTGGGCTGAAAAATGTGATATTCCATATGACAGGTTTATCACTGGAAGGTCTTCACATTGAATGGGTTATCAAATCTGACATTGGTTACTAATACAACAACTGCATCTTTACAAGGGCTCTGTGCTCATTCCCCCTCACCTGATAATACAGCATTAGCTGGCAGACAACACGGAGTTAGTACTCTAATGCTAAGATAATTTGGGTCAAAACTGTGGCACATTTGTTCCCAATTTTAAAAAAAACGAACGATAAAATTATGTATTTTGAAATAACTCTTGCCCTTCACAAGACTTCTGAATATTGACATGGACCGCAAACCACAATCCATTGTGGCACGAGTATTTAAGAGTTAAATCTCATTCTGCACCACAGTAATCAGCTACGGTTGATAGATCCATTCACCAAATCTAGCAACTATTGCTGACATTCTCTCCGCAATTAGATGTAATCCTGCCCAGAATTGAATGAAGGTTCAATTATGGGCTGAGCGAAGGTCCAAGTTCTGATGCTTTGTGGCAAATCATTAACTTGTTGCCCCAACCTCAGGCTTTGCATTGACACCCAGTAGGAAGCTTAAAGTCTTATTTTATGGTACATCCTCAGGAGGAGATATTACTTTATCTCTCAACGGCTGAAATTTATCTGCACATTAAAATTTGGAAGTATGGGTATTAGACTGCATAGTAAGGATAACCGCCCCAAATTATTACAATAATTAAACTGCTTTCTATTTTTCACTTCTTGAATACTATGATTAATAAATGCACGTTAACATGTTCAGGAATCTTTTCGCAGTGAAGCACATTGATAAAGCAACAATGTCTTAATTTTCCTGCATTCGTCAGCAAAGGAAACTGAGTTTTGTTCTGCAAAACGTAGTATTAGACCCAGCGCCAATCCTCCCCATTTCTGTACCATCGGTATTAATTATGCCTCTCCTCTTCTGAAGACACCAATGCTGAACAATGGCGATCCTCACAGTAACTTCTGGGGCCATTCACAAATGAGCCTGGACAATGAGAGATGGCAGACAATTCACTTGTGCAGGGCATCAAAGCCAAGTGCCCAATGTCTACACACATGCACTTTGCAACAGGCGCCACTGCACGAAGATCAGGGACCGATTTCTCAGAAATCAGAGTTCCGAGACATTATCCTACGTGAAAAGCGCTATATAAATCCGAGTTGTTGTTGATTTCTCCCAGTCGACCCCAGGGATGTTGAGACCATTTGTGGTGCTCAAGGGTTTGCTGCCCGTTCCAGCTGAGATCAGCAAACAATGCTGATTAAATACTTACCCTGGACTATCCCAGTCTGTACGGCACAGTTACACACTGGACCCCATACTTAGCCATTGAGCCAAAATAAATTCAAAATGCTGAGCAATCTGAGCATTTTAAGATTATAGCTTTAAGGTTAAATCTAAGGGAATTTTTTTGAGCGCTCTATCAATTTACGGAAGGAAAAATACGTGTCTTACCCGTGGTTTCTCCCTTTGAAAGGTTCCGACTTGAACAAGCACAAATTACTTCATTAAAGCTCAACACCATTTCAGCAAAATGACCTGAAAGTGAACTAATAAGAAAATGCAAATGTGCTTTATCTCCACGCAACACATCAGTTACCACTGAAACATTTAATACGACAAGTAATTTTTACCCTGTGCATTTAATTGAAAAATATATCAAAGCCATTTCTTATCTCCTTCTGGTTTCTTTCACTTTTAAGATAACTGTAAATTCATAAAGTCTTAATTACAGAAAGGCCGATAAGAATTGTATCCAGCCTGTACCAATGATACTAGGTGGTACAAGACAATGGCAGTTAAAAGCATGGATGTACTGTAAACTCTCATATATGTAGAACTCTGACATACAATTCAATACTTATTACAATATGTTAATTGCCCAGAACAATAAAAAGTCATTTTTTTTCTTTCCTTGCACATTTGGGAATTAGTCTCGCGACTACTTTGCCCTTTTCCTGATAAGACGACAGTCACAATAGCTTGTGCTGTTGGTAGTTGGAATCAGCACTGGACGTACCATCAGAGCAGACTACCGACCAACCAGTTAGGATTGCCAGAAGTCTACGAACATCTTCTCAGATGAGGAACGGCACATCAGCTGAGAGGAGAACCCCCAAAACAGGTAGGGAGAGAAAATCCAGAACAGGTTATCGCAACCGTGATAAATGCTGTGACGTTTCATTTGTGCAAAACATTTTACACTTAGTAACTAAAAGCTGCACCAAGGCATATCCTGTGAGACTTGAATCGGAAGATAGAATTAACTGAAAAACTTAGCACCACTTTTCCCATCTGCGTGTGGCATTATATCCAGAAGCTTACACATCAGTGTCCATGAAACACGGTATCGCCACCTTCTGCTCTCCGTGTACCAAACCTGTGCTAATGTCGGTTGGTTAATTTCTCGTTAAATTCAATACATTCTTCGTCAGCTTGAAAAGCTTCAAGTTGGACAAGCTGTGCATTTTGTTTCTGCAGTAGCTCAGTACCAAGCGTCTTGAACCAGTCTGCAAAGCGTTACTGCTGTTCATTTAGCACAGCGAGGTGGCTGGTTCAAGGTGCAGCCTTGCAGAAGGTCGAGGCAGTGAGCTGTGAGGTGGACTGTCAAACACTGGCAAGCAGATGCTGCATTTGATCGATAGGGCTGCTAATGGCTGATTGGAGTCTGATGGCTACCTTCTGTGCGCGATCTAGAAGCTCAAGGTCTCAGAGAGCAACACGCTCATAGAAGAGCTGCACTTTATCATTGGGTGGATGAAGGAATAAACAAGTTTTGAATTGATGGAACTTAACCCACTGTGTGCTTGGGATTCTGGACACTTCACATTGTGGAATACCTCCACATTGCTATGGATTGGTTCAAGAAAAAATAATTTAACCCAGTTCCTCCTATTGGGATAAATTAGTATCACATCTATCAAATGCAAGATTATTATTATAAGCTTGTTGCCTGATAGTTGAGCATCTTTTAAATCATTGCAGCAATAGGGTTAAAGGTCTGCAATGGATTTGGCAAATCACCATTTTCTATTCCTCAACTTCTCCTGTTTAACGCAATGATTTCGTCCACACAGACTGACTTTAGGAAGCAAATTACTTTGGAAAACAAATTACTGCAATAATGCCACTTTGAACGAGATGCTTTGGATGAAATACAATGGAAAGAGCAATTGAAAACATTTTGAAAAAAGCTTTTAGGGGTAACAGTGATTGCAAAAGTGGACATGGAATTAAACCAAGAATCCAAAATAAAACGCTTTCAGCGAGTCAGAGAAGGAGCTCAGGAGAATTGCAGAAATAATTAACTTTTTAACATGTAGAAAATGGCACAAATGTCATGTGATTGTTTCACAGCTGATTTGATAAACGATAGATACTGAAGGGTTTGCATGTGGAAACCCAAGGACTGTCTCCTGTGACTCATCCCCTGCTAAAGAAGCCCTATTGGGAGGGTTGTTTTTCTCTTCCTTTTTTTTCCAAATATTCTTCGGGCATAACAGATCCAGACAACGAACAGAAGTTTGAGATTTCTGAAGGTAAGTTGGGCAAGGCTGGTGCTTAGCGTCAGTGCCTTAGAGCAGAAGCTTAGCAGATCAGACAACAGGTTCGGATGAAGAAGACCCTTTGACACAACTGATCTCATCATCCTTTCAGAAAACCCACCGTGAAGGTCCCACTGCGTTTGGTTCAGAACCTTATCCACCTTGAGCTGGAGGCTGGTGAGTCTTCTGGGGATGGAGAAAGAGTCGTATTGGAACACCTCTGGCCTCTCCTGCTGGCTGGTTACAAGGGGCATCAAAGACCTTTCAACAAAAGCTGGTAAATGAAGAACACAGAATGAAATATACAGAGGAGGTGGAATAAAGGGGACTTCAAAGCGCTACGACAATAAAACGCTCGCTGCAAATGTCGGGAGTAATATCTAAAGCTTCCCACAAAAACAAATGTTTTTTCTTTGTTACTAAAGCCAAACTATTTACCCAAGGTGTGCCTTCTTGCTATTTTTGAGCGATTAAAAATAAAATCATTATTAAAGTCAAAAAACATTTTACATGAGAACAAAATATTCGAACGAAATATATTTACAAAAGAAGATTGTCTTATCAACTTGAGTGGACCATCACATTGTATTATTAGCTTCTGCCAGTAACTGGAGGCACAGAAAATGCAATTCAGGAGAGCTGCATGGGTCAATGGATTTTTTCATTTTTCTATATGAAATAGTGTCAGCCTGGCTCAGTCGGTAGCAATCTCACTTCTGAACGAGAAGGTTGTGGGTTCAAGCCCCGCATCAGGACTTTGAACCCACAGCCCAGGGTGCAGCGCTGGTGTGCACGTCGGTGGCCACATTCACCCACAAATACGCGCTCGAGTGAAGCTGTTTGTGATGTTTCAACAACGTGGTAAGGCTCTATATCAAACGCAAGGATTAACCGTTGTTGTTATAATAATACAACAACTTGGATTGATATAGCACCCTCCACGCCGGACGGCGTCTCAGAGCGCTTTACAGTAAAGGATCCCGGGACCGAGCTGGGGGAGGGGGGGTGGAGGTCACCAAAGGCGCAGTCGAAGAGAAAGGTCTTCAGCAGAGACCTGAAAATCAGAAGGGAGGGAGTGAGATGAAGGGAGTGAGGAAGGCAGTTCCGGCGCCTCGGGGCATAGTGGCTGAAGGCATGGCCACCGAGGGTGGAGCGGAGGACTCGGGGGATGAGGAGGAGGCCAGACCTGGAGGAACGGAGGCAACGGGTACTGTTTGAGGAGAGGAGGTCAGAGAGGTCGGGGGGGTGCAGAGGAGTGGAGGGATTTGAATACAAGGGTGAGGATCTTGAAGTCGATCCTCTCTAGGACAGGCAACCAATGCAGTCTGGCAAGGACTGGGGTGATCGGGGAGCGGAGTTTGGTGCAGGTAAGAATGCAGGCAGCAGAGTTTTGAATGATCTGGATTTTATGGATGGTAGTGGTGGATGACGGAGGAAAGGCGGTGGAGGAGGATAGCGTGATCGACTGTGTCGTACGTGGCGGAGAGGTGGGCAGGGCGGAAGCTGGATTGGAGGGGTTCGAAGAGGAAGGGGGAGGATACGTGTACGCAAAGTTGATTGGCAACAACGTGTTCAAGGACTTTTGCGAAGAAGGGCAGCTTAGAGATTGGGCTATAGTGGCTGGGGTTTGAGGGATCTAAGGAAGGTTTCTTGAGGGGGGGGGTGATGATACCAGTTTTGAGGGGGGCAGGGATTGATCCGGAGGAGAGGGACTGGTTAATAATATTATTATACAGTCAATTTACTTGCATTTGATAGTCTCACAAAATTATAAATGAGTTGGGTCAAGCATTGAATTTTCTTTGGGGAGTCGCGCACTTTCGAAAGGCTGCGTCCTCGCTCCTGGAGCTCAAGAACAGCCATAAATGACTATTTCCACATCACGAGCCATGGAGTAACTTTTTCCTAATGCAACAGTGCAATGATCTGTATCATCCAGCTGCCTGGGTGGCTAAGGCTCACCAGCTGGTTGCCAGACCGCCGTTGATGAAAAAAATGTGGCCTGTCAATAAAAGCCTCCCAAACAACTCGTGAGTACATTGATCTCACATCCACCCATCTCCCGAAGTTAGGGGTTGTGAGTACATCAGCACGACTTGCAAAGACACCGGCTGATGTAGGTGGCAGCTTCCAGTGAAAGAAAGCAGTGTGGAGTGTGCATCCCAGTCTAAAGTGCCGCGCTTAAACCCAGTGCGTCGTGCGGTCACAATCAGGACATCAATTTCTGTTACTCCAATGACAAGGCAGTAGATCTGAACTAAGCAGAAGAAGCTTGGCCTTTGCCCGCAATATGATGGCGATAACATGATAACGTTACAGATGGATGAGATGATGACACAAATCTCTCATTCGGAGAAGATGAAATCCTGCAAGACCATTAAACGAATCCTTACAGCACAGAATCAATTTTATGAACAAAAACTCACAGATTAATGGTTCACTCAGAGAGCTGTTGAGTAATGGGTGGCTGGCAGCAGTTACCAGGCAGTAGTCTCACAGAGGGAGGGTTCAAATGACGTCATAAATCGCGAGAGCAAAGCTCAAATGGTTTATGACTGTCATCTGAGCCTGGAGACGAGATTACGCCCCTGAAATCACTCCAGAGTACCGATTATTTTTCATAATATATACTGTGAGGTGCAAGAGGGTCACTTATTTGGCTTGGATTCCACTTATTTCCTGACAGTGTCTGTCACTGATGGCCCTCGAGATCGGAGCCTCGAAGAACCCGATGCGGAACAATAACTGATTGTGACAATCACTGCAAATTTACTGACTTCTAATCGGGAGTTGATTACCCAGAAAATAACGCCTTCAGTTTGCATTTCGGCAATGGCTTTCTATAGCGTGGCTGACGTGAGATTTAGAGTGCTAGTGCCTTAACCGTAAAAACAAAATATTTTGGTCACTCAGTCCACGACTGTTTGTGGGCAATTGGCTGCCGCTTTTCGTCCACAAAATATACAGTCAATTTACTTTACAGTATATTCTGTGAAGCGCTTTGAGATGTCTCGAAGAAATGTTAAGAAGCTAAACCAAATGCAAGGATTATTATTATTAACCTGGATAGATATACCTCAACACCAATAATTTACATTTTACACGCCAGGAGAAGACATCTCACGTATTTCACACAACAACAACAACAAATTACATTGTTACTTGCACGTCTTGAGGACGTCCCAAGGCACTGGACAGTCAGGGATTTGCAGACGTTCTACCAACAAGCATGTGCAGCCCACATCTTCCACGTCACCACTACTGCACTATAAACGTGTAAGAACATTTTGCACTGGAGCACTCTCTTCTGCTCCTGAGCGCAAAGCAGGTCTTTTCACTGTACATTAAAAAAGCTTGTTATACTGCAGTAATATTGTGTAAAGAACAATCAATAACTGTCGCGTGAGACAAAACCTGCCACATAATACCTCAGGGGCCACTGAGGACCAAATCAACAGCAAAGCTCTCTTTGGAACAGGACCAGAGGATTCTAAATAATAAAAATTGCCAGAGAACAAGTTCAAGGATACAACGCACTTGTGGGGTTCAGAAGACATTGATAAACTGCTCGAGCTTCATTGTTATTCTCATTTTACTTCCTGCGCACTGTTCAGGGATGTGTGTTCGGAAGTGCTTTGCCTGCAGGTTTGCTGTTGTCTGAATTCCACTTTCAGTTCAGTTCTGACCAGGATACCGGAATCCAGATTTTTATCCCCAATTTCTTGGGGATAAGTTTGTCATTCCAAAGCTGAAATTCGTATCACAACTTCGCTTTCCACAACCCAAAGTGGGCAATGCACTTTCTAAGAGGCGCTAGTGATTTCTACTGAGGGAAAGCTGCTCGTGCAGGCACCGTGGGTCAGCTTTCTTGTTTGCCAGCATTCTGTTCCCTTTTACAAACTTAAATCGGGTTGAGTTTGGGTCACTCCTGCATAATTTTTTTTAAAAAATAGCACTTTTAGCACTTCTCCCTCGACACGCAAAGTTTTGCCCTTTAAGGCAAACCCTGGCCCCTCATATAGTCATTCCCCCTTCCCATTTTGCTTGACTGCTGAAACTGTGAGAAAAGCATTGATAACAATAGCAAGGCTGGCCTGTAACTATCAGCAATAACTTGGGGGGAGGAATCAATGCAGTTGTTATTTGGAGAGAAAAAAATTGGGCGCAATGCTGTCATGAATCTTAATCCCTTTGTTATATGTCCGTGAAAGTCCCAATTATATCAATGAGCATGAGGTGGTGATTTTTTCTCAGTCATACTGCATGTTTGGATCGTGGGTAGTGGTAAACTGAACAGGTTTCCGCATTTGCATCCAGTAATGTTACACATAGGCCAAGGACAACCGTGCGTCTGAATCAGTTACACACACACAAAAATATATTGGGTGCTCAGCAAGTACTGTTAAGTAAGCTCTTTGGAATGTTCTCCCGACATGAAAGGCACAATAAAAATGTAAATTTGTAATGTATTGTCCGCACACATATAAATTTAAGGATTATTATTGGTACAGATCTCCCCCTGCTGACCCCAAAGGGATATGACAGGCCCCGATTCGAAGCACTTCACTTTCTGCTCAAGAGCCATATAATGTGCTTGTAACTCGCCGTTCCCCAGCTCCTCGAGTCTCCTCACTCAAGGGAAATAAAAAATGATCAAACGATAATCGCGATCACCAAACTGGTGGAAATTAAGTTAATCTTATTTGGAAACTCACCTTACTTTCAAAGTCGCATTCACACGCGCGTGCACCCACTTATGGACGGACAGACAGATATACACACAAACTGTCAGCCAGGCACACAGATCTGACAGGCACACACACACACAAGCAAACACATGCACAGACAAGCACGTATGCTCAAACTTAGCATGGCTGTGACCAGGAACTTGTGAACCCATCCTTTGGGACAACAGAACTGAGCGCCACAAGACCACACTGGTGCATCACATTCATCAGAATGGAATCACATTCATAAAATGGAATCAAGCCTTTCAATACTAAAGCATGCATTCTGTGATGGAAATCTCTTTCCTTCCATCAGAGGTCAACGAGAATCATTCTGCAGTAAAGATTTACAGCATGTAACATGTAGAGACTGACATTGGAACAAAGTACCACAGGATATCTTGCAGAACTGAAGCTGTGTATGTATCCTCAAGAGCAAGACTCAAGCCATTTGTACACGACTGTATAAACCATCCGAGATGCTGAACAAAATCAATACTCTTTCCTGACCGGCACGGCTGGTCTGGGTCTTAGATACTGGCTGTTGCAGTAGATAACAACCAAACCAGTTTACAATGTCCAAGAGTTAGTGTGGAAGAAAAGGCCATGTACAGTTCACATTAGAGTGCACTTCATTCAATTTAGCAAGTTTCTTATGGACAGGGGAATAGATTAACTGTTATAAAAGAACAAACAAGTTGTCTATGAAATCTTTCCTTGACCACGAGGGAGTTCAGCAAAACCCAGGATTCACCCAAATATTTCAATAACAAAAAAAACCTTTACAGATGATATTTCATGCCTTTTAAGTCGGGAGGCATCTCAAAGCACTTGAAAGGGTCTAATAATAATAATCCTTGCATTTGAAATAGTGCCTTATCACGTCTTTGAGACGTCTCAACCCACTTCACAGAATATATACTGTAAAGTGAACTGACAGTATATTTTTTTACTGTGAATTGCAGTGATTGCATATTTTGTTGGTGAATTTGGCAGCCAATTTGTGCGCAGCAATGGTGCACAAACAGAAATTTAGTGAACGACCAATTTTATTTGGGGAATTGTCAGCCAGGAGTGTTCGGAAAAAACTCCCTTCTCTATGTGCACAATTCAGCCCACAGTTGACATTTCCATGCTTCCGTCGCCACAGCAGTTACAAAGTTGTGGAGAATATCTGAGCATTTACAAATTGCCTCATCTCCTTAATTATATAAATTGAGAAATTCCTGATGCATTTAAACCAGAATTTCTGGAGATATGCTGGTTGGTACGATACACTGTAAAATGGGTCAAAACAAATTGATGTGTTTTGTGACTTGTAACCTTGGACTTTCAGTCCAATTCTGACTATAATTTTTCTAAGATATTCCACAAGGGAAGTGCATATAGGGACACAAGAAAACCGGAACAAAAATTGTAATGAATACAACCAATAAACTTTCCTTCCATCTTTCTCCATTATTTACAGGTGGAGAGACAGTGCATGGGTGTCTGTTGGTGTTATGAATGCAGATCCCAAGAACCATCCCAGGGTTTACGTAACCTTGTTATCTGTCTTAATAATCAAACTTTGGGTTCAGAGAGTCAGTAAATGGATCCTCCGAGACTAAATCCAGATTCTCTTACAATTCAATAGACTTTTCACAACAACCTCTACATAAAACCTCTTGAAAATCCTAAAACATAGTCTCTTCTGTGAGGATTTAAAACGTACATTTTCCCGTGGTGTTATTTGGGGAGTCGAAATCCAACAGAATTAAACAAGGGAACTGATTCCATGACTCAAATGGACCAAAGAGGAGTTACTCAATTAACAAGGCAGACCACAGGTTTGCCCTGTGTTTTTGTGGGTGTACAAAATCACATCCTATTCTTAATGTTTAGAATTTTAAGACTCTCACTCTAATCTCGGCAGGGTACCAGAGACTGACTGCATCTCTCCAATCCGCCCCTACTCGCACACAAATATAATAGGTAGATTTGTGAAAGAGTTACCTTGGTAACCGGTTGACTCACACTCGTTCCATCTGACTCTCATGGAGAAGTCACCGCTGAAGTCAAACAAATGCATTCTTAATATAGAATGGGACACGGAAACACAGGGAGCTTTTGTTTCATTCTCAGTACAATGCTGATTTCCGAACGGCCTTTGAATCCACAAAAGTAATAATGTGCAATCGGCCTCTAGAAAGCGGCAAATGATTTCCGAGATGATCAGATGGATTTTAAAAGCAGCCAAGCCATTTCTTGAAGGCGTAATTGGTGTGTTTATCTGGAGGCCCCGAGATATTATTAAATTGGCCCGTATAACATAATATTTTGGGGCTGAAAAGAAGCACGTTATTCGGGCCAATTTATATTCAGCACTTTAAATTCCAAAATGATATATTTGCAAATACATTTGAATCCACAAATATTCAATGGTGATAGCACAGCATCAAATCCACGGCAATGTTCTGATACATGTAAATTGTCCCCAGGTCTCAATTTTATTCCTCACACAATCAGTTATAGTATCAGACATCTCAACTAATAAAATCCTATTTAAATAACACGCTGCCATAGGCACTACAGCACCAGTCACCTCTACTGCCACTCTTCAAAATGCTGCACATAAATGTCTGTATCCGTGTGGGCAGCAATTTCTGTTTGGGGCATCCAGACAAAGGACTAAACTCTGATTTGTCCAAGAGTGCTGTATTTGTTTTTTCAAGCCCCCCACCCCCACACACCCCCACCCACCACAATCAATTTTATCTGGGGATTATTGGTCAGTCCACCAGGAGGTAGTGTCACGGGACCTTTAACGTCCACCTGAACAGATATACGGGAGCTTGGTTTAACATCTCATCTGAAGGACGGCATCTCCAGCAATGCAGCGCTTCCTCCTCACCCCAGCACTGTATTGGAGTGTCAGCCCAGACTATATAGTTCAGGAAGGAACACACAGAAACCTGAGCTCCTCCTAATGTCATAGGCCTTGTGGAACGATGCACCAGATAAACTCTTGTGCCAACGGCAAGAGATATATAAACAAAGCTGAAAACCTGAACCGGCGACAAATGCTATTTTTGCTCTCCTTCAAGTTTGATCCGTTCCAGTAAACACATAGGAAGAGGAGCTCTAACAAATTGGTCTCGAGTCAAACTATGCTGAAGCCTGCCTAAACAGATGACGTTATAATTGGCTCTTCACCATTGCTCAGTTAATGATGAGATTGTGAAGCGTTTGTTTTTAAACGTTTGTCACACAAGACGACATAATGGTTTCTTTAGACTTTAGGCCATTTCAATGAGCAAAGGGAATTTACCTTCCTGTGAGCTAAGAAGCAAAGCAATTTGCCAGCCTGTAGGTAACACGTCTCTATGAATTCTCCATGTCCAATCCATCAATGCTCCCTTCCTCCCCTACCACCCACCCACACCCCACACACCACTGTCACCTAAATCTGATGTGTATCGTTCTTCTGCCTCCCCGTCTTGATGTGAGAAAATGTGTCTTTCCTCTTTTTAGCAAATAAACACCAAATTTCCTCCAAGAAAAAATCTGCTTGATGCTCTAAAATAAAACTAGTGATTGGAGAGGTAGCTGCCTTGTTATTTTGTGCAACTCTCTGCAGATTGCATTTGTTTCTAATCCAGCAACAGTTTAGATAACAGAGTGCAGTACATCGGAAAATTAAGGCAAATTAAGCTGAAATTAGGCAAATTTAAAAAAATAGTTATACTCATCAAAGACCTCTTGTGACTCCTCTCTCACACTCCTAAGTAAAGTGCAATGAATAGTTTGTGAATGAATAATTTCTCCAGGAAACTGTCTAACTTTGCACAGTGCTTTGTTCCACCTCATTGTTAAGGTTTCGGTTTTAGTCATAATAATCCTTGCAATTTATATTGCACCTTAATGAGTTGTCAAGCCATCTCAAAGTGCTTTACAGGACACACTCAAAGTGTAGTGAATGTATTTTGTAGGCGAACTGGCAGCTAATTTGTGTCCAGCAATGTCCCACAAACAGCCATGAAGTGAAAGACCAATTTTATTTGGGTGATTGTCCGCCAAGACATGGGGAGAAACTACCTTCTTTTTTTGACAAACTCCATTTAACATACTCCTGAACAGACTCCAATAATCAGCACTCCCCCATGATTTGGGACTTTGGGAATTAGTATTTCTTTGCCTGGTCTGTTGGACTGACAAGTTTACTTATTGCTTTTTACCTTGTCCAGAAAGCCTAAATGGTTCACAAACAACAACAACAAAATGACAAAAAGTGTATGGCACCTTTCACATAGGGAGGACTTCCCAAGGGGCTGGACAATTAGTGTTTTGGACCCGAGCTGGGGGATGGGATCGGAGAGGGTGGAGGACAGTGGGGGGGAAGGATGATGATCGAAGGCACAGTCGAAGAGGAGGGTCTTGAAGGAAGCAAGGGAGGGGGTGAGGTGAAGTGACTGCGGGATGCACAAACATTGAACTGTAGCTGACAGAGCAAGACTAGCTATTTGCAACCATGTCCCCTTTCATTGTTTGCCAGTATGAAAAGTATGAGAAACATCAAATGAGGCTAAATTTATGTGTGTCTAGTACTGCTCAACCATTTGTAATTAGCAATTAATCTTATTGCAAACAAAGCAATTATATGACTCAAATTAAGCACCAAGACGCAGGTGCTCTTTGAGACAGAGAAATGTGGAGATCAGTTTTCTTCACATCAAAGAGCATTCAGCTGATTGATGGAAAGTGAATACTAGTCCAGGTTTTCAATCGGGCCAGTACTGTGTCATGCCATTCACCTCTGACTCTGCACGTATCCGATTCTCTGAAAGAGCACAGCGCAAACCTTCTTTGTCTGAGTTCTTACGTCAGGAATTAGTTTGCATTTGTATTCCCTTGAGTTTGGAAAGTTGGGGCGTGATTCGATTGAGGTGTTTAAAATGATAAAGAGATTCGATAGGGTAGATACAGAGACCCTATTTCCTCTGGTGGGGGAATCCAAAACAAGGGGCATAGTCTTAAAGTTAGGATCAGGTCATTTAAGAGTGAAATCAGGAAGCATTTTTTCATTCAAAGGGTGGTAGAAATCTGGAACTCTCTCCCCGAAAAGGCCAAGGATGCTGGATCAATCCACACCTTCAAGAGTGAGGTTGATGGATTTTTGGTAGGTCAGGGTATCAAGGGATAATAATAATAATAATAATAAGGGAAAAAGCAGAAAATCAGAATTGACAGGATCATTCGAGGTACAGATCAGCCATGATCTAATCGAATGGCGGAACAGGCTCAAAGGGCTGAATGGCCTACTCCTGCTCGAGATCGTGCCATCTTGCCTCTAGCTGACAAGATCTTAAGATAAGAAATGCAAAATGATACGTAAATCATCACTCGTGAGATCAAGAGTTGATAAGGCTGCTCCACTTCCTCTTTCTTTCTCTCTCTCTCTCTCTCTCTCCCTTCCTCTACCCCCCGCTCCATTTCTGTAGCAAGAGTTGGCCACGACCTCAACACAACATACATCGCAATTTTCATCCCCTAAGTTCTTAACACTCTGGTTCAACGTCATTAAGTTTCTCACAAACCAAGGAATTCGATTCATTCAACAGGTTGGTTGGAATTTTTTTTTAGGAGGTGAAGAAACAACAATTGGAAGAAGCCATCTGATCCTTTGGATAGTTAACCACTGTGTCCTCTAACAATCAATCATACATTAAGTCAATTTTGTAATTTCCTATTCGGAACATGAGCTGTGGTAGACATGAACAATTGGGAACAGATATCCTATCTTACGTTTCTACAAAATGTAAACTGACCGCGGGTCACTCAATTATAGGCGGCCATTATTCTTCACGGTTCCTCAATGCTTGAAACATTTTAATTAGTCTAATGTGGAATTTTTAAAACCAGTTTTTTTATGATGCACCATACAAGTGATTTAAAAGCCACTGATACCATGATACAGCACTTTGTACCATCCAACACAGTTTGATATAACTTGGCACTAGGTAAGTTACCTTCTGGGTTCCTGATCAGAGCAAGTTAGGAGACGAACGAGAAGTCATGTGATTTACAAGCTTGTGAGTTTTCTTTTCTTTCCATTTATTTCTTCAGTTGTCTTTCACTCCAGGGGCATAAAGCAATTTACAGCATGACTCTGAAAGTTATTCAACAACAAGAAAATTACATTTGTAAAACGCCTTTCACATCGGGGAGGGGGCGCCCCAAGGCACTGAATTCAAACCAAGAATGTAGCTCAGATTTGCCCAAGAGGACGTTAACAACCTTGCAAAACCCTGCATGAATATCATCAACTGTAATGACAATGTCATCATCTGTAATGACAATTTATGATCGGGTTATTTCCTAGTTGGAAATTTTCAAAAGCTGTTGGCTGCACTGAATTACCTAAACTAAATACAAAAATAAATGCCACTGAAACAAACTTAGCTTCATTGCAGCAAACTGAGCAGGACTGAACTTTGAGCCAGAAGTAACCAGAACACAAGGCACACCTCTATCCTCAATACACCTTAGCCTTGCTCCGAGGCAGCTTGACATCCATCAAAGGGGAGGATTTATTTATGCCTGCTAACTCAATGTTAGCAGTGATGCAAGTATTCACTCTCACGTACACAGAGAGGTTCACATCGATCATTTCAGCTCTTTGATGCAAAGAATGCTGAGCTTCAGTATTTGAATAGATCTTGCAATCCCAGTTCACCCCAATGATGTTGGAGTTTAATAAAAATGCAGCTTTTCTTTTCTTTTTCATTCAGTGGCTGAAAATTAAACCTGAGTTGAGAGGCCAACCGTATTTATTTGCCAGCTGGTGCCTTTGTATTTAAGGTCAAAGCCAGTGCAACATTCGAAAGGAAGATAATAATTGTACTCAACATGTGTCACCTCCTGACAACCAACACGTGAACACAAAATACAATGCACCCACAGCCATGCCATTCGATCTACTTGACAGTATATCCTGGAAAGTGCTTTGACATGTCCTCCTGATTTGAAGCACGCTGTACCATATGAAATGATTATTATTATTTTATTTATTATTTTCCAGTCAGCTCCTACCTACCTGCAATACCCAATTTAAGAAGTAACGCACACAGAGTAATGGTTAGCTTCTAGTGGTATCAAAGAGCAAAGAGACCAAATGGCTTTTTAAGTACATTGGAGATGCTATAAGCGTAGATCGTCCCTAAAAACTTTGCAGCTTCATTTCTTCATCAGAGCCTGATTGATTCTGCAGTGCCGCTCACTTTGCCACAGCAGCACTCAAATCCAATTTATACTGTGTTTCGAACTCCATTCAGTGCCATTTTCATTGTCGTATCAACGTGAGATGCACAGTATAAATAAGTCAAGATCCAATTTGCGGAGGCTCCAACCGTACTTGGCATATGGTCGTGAAGCATAAACAACACCTGTTAAGGCACTGCAGCCAATTCCAAGCAGGATTGTAACGATGGTTTGAATTGTACTTCGGCAAAGTTCTCCAAAATATTAACAGATAGTCCACTAATCATGATAAATTTGGAATTGAGAACTAGCCGTTTAGCATCTTGTGAATTGTCCAGTCTAGTCGTGCAGGCATATGTCATCGCTCAAAGCATCAGGCTTTACATTACCAGAAACCTTTGCACTGAGGAAGCATAAATCACATTCACTTCCAGCATAAGGATTTCCTTTGACCGACATTGCGGTGCGAGCACATGCAGCTCTGAGCTCTGTCACAGTCCTTCCTGACTGCCAGGTAAAGCTGTGATGATCAGAGACGCGATCTAGCAACTACTTGAAACTTGGATCAAAGCAAATGAATATTGATGAAAAAAAGAATTGAAGGAAAGCACTGTTCCAACCTTCTCAGCTTTGCTTCCTTCGCTAAACGCGGATGTGTGGAGGCACGTTGTGAGTTGGTGGAGGTGGGAGGGAGGGGGAGGGGGGGGGAGAAATATACATTTAGTTAATAGTGAAAGTCAGCTTGATTTCAACTCCACCATTAATAATTATATTTATAAGAGACCTCTGGCAGGTGCACGGCTTCAGAAAACAACCCACGCAATTATTATTGACTCCATCATGCCTGCAGGTACTGTACAGGGCTTTATGATTAGCTTTTGCAACTTTTGGTTGCTGAGGGCATCTCATTTTTGCTCCGCTGTGAATTTAATGCTTTAGAGTGCACAGGCGCATTTCAAAGTCAATAAGCTTCCACAAGCAATGCAATTTGGACTGCACAGATTTCCTCTGCACTCATTTCATTTTCACATTAAAAACTCCCTTGCAGGGATGCAAATCAACTTATTAGGACAATAAAAGGTTTAGATGGGAATTAATTGAATTGGCAATAATCGTCATTTAACTAAAACCTATATAGACTTGTACAAAAATGCCAGGTTTTATTAGAGTGTGACGGCTTTCCTATTTAAATGACACATCACAGCGATTCCTTTAGCTCGGCAAGAACACAGGCTTGGCAGAGACCAAGTGAGGGTGACTAATTTAGTTGTCATTTCATGGTTTGGGAGCCGAAAGCTTGTAGAACATTTCTTCGAGACCCAGAAAAACAATAATGTATTCTAATGTGATTTAAATTAACTGGACACATGCTCCCAGTGACAATTATGCAAAACTATTTCGATCCTTAGAGCTAACGAGAAATTAACACTGTAAATGTAGTGTGACTGAAAGCCTTACAAAATTAGGGATTCCAAGGCTGTGTATGCTTGAAACATGTCAATTAGCAATTCTATATTGGGCAAGTGTCTGATAGACAGAGCAAGTAACTTCTAAATGTTGTTGCAATTTATCATCTAAGAATCTACTTGCTTTAGAGGCTTCAAAAAATCCCATTATTATGTCTTAGCAGTGAGGATAAGGCGGTTTTATCTCTGCCAAAGTGTGTTTAAACTCCCTAACTTTTCGGAATATATCCTACCTACCCATTTCCAATCTTGGCAGGACAGCTAAGTGTGAACAGTCAGTTCCTATTTACATTTGTCCTAAAAGTCAATTTGCAATGTAATGCCTGCACGTTAGAAGGATATTTTTCAGGGTGAGTGGGTGGGAGGCTTCTGACCAGTTGAATAATTATTAGTAGTTCAGACAGTCATTCAGATAACTGGATCTCCAAACACTTGTTTGAGATGCAGCAACAAGTACAATTATGGGTAAACCAAGTGAGGAACAAATGCCAAGCATTCAATGGCCCACCATTGTTGGCCATGATAAAGGGGGGATAAAATCCATTTTCTTCTGATTCAAACTGGACAACAATATGACAAATAATCCTGAAACTGTTGCAGATAAACAATAATGAAGATATTTACCCACGATGGACTACATAAGAAGACTAGGATATTGTAATGCTGGTCAGCTATGGCGAGCTAGTTGACAAAAGTGGAAAGGAAGGCAGGATTTTCATCAGTTACAGACTGGATGAGATAAACACTTTTGCTTCCACAAAATAGGTCCCATCACTCTTTCCATTATTATCCCCCTAAACAGCATCTAATACCTTTCTAAATCCAAATCCACACAGCATCCTGTATATCATCACATCCTTTCTAACTCTGGTTTTATTTCATATATTTATCAAGCACATGAAAGCTCCGTTGATAAATACTGCCTTCACCGCCATCTGTCTTTCCCAAATTAAATCCATCACGAAGCTCAGGTTTAAGAACCTGGAGCCAACGGCTGATGCAGTTTGGATGGTACTGAGCAATTCTGATTGGCGCTGTGGCTCATAACAAAAACATCTGAAAGCTGAAGATATTCTAATGGCAAAAGTTACCAAACAAAACAAAGTTAGCAAAAAAAACTCGTCAACTTTGATTTGATGAGCAGTAAACTTCCTTTCCAGTAACCTTCAGCACAGTACTTTTCACGCTGTTCTATGCGGTGGCACTTAAGGATATCCCTGGTTAATGGAATTTCTCATTACATACAAACATGGTCAGTGCTGAACTTTCCGCCCATTGGTCCCAGATGTAAAGAGGTAGCAATGAGTAAAGGCTATTTGACTCATCTATCTATATATGTCCTATAATTTATGGGTTTGCTGAGAATATCTGCCATAACAGATCCATCCTCGGTAAGTAATTGAAAGTGGAAGATTGTCAATACTCCACATTGAACAAGTAGTTATAACAGACACAGCCCCATAGCTTTTTTTCAGTGATAGTGAAAGCCACTGTTCCCTGATTTGTGTGTACGTAGCTGTTAGAATCCCATCACTCTGTCACCCAACATTAAGTTAACTATGCTTCACATGTTATGTAAAAGAAAGGCAATAAAAATTAGCAATTTAATGGGCTTGAATTTAATGGCCTTTTTATTTAAGACACATTTAATGCGGAACCAATTTTGCTTTGGGTTGCAACATTATTTCATTCAGAAGATAATTTAAAAGCTCCCAGTGACAGTCCTGTCAATGCACAGAGCACGAGTTGAGTTGTGGAAAATAACAGAGATGAGGAGGTGACATTTTCAGTGTAAAGTGAATCCCTGGACATGTGGACTGTATCACTAGACAAATGGCAGCAAATGTGGCAGCTAACCACAGCAATGACCCACAAACAGCCATGAAATGAGATCAACTGTGATTGTTGGCCAGGACATTGGGAGAAATTTGATTCTCTTTTTGAGTGTTGCCATAAGAATTTTAATGTCCACCGCAGAACCAGATGGGACCTCAATTTAACAAGAACTTGCATTATATAGGGTTCTTCACTCAAGGTAGTGTCTCAGAGTGCTTAACATCTCATCCTAAGGACAGCACCTCAAATAGTGCAGGCTCCCACCAGCACTCTGTCGGAGTTTCAGCCTAGAGTATGAGCTCAAAGTCCCAACATGGGGTTTGAACCCACAATTTTCTGATTCAGAGTGTGCTACCAACCCAGGTCGGCTGACACCTCAGAAAAGGCAAATAAAAAGCACATGTTTTGTGTACTTCTATTTAGTATGCATATAGAAATATATGTATCTGATTAAGGTATGTCATTTACCTGGGCCAGTTTCCACACAGTATTCCTATTTACATGCGGAGTCCTGTAGTTTAGTGTTTAGAGCACTCGCCTCACAAGCAAGAGGACCTGGGTTTGATTCCCAACAGGGTGAAATGCGTCTGCTTACCTAGCAGTAACTAAGGAACGTGGTTGTCATTTGATCGCTTTTCTGGGGGTAATAAATCTTTTTAAAAATTATAAGAATAAATTGGTCACTCAATCCACGACTGTTTGGAGGACGCTGCTGTGCGTAATTGGCTGCCGTGATTTGCCCACAAATATACAGTCAATTCACCTTACAGTGTATCCTGTGAAGCGCTTTGAGATGTCTCAAAGATGTGATAAGGTGCTATATCAAATGCAAGGATTAATATTATTATTTACAAAGACATTACTGAATATAGTAGGCTGACATACATGTGGTAGACAGCTCCAGGGAACCCGTAGGACTGTGACATGCACCTGTTGCTGAATCCCTCCCTCAAGGGCTATTGGTCAGTTCCTAGGAACTTTTATGTAATGATGTAAACCCTTGAATGTAGCCCTGACCTGCTGTATGCAATTCGACACGGATGACTGACAGATCCCTGCATAATCTGTGAAAGCGGCTTGGAACGATCCCATAGCATAGAAGTTAATAGCTGTGACCTTTACAGCTACTGGTAATACAGGAAGGGTACAGATTGAGTTTGTAAGTTGCTCTGCAATTCCGAACACAGGTCAGATACAATTTGTCTGCCGAGTTTAAATCTCCTCAGGCGCTGCCTTTCCACCAAAAAAAAGTAAGATAATTAGCTGTAACTCAGTATATTCTGTTGGTCGGGTAATGTTTTTTTTCTCCAGCTTCTGTTACGTGTTAATGTAGCTGCAGTTCCAACTGAAGTAGCTTCAAAGAAGCTGCACAAGCTCTCTTGGATGGCCAATTGGGTGAAGGGTTTTGTCCAGTCTTTCATGAACCGCACAATATGGTCAGAAATGGACAAAGTTCAATTCCCATTCTGTGCCGAATTGGAAAAATTGCACGGGAATAGATGTCAAAGGCCCCAAAAATGTGTTCATGGCCTTAGTCTCGAGACCACTGTCTTGAGATTTAAGATTGCGCAGAAAGTTTGGGAAATTCTTTAATTTGAGTCTGAATTCGGGAAGCCACAAACTGCAGAAAACTGGTTTCCAAATTCCGTTTGGATTTGAGGATTTTGCAAAATTCAGCACTTTCTGAAATTTTAAGTCATTGATCCTACGGCTAAGACTGGGTGGATTTGGTGGGGTGTGGGGTGGGGGGTGGGATGGGGGTGCTCAGGTGGGAAAGGGCTTTTGTGCCCAATACAAACAAATAAACTGCCAGCACTCACTGCCTGGCATGAAGACTGGCCACTTGGGGCGAGATACCCGAGAGTAGGATGAAACTGGACACTGACAATGTGGAGATTCACCACAGCAGTTTACCAAAGGGGGTCAATCCATCAAAACACCATCAATCACCACAGAAGCAGCATACCCTAACCACGTGGGCCATGTTTGCCGACTTCAAGCACTCCAGGACACTACCCCACGTGAAGGGCGCTGTATAAAGCAAGTTGTTGTTGTTCTGCAGCAGCGCACCAAGACGCATGAAATCTAGATATGTTTAGGATTAAATTAATGTGGCGACGTGCATTTCATTCGGATCGAGATTTCCTTCAAACTATGGATAACTTTTACCAAGGCTTCGAACATTTAGCCATTTGAGGCCTTTCCAATGTGGTATTTTAGACATTGGTTTTTTAACGACACTCCACAGCTTTAGGGAATGCTTCATCTCTTAACAAAGTTTAAAATTCCTGTGTAATTATTGGCAGGGAAAAATCTATGGCGCACTGCAAAATTGTAAATTGCATTTTTTTTGCCAATGAGAAGAAAACAAGTGCAGGAAAATTAGTTTCTCATCACTCCACAGTCTTGAGTCATTGCATTAGTAATGCAAGGGCAAGGCTGCCTCATCCATTTTCTTTACACTTGAGAAATTATAATGAAACATAATAAACTTTAGCAGATGAAAATTGATCATTTCTATACCCTGTAACAATAGGTAATTGCACATGTGGTGTTGTTATTGCAGGAGTTTATTATAATAGATAGTGGATGGTTAGTGGCAGAACCAGAAAGGGAATTACAGGCCATGAACTTCTGCTATCCTATAATTCTTTTACAGTCCCAAGCAGTTAAGGTGCAAATGGAACTGTATTTACTGTGTTGACTGATGATCAGCAAAGAAACACCAAAGGAGCAATGTGAGGCACATCCATCCTCAAAAACTCCAGGGTGCAAGCAGTTTTATTACTCAGTTCTTTTAATTGAATATAAACTTGATTCTGTTAAAGATTATTCACTGATTTTTTTTACACACACAAACATACGCAGGCCCTGACTTGAGATTTATGGAAATAGTAAAAATTGTTATTCTGAACTTCTTTGTGACAGAGCAAAATTGAAGAAATAAATTGTGGAAACAATTCTAAGGCCCCTTGAACCTCTGAGACAGTAGTCGGCTGAGAGGCTTTTGGAGTTGAATGCAAGTTCCTGTTGCTATTGATCTGTACCCCAATCCTATTTGACCATTTCACTAGCCAAGTAATTATCTGCATTCCTCAAACATTCTCACTGACTCAGAATTAATACAATGGCAGACGTAAAATTACATTATGAGCCACTTGGTTCACTGAGGCAATGAGAAAAAAAACAGGAGTAATTTGTGAAGATGAAAACCACATCCTCTGAAATACGAGACCTTCGGCAAATCCTGCACATAGGCATTTTTTGCATGTCCTCAATTTTCACCCACAAAACTTCCACTAACTAATCACAACTCCCTCTATTTCTATTGTTACACAGTGAATTAGCAATTTTATACTGGCACTTCAACTGATGCAGTGAACAAATCACTGAAGGACCAAAACTAATTTGTCAACATCAAGTTTGTCATCACATTATGGTTTGTGCACATGAACATCCAACAATGTGAGTGGCAGCATCTACATCAAAGACACCAAACATCAGAAAACTAATTTACAGGCTTCCAGTCAACTCAACCTTGATTAAAAACTCACATGTAACTTGCAGGCCATATGTTGAATATTGAATACCCTCAGCTTATTTACTTTTTTTAAAAAATCACTACATTTTCACATTTCCTTTTCACAGGGCTGTGTTAGATGTTGTATGCAAAACAAGCATTTCACCCACAAAATAGACAATCATTTCACTTTACAGTGTATTCTGTGAAGTGCTTTGGGACATCTCGAAGACGTGATAAGGCGTTATATCAAATGCAAGGGTTATTATTTATTATTATTAACTTTATGGTCTTTTGTGGAAATAAAACATTACTGTGTGCAAATTGGCTGCTCTGTTAGCCCACAAAAAAAGTCACTATGCTTTATGGTCTCCTGATATGAAAGGCACTATAGCAAATGTAAGGAATAGTATTATTAATAGTAACTGGGACAGACAAGTTTCAGCTCAGCATAGTAAGGCATCAATAATTATGTTCCTTTTTAATTATCTATTAGGTCATGTTAGTGTCAGTATTGCACTATTGAAGCAAGGTTACTCCCTGGCACCAATTACAAAGTTGCCTGCTGTTAAAACCAATTTGGGGAATGGTTCACCTTTGAATTACACATCTCAATCCTAATTAACATAAAATGATTTCCAAATTTGGAAACGTTGAAGACAATCTGCACCATGATATTCCAGGTACCAGCCTAGCTCAGTTGGTAGCACTCTCACCTTTGAGTCAGAAGGTTAGTAGCTATCCTAATTCTGTCACATCTTCAAGGTGCCCAATGATTAAACAGCATTGAACAACATCCAGGGATCTGCCAGTGGTGTCACCCAGCGCAATACATGATCTCAGCCAGTATGGAGGTCGGGTCTCAGCAGGCCTTGGGATAGGAAGCAGGAAAAGTTTTCCTGTTCTCAATTAGCATCCAGTGGCCATTGATGAAAAGTGATTGTGCATGGTTGATGGGAAGACAGGGTCAAGGTGTAAATACCAGCACAGCCAAATTGCCATTTATTGTACCAAGCTAACAATTAGCCTATTGGGCAGTTGGTTCCTAGACTTGTGTCAAAAAGTGTACCTCCAGTGTAACAACATGTTTGTGTGGACCTGATTAAAATTCAATAAAATCGAATTTCGATTTGCCTATCGTATTATAACAAGGTTGTCCAGAGACTGGGCAGGGAAGAAGTAAATGTTATCGGTGCGTTAATGAGCAACACAACATATCTTTAACACGACTGTCACAAACTACAGGCACACCCCAAATTAAACTGGGTTCCCCCACACCATAGAAAGCTAAAGACTCATCGCCAAGTCCCTTTTTAAACTTTGTTGCAAGAGTTCACATTGTATTATTCCCTTTACTCATTATTGGCAAAATAAATGGGATAAAAATTACAGTCACTGTGGGTTTCATTAAGTCCTTAGGACATCAGTCTTAAATGCTCTTGGGTATTTCTTCAGTGCGTTACTAACTCTTTGCACTTTTCCTCTGGGCTGTAAAGCTGAATTGATCTTCTACCTCTAAGCTGCCTGAGGTTGAGAGGGTTGACTTGAGTGCTCCTAACCTACCTTATCACGCATCTGCAGATGCTTCCTTGAAGGCAGTTTATTGAGGTTTTATTTTTATTTTACTAGACGCTTGTATTGATTTGCTTTTTTAATTAAATGCACCAGCTGAAAGCCCATTATTTATTGACTCGATGGACTGGAGAGCCTCAGCAACAGGTGAGGAAAACTGCAGCATCAGAACACGTTCATTGGATTCTTCGATAATTGGTAATATGTGCCAACATTATTAGCTTAGAACGGGAGTTTCCATCTACAGTTTGAGCCTGAATCAGCAAGCTCAGCAAATGTTCTCACTAGAAGAGTATAAAATGGACTCTCACCACAATCAGTGAATATTTCCCACCAGAAATTACAATAATAAATAACTAACGTCAGACTGTGAATGGTCAATGTATGCACCAAACATCTAATCTAGGCACATGAGATATAAACTGGCCTTTAAAGCTCTGACTACACTCCCACCAAAGATCAGCAGGGCCGAAGGGAGAAGGTCAGCAACAAACAGGACGAGAATCATTTGTTGCAAACGCTCCATAAGTCTGTCGACAGATGCTAGCGTGAGATCTGTTCCTGATCAGACACCAGGACACTATCCAAAGGCAGCGGAGCAACCCATTAACACTGGATTAGGAAAAGAATGCCCTTGCAGACTCTATGTGTTTCATTTTATGTGTTTCAATCAATCACACGTGAAGTGAAAAAGTCTAAGCCCCTGCTCTCTTGCTATTGTTGTACAATACAATTGGAGTTTATTGAACAAACTTCATAATTCACAAGTTATCAAGACAATTCAATTTGAGACAATAGTAATAAAGTTTAATCTATTTTTCATTTTATACAACGTGACTGTGTATTAACTCCTTTTTGATGTTTTCTAGTTACAAATCTACGCTTCCATACACCTACCTTCAGGAGTTCATATCAAGGTGCGCTCTAATTAATTTAACATCACTCAGGCAGTCTTTGATAGAAAAGCGTTTAAGATACAAGGTCAACAATATTCATACCTGACAGCGCACAGTGACAGCGTCAAGAGCAAGCAGATGCAGCTTCAGTTGTTCAGTGTATTGGTTATAATATTAATCAGCATCAAGCCTCAAGGAGAACCCTTCTCTGCATTCAACGATAACCCTGAGGTCTAATTTGTGAGGTGGTCTTCAACTGATGTGCAAAATTTGCAAGTTGGGTTTAACCATGTGTCAACAGGTGCCATTAAGTTATTCAAACCCTTCTTATTGGTTACATAAGTAAAGGCCCATACCGCACATGGTTAACACAATCCGCAAATGGGCACATTTTCTTAACCCCACATAGTTTGAAGGTTATTTGATCTCCAGCGATAAAATAATTTCTCACTTTGATCCAGCTCGAACATGACATCTTCCCACCCCCCCCCAAACACATACACACACACATCGCATACACCACATACACATAGAGATTTCCACAGTTTTAAGCGGATGACACCGAGGCTGTAGTAAACTGGTCCAAGTTTTTACTTCCATGTGTCCCTTGGCAGTGTAGGGCACAGATCAGTCCTACACACACTAGTCCTCTTCCGAAATTGCTTTGCTTCCTCTGCGCTAAGATTGAAAACTCTCCTAAAATACTTAGTTTTTCATCGCGCTATCAGTCATTTCTCCCACTCTCTCCCTGGGTGTCCACCTTTCCCATTGCTAAGCCTTTTACATGAATGGTGCTATATAAATGCAAATTGCTGTTGTAACAGTAATGATAATCAGGGTGCAACAGTGAATTTAAAGTAAGATGGCAATCATATTTAATGAATCTTTTATGAAGAAACATTTGCCTTACAGATTAGGAGTTCAGCACAGATGAAACTTTTATTGTATTTAAATCTTTGTCTTAGAAGCTACCAAAAAATATGCAGAGTACGTTCACAAAATTTCTCTTGCAGTTGAATTCCCATCAAATATTTACCCAAAGCCTGAGTGTGTTCACAAATTTCTTAACTGCAGGAAGAAATTCCATGTGACAAACAGAAAAAAACTTAACAGACCTTTCAGCTGAGAGAAGCTGGCCCAGAGTAATAGCAGCTTTTGCTGTGGACAGAATGAGTCCATCTGCCCATCACTGCTTACGACAAGACAGACCCCATAAACAATGAGGACTGAATTACCATGAGAGTGGGTGTTAAAGCTCTTTTTGGAATAAATATAGGCAAGCAAAGCTTAGACACCACAAATGTAGACAGCCATGAGATTACCCAGTGCAGTTTGGACATATGGTAATTGACTGCCAGTTACAAGTTGCATCATAAAATTTGCGTCATGAAAATTCAAAAGCCAAAAGAACACAAGAAAATAAGTTTCTTACTTTATTTAACGGTAGCTTGCGGTATGGGGAATAGGATTGGTCTTTCAAAGTCACGATGGGCATATGGGTCCTTGAGCATTGTGAATTTTAATAAAAATCCTTGCCTTTGATATAGCTAGCGCCTTGATTTGGATGGGAGAAAAATATCCAAGATCAAAAATCATATGCAAAATGTGGCAAAGTATTATCAATCAACTAAATGCACAATTCCAACTGTAAGGGAATCCTCCTGATGTGAAAGGCCAAATATACATGCAATTTGTTGTTGTTGTTGTAAGAATTAATCGTTTCAATTTATATAGCAGTTCGGCTTCAACTTTTCTGCCAATTCCTCTTTGTGTCTCCTTGAACCAATTGTATGCATTGTAATGCTTCCTCAGGGTTTAAAACCTAGTGTGGATTCCCTGAAATCCCTAAAAGCTTTTCAATGATTATATTACCATGAACATTAACGAACTTGCTAAGGTGTACAAATCACAGTCAGAGATTGGCAGGAAATATATGGGAGTAGGTGTGACGGCTTCGCAGGTATTAATCCCAAACAGAGAAATCCCTAAGAAATGTGGCGCATTGACCAACTGTCCAGAGCCCTGATCCAACACGCCCCAAAGTAGATTTGCAACAAATCTGATTGGAAATTGCCACAAATTAGATGCTATTGGGTGCTCAGTGTTGCACTAAAGTGCAATATTATTTTAAGTGTAGTATTGTTAGAAATGACAAATGTCTGGACCAAAGGTAGAAACACACTAAACATATGCCACTTCACAGTGCACTGTGGATATAGGCATCTGTGATTTTTACTGATCCATTTTGTCTAAAGGAATTTGACACGCTTCTACTTGTTCTGCCGTTTGTGGCAAATTTGGGCCCAAACCCAACTGACACTAACGCTTACTGAACAACAGTCTGACGCACTTTGCTGGAGGAATGGTATGTGAAAAGATGTGTTAAAGTTCGCAATGGCAAACCAAATGTGTGAAGCCAGTGCATTGGAGTTGTTCTAATTATGTCAGACTCAATTACACTCTCCTAATCATTCTTGTATAGCAATGACCCACCACAAGCTTTGGCCATCATGGTATTCTAGTTTTGCCCACATGACACCTGTATACAGGGCTCACTCTCTGCAGCAGCAGTCCTCTACTCCACTCGGCAACTAATACACATCCTCGAGGGTCTACAGTAAGAAAAAGTAAAGTATTACAGGCAAAAAGCTAACCTGGGGAAAAACACTCTGTACCTCAGATAAAAGAACCGAGGTACTGTTTGCCTGTTTAAGTAGACATTAGAGATACTGTGACACTGTTCAAAAAGAGAAGGGAGTTTCTCCCGGTGTCCTGGCCATCAATCCCCCCAATAAAATTGTTCACTCGTTTAATGCTGTATGTGGCAAATTGCTGTGTGCAATTGGCTGCCATAATGGTCTATAAATACAGTCACTCCATTTGACAGTAAATTCTGTGAAGCGCTTTGAGACGTCCTTCCAATGTGGTAAGGCGTTATATCAAATGTAAGTATGATTATTATTATTATTCTCCTCCAATATCATTCACAACCGGATATTGATGCAAACTCCATCTCGGTGAAATTGCTTGGCACAACAACTGCTTTTGCTGTGAGACTGATCCACAAAGCCATTAATCTGTGACAAAGGAAAATCTTGCAATCTCCAATCTCATTCGAGGTTTGTGAAGTTTAAAACCTGTGACCTCTAGTTATATTCTCAGATCCTTTAACCTGCATAATCTATATTTGCTACACTTCTTCCCTGGATTATAGGCTTCCTTACACCTGCCCAATATATGTTGCAGGCACAGGATTCGGAGGATGTTGATACCTCTCATTTCGTGCTTTTTGTGGGGCATTACATGTCAGACTGGAGAATACAGCTGTGTTGCAGACATATAGCTTAGTTATGAAGGGCACAATCCTTTCTATCCAGTCAGCAGATCTAATTAAATGCAGCTTTCGCCTTTGCTATTCTGCCACGGCTATCATGAAAGCTGTAAGCTCTGTCTTTGAGAATACGTCCAAGGTACCAACACTTCCCATTCAGCCTTGCCATTGTTGAGTTACACCAGAGTCTTCATACTGTTTATAAACGTGAACTTGGAGGTACTAAGGTCAATCGGAACACCAAAGAACTGGCATAGTAACATATTCAAAGTAATAGGCAGTCTCCAAAATAAGACTGGAAATCAAGGGACACGGATAATTATTATCCATTGCTGTGGTTTCTTGACCTATAAAACGGGGAGCTCTGTTGGGTCTGAACATTTGAAACAGCTCAGATTTTCTGCCCTGCTTACGGAATACTATGACCCAGTGATGACACTGAAATACTTACCTGGCGGTGGCTCGCCTTTGCTTCCACGTATTCTCTTCTGATTTACTGAAGGAGGTGCTAAATGCACGTTTGCCTTTCGTAAGAAAGACACTGAGAAATCAGACAGCTAAATTAACAACAACGTATTTCTATAAGCGCCTCCTCACGCAGGGTCGTGTCCCCGAACATTGAATGCTTGTTGCGTTCATTTTAAATCAGTGCCAAGCCCCTATAACATCAGTTGTAATCAAACACCGTATTTCTATGCCCATTTCACCATTCCAAGGGAGTCTCGAAAGTTTTGCGTCGCCGCTTTTTGGATGAAAAGAGCCTTGTATTGAAAGGAAGGATTAAGGCTCAACACATCGAATTCTCATCAAAAAGTGAAAATGTGAAATAAATGAGCAGGATCATTCCCAATAACTACAAATTGTTCTAAAGGTCACTTAACAATCAAAAAGCCCTGCATTCTGTGCATGTTAACTGTCATGTTCAAAATAGACGTCCATTCTTCACAATAATTAAATTAGGAAATGTCATTACCTTTTCCCCATCGAGAAAGGATTAGAGTCAGGTATATCATCAATCAGAGGGTATCACTTGGTATGTAATCAAGTCAACTGGCATATTAAGATGAAGCAGGCTTTTTACTCATTGTTAAACTATTGACAAATATAGCTATTATCTCTTTGGTCACATTTAAAAAAACAGGATTCACACGTACTGCTTTTTTGCAGCTTTTGTGAATAAATAAAGATCGAGTCCGCTGCATATTTCTCCACTGTACAGAATTAGTTTCGGACCTGCTTATAACAAAGACCAAAAGATTGACTTGATAGAGCTATAATACGAGAGCAGCGCAAACAGGTTGTTTTATGAATGTAAGAGCAATTTGTTTCCATCTCACCGTGGACGGTTGAACGCTTGTTGCGTTCATTTTAAAATGATTCTGAGTCCAGAGGAATTTAAGTGAAACAATAAATCTGAACCGAGGGTTGAACAGAAGAGCCAGTACATCTGAAAACATGATTCTTGCCCTATAACTGATGTCCTGAACTTCAAAGTCCTTTTTGCTTTAAGACCTTTTAGTAACTTGAATTTGCAATTATTCTTTGACTAGCTTTCTGACTAGTAAACTGGCAGTAAATGATCTCCAAGATCACAGTTTTTTTTTAAAAAATCTTTCAAACATTAAATTTACTAAAACAATTCTTAATTATGGAATACATACACTTGACTAATATAAAGTGAAAATGATGGAAAAGCACAGTAGGGCCATTAGCATTTCAAAAGAGGAAGTATGTTTTCATGTTTCTCCCACAAAATATAGTCAGTTCACTTTACAGTATATTATTATTCTGTGAAGCACTTTGAGACGTCTCGAAGACACGATAAGGCGTTATGTCAAATGCAAGGATTATTATTAAGTGTGAATCTCGGAATGTACCACAACATTTTGATTTCTCTTTCAGATTGATTCTACTACGCATCTCAAATTATTTTTTATTTCCAATTTCCAATGTTCATCAATTTTAAATTCCTCTTTGCATGTGACTGTTCTCATCCCCATCCCAAAGAGCTAAAAAGAAAACAAAATAAGACAATTCTGACCTAAATACCTTTTTGGTTGGAAGGCAAACTTACCATCTGGATTTTACATTCTTAACAAAAGATTTTTTCTTCTAATATTAGCCGTTTTTTAAAAACAACCTCACAGTCAGAATTGCTCAAAGCATTCACTTACATAGCTAGACACTTAGCCATTCTCATCCATGCTGATTGTCATCAACCCCATAAAGAAAAAGCTTTTAAGTGACAGTCAGGATTATTGGAGATTCTGTCCCTGGAAAGAAAGCTTTACACAATTAAATCCCTGAACTGGACAAAGGTCAGTTGGTAAAGTCTTGTATTCAGGTCTTTGAATGGTCAGAATCATCAGTCATATTTTGCACGCTTATTTGTGTGTTACTTCTCCAGACAGGTTTCCACAAACTGTCAGTACACGAGGAATGAAACCTGCCCACAACCGACCCCATGTTTGAAACCAGATTTAATGATATTTCCAAGCAATAAAATTACTCTCTCCACATATTTGATGCAGGTTCCCTATTGGTGAGGGAGCCATAAACATGGCTCTTTTATTTCACAGTGTGATGTGTCAACGCCTTACAAAAAGGGGCAGGTGTCTGTTGTGCTCTGAAAGCAGCAGAGGAATGTTTCAGAAGCAATATCCATTGCTTTTAATGTCAATGAAACTACTGTGTTATGAACTGCTGTCATTGGGTCACAGCCTATTGGGGACTGTTCGCCCTTTCAGCAGCGTGTAACAAATCACTACAATAAAAACTTAATTATTTGAGTGTAACATTGCCTGTGTAACATTTAAAGTGCGCATGTTTATGTTTTCACTGCTGTCTTTTGAATTCTGTGGTTTAGAAGAGGCTTAGGTTCACCCGCTTTTCCAACTCTGCTTCTAAAGAATGTTAAAGTTCCTTGTGAGGTATCTGCGTTTCATCTGACTGCAGTAATAAAAATTAAAACAATACAATCATTCTAAGTGGCAAAGTATTAGCAGATGTTGTGGCTTAAACTCCACGGGGTTGGTCAACAGATAGCCTGGAGCTCTGCTCAGATACTGAGCTGCTGGGCACAGAGGGGTCTGATGCTGAGATCTGGGTAAAAGCACAATCTCAGAGGGACCTGTGCAGGTCTGTGCAGGATTGATCCTTTACTTTTTGCTTTCTGCTTGAATTCTGCTTTTTGAAGCGCCTTGTGACATCCATCACTTTACAGTATATCCTGTGAAGCGCTTTGAGACCTCGCAAAGATGTAACAAGTCGCTATATCAAATGCAAGGATCATTATTATTATTAGCCTCCGTACGCAAATGGCGGGGTGTAAATGTAAAACAAAAAGAGCTGGGGGTTGGAATCAAGAGGGTTGCAGGGTAGGGTGGTCATGCGCCTGAGGGCACAGTGAAAGAGGAAGGTTTTCTCGACACTGTAAGCACTTCACCAGCACTCTAAAAGTGCCAGTGACGTGCTTTGGGACATCCTGATGACATGACAAGGTGCTACATCAAATGCAAGGATTATTATGGTAGTGTAATCCCCTGAATGCTTACATTTGGAACTATGCTTTCAGTTGATTGACAATGCTTTGCCAAACTCTGTACATTATTTTTGACCTTGGATACTTTTCGATCATCGAAATCAAGCCAGATTATTGAATTGAATTCAATTATTCAATTTAGCGACACTGTATTCTGGTTTCAAATCGGTAAACTGTCCTTCCAAGGCTGGATCTGCACACAGCTAGAAACACTGCCAAGACATCAATCTGCCTGTACATCTCAGATCCAAAATAATAGCCCATTTAGTTCCAGTGAGTGTGTGTTTTTCGCTTTGCTGTACGCAGACACCCACATAATTAATGCCATTCAGAAAGGCCAACAGCTCTTTCACAACTTATCACTTTTATGTTCAAAGTATGCATGAAAATGTTACAACCCTTAAGGTTTTCTGCATAATTCATTGTATAACAAAATACTGTACTCTGCTAAAAAAAAACTCATGCTGCCAGGAACAGTCTGCATTACAAAGTTCTAGTTTGTGAAAGTCACATGTTAGCATTAAAGGAACAATATTCGAGTTATCAACCCAAATTCCAAATGTCATAGCCAGTGCTTATTTGGTACAGATGCTGGCCAGCTGCGTGAAGTTCCGCTGCAGAAAAAAACCCAAAGAGAATGCCCAGAGGCAGGTGTAGCCATAAAGCATCGATGTTAACGTGTCAGAGAGGGAGGAAAATCCTTTGTGGGATTCAAAATTTGTGGCCTTCAATTGGATGTTGTCTTAGTTATTCGAAAAACTCTGTACATATATTTAATAATAACAATAATCCTTGCATTTGGTATCATTGCCTCAGAGTCAGAAAGTCGGGGGTTCAAGCCCAAGCCGCGACTTTGAGCTCATAAGCCAAGCAGATACTCCCATGTAACGCCGTGGAAGTTTGCATTGTTGGAGGTGCTGTCCTTCTGATCAGAAATCAACGTCCTGTCGGCAAACTCAGGTCGATGTTAAACATCCCGCTGTCACTGTTCTAAAAAGAGAAGTCTTTTTTTCCCCAAGAGACTTGGCCAGCAATTCTTCAGGTAGAATTGACTTCACTTCAAGGCTGTTTGTGCAACATTGTTGTGTATAAATGGCTGCCGCATTCACCCACAAATACACAGTCACTACACTTTACAGTAAATCCCTATGAAGAGCTTTGAGACAATTTGGTGACACAATAAGGAATTATATCAAGTGCAGTATTATTAACAATTTTGTACTTATTGTGAAGGAAAAGAAGAGGTTTCGGATAGACAGCTGAGAGGTATTAAGGATTCATAACCCATACACTTAATAATTACAATAAGCTAATAGCTAAATGAACACAGCACTGTCAGATTAGTGATGGTTAACCAAAACTATAGGAGCACTTTAGTTTACCAAATGATTCAGACAGGTCAAAGACTTGAAAACAAAATCAATAAAATTCAACAATTCAGATACAATCACTTGGTCCAAAATTGCAATTCACTCTCTGCAATAAAAATACACAGTAAATGAGCGGACATTTTCAAAAGTCAGCAAAAGCTTTTTTAAAAATATTTGCAGATCTGTAAAAGATTCATAAACAGCGAGAGATAAATCCTTAACACAAAAAAAGAAAATGTCTGAAGAAAGCTATTTGGCCGATCATGTCGGGTTCCTTTATTATTAATTACCTATTCCCAGCTTTTTATTCATATCCATTAATGAAGTATTATGGGGCACTGCAGCTCTTCATGGACCAGTAAGGAAAAGACATAGGATCAAGGAAAAGGTGAACGAGGTACAGGACACGGAATTGATCCAGTCAATCATACCCTGGGGATTGATTTGGAACATGGTTTCATCCATGCTATTTTCAACTGCCAAGATGGACTAAGCAATGGAAATACTAAAATCGACTATCTGCAGCCTTGCAATTGTAAGGTTCCTCAAGGATCAGACTTGATATGGTATTCTGTATAGTCTGGGGATTTTGTTGAGAATATGGCAGCAGTAATAGGTGAAGAGGTGGCAGTGGAACCATCTGAAGGAATAAGACTCAGAGAAACTTAGTCTGGTCTGTGGAAACTTGTCAGAGACGAAGATTGTAATCACTGTTGATAGCTTTATTCCTATGAACATCAAATCATTTTCAGCAGCTATTTATTCAGTTCCTCAGCAGTGTCGAGCACTTTGGGATGTCCTCCCGATGTGAAAGGCACTGTATAAATGGAAATTGTACTGTGCGAATCATTCTTTCCCAGCTCACCTCCATGACCTAAATTGGAGGGCTCTCTTGCTAGTCTGCCACGGTTCATAACAAATGGAGGGACTGTATCTGAGCGAAACACACAGGAGGAGTTGGGAATGATTTGATTGCTGATGTTACTGTGCTTATACTCCCAGAGTTTTGTAATTAATGATTAATGATGGTAGTGGAAAGTAATCTTAAATGTGATGTCTGGTACAACCACCACCCAACCCTTCCCCCAAAAAATCAGCAAAACTTTTTAAAAAATATTTGCAGATCTGTAAAAGATTCATAAACAGAGAGAGTTTTAATTATTTAAAACCAAATTCCCAGTTCTGCTCATTCAATATAACCCCCAACAAAAAAATACATGCCATTTTATTTCGACTCTCAGAACTATTAAAGACATAAATATTTCTCTGTATAAATACTTGGAGAGCATTTGAATTCCATATTTAAAAAAAATAAAATGTAGACAGTAATGTGAGCATCTCCCATGTATCTGGGTCAAGCACATCGTTTTTCCCTGTGGATTTGGCCATTGGTAAGGCAATAACTTAGTGGGTGAAGCAATACCCATCCTTATTCCCTTCCAAAAACCTCCATTTATTTCCACTTTTCAGCCCAACAAAGACCCCCCACAACAACAATGAACTCACCATAAACTCCTCCAGGTTTTTTTTTTAAGCCTTATTTTCTGAACAATGAAATCTTTCCTAAGTTTGCTCCAGTAAAAGAACAAAAGAGAACTCATCATTGTGCAACAGTCAGGTTATAATTTAACTGAACAATAGAAGGTACATTTACTATTATTAAGTGGTTACACAAATAATCATGCCCTGGCATTTCTAACCTGAAAAAAGTGTAGATGAAGAAAGAGCAAGTCTAGGTCGCTTTGTCTATTGTCTGACACTAACATGACTTATTTGGATGTATTAAAGTCTACTTCAGCCCAATTATGGAGAATACATTCTACAAAGATCTGTGTGGGGTTTTTTTCTTGTAAATCATGTTGTAAACTACCACCCAGTAATGTTGACCATAATGAACTGTTTTATCTTGTCCAGAACAGTAGAACCAGAGGACACGGCCTGTGATTGAAAGGGGGTAAATTCAAATCAAATTTATGGAAACACTAGTTCAGTGTGCAAGTAGTAAATGTATGGAACAGGTTCCCTAGGGTCGAAAAAGGAAATTAGATAGATTTATTTTAGGAAATAATATAGTGGGATACAATATATAGTTTGGGACATGACATGTGCATGCAACTGCCAGGATGGTGGAAGACGAATTGGATGGACCTTGGTTCTTTTGTCCAACAATTCTTATGTTATTATGTTTGTTCTAAAATACAACTCATCTACAAACTGGTACAGTGGAGAGAGGAGTGTCTCTATGGGTTAACAGTCTGAGCAAAAAGAAATCATCATAAACATTATGTGGTCTGCAGAGATCTGCAATGCAGTCAGCTGCAAGCATATATTCCAGACTGGGAAAAAAACAAACAAAGAGAAGTTTAAATTGCCATTTGCAGGAAGAGTAAAAATAATTCACTTTCCTACCAGTTGCCCTCTGACAATTTTGTTGGTTCAGAGTTAGCTAAGATGTAAGCGTCAATGGCAGGACCATGGGAATTTGTTAATGAGGTAATCCTTCACTCGACATTACATGTCACTTGATAGTCATTAACTGAAACTGTTTCCGACTCCTGGAAACAGCTTCTTTTGATGCCGGTACAGGTAGGGATTTGCACAGGCTGACGATCCCTCCTAGGCCATTAGGAAAGCCTGCAATAGAACCAAACTTGCATAGCTCCTGTTGCTAATAATTATTCAAATCATTTTTTAGCTCATACATAGCTAGAAAGTAATGGAGATTGAGAGCTGGCTAATCCCGGAGAGGTCACAAAGCAAGGTTTACAAGTATGTCTTTCCTAAAACACAACTAAAAAGACCATCATAGTGATAAACGGAGCTCAAGACTTTGTGACTCTCTGGAATCCATGTTTAGAACTTAATGCAGTCTATTTATTATGAACATAAGATTTTTCATCTCCAACATTTGAGGAAACATTGGGTGGGTCAATCCCTCTACGTAGGCTGGTCCTCATTTCCTAATCCTCTTTTGTGTTTTGCAGTGGGAGTTGCAGTGACCAGGGTTGAAGATGTCTATATATGTATTGAAACATCTCTTATTGCAAAAGAACCAGAGGGGAGAGGAAGGAAAAAAAATCGCCAATTTAAGAATAGATATAGTTTTGTGCATTTATAGCTGAAGTAGAGCAATTGCCTCCTGGATGGCTAAAGAACATGTTCATTTGTGATGTCTCTCAGGAAGATATAAAGGCCGAGTGGCTTGGAAGGTTCATCTGCGCTTGTAATAGCACTTTTCCCTCTATCTCTCACACCCCCTCCCAGAACAAAATGAGTGTAACCGTGGACTAAAATTTACATTAGATCTACATGCACTGAGATACAGCATTCAAAAGAAAATTGGAAGCAATCTGCACAATGTTTCAACTATTTATTATGCCCTGTGTTGTATCACATAGTTCTATCCTTAATATTCCGTGAAATTTAAACTCTAAGTACGCTGCCTTATTTCAGCAGCAATCCTGTCTCCAATTTCTCATTCTGTTTAAATCGGCTTGACAAAGAAGTATGTGGGTTTCTAACGCTCGTGTCGAATTGGCTCCAGAAATGCCCAAAGGAAATCATTTCTGTCAAATGGATTCATCTGGAAATGTCCCCTCTGTTAATAAAATAATTGAGCAGACAAGAACAAATAGTACACCTTGGCTCTTCATTTTTCTTTTCTCTTTTACAAGTGCTTAACTATCAATGCCTAGATTTCTCCAGGCCAGTTTGATATCCAGTCACATTCGAATTGTGCTGAGCAAATTAACTGGAAGCATAGTTCGAAGAAACCAGATAAAATATGAACTATTCTTCCTGTAGTGTGGAATCTGCCCACTGTTGAAGAGAGATTATTATCAGACGTGTGGAGTAAGGAAACTTGCCCATTTGATATACTGCCCAATCATTTTTTGTAGGCGAATCCAGTAGACAATTTGGAAGTTGCAGGCTTTACCCAACAAGGACCGTTAAGTGCTTTGAGACATCCTCCCAACATAAAAGGCGCTGCATAAATGTAAATTTGTATTGTTAGTAGCACTTTTTCTTGGGGGGGGGGTTGGAGCGGTATCCAGAACCGTTTATTCTTACAGCAATAATAAAATTAGTTAAAAGTTTGCAAGCAAAGTGTAAGTGTTAGCCTGGTGTAAAGTAAAGTAATTTCAGGTGGACTTATTTTGGTAGTCATGGTCACAGCTTGTGCATCAAACAACAATAATCTTCTCAAAGAAGAAAACAGCTCATCAGCAGTCAGTTGGAATTTTTTTTGTATAAAAGGCCAGAGGCAGCTTTGTATTGGCACGAATGAAAATCTTGCCCCTATGGGCTTCATCAACTTATTGCTGTACAGAGTTACAAACAGAGCATGGATATTCTTCCGCAGTGAATATCTGCTGGTTTCTCAGCTCCATCTGTTCCCACAGTCAACGTCCGTGCCAAAACAATTTTGGGAAAAAAATCCTGGGAAGTCGAGTCCTAACAGCTATCGATGCCCTGCACGCTAAGCTATGCTAGTCTATGCTGTAACATTTCCAAATAAATAGTGGACTTCTTGTCACTAATAAAACCACAGTAGACACAAATCCAGATGTTCTAGTTTTAATTTATTTCAAGAATTGTAGTTTTCTTCTGAGAAGGCGATAGCATGATTCAGTCTCCTTTGCTCAACTGAATCTTTCATGCTATTCCCACGGAGAAATGATTAACAATCCTTGCGTTTGTTATAGTGTCTTTCAAGTCTCAAAGTGCTTCACAGGATTTGCTATAAAGTGCAGTGACTGTGTGTTTCATGGGATACAGATTTGACACCACTTCAGGATATTGTCAGCTTGTAATAGTCATGCACTGTAAACGGGATTGAGTATACAATGATACAAAAAAAACTTATTGGGGGAAAATAAATATAGTTCAAACTACCCGAAACTAATATAGGACTAAAGGGTTGAATTAAAATAACTTTACACAATTAATAATTGAGGGGGCAATGAAGGAGAGAATTTAATGACTCAACTGAGGGAATTGAATGTTTTTACATAATGTTAGCAGCAGGAGAAATCATTACATTCGAACATGAAACTGCTTAACAGAGATCAAATTAAAACTCCAAAATGAGCTCCAGTTGCATGCAGAAACTTTTAAAGCATTCAGAAATACTGGGATACTGTCAGTCAGGAAGCATTTCAAAGTTAATTAAGGTGGACGTACCCACAGAGGACAAGTTGCTTTGCTTAATTTGGATGGAAATGTATAACAGCAGGGGTAGGAAACATAACGGATATTCAAACAAATTATTTGAGCATATTACAAGATATCCATCAATTATCCAATTCTGCATTGAATAGTAAGTATCTGAAAACAGTCAAATTAATTTACTAGAATTCGGAGGACTGGATACAGTGTACAGCACGGAAACTGGGAGAAATTAAATTGAGAAGATTTAAATCAAGGGGAAAAGCCCAGGAGAAAATAGGAATGTTTTTTCAAGGTTAACGTCTACCAAAAATAAAACAAGCGATTAAAAACTAATTCTAAAAGAAATCCAAGTTGTTTCAAATGCGTTTAGAGAGTCGAGAGTGGATAGGATCGGAAAGTATGCCATAACCAACTGGGAGTTTTTAAACTAATTACAATGGACACAAGACAGAATGGTAATAGATGGTTTACATTTAGCTGAGAGATGCAAGTTTCTCCCCGTGTCCGGGCTAATTCACATTCTGGCAGTTAGTTAGATGTTGCTGGGCATAAATTCACTGCCTCGTGCACCTACACAAATACAGTCACTACACTGTAGAACAACTTTGTAAAACGCCTTGAGACATTTCAATGATGTAGGAAGCTGCTACATCAAAGGCAAGGATTAATCATTAACTACACATCTTGAGGATGAGAGGGAGATTTCTTCTGATCACATTGATCCATTTCTACAGGGTGCTTTCCATGAGTGCTAGGTGTCTTCTGGAACTTTGTCCAACCCACTGTTATTGATGTACAAGCCTGGACAGGGCACAGTCCAGAGTCAGCATCAGAAAACTGGATAGGAGAAGATCGAAATATGATGCACTCCGTTTAATTGCACTCCGTATAATCGGGAAACGAACAGATGCCATGCAATTGTACAGAGTAGGCAATTACCCCAAATACAGATAACCACAACAAAAATAACTTGCATTTATATAGCACCCCTCATGCAGGGTAGCATCCCAGAGTACTTGAAATAACTATATATATTTATAAAAAACAGTATATGTTTACTACTTCGGGACAACTAAAGTAGTAAGCTAAAGTAAGTGTAGTCTACCTCCTCTTAGAAGTCGTTATAACTGCAAGTCAAATATTATGGTCACATGGGCAACTCCTTATCCAATGCAACTATCCAAACTAATTATACAGATGCAAATAAAATCAAGTGGCTGTCTTTCATGCAAGAAAACGAATTATGCAATTATCCAACGTGCATTTGAGCAGAGTGCATATGATCATATAAATAAATAGCAAATTCGCAAATAAAGAGCAAATTTTCAGTACCTAGAAATTGCTATGCAATTAAGTGGAGTATGCAATCAAGTGGAGTGCACTGGAAAACATGTAGCCAGTGTTGCAACCCTTGTTGAACCAGTACCCCGGTTAACCAGTGCCCCGTTTAACTAGCGCCTGGAGTGATAAGTCTCCAACCCTAACTCTCTTATCTAGATCAGGATTTCCAAGTATAAATGAGCCATTCACTTTTGGTGCACGTCCATAAATCCTGATAATCCTGGAATTCCATACAATCTACACATTAATAGAGTGGGGTTTGAGGGAGCGGTGGAGGGGAGCCTACAGCAGATGTCCACATCACCGACAGGGCCAATCATCTGTGCCTCAGACATGGTGAGTCAGATGGGAATGTTCAACCAGTTAGATTTATGTTCCTGCCACAGGGTAAAGGTGATCAGCAGAGTGTAAAAAAAACTGCAGTGATTTGAGAAATGAACTTGTGCACTTCAGGCTGACTGATACCCATGGTGATTGGTGGTAGTGGTGGGGAGGGTTTTGAAGGCAGAGGAGGATTCTGAATGGTAGCAAAATTACAGAATATATGCATTGGAGTCACCTTCACCAGTGCGGAACAGAGTATAATTCATGCCAACTTGGCACTTCTTATGACATTTCAAACAGTCAATAAAGCATTTGAGTATTACATACAAATTTCCCTAATCGGCGTGTGTCAGACTAAATAAACAGAAATCAGCCAGACATCTGCACATGGTATTCTGCACTTCAAACACGCCTGGACTGTACAAGTGTCTGCTGTAGTGAACTCAGCAGAACTATGTGAACAGTCAATCATTTTCATTCTGCTCTGCACTGCACAGAAGATCAACATAAATAATGATATTTCTGTCAGTAGATCGAGTTGTAAAGAGCCCAGTTTACATATCTGGTAAGTGCCCTGGGTCTTGGCAAAAATGTGTCATTGCACAGGTACAAAAAGAGTATCAACTCAGGTGAAACAGTCATCAGCATGTGACCTGATCTACATCAATCTCTACTGAAGACGGCAAATGTATCCGTGCAGTTTCTCCAGGACTCAGTCCATCTCTTCTGCGAGTTGACCATTTTTCTGCAGCTTTCATGGTGGAGTTTTCACCACAGGGTGGCCAAGACCCTTGGAAATCTGGCAAACCTTCAAGCATCTAGAAAACTGACGTGTTAAGACTAAGCAGGTTTAGAACATTTTAAATCCAAGGCATTCCAAGTCTGTAAAGCAAAGCGTGGTCAAACTCGCAGCTGAATTTGTAGGTTCAGTGAGTCATACAAGCATATCAAACTATTTTTGGAAGACAGTAGTCGAAGAGATTACATTAAAAGGATCGTAGAAACCTATTCTGCTGTATCTCGCTTTCTCTATCCCCAAAACTAGAAAGGCATTTGAGTTAATAAAATCGTGAGGTATTAATCCGAGACTCCGTCTGCCTGTTGAGGTGGATGTTAAAGATTGTGTGGAATTACTCGAAAAGAGAAAGGAATTTCTACTGATGAAACAATGATGAAATTGGTCATTCACTACATGCTGCTTGTGGGCCATAGCTGTGTGCAAATTGATTGACGGGTTCACCTTCAAATATGCAGTCGCTACACTTTACAGTGACTCTTGCGAAGCACTTGGAGTCATTTTGACAACGCGATAAGGCACTACGTCAAATGCAATTATTATTTGAATTAATTAACCCTTTGTTCTGGATGGTTTGAATCCAGTCATGCTTTTCAATAAAATATTTTCACTTTAACAGGTATGCCAATCTAGAAGTTTATAATTCCAACCAAAACAAAACTTGTAGCCAAGGCGAATCTATAGTCTGCAGGATAATTGAGGATTATATTAAGCACCACTAAAGGATCTGCATCATATTTACATTCTGCTCCAAAAATAATGTGATAAGCTTCTTTCCCAGCGTCAAATTTTAATATTCCGAGAAAAACGAATGATGTATGAAATCCTCTATGTGAGACTAAGACATGGTACGTTGAGCCCACGAAAGGAAGGATGCTTTGACACAATCCTCCCACTCCTGATCTTCTCCAAAAGCCGGTTGAAGGGCAAAATAGAAAGCTGCTGTTTAACATTCTGAAACTGCACCCTAGTACTTTGTCATCAAACAACTGTTAGACTGATCATTTAGTTCACCAATTAACAGAACTGCATTGGCTGAAATGAAACCTCAACCATTACTTAATCTGCATCTGAAATTGGTGCCAGATATACACACACAGAGTGTAACACAGGGAACTGAGCAAAAAAGATCCTATTCTTCTGGACTTTATTATGTCTGTTATTCTTGATGTTTTCTCACAAATTGTGTTAATTCTCCCTGAAAATGCAGGCTGAAAAAGGAGAAATGTTTCCATTTGTTTTCCTGCCATTCTCTTCCAGTTTCCTCCATTCCCATGAACTTTCTGTGTCTAGTTCCTTTACAAAGAGATTTTCTTTATGTGTCAGTTTTTAATATTAATATTCATCCATCTCTCCTATGTGATCTTCGCCTGCTGAAGTCAGGCGAATTAGTTTTGCTTCCAGGCACTCAAAGTCTTCCTGCTTCTTTTCCTGTTGATTTCATATCATCTTCTGCCCACCTTGAATATATCCTTTGTTCCCCCCAAAAACATAGCAAACAAATTTAGCAACAACTATAAATATCTTCTTTAAAAGTTTGATCCCAGCTAAACCACTGTCCTGGTGATTAGTGGTCAGTATTCCCAACCATGTAGAAAGCAGCAAAGTTATCCACAGGAAGGAACTTTGCTTCTAGTAACAAAGTTTATCAAAACTACATAGAACGAGAAGCTTTTGCATTCTGATCATGACAATCCACTCACTGCGTCTGGACTCCCATTTAGTTTCAAAGCAAATTGCCAGCTTGAGCCACTCTTAGTCTTATGATGATGGAATCGAACAATTCTTCCAATTGCTCAGTGCAAACCTATAAGCAGTACAATGCAGCCAGCACTTTAACAGACTGAGGTTGTCTGAGGCTTGATGAGAAGCATGCATCTGGCGAGTTGCTGAGCTGTAAAGGAGACTTCAGGCAGCACAAACCATGTGTGGGAATAAATTGACATCTTGGAACAAAGAGATGGGGCTCCTCGGGGAACCGGTCTAGTTCAACTTGATTTGTTTTACCTAGGAATCCATGAATGTCACCAAAAGGGGATGTTATTCTCTTTACTGACGCTTCCAACCTCCAGAGTGGTTAAACTCTCCATCTGAGGGCAGATGACAGCCAACTCATATAGGCACAACCTATCTCTTCCGGGTGGGTCTGGTATAGAGCTCCCAGCATAACTGTTGCTTTCCGAGCCCCCATTGACATAGCAAATCACAGCCAATTCAAGGCCATTCACTGCTTGTGCTTCAGAATCAAAAGCATTGTACTTTATTAGTTTGTTCCCATGAGTTGACAATCCTATCCTTTTACGTAAACATATATACGCCTATGGCATTCCTCTAAACGTAGCTCTTCACATGTTGCAGGAAAGCAGTTCAGATTGTCTGCGAAGTTGCTGATTTTTGCCAGCCTTGCTGTAAATCTTCCAGATGAAATGTCCCGATGAAGGATAGCACAATGGAACGAGAGAGCTCCTTCACAGAAAAACACGTACACATATACACAAAATGATCTAATAAATATGTTCCTGGTATAAGGCCAGATTGCCTGCTGAGCGAGTACAATGCAAGAAAAAATAAACCATTCCACTACAATAAATTACTTACATTCCTGCTTTGGGAGTCATTTGATTTTACTTACGATTCACGCTAAGTCTGCATTACAATGCAACATTTTAGTGAGAATGCTGCACAACATGGAATAATTTCCATTCTTTATGCATCTGCCTTATTTCAGTTCAAGTGTTATTCGGCACAGCTCTTTGCGACCATATTGGGGTACATTTCCTATTTAGCAGCTGTAAGTACAATTTCTATGCCCAAAATATTTTACTTGTATTGGGCAAATGGCTTTGTAAGTTGAAATCGTTTACAAAGCAAAAAAACATGCAATAATATTCTTTTAACAAAATACACACACACACAGTTTCCCTGAAGTACTATAGTTAAAATATTTGCTGCTGCCGTAGCCATACATACGTCAACCCCAGCGAATGCCGTAGAAAACGCATAAAGCTGTAATGTTGTGAATAGCTTCCTTCTAAAACCATTATCAAAGGCTCACATTAGTAAAAGATCCCAAGCAAGAAAATATGCACAGCAGACAGAATATAGGATGGATGTTCAAAGCATTTGGCAAGGAATCAAGAATCCATTTCACCCTAATTCTGATTAGGATCGAATTTTCTTGTGATTTTTAAAAAAAAAACAATTCGTGAATAACATCTTGCATTTTGATAGCCCCTTCACGTAGGATAACATCTCAGAGCTCCTCATGACACCGGGGGCTTGACTCCGAGCAAGGGAGAAGTGAGAGAAACATCACTTTGCCTAAAATAGGAACTCAACTAGAGGCCTCGGCTTGATGGCCCCTTAACTAAACTAGAGAACAAACACAGCCAAATTACCCAGTATAGGCCATTCCCTTACGATGCTGCCCATATCATCCATCAGGCTGCAAGAGAGGCTGTGTGGAATGCTGTCCTGTACCCGCTGGGAGCCTTCTGAAGGCTTTTGGTACACTTCCTGAGTACACAATGCTGTCATACAGTTATATACCGCTGATTTCTCCTGTGTTGTTCCCATTTCAATAATATTCTCAAACCTATTTAAATTTTGCTTGCACACAACTTGCTAACGGTTTATTAGCCCTGGTGATAACTTTGCATTACACTAAACTTTCAAGAATCTGGAAAACGTAAAACTGCCAGATATGCGTGACCCATCTGATAATTACAATATACTCATTTCTGATAATTACAGAAACACACTCCCCACTTCTGACATTTACGATAATACACTCCCTACTTCTGCACAAGCGTCATGTTCTATCACATTCTACACAAACCTGCCATATTCCACAAACACAGCACACCCTCAATAATATTTAATAAAATGAAATGATTTAGCACTTGGCATGTCAAGAGTACTTCTCAAAGCGCTTCACGGGTTTACAGTGAAGTGTGGTGACTGCGGCTTTTGTTCGTGAATATTTGAACAGGAGCAAAGATTAAACCCAGTTTTGATCATCCTTATTGCTCATGTCAAACACTGCACAGCTAATCTGAGCCTGTTGAATGCCCTCTCAAAATACATGGTAGATTTTGTTTTTATTCCCTGATATCATCTCTCCCCTAAATACATTCCACCCTCTCCCAGTTATAAACCATTTGAATGAAACCAGCGAGGCTCAGAGTTTAGCATGTAACCAATTGCAATCGATGCAGCCCAAGCACGCATTATACAGAATAACCATAGAGCCATTCAGTAAACGTAATTGAATGAGTGATTATAAACGGTTATTCAACTAACTCCAGTCGGGCAGAATATTTCAAATGATTTTACGGATCGCATTCAAAACAGCTCGCTTTGAAATTTAAACTTCCAGGAGTTACGATATTTATGGAAATTGGTGATTTGCAAAATTCTGTTTAGGATTAACTTTTTTTTAAAAAAATATTTTAAAAACGTAATATGACACATTGCTGTATTAAGAGTAACAAATGCCCTTGCTGGAATTTGGAGCTGGTGAATCACACACAGCATTCCAGGATCAAAACCAATACTTTGCTTCAAATCATCATGAAATATTTGTTCCCCTGAAGCTTCCCAGGTAAAACCTGACAGAGAGTTAAAGAGATCGTCTTTGAGCTTTAATACGACACTTTTCTACTTGTAATCGTCTTCCTGTTCTCATACATAATGTATTTAAAACCTGCACTGATCCCTTGACATTGCTGTGTGCTCCAAAAAACATTTAATTGATAGCCACTAGCACGAAGCAGATCCATAACCCAGTAGCCAAACACAAGGATATTATTCAGAGATTTTCACTTTAATGAACATCTGGTAAGAATGCAAAGGTGGCTCGTCAGATGAGGCAAGTCAGGCACTGCCTCACCTATAATTTCCATGTCTCGCAGCGAGCAGGCGCTCAGAGAGTCGGGTGAGACAGGTGTGAGAATTGGCGTGGGAGCAAAGCAAGGCCAGTTGGGTGAGAGGCCAAGACATTGCACGTGTGCGAAGGACCCATTCATTACCATGGTAACAAGATACCTTGGTTAGACAAACTCATAAATGCCTCACCCGCCACAACCACAGCTGCCACTGTAAGAATACCCTCCACTTATTGCATTCCCAATTGCACTGGCTAATGAAACAAACTATGACGTTCATTACAGTAGAGTATCCACAAACACTACACACAGCGCTCCAATGTCAGAGTGCAATTTATGAAAACTAGCAGTTATTGAATAAAATCTGACACTGTAAGCGAATAAGTTTTTTTATATATATATATATGTGTGTGGCTTCCAACCATCCATGCAATTGAGAGTCAGTCAAGATGTTTAATATTACTGCCTCACATGAATCAATCTAGGTTCTCTTTCAGCCCTCCCTTCAGTAAGCTACACAATGCACTTTATATTTATGTGGCGCCTTTCACTGTTTCACTGTTGTACCCTCCGTTCCTCTGGCTCCGGTCTGCTCCACATCCCCCGCCCCAACCGCCCTACCATCGGTGGCCTTCAGCCTCTCAGCCCCGAGGCTCTGGAACTCCATCCCCCAATGCCTTCGCCACTTCCTCCCTTTCCTCCTTCAAGGCCGGTCTCAAGACCTTTCTCTTCGCCCGTGCCTTCAGCTCCCCTCTCGACTCTCTACCCCCTCCTCGCTCACTCCCTTCCCTCCCCTCACCCTGACCATTTCCCCCCTGCTCAGGTCCCGACCCAACTGTCCAGCACCTTGGGACGTCCTCCCGACGTGAAAGGCGCTCTATAAATGCAATTTTGTTGTTGTTGTTGACTGGGTTCCCAAGGCATTGGGGTGGTTGTAAACTGAAAAGGCTAAACTGAAGTTTTAGCCCATTTATGAAAAACATCTGTTTGAATCTTCCATTTATCTGTATTGAACTTCATTTGCCAGTGATCTGCCCAAGGTACACACCCTAATGAGCTCTGCGTAAGCTTTTGCTGCCTCCTCTGATTCCATGTCACCTCGAGGTAGGCATCAGCCGCATGTTGAACTGCCTTGCACACTCCTCTTTAAAATGTACATTGTCCGATAAAAAGAAATTACAAAATTTGCAGACCATGGTGGCACAGAGTGGTTTGGGCTGAGGCGCGCTTTGAACAAAAATTATAACCGAACATGAAGAAAACCCAGACAAAAATCAAATATTTCACAGCACAAAATGAAGTGCACACAAGATATCAGCGAACCTGTGAAAGAATCCAATTGAAGTAATAGATCGGTATGAAGTAGAGCGTATGTAGCAAAAGGCAGTTTACAATGGAAATGACATTATGCCCATCACGTTAGCTGTGAGTATAGGTTTAATCAATAAGGCAATGTAGAATTGTGGGATCTAATTGACTGAATTAATTGATAGAACAATGAGGCGGCAAGAACTAATCGACAAATTCAACAACAAAACAAGATAGGACAGTAAGAGGTTCTCAAGTAGTGGACGAAACAAGGTGATGGAACTAATCTGCAGATGCAGTCAAGCAGCACGAGACGAGTGAGCAACATGATTATTAGACTGTGGCGTGTATCCACGATAACGGATGGGATTGTGTGCGACAGGGCAAGCAAATAGAACGAGATGATCACTCAATGAACTGCTGCATTATCTTTTAAACACATATCAGAAGCCATCTTTCTATGGAAACCCAGATGTAAAAAGTGGAACAATGCTTCTTGACAGTAAATACAAATCAGCAGAGAAATGAAAACACTACTCGACAAACACTAATCAGTGGAGCTGTTTAAATACAAGCCCTTTCCAGATCCCCAATTGCCAGCATGGAAAAGTGAATCCAACTGAGCCAGGCTGAAACATTGCACTATTCAAAGTGCCAATGATCACGGCTGCCTGGCTGGCAGGAACACGGCTTGGAACATTCCCTCGACGTGAAAGGAGCTATTATAAATGTCTCACACAATACAGCACAAATTTACAACAGGTGGTGAGGGAAAGCCAGGGAGAAGAGAAGAAAAGTGAAAGAAGACAAAACGGATAAATCCAACACTGTATTTACATATACTCAGCATGTGAGATGTCGCATAAACATTCATAAGATTTATTAGGCAACTGAAATGAAAATTAAATGCCAGTAAAATAGTAATGCTTAAGACAGCAAAAAAGCCAAAACATCAATCAAAGGATCAATTTACAGCTTGTGTCACTTTTCAGACTATTATGTATAATACTTGCAGGGAATTAATGGAAGTTTGGATGCACTAATGGTGTCTGCAGACTACTTTTGCACAGCAGGTGATTTCTATTTGCATCCATATTTTAACAACGTATTATTTTACTGCCGTGACATTTCCATTTAACAACCTCACTTACTGCACTGTAGAATAAAATCCTGTCTTTCGGGAAACTGGAAGACTTTCAGAGACTCGAGCAGTTTTCCTTCTAGAGCAATTAACTCTATAACTCTCCGTTTAACTCTCAAGCAATAGTGTCAAGACACAACAAAGAGACAAGGTTACACAACTGAAATTTGAGATACAAGCACACTTCAGCTGTACCAGGTGGTCATGTTTCAGCAAACTAAAATTGTTAGATGTTTGACTTATATTTTATGTGTTTTTAGTAAACGGGATGGTCATGACAAGGCCTGGGCTTGGGAAAAGAATAGACAAGGATCAGCCCGGGATTTTCATTCCTTATTACAGACCAGACTTCTGATGGAAAAGTGCAAATTGAACGTGGATAACTCAACCTGGTAGAGCCTTTCATTCCCGAGACTATCAGCCCTTGGTGTTTGGGCTTATATATGAAGAATGACCACTTGCTGGGCTGTCAATGAAACTGTAGCCAGGGAAGCAAGTCAATACCTTTTGGAGTGAAGAAGAAAATTGGAAACCAGAAGAGGTGGGGGAAGGGAAGGGAAACTAAGCTCTCTTGAATTCTGGTCCATTAATTTAAAGGCATCTCCTCTAACACTGTGCCATATGATCAAATCTGATCAAATCTGATAACACTATGACCTCATGTCCTCCTCAATTCCTACCATTTAGGTTCACTACCAAACACAAGGATCAGTCTGAGCTCTCCTGGGGGTCCTAGCGTTTTCACAACAGCCTGGCAGACATGAATTTAGCCCACCCCCCTGCTTTCCGACAGATCTCATTGCACGACTTTCTGGATTAATTTTCAGTAATTAATGATTCATAATTAATTCTCTCTGCCTTTGATGCCCTGATTATTCACTCAGATAATTCACAATACTAAATGGCTCGTTCCACTTCAAGTTGCAAACTCTGAATATATTCAAACTTCCTCTAATTTATTTCAATGGCATTGTGGTTGTGCCTTAATGCAAATTAATGCAAATATTGGGTATATCTAAGGAAATAAATTTTCCTGTAAAAATCTCTTTGTATGCAAATATTTCAATAAACTATAAGAGGCAGATTGGAAATATAGCTTTCAGCGGTAACAAATTGCAATACTTACAATCTGACTTAATGCTGTCAGTTTCATCTGATAAATAAGGATATGTGTTTTGAATACTTTATTGATTTGAAAAAAAGATCAGAGACTGATACTGATAAGCTGTCAAATACTCTGGAAGAAGGATTTCATTGTTGAGCTTGTAAACACTTTCCCAACTTTATGTCAATTTACTGTCCATTTTTCTTAGAGGTCTCATGGTCATGGCTTAACTGTTGTTGTGCTGCACTGGTATTGAGCATGGTTAACCTGCTGTCCCAGTTGTGCAAGTTATGTGGAGTCCTGTAGCTCAGTGGTTAGAGCACTTCCTTGAAAGTGAGAGACCTGGGTTCGATTCCCGACAGGGTGAAACACTGGGCAAGTTTCCTTACTCCACATGCCTCTGTTTACCTGACAGCAAATAGGAACCCGGTTGTTAGTCGATTGGCGGATCGTTTATCCATGGGTAATAATTCCTTTGAGACGTTCAAAAACATGATAAGGCACTATGTCAAATACAAGGATTATTATTAGTAGTAGTATTATTATGTCTTGGAGGCAACTGTACATACAAACCCTGTTATACTTCATGACCTGGGAGTTTACAGGAAAAAGAGATGGTCTGACTCCACCATTGCTTCCTACCCTGTTTTGATGTGCTGACTATGGCTGCTACCTCCCTGGACAACTAATAATGATTGGCCCCCTGCACGACTGCCAACCAAACCAGGTCGACCAAATACCTAGATGCTGAGGCAGGTGTTCAGCAATTGTGTATTCCCTGCCATACTGACATTTAATGGACAGAGAATGGCAGAATCAATTGGCTTGGAAAGCCAAGCAGAAACAGGTTCACTGCCAAGGTATTGGTCCGGCTGGCGACGGGTTAACATCAAGACCGACTTGTTGGTTGACTTTCACTCATCTGGTGACTGAGAAAGAATAATTTGGAACCACTTTGTGAAACAAGCAATATCCTTTATCAGCAAACTGACTGCACAACTACTTTTTACATGTTAGTATAGCCTTTGCCGTTTTTCTTTTCATAAGTCCACGAATGTATTTGCAAGGGCATAAATTTGATCTCACATGCACACGCAGGAGGGAAGTAGAGGTAGTCATTTGACAGTAGGCAGTGTGGAGAAATTCTACCTGGTTCTGGATTTTCTCGATTTCTAACATTTTAGAATGTCCAGAATTTGGCACATTCTTGAATTCAATTTCGATTTTGAAGGCAGTCTTCTGTATCTTGAAATTAAAGGTTGTCTAAGAAATTGCCAAATTTTGCCCGCTCAGAAATGTGACACATACAGAGTAAATCTAGAGCTGGAGGTTTGGGGGTGTGGGTATACCCAGCAGGTAATGGGGGCTCAATATCACTCAAGCCAGGGGATTGTAGTACCTGTCTTCTGTGTGTGTGTGTGTGTGTGTGTTTATGTTATGCCTGCGTGTATCTGTGTGTGTTAGAGAGAAAAGTGCATTCAAAACCAATTTAAAAGAAAATCAATTTTCAAACCATTTTCAATAAACTCCATTCTACCGCTGCGCACGGCTGATAGGTATTTCAGAGGAGGAATGCATGGCGTTTTGCTGATGTTAATACAGCAACGACAGCTTGCATTCACGTGGGATAGTGCTTCGGAATTTAATAAATCACTCCACCTGGCACTCACAATTGATGACATCAGCAGAACAACAACAACAAGATTCCATTTATTGAGCGCCTTTCACGTCGGGAGGACGTCCCAAGGCGCTATACAGTTGGGTCAGGACCCGAGCAGGGGGGAAATGGTCAGGGGGAGGGAAGGGAGGGAGCGAGTGGGGGGTAGAGAGTCGAGAGGGGAGCTGAAGGCTGAAGGTCAAAGAGAAAAGTCTTGAGACCGGCCTTGAAGGAGGAAAGGGAGGAAGCGGCGAAGGCACTGGGGGATAGAGTTCCAGAGCCTCGGGGCTGAGAGGCTGAAGGCCCGGCCACCGATGGTCGGGCAGTTGGGGCGGGGATGTGGAGCAGACCGGAGCCAGAGGAACGGAGGGTACGGGCAGGTAAGTAGGGGGATAGTAGGTCAGAGAGGTAGGGAGGGAGCAAAGCAGTGAATGGCCTTGTAGGTGAGGATGAGGATCTTGAATTCGATCTTCTGGGGGATGGGGAGCCAGTGGAGACGAGCGAGGGTGGGAGTGATGTGGTCACGAAGCCTGGTGCGGGACAATGCAATCCAGAAGCTCTGGATTGCATTGGAGTTGTTGTCAGTCACTTCCAGTAGATGTCTATTACCCTATGCATATAATACGACCAGACTGGGTAACAGGGAAAACACCCCTATAGGGACCCGAGTGAACACAAACCACTACTGTCAGAGAGATTCAAAATCGGACTACAAAGGGGGATTGCATCAAATTGTTATTTTGTTCTCCATTGAAAAATATTTGCAGTAATTGGCCTCAAAACGTGAAGCAATATCACTCCTAATGATGCAATTATCACCACAATAACTCTTCTCCACACAAATAAATCGCTCCATGCCACTTCCAAATTGCTCAGTCAATGAATGCGAAAAAGTGCTCAGCACCAAAATCAGACGAAATGAAAAAGTGCTGATTGTAGTCGGATTAAAATGTAAGTGTGGGTTTGCTGAGCCTCACAGGTGGGCCTTCGCCGACTAAAAACCATCAGTGCACTTTGCAGTTAAGTATATAAAGAGAGCAATCATGCAAGTAAAAAATAATTTCAGATTTGAAATGTTCTGGGTAAAAATAATGCAAGGTCCCTGGTGTCGAGGTCACCCAGAGTGAAAGGTTTTGTCAGACCCTCCGTCGCGCTCTTCAATCCTGGGGATTATTGACAAAGGCATTAATGTTTGGATGGTTATATACATATCAAAAGGGAAAACAAAAACGCTAGCAGTCATCGAATGTGTCACATCTTTGGTCGTTCGTCTCACTGGTCCAAATTGTCTCAGAACAAATTGTTCATCCCAATGAGTAACTGTGGAGATTGACAGATTTTATTACAGGCTGATTTATTCAGAATTTGGCATCAAACAACACAGATTTCCATTAACCCCTTTGAATCAAAGACATTTTCCAAGTGCTTGCCAGCCAGACAGAAAGAATCTCTGCTCCTGCCAGCAGCCACTCCATCTTATGATGGCCATTCAAAGCCCTGCCTATCTGAGCAATGTTGGCATTCATCAGCTTTCACCAGTTATGCATATCTTTCTGTATATGAACTTGTGTACTTGTAGTGCCTTAGATCAAAGAGTCTAAAAGAACATTACAGCAATTACTGTCAAGTTTAGTGACTTTATAAAAAAAAGATCAGAACGGCATTCATCTTCCGCACACGAAAACTAAAACTCCATGAACGATCAGCTGGCCAGGACATCGAGCGACACTCTCTCCGCTTTCAGGGGATCTATTAACGCCCGCTTGAAGAATGGCAGGCAGTACACAGCAAAAGTTATTTTCTGTACAGTTCTAATGATGTAATAAACAATGCCATAATAACAATGCTGATAATAATAATAATAATAATAATCATTCTCGCCTTTGATATTGGATCTTTCATGTTGGGAGGATGTCTCAAATGCAAACCAGAGGAATATTGGACCTAAATATAATGCTATATTTCGACTAATTTCCTGATTGTGATGAGTTGCCAATAAACCTCCCTGCAATACTGAGTCATAACTCGTTCCCAGTTTAGGCACTCGTCCCAAACATTAGGTTGATAGCCAAGGCAGCAGGTTAGTCAGTAAATTACGCCTTCGTGCAAATATTTCCTATGAATGAATCGGAGAGTTTCAACTCAGCATTAAAGTGCAAGGGAAAACGAGATGAAGAATAGATGGATCGAGTCTGGAGGGTGGTAGTAATAGCACAGGCACGATAGGCTAAATGGTGCCCTGTGCGGCAATTTCTAGTTCTTTGAAAAAATCCCTAATAACGATAGCCTGCAGACTGCCATATGCGGCACATGATCTTCTCACTATGGTTTAAACTTTTTCCATTTAGCTGATGTCTGTAAATTACTCTACAAACAAGATCATCAGGAGCCATTTGTGTCGGGAATGATTGCAAGGCAGAAATGTAACACTGCTAGATCCTTTGCAGCAGGTAAAATAAAATCAAAAACAAAAAAGGGAAACAGAAAATGCTGCAGCAATGAATAAATCTGAAGAGTGATGTATTCAGCAGGATTTTTCCTTTATCAGCAAAGCATAAAACGGAGAGGAAAGAACACCGGCGTTTGAAAACCAATCGGAATTAATGCAGCAAAATAATCAAACTCTATAATATTAATAATAATCCTTGCATTTGATATAGCGCCTTATCACATCTTCGAGATATCTCAAAAAGCTTTTCACAGAATATACTGTAAAGTGAATTGACTGTATATTTTGTGAGCGAAATGCAGCAGCTAATTGCGCATGGCAGTGTCCCACAAACAGTCAGGGATTGAGTGACCAACTAATAATAATACTTACAATTGATATAGCGCCTTATCACGTCTTTGAGACATCTCAAAACACTTCACCGGTTTGTGAGACACTGCTGTGCGCGACTGCCTGCTGCATTTTGCCCACAAAATACAGTCAATTCACTTTACAGTATATTTTGTGAAACGCTTTGAGACAGCTCATTGATGGGATAAGGTGCTTTATCAAATGAAAGCGGTTTTATTTATCAATTTATTATATTATATTTAGGGTGCAATGTCTAAACTGAAAGAATCCCCTTAATTTTTATTGTAAAACTTAATTAGAAAAGCTCAAATGCAAACCCCTGGAGAACAACTATAGTTTGGGACCGACTTACGTTTGAAAAAAGATGAAAGGAAAGAAAGATTACCCAAGTCCTGTGAAAATCACCAGATGGAATGTTTGAATACGGTATTGACAATGGCATAAAAATCAGCTACCTTCTAAAATACTTATTTCGATATAGCTCTATATATATATATGCATGAAACATAACAGTTAAGTTGCCTTTCTAATCCGCTGTCCACAAATCATCAACTGTCAGACTGTTTGTGGCTTCAAAGAAAAACGTAAGCACCAATCGGAACTCACAAACCAATGGCTTTTCAAGCTTTATTTTTGATAAAGCATTTCCATAATCTAATAGTCGGCCTCTAATGTTCATTCGAAAACTCCACTGGGAGAAAGCTAAAGAGTTCACTGAAGTCCTGAGTAAGATCAACACTTCCTTTCTTCTCGTCTGGCGCAGAAATGAATTGATCACTTAATATAAGATGAAATGCCAGCACGACCTAGAGTAGAGCTAAGCTATGGTAGGACTGTGGCGTGGTGCCAGATTTCAGTTGATTTACCAGACGCCGCATTGAATAACATCACTTAGAAACACAGAGCATCCAATGACGGCTTTAAATGTCCTTTGAAGTGACCTAGAACTTAGTCTAATAGTGCGTTTGTAGTCAAGGTTACATTCAATAGGTGAAACATTCACCATCCCCTTTCAAAGTACCTGTGGCATTTCTGTAGGCAACTGATAAGAATTCTGAGTTTTTTTTTAATACTGCTAGAGCAGGTATTCGGGGGGTTTGTATTATAATCCACACTATTATGTCTCGAAGTATAAAGGACATTTTTGAATCGAGTTTCTTAAATAAGTTTGTGTTTCTCGGTTTAATGAGAAAATATTTCCATTCCAGGCACATCAATCATTCCACTGTTTAAATAAATTGAGGCCATTGAAATTCATCCTTAGATGAAAATTGACACTCCCGGCATATAAGATTTCTCCCCTCCTGGTATTTATAATCCTGAATTCAATAATTTTCAATGCAATTAAAAAATGAGCAAATCAATTAGACTTGAATGGGAACAAAGGTGTGAATGAATGTGGATTCAAAGCCCCTCTGCTTCCAACTGATCAACACATTTTCAGATGTTGAGAAAAAAATCGTGCTGACCTTAAGTCCTGCTGAGAGGAAGCAGATGCACAAGTCTCCCCGAACCATCAAGGTGATAAAGGACTCGATCGATCCTTCCATTTTATACGACACCTTTCATGGCAGAAGGATGTCTCAAAATGCTTCTCAGATTTACTATAGACTGATTATTTTGTAGGCAAACCCAGCAGCTAAAATGCACACAGCCAATGTCTCACAAGCAGCCATGAAGTGACTGACTAATTTTAACTGGTGAATTGTCACCCAGGATCCCAGGAGAAACTATTATCTCTTTCCAAGAGAAATGTTCGCCTATAAAAATACAGTCACTATATTTATAGTGTATTCTGTGATGGGCTTTTGAGATGTCCTCCTGATGTGAAAAGTGCTATATCAAATAAAGGGATTACGTACACAAATTTACACACTCTTTCAAACAAAATATAAAAGGGTGTAAGATTTAACCAACACCTTGAAATGTCAGCAGTTGTCTCAGTTGATGCAAATGGTGGCTTTCACTCCTACAGATTAGACGTTTACAATCCAATTTGTGTTGGGAAGTTTCTTTTCTTCCCTTTCTGATCTCAAAAAAACGAGTCATTTCTGGCATGAAAGTTAAATGCAGGAAGCAACGAGCTGAAAATCAATTAAACTCTGCAAAAATAATGATTAAACTGAAATACAAGCGCGCCCAGTGACGTTAGTGAAATCCGCATGTTAACATACACTATCGAATTTCAAACCTAAACAAAATTATAGTCTTCCTAATACGACAGTGCGCTCGTCTTGTCTTGCCATTAGCTGATTGTGTGGCTCAGTCTTCTCAAGCTGCTCTTCATAAAAAAATAGCATTGTAATGTAAATGGATCGAGGTGCTTCAAGAATATTGAAGCACCTCAGTCTATTCCATATCGCATTGATTCCATGTACAAAGAAGTGCAGAGAAATGGGTGATTTTAACTGTCGGTTACGATCAGTCCTTTCAGTCAACAGCCAGCAGCAGGCGGGTGGTGTTTCAGAAATGTACTTCCTCTTGCGTTCAGGCTGTGCTGGGAGAATCCTTTGCCAGATGTTACACTGATTCCTGCAAAGTGCTTCGAGACGCTCTTCTGGCTTGAAACGTGTTTTATCAAATGCAAGGATTATTGCTATTATTTTAGAAATCAGAGGGGGCACCTCCAGGGTAGGGGGAGTAGGAGGCACTTCCCGGAGGAGCATCTCCCCAAGGGGAGGGGACATGGGGACCCTTTTTCTCACCCAAACAATTGAGAGTTCAGTTGAGCCCAAACTGTTTGTTTGTTTATGTTCAGGAAACGGCACCAGGAACTGATCTATTACTGCAAAATATTCTCCATTTACTTTGGGCAAAAATAACAATCAGTAAAAGCGCGTGGTGTGTGTTGCCGACACTAGAATTGCTGCTTTATTAATGGAGAAGGAATCTATTGCACAGATGACAAGTTTAGCACCACAAGAAAATGATGCATCAATTTCCCCTCCGCCTTTATTGTCTCACTCCCCACCCCACCCCCCCACCCCCACCCATGGGACTTCTTGCCTATATATGACCTCCTTCATCCAGAAGGGATTATTTTGCGTTATAAATGCAAAAGAAAAAATCCCTCCTTGATGAAAGAGGTCATTTATTTTTCCCCCTGTAATTGCTGAGCTGCCTTACTCACAGCATCTTAAAAATGTGCTAATGGAATTTCAGACATTATATGTAATACAACAATACTTCAAAGCAGTAATGCTGGTAAAATGTGATTTGTTTAATAATACATACCAGGATTAGTTTCTTCCCAATGCTTAATGCATACCCTTCAGTTCATATTTAATTAAATTTCATTGAGTTCAGTTCAATTAAATTTACTCAAAAGAGGATGGTAGGAACACTGGAAAATGACAATCATCCTTTATGTAACTTAGGAACTGACAAAGTGACATTGAAAGTAAAATTTTAGAACAAACTACTAGCATTATTTGCAGTGAGTTACCTCATTACAAAATAGGACTTTTCGCTCTTAGAATTTATTCTTCAAAAAAAAATTCCACGCTACAAGAAAGAAAAAAGCCGATGCAAATGAAAATATTGATTCAAAGTCATTTTGCCCGAGGTTATGAAAAGGGTTCTGCCCATAAAAAGGCCAGCATTTTCATCATGTATAAAATATATTAAGAAACTGTTTATGAACCATTACTTTGAGAAATTGCCTCAGAGTACTAAATAGATTGCATTGCCATCACCACAAGAAACTCTGTCACCTGCGTTACATGGCTGGAAAAGACAAGCAGAAGCTGTGAAATGAGATCCAGTGGCAGATGTCGTAGGGGTTGGGAACAGGTATGTGAGGTTGCATTTACCTCTTGCATCCTACTTCTTCACGCTTAGGATCAGTCCTCCTCCTACTTATTTGGCAGCCGACCCTGCCACAATACAGCACTCCAAGACATTATCCTACATGTGGAGTCCTGTAGCTCAGTGGTTAGAGCACTCGCTTTGCAAGCGAGAGACCTGAGTTCAATTCCAGGCAGGTCAGGGTGAAACCTTGGGCAAGTTTCCTTACTTCACATAATAATAATCCCTCCAAAACCAAAAACAATAATAAATTGGTCATTTTCAATATACGACTGTTTGTGGGACATTGCTGTGTGCAATTGGCTGCCGCGTTCGCCCACAAATATAAAGTCAATTCAATTTATAGTATGTTCTGTGAAGCGCTTTGGGACGTCCTCCCGACGTGAAAAGCGCTATATCAAATGCAAGGATTATTATTATTATTATGATGGGTGCTATATAAATTCAAGTTGTTGTCGTCTACATTGAAGGCAAATAAGACCTCTGGAGAAGGAAGACTGGAGGAGAAGAGAATATTATGTAATGATATCCGTATTATAAGTATATAGCTGATAGAATCTGAGTCATCTAGAGGCTGTGATCAACTCCCTCACGCTGAATGTCAGCCACCACTCTCAATTTATTCATTGATATTTCTGGATGAATGAGGATATGGGGGCTGCCTACGTTTTATTGGTGGCATTCTTGGAAGATCCCAAAGTATCTCCATTCCTTTTTTTAAAAAAAATCAAAGTGATTAGATGCAGTTCCTTCAGTGGGACTTTGGGATTATAAGAGAGCATCTGCTTGAGGGATGAAAGTCCCAATTGTTAAAAGGTCTAGCCCCACCTTTACTTCTTGTTGTTGGGAAGAAATTGTGCAGAACTTTATCCAAGTTGCAGTTGGTGATAATGTGGGCAGATGGTAATTACAAACTCGTCACTCATATTTATGCCACGGGTCTCAATATGAATATGCAAAAATAATTTCCTCAACAAGAATTGCATCTGAAACACTGAACATTTTAGAAAATGTCAACTATTTCCACACATTGTAGCTTAAAGAGAACTTGATCAAACTTTGGAAGTCAGAATCGCTATGGATATAATGGGCAGTCCCAGACAATCTGGTAACCAAAATGTCAACACTGGCAGGAGATATCTTCTGACAGAGAAAGGCTGCCTTCTATCATGGATAGTGCAAAGCAGATTAATGAATAGATTGACATAACTGTGAAATGTATGGACATTTCTGATCCTCAGGCTGAGAGAGACCAGAGACATCCAATCTGCAACAACAACAAAAAATATATCTGATAAATGAAGGTCATAACGTATCATTGCACAATAGCTACAGGCTGCACTGGAGCACAGCACATCAAGTTGTAAATGAGATGAAATCATCTTACTGATTAATTTCAGGATGTCAAGGGCTGGACATAAAGCTTTGAGAAGCTTTAATGTCAATATACATTAGGCTTGAGCATGCATCCAAATCAGAACAATGACAGAATCTAAACAGGCTAATATGAATTGACAGTTACCAAAGCAATGGCACTGTAAACCTTTATTAAAGCTTTGTAGTGGCAATCCTTATGTTTATGCAGGAGAGGAAGTGGGGGACAGATATGGACCTTGATCTGTATATTGTTGATGGTTGGAATCAGATATAATTACTGGCTTTGATTGTAAAGCTGGACAATGATATTTGTGAATAAACTGGTGAACTCCTACCCGATATTCCATTTCATTTCGAGAAGACAAGTTATGCAAATGATTACATACAAATGATTACATTTATATAGAGACAATTCAATAGAAAACTTGGAATAGGGAATTAATTCTCTAATGAGAAGGATGCCATTGCTCACAAGTGACAGAAGCACAAATCGCAGAACTAAAACCATAATTTGACATCCTGCAGTAGTTTAAACCCTGTGTATTATGAAGATAAAATAGAGCATGTACAAGTTGGTCCCTTACAGTCTCTCTCTTCTTCCCATCCCACCAATATATTTCTCACAGCTCATACGTTTCACTCGCATGGCTATAGGTTAACGATTAGTGGGGTTGTCAAACACAGAAATTTCAGGTTAAGGCATGGAAGAAACAAACAGATTTTCATAATCTGTAAACAGAGATAACAGATTGTAAAGTTGCACCTTCATTAAACTGTGAGACAGGTCAAGGAGATCATTAGTCATTCCTCTTCCAAGATCTCAGGGAAAACCCTAAAGTGGCCAAATTCATAAGTTATTTTATTTTAATAATAAAAAATCCTTGCATTTGATATAGTACTTTTCACCTCGGGAATACATCTCAAAGTGCTTTACAGGAACTTCCTGTAAAGTGTCGGTGAACACGGGAGCCAATTCCACTCTTTTCCTTTCTCCAGCATTTATGACTTAACCTCATTTATCCAAGTAGCTTCAAAAATTTCCTGGTAATGTATTCCAGAGTCCATTACGCTTTTCATCAAATAATTGTTTCTGACTTCTTTTTCTTATCGCCTATTTTTTAACCCTTGTGTCCATCTGAACAGTTTATGTAGCAATTGTCTTCCTAAATTTGGATTCCATCTTTTAGTATCTTCTATCAATTAGAACACATCTCATAACTTAAGAATCCCAACATTTAGCATTGTCTTATTTGGATACCTTATATCCTTTCAAGGTTACCAATATCCTATGAATGGTGAACAGAACTGTACAAAGTAGTCGACAGGGGTTGGATCTCACACCCATGGCAATCATTGCATTTGAATTATATTATTCCACTATAGAAACAGAACGTTTAGGTCTTTGCTCCAATGATACAATGTTAATTGGAATTGAAATGGCATTGAAAAAGCAAACTCCTTGATGCTGTGATGGGAAGAACGTAAGCCGAGTTTTCTGGAAGGATGAGACCAAATGCGGCTGAAGGGACTTCTTTGTGCAAACCTCTCATGATCTTGTGAAGTTAGATTTCCTACATTCAAACATTAAATTATTCCTGAGTATTTAATCTGGATTTATTCCTCGCAGAACACTTAAACAATGTAGGGCTTTATCATACAAAATTACCTCCCTCACTTCTGATCTTAATCTAAAGTGAATTATTCTGTGCTCAGGTAATCTTTTGAACATGACTTAGTGCAAGGATTACCATGCTTCAGGAATCCATGTAATACCAACACCTTGAAAAGTAACAGTGATCAGCTTCAGCAACTAATTGAGATGAAATGGTTATCAACTGGAAAATTCTTCTCCATGGAAACCTCCAATCCTCCAAACTTAATGCGTGAATATTTAATAAAAAATATTAATATAATAATCTTGCATTTTGTATAGCCATAGAACGTTGAGAATGTCTCAGAGCACTTTACAAAGCGTCTCTAAAATGTAGTGACTAAAGATCTGTAGATGAACCAGTAGCCAATTTATCCCACAAACAGTCAAACCTTGAACGATAATTTTTATCTGTGGATTGTTGGCCATTCAGGATAGGAGGTGAAGGAGGAGGTGACGATTAGGAGAATGAGGCTGTGATAAAGTACTTTAAAACATGTTTCAACCAACTCTCTGTGAAGATTTAATTAGTTTATGGAAATATGGAGGCAAGTATCTTATGAAGTCTTTCAAGAGAGCAATTATAAGACAAATATTATATACTTTAGACTACTTTGCATCACTTCAAGGGCACAATACAAAGAAATTTGGTTCAAGCTCAAGGACAAACATGTACTTAGCTTAACACCAAATGGTACCCTTGGGCAATAGCCACTTAATTGCATATTAAGGTTATTCTCTGTCATGTATTAAGTGCAGCATCTTAGAAGGTTACAATTCCAGATGCATGACAAGTGCAACAAGTTTTAATTATCAATTAATAATTAAATACACTAGCATTGTAGTTCCAGATTTATACATTTATTACAATGGCTGTCATTACAGGCAGTTTCACAGCTAAATGGAGTCACTTGACTATTAATAACAATCCTTGTATTGGCTACAATGCCTATAATGTCAAAACGTCTCCATGTATTTCACTAACTGCCCACTTCCCTCAAGCATAGGGATTTTCTATTTTAGGCAATCACAAAAGCCAATTTGTGCACAGCAATGTCCCACAGATATCTGACCAATTTATCGGAGGACTGATAGCCAGCACATTGGAAGAAACCCTGTACTCTTTACAAATAGTGTAATGTAGTCTTTAATGTCCGCCTAAACAGGCAGGCGGGACCTTGGTTTCTCATCCAAAGGATGGCACCTTCAACCTGTTGCCTTAGAATTGGTAGTAAATATATATCTGGATCACATGACATTGAGAGACAATCATTCAGATTTTTAGCCTGAAGTGGATTTCCATCAAAACACACACCAGCTACATAAATATTTGCGAGGAGTTCATGTGTGAGCAGCCGAGAGGAGTTCATTATCCACATCAATTTCCAGCTCTCAAGAGAGTCACTATAAGTAGCTCACAGTCTTCCCCAAACCCTCCCTCTTTCATTCACTACATGCATTTCAAAGCAATAATAAATTGGTCACTTCAATCCACGACTGTTTGTGGGACACTGCTGTGCGCAATTGGCTGCCGCATTTAGCCCACAAATATACAGTCAGTTCACTTTTCAGTATATTCCGTGAAGCGCTTTGTTTCTTCCAGAAGACGTGAAAAGCGCTATATCAAATGCAAGGATTATTATATTACTCTGCCCAAACAAACGGGAGAAGTGATCGGTCATATAGATGGCGTACCAGAGAAGGTTTGGAGTTTCATAGGTGTTTGTGGGACATTGCTGTGTGCAACTGGCTGCTGCTTCACTCACAAAATATACCTTCCAAACCACTTTACAAGACATCCTGTGAAGCACTTTGAAACATCTCAATGACGTGATAAGACCAGGATTATTATTATGAAAGTGAGCAAAGGAGAGATGTTGGTAAGTGCATCAGGGTGCCTATCCCAAGCTAATACACTGGATAACACATAGAGGATGGAAGAAATGCTGCAAGGTAATGATTCATTTAGCAAATGGAAAGATGCATAAGTCAACCGTTAAACTGATCATTAAAATAACATTCAAAATTAGGCTGTGGCAGGTCTAGGAGAGGTCTCAGGGATGATGGAATCTGTACATTGTACAAAAATGGAGAAAATATTACTAAGGCATTAAATTTACTGAAACAATAGGAATATTAAGCCTTAACCCAAATGAATGCTTAATAGAGATCTCTTTTTCCCCATCCATTCTTCTTGTATTTTTGCAGACGTTTTGGTTTTGTTTTAAGCTTGCATTTTTTTTTAAAAAATCTTTGGAACAAAAAGCTCTTATAAAGGTTTATTTACAGATGTTTCTTTCTCAGCTCCAATGTTCTGAAAGAAAGTACATTCAAACTGGCAGAGCTACCAACAAATATACTCGGCTCCAACTCTTACGGCCTCTTATGCAGAGGTTAACTCGGGTTTAGTGCTCAGAGGCAAGAGCAGCTTTGGTTAAAATCTGATCGAGCCACTTACTGAAATACCTCCCTTAATGAATTGGGTCAGGCCACCTTATCAGAAACTCAATAATCCTGTAGAACGGAAATAAATTGATATTACCTGAAGTCGTAAATTGGCAATTCTGACAATCGGAAAGTTCAGCTGTTGTTTGTAGGCAGCTCAAGCAGAGAGAATCATTGCAACAGTCACCTCCATAGCAAACTGTTCTTTTAAGCAGCATTGGTATGTATATTCCCCCCCTATCTCCATACTACTCTGGTTCATTTTCTAAATATTCTCCACCTAGAGACCAGGGCAGCTTTGCCACAGGTTTAATGATAACTTGGAGTCACCTTTTGGATGCAGCACTGATGCATTGACCATCCGGTAGCTTTTCAGCAGGTCCCTTTCTCAAACCCCACTCAGCAAAGGCAAAATGAGACTCTTTAGACGAAAAGAACAAAAAAAGGGACATTAACTGCACCACTTAACAGCCACAAGGGGAGTCTGGATCCTACCAAACGAACAGATGTTTGTGACTCAAAAAGACACTTGTATCAGTGCCGACAGATCAATTACTCAAGCAGCAGTTTCAATATATTAAGAGCTTAGGAGGTTGCATATCTTGCAGTACTTTTACCGCAGAAACTATGTTCTGTAAAGTTGTGCAACTGTTAATCATGTCTGGAACCAGATACTTCAATTATTAAAGATGGGTTTTGTTCCTGGTGCTAATCACATCAATGAAATCTGTTGTTGGATGGATTGGCCTTAAAAGCAAAGACCGGGCCATGTCCAAAGGAGCCTGATCCAGATTCCTGCTCGAGGAGCCTGTCTGGACATCAGGTGAGGACAGGATCAGGTTCATCTGTGGCCAACAAATCCCCTAAGTAAAATGTTACACTCACTCCATGGCTGCTTGTCAGGCACTGGTGTGCGCAATTTGCCAACAAAATACACTTCACTTTATGATATATCCTGTGAAGCACTTTGAGACGTCTCGATGACGTGATAAGGCACTATATCAAATGCAAAGATTATTATTGTGTTCTCCCTCCCCACCCAATCGAATAGCCTCCCAACAACAGGACCAGTTAACATTCACAATCTTCCCCCCACTCCCTCTTAGAAAGAAAACGCAAACTCAGGAGAGGAGAGAGTGAAAGACCATTAGCAAAAGACCTGCCAAAACTATTTTTGCAGATGTAATTGTTTGTTGTTCACAGAGCAAATATAGGAAGAATAAATCTACGAGCCGTGAAAAATCACCACATATATCTCTGCAGCTTTTTCTGAAAAAGAGGGGCTTGTTTTCCATACCTACGTAATGTCAATAATATCGCATGAAAGAGAACACAAAACTCCAGTGAGTCAAAGTTGTGTTCGGTGGATAATGATAATAATCCTTGCCTTTGATATAGCGCCTTATCATGTCTTCGAGACGTCTCAAAGTGCTTCACAGAATATACTGTAAAGTGAATGGACTGCATATCTTGTGGGCGAAATGCAAAATAAGTGGATAGGGAGCTTAGTTTTTGTTTGAGATGTGAGCTGCTCTGGTTGAGCTCTTTCAGAAGCTAAAAGACTTCATTTACATCACTCAGTTCATTTGGAGACACTTAATTTTCTGAGGTTGTCGAGCAATTTTTCAGATGACAAGTACAAGAAGTAATCAGTCTCTTCCCCCCGCTAATTCTTAATTATATCTGCAACCTTAGGATTTATCCAGTGGGTCATAGAACTGCAGAGAGAGACACAGAATCAGAGAAGATAGAGAGAAAGAAAGAAAAAGAATGTCAGTGAGAGATACCCACAAAAAAAGTCACAACCACACTAGGTACATGAAGTTCTTTGGGAGTCAATAGTGGATGGAGGATGTGCCAATAGAAAGGAGTGACAAGTAAATGCAATTATTGCTGTATTTGTGCTTCGCCAACTTTCAAGGCTTTTAGCTCATCACTTTATTTTGATGCAGAATCTTCACTGCGCTGCTTCAAAGGTTAAGAGAGGATGATATGACTACGGTCGCATTAACTATAATGAGAAAATAGAAGCGGTGGCAAAATGTGCGATTGCATTGTAATCACAATCGCATCCCAGCCTGCTCCATACTAATTAAATTTAAGTAGGACAAAGAGGTGTCACTGTCACCTGAACGTCTGAAATCCAATTTATTTGAAAAACTAACGTTTTATTATAATTCCGACGGTGACATTTACTTTGCAGGCAAATTCAAAATGTGCATATATAATATTTAGCATTCCTTTCTCATGAAGGGTTAGGGCGAGGAGACTTTGCATGGTTTATTAGTGCTGGGGCGGGGATAGGGGTGGAGGGTTGTGGTCAAGGTGAGGGACGTCAATTCGTTTTTTCTTCCACTTTGGGTGCTTAACACTCGGAGGTGAAGCACAGTATCGTCTTTTGAATGAGATGGTCACAGAATGAAGCACCTCCTATTCTACCACCAAAGCAATGCCTTAACCGTAACTGCTGATGTGCGGAAAACATTCAGAAAAATTGCTCAAAAATGCTTTTTTAGTGTCAATTTCTGTATTTTAAATTGTGGGTCGGCTCCCAGCAAGAGCCATGTTTAGACAGTCTAAATGTATTTCACAAGTGGCCTACATGAGAGAGAAGGGAATAGAGGGGGTACGGGGAGGCCAGGCTCATGTGGAGTATAACCCCCTCACCCCCGTACAGATTAGTTGGGTCAAACGGCCTGTTTTCGTGCTCTAGATTCTATGTGCAGTTTGCACCTAATTCAAGATTATAATTTTGAAACGGGCTCCAAACTTTTAGAATGAACGCTATGGCATGAAATACTGAAAAAATTAATTGAAGTTGTTAAAGGAATTTTAAGAAACAAGTGGGTGTTAAGAAGGTAAAATAGAACCAAAAAAACAGGGGTTCAACAGGGAGAAATCAGGCGAACAAAATTTATTCAAAAATGATTTTAGAAGTTTACGTTTGAAGTGCTGGGTCAACATCATCACAGCAGCTCATCACACTTACTGTCAAATTTTGTTTCGTAGAAAGTTTACAAGACAGAACATTTATGGTTGCATTAGTGTTGCTTGCCCTACTGGAGTGTTTCACTCCAATCCCAGTCTCCTGCTCTTTCCCCACATAACCCCAAATGCTCAAACCTTCAGTGTTGAGGTTTTCCACAGTCTGACAAATCTCAGTGTGGATCATTAGTAACACAAACCTCTGAACTGGCAAATGTAAATAGCGAGTCCAGGAAGACCGAAGTGAACGCAGAAGAAATGGAGACATTCAGCTTTGGAAAGTATGAAGGTCTTCGTGGAGGTCATAACTGCAGCCACGTCTCCAATCAAACCCACCAAGAATTCAATAAATAATCATCATTACATTGCCAGAGACCCAACCGCCTTCCTCACTCTCTCTCGTAAACAAACACATTCGCTCCCGCAGATAAACTTCATAAATAGACCTAAAACAACCCAATTAGCATCACTTTGGGTTACAACTTCAGGTTGGTAGTCAGCTCAAAGACATCATTCAAAACTTGTCACGTTTCATTGTTGTTATTCCAAACTAATGCGCGAATGGCAGCAATTGTAAAAGTCAGAATCTTAATGAGTGACAACAACCACCGTCAAATGATTGAATATTTACGTGATATTTGAGAAGGATTTGCACTGAATTTCACATTCTTTTCAATACTATAAGCCTCTAAAACAAGCCCACCAATACCAAATCTTTGTTCCCCAAGATGGCTTCCCTGGCCCCAACAACAACAACAGATTGAATTGCAGCACCCACTGTGAACGTCAAGTACCGTACAGTAAAGCACAGACTCCGAAAAGGTCTAATTATAACCAGAAAATAACAGCTGTTGTGCTAGATCTACACATGTACTCCCACTGGCAAACAGCAGGAGTGTCAGCAGGTACGAAAACATATCTTTCGCATGTCCAATTTGCACTCCCCCTCATTGTCAAATGGAAATGCCAATTCCCCTTCCTTCAATGCTCATTTCTTCAGCTAACAAAGTTTTCTTTAGCTTTTACATGCAGTACGTTCATCTCGCTCACAACCAACCCAGAACAGGTTTCCAGGAAGAATGGTTGATGTCAGGACCCTTGGATTAATTTTAAAACGCAGCTTGATGCTGTGATTCGGGAATGGTGCGGTGGGTTTTCTAGAGGAATGAGATCAGAGGAAAGTCCCCTCGCCGCTCCACCATCGGTGGTCGGGTCTTGAGCCTTTTTGCCTCTGCCCTCTGGAACTCCATCCTGGAATCCCTCCGCCTCGTCAACAACAACTTGCATTGCCTTTCACGCGGGGTAGTGTCCTGGAACACTTTGTCCCGTCCCTTGCCTCCTTCAAGGGTCATCTCAAGTCTTTGACTGTGCCTTCGGTCATCCTCCCACTTCAAGTTTCCTTACTCCACAAGCCTGATAATAATCCCCCAAGAAAATAAATTGAAACAATAATAATTTGGTCACTCAATCCACGACTGTTGGTGGGACACTACTGTGCACAACTGGATGCTGCGTTTCACTTTACAAATATACAGTCAATTCACTTTACAGAAGCGCTTTGAGATGTCTAGAAGACATGAACAACACTATATCAAATGCAAGGATTATTATATATACACACACACACATACATACACACAAATACACTAATGGTGATACATAGTAAAATAAATCCGTCAAACCATCCAACAGTACTGAAAGCTTATCATTGGTAGCTTTTAGTTTTGCATTGATAGCTTTCAGAGGTAACTGCTTGATCAGGATTACCGTGGAGATGGTGATGCCCACCTGGACAGTTACAGCATAGTGGCCAAGGATTGACATCTCACTTCACTCTAAAGGATGTTCTCAGATATTGGGAGTGTGGATTACCTGCAATGTAATAATAGTCTTCGTCTACGAGCGGTGAACATTCTTAAAAACTTTTGGTTAGCAAAGGTGATCCTATGAATCCTTTAAAAACAGCCATTTAATTTGAAAATTCATGCGGTTTAAAAACCTAGAAAAGTGAACAAGTTTTGACACTGCAAGAAACGATGGGAAGAACTAGAAAGGTGCCGAGAAAATACAAGAAAAAGGGATTCCTTTACAAATATTGTAGAGGATGGAAAGTAAGCTGTGTTTGACTTGAAAGAAACGGGCTCTGCACATCGCTGCAAACTCTGAAGACTTCGAAATGTTTCAAAGGCGTTGCATTGAAACCCATGATTATTATTTATTCATTTTTTTAATATTATGTTCCTCTGAGAGAAAAAAGAAACAAAATGCCAGGAACTCAATGTCTGAACGAAGTTAAAGTGTTTTTTTGCAAAAATTGCGGGGATTGGGAATTCTTTTTAATTTTGCTCAAGGCTCGTGTCCAGTGCTCACGTGTTATGGGCACTCATCAAAGCATTTACATAGTTTCCACTTTCTCAGAACTTACTAATTGAATAATTCTGACTTTTTTTNCCTTCCTCCAAAATTGTAATTCGTGAGATTTCTATTTGCTAAATCTAAACAAATTTCTATGTGTTCATTCATATTGCCGCACAATCCACACAGCTGCAATACAAATACCATCTGGCAATTCCTAGGGTAGGGAACTATACTGGAGATGACACAAAATAGCACATTTAATAGTGAATAAGTTAATTAACCTTCTTGACAACTGCGATATTTAATTAGGACTTAATACATTTTATTGTATGTGCATTAGTAAATCCTATTTTAATTTAAATATGCTGCTGCGCAATTTAAGCGGATATTAAGTTAGTTTTAATTAAATACTATGCAATTTTTTCATGTAAAATAGGCCACTTTCGGTTAAAGGCAGTACTGAAGGTTGGACTAACTCTTCAATGACTTTGGACACTCCAGAACGCTTCCTTGTTCAAATATTCACCACAATTTTCAAAACACAAAATATTTGTTCTAAATCATTCAACCCTTTTGTTATTGTAATAAGAATAATTAATAATAAACCTATTTATAGAATCAGAATCTCATTTGGCTCATAAAGATAATGGTCCAGTTTAAAATAAAGTTTGGTCCTGATTTTTAAAGTATGCACAAGAAGTTTTACTGCAAAGGGAACAGATCATTTAAGGACCACACAGTGTAAAGCACTGCTTCAAATATCAGCTCAACAAAAGTATATCTAATCCTTGGCCTTTGATGTGTCCTGAGCAAGGTAGCTGGCTTTTAAGAATTTAGTATTAAGTTCTTGGGGGAAAGAGGATTGGAGATAAAAAGAAACCAATAAAATGATTCTTAGGCAGTGTGACGAGTTAGGGGAGACTTGAGAATCAATCATCCAGAGCACAGTTTCAATGTGTTGGAAGTCTGCAGACCAGGTCAATAGCGCTCTGAGACGCCATCCGGCGTGGAGGACGCTATATAAATCCAAGTTGTTGTTGTCGTTGCCACTACCTTTTTAAAGCTATTCCATGCAAGTGTTACATTGCATATTGAAGTGGATACTATTAACAAGGAAAATACGCTTATTACCATACATTCTGATGCAGCACTGTTAAAATTTATATATAGTCCAGAAAATCTTATTGAATCAAAATGATCGCTTCAAAATAGAACAACTTCACGCATTTGGTATCACCTTTTAATCATAAGGGGACAAACAGTTTGAGAGTTAGCCAAAATAATACACTTTCTCCACAGAAGTGGTTTCCCATCATCATCGCATTTCATGTCCGTGCAGAAGTATGGAGTCTAAAGTCTCATTGCAGAGATATGAGCTTCACACAAGCAATGCTGCAAGTATAAGGTCGTGAGGAGGAGGTTTTGACTTCAGACTGTAAACATGTGGTCGACTATTCTTACAGAGTTTAGTGCTGTCGCATACGACTACATTCAATCCACTGCCCAGTATCATTGGTGTGGGGCAACTGTAGACCCTCCAGGCATGTACTCTGCTAGGGCTGATAATCACAAGTACAAATTTCCAACACACAGGAGGACAGTTTTGCTCCGAGGAATTTAAGTCGCTTGTTAGCTTTTGTTTAAAAAAAATTATTTGAAAAGATGCCAGTGTACTATTTGAGTAAAATACTTTCAGCATTTTTTTTTTAGCACAGCTCCCAGTCTCCCATCAGCGCAGACAGAAAGTTACATAAGTTCTTGTTTTGGTTAGGAATATATACAGTGAATGACATTGAGAGCCAAATCCATTCAAATTTGTCTAGCTTGAGATGGACATTGAGCAGAGCCATGGTGCTGCTGCTCATTATTCAATAGAAATGCAGCCCACTCCAATTAAATGCTTCCTTAATGATTATTTATGCAGCAAAAACCAAGTCATAAAGACTCCAAGACTATTCCCAGTATATTTGTGCAGTTTAACTAAATAAGCACTGCGGTAAAAAATTGTGAAGTTAATATTTATATAAGCGAGGCTGCACAGGACATTTACAGAGCCCAGAGCATTTAGCTCATCAGTATATAAAAACTGGGCCTTGTGTCTGCACTTTCAAGATGATTTGTAGTTCATTACTAGTTCATTGGAATCAAGTTTCTGAGGTCAACTCAAGGTTTTGACTTGAGCTGAACCAATCTCGGAAGTCTCGGGTTCGAAACACAGATCAATTTTAAATGCAGCCAGAAACCAAATCAACTCATGACCATCACTGAAGGACTTTAATGCGTTTTTACTACTAGAATGAAATAACTATCTATCACAGTACTGTGTACCATCCATATGGCAAGCTTCTGATTTGATAGAAACAAAGCATTTCAAAGCAGAAAAAGGACTTACAGATAATGGTCTTGGCTATTCTATTGTACCCCTTCACGTCAGAAAGACGTCCCAGGGCACTGGACAGTCGAGGATTTTGGACCTGAGTCGGGCGTTGGGGTTAGAAGGGGAGGAAGGCAGAGGGGTGGAGGTGGGAGGGTGGATGAAGGCACGATCGAAGAGGAAGGTCATTAGATGGGACTTGAAAAAGCCAAGAGAGGGGGTGAGGCAGAGGGATTGCGGGACATGATCCGGAAATGGAAGTGCATGTTGGAGGTTTCTAAATCAATGACATGATACAGTAAGTTATGGGCATGAGTTATACTTATGTCAGTGCCACATTTGTTCGTCAACACTGGATCCAACTTGGTTTATTGTCCAAGAAACACAACACAAAACTGAGCCTTCAGACTGCCACTTTGCAGAAGTTGCCAATAATTGCATCTAAAATTATTAATCTGCAACAAAAATAGTTGCAGAGTGTATCTCAACACATTAAAGAGAAAAGACAGGATCAATGCAACATAGCAATGTCATTCTACTTGTTTCACGCACATTTGCAATGCAATAATTTCATTCAAAAATAAATTTGGTGCCACAGTTAGTGCCTGCATCCCCTTAATTAGTTACTGCTAGAACGGTTCAGTGGTGGTCATAGATCTATGAAAAAAAGACTTTTAATGTGAATAGAACCAAATTCGGATCATCACCTTTATCAATATCTGTATCCAGTGATATTTCAGCAAAAGATCTGTTGAAAGCCACCATGGATATTCACTTTGCAAAATAAATCTACAACACCTCATTCAATAGCATTTTTCTTCAGTCCATTGCACTCGGTTTGAAATGAGATTCCACATAAAGCCACAACAACGTATTACGAGACTCACAAACAGAGTTGAATTCATCTGCCCTTCAAATGACTTAGATTATGCAGCCATCACTTTTCGAAGGCACTTTCCTTCTGAAATATCTAGTCTCGGGGAAGATAGAGTCGTGAGGAGAGAGAAGAGAAAGACCAACAGCCATTTTGCTCGATCTGCTCAAAGCACAGCTCTTCTTAAAGAGCAGGAGTGACATGAGTCATTTCACCATTGGAGGTTCCTATTGCTCCACTCCCACAATTCATGCTGCGACGAGCAATTATTAATAATAATACTTGCATTTGACATAGTGCCTTATCACGTCATCAAGATATCTCAAAGAGCTTCACAGAATATACTGTAAAGTGAATTGACTGTATATTTTGTGGGTGAATTACGACCATTGTGTTCAAAGCCTCAGGAACCTAATGCCTTAAAGAATGGAAAGAGAACGTCTGATCGTGTCTGTTGAACTCCTTGTTGATTGAATTAGCAGAGCTCACTGGCAGTGGTCATGTACCCCTGGAACCACCGGATGCTAAAGCCATTCAACAGAAAACCCACCAGCACGTCCACCTTCCCATAGAACATGCCAATTTCAGCTGCAGATGTGACCAAGCACATGCATTAAGGATCGTCCGTGCATGAACACATTAAATTCATAGATATATTCATTTATTGACTGGACATTCAGCACAGTAAGTATAAAGAGCAATGCGGGACACTGATGTAAGAGAAAAATGGAGGAAAAAGGGGCAGCTGTCTCAGTGAAGAATTTAAGAGCTGCATTTATTTAAATGAGACATCAGGAGTACGTTTTAGAAGAGCAACAGCACTAGTAGGCAGCAGGAGTAACCCAGTTATGAATGAGCTGGCAAAACTTTAGACCCAAAAATGCAGAGGATCGCAAAAGACCTTTACAGCCCATCTGATCCCATTATGCATCTGAGAACAGTTGTCTCCCTTTGTCTAATATTTCCATGATCCCAGTAGCTTAAGAACCGTCATGTTCAGACAGCAATCAGTTATCTCAATCTGTCATCCTTATAAACATCAATCCATTCCAGGCATTAAATTAAGAAACATTATTCTAAGTTAATTTCCATAGCTTCCGGTTTGACTGCAGAGAAATGACCACTTAAATCTCTTCTATAAAGTTTCTGTCTTCATTTATTACATCAATAAAAAAATAAAATATCTTATTCACTGACTGCCTACCATGCTCCTTCTCTGGCTTCCACAAAATTCAGATCATTTACACAGCTTCTGTTGCATCATTTGCACCAGCGCTGCTCATTAAGTTCTTTTACCAAAGCTGTTACAATGCCTAAGATCCAACATTACTTAATAATAATCCTTGCATTTGGTTTAGTGCCTTACCACATCAATTGCTGTGCACAGTTGGCTGCCACGTTTCGCCCACAAATATACAGTCAATTCACTTTACAGCATATTCTGTGAAGCGCTTTGAGATGTCTAGAAGACATGAAAAGCGCTATATCAAATGCAAGGATTATTACTATCATTATTATTATCATCTCAAAGCACATCACAGGATTTTAATATGAAGTGAGGTGACTGCCTGTTTGTCGCCGAATGTGGCAGCCAATTCACATACAACAACGTTTCACTATCAGGTATCAAATGAATGACCACTTTTTATTTGGGGAATTGTAGGACAGAACATTAGTTAACTCTCCAGTGGGGGAAAAAAAATTGGAGAAAGGCATGCTCCAGTTATTTAAACACAAGCATTCCTTAGTGAAAAAGTGTAAGAAATAGGATTTCATTAACAAAAAAGGCAGCCAGCCAATGACCGCACCCTTGTAATGATGAGCACATCACACTTCCGATAAAATATTTCACACTCGTAAGGTTCAAAAGCTTCAAGAGTTGGTCTGTGGAGTGCGGAATTAAGGGCAAAAGGTCAGAAATGATTCAAGTCAAGAGAATGAATGACATATAGATCCCTCCAACACTTGTCTAATCGTGCCAGAAAAAGACACACTTTCTCAACCAGCAAATACTGAACTATTCAGTGCTCGCCTCTGGAATCTACAACCTTCATTATCCTCATTAACTCCAGCTCTGAACGGTAATTAAACTGACCTTTTGAAGCACCTTTTCAGGTGCAGGAACATCTCGGATACCTCTAAGCAGAGTTTAACAAGCTTAATTAGCTTCCACCCCCCACTTTATTTTTTACTAGTTTGTTTTAAGGAACAGGATGTTCAGAACTGTGCCAAACATAACCTGATTTGTCTGTGAGCTTCATCTCCTGACATTTTACCTCTTTATTCACATCTATTTTTGCCAACATTTAAAAGGGAATGTCAGACCTTTTGCCTCTTTGAGCTCATCAATGACTAACTCAGCGGAGAGCTGGATGTCCAATGCCTTTAACGCTTCTGCTGGAAGCTTGATGATGGAGAGAACCACCCTTTAGGCATTTCGATTTGGATCAAAGTTATGCTATTTATTCAGCATTCGTATTACGAGATGTATCACATGCATTCGCTCCCTACACTTTTACCACCTTCAGGTGTTTGCCAACTAAAAGTTGCTCAGGAAACGGTTATAGCCATTTATATTTTATTATATATTATATTTATATTATAAACTTGGAACTTTCCCACACAAACACAGAGTTAAATAGTATCGTTGAAATTACAGTTACAATCACACTGCAAGCCATTTAACAAAATACCCGACCAGCTCTTGCACTGCCAAGTTTAAAGTCCCTGCTCCGAACGATATATAGATACGTACAACAGAAGCCAACCGTGGTCAGCAGTAACAAAGGGAAGCATCATTTGTAAGTACATCTATTGTACTTAGGAGAACACCTACAAATCTTTGATATTTACCCTGTCATGTTCGAGTTGACTTTTTGTGGATATGGGAATTACTCCACATTACTTTGCATCTATAGTTTTTACTGGCTGTACAAGAACGCATTGCTTTTTCTCCCCCTATTTTTCTTTTTGGTTAAGAACACAAGAACGTTTAGAAACAGGAAAAGTTCATTATAGGCCAACCATAGGACCAGGAATCTCTCCTTGCCAACATCCAACTTCACCCACAAAATATAGTCAATTCACTTTACAGTATATGCTGTGAAGCGCTTTGAGACGTCTCGAAGACGTGATATAGTGCTCTATCAAATGCAAGGATTATTATTATTATCCACACGGGTGTAGTTTCCATCAGGGTTCACTGAAGAGTAATCGAGAGCAGGAACCCTGGGTCTCTTTGCTCAAAAAAGGCCACAACAGTCAAGGACTCCAGTGACTGGTCTGAGCCCAGAATGGAGTGTGGAGTGAACCTTTTCAAAGGCATTGGTTCGCAGCAAAACTGATTTCTGCAAAGTTGCCGTTTCTTTTTTTAAAAAAAACCATAGTGAAATTTTATTTTTATTTTAAATGCAACATTTATTTGGCACCATTCCTTTGCGCTCTGTAACATGTTTAATTAATATGTTTTCTGAACATTTATTGTAATGCTGCAGACTCCAGTAAGAGGGTCCATGAATAAAGAGCTCAGATGGTACTTCCAAAGCCTTAAAAATAGAATCAAACTCCTAGCCACTCTGCTCTTACTAAGCAAACCTAAAATCCACTAGATTGACTGTCCCAGTACTGCTGTTTCTAGGGGCCCCCTACAAGCAAAAATTGTACTTGCACTAGTCGCTCATACAGAAATATTAATAATCCTTGCATTTGATGTAGCGCTTTTTCATGTTGAAGAAATGTCTCACGGCATTTCACAGGATTTACCGTAAAGTGCAGTGTTTGCATTTTCTAGACAAATGCGTGCAATTTGTGCGCAACAACAAGCCAACAATCACTGAGTGAAAGACCGATTTTTATCCCTCCCTTTTATTCGCTCCCGCCCTTCCCTCCCCTCACCCTGATCCTGACCATTTACCCCCTGCTCGGGTCCTGACCCAACTGTCCAGCGCCTTGGGACGTCCTCCCGACGTGAAAGGCCCTCTATAAATGGAATCTTGTTGTTGTTGTTGTTGTTATCTGGAGAATTGACGGCCAGCACATCAAGTAGGTTGGCAATGAGAGTTAGTCTGCGGAAAATTGGGCCCTGCTTCATAGCGTGGGAAAAATTGGCAAAATTCCTGAGACACCACCAGTAATTATTATTCAAAAATTGGTGCGGAGAGGGTTAGAGGCTGAGGACACTTACAGAATGGATATCAATATAAGAGCTGCACAAAGATTCTATAACCGTTCACTGTGCTGTATTTTGGATGATTATCCGGCACAAACCGCCAGGTGTTTCTTTTCTCTGACATGAGGAACAAATCCTGAATGCCAAGCATCACCTGTGGAACAATATCAATCATTTCACCATCAGTGATTCATTTGTTAAATGCGTTTTATTTACACGTCAATGCTTTGTGTCTTTTCCCTGATATTGACCTTCCCAACGTGAAAGGCACTATACAAATGTAACCTTGTTGTTGTTGATGGCCAATTAAACACCAGAGAGCACTGGGTTAAAGTCAACGCTGAATTGCAGCCTTAACTGATGTACACTCAGTCATGTTCACCTGTGAAGTAAAACATGTTGTTAGTATGACAGCCAAGAAGTAGTACCTATAGAATATTCAAAAAACTATTATAAATATGATAAAAGCTTCCACCTTTCTGGCTGAAGACATAAACATGGATCCAGAGATCTTTTTCCTTAAGGAAGGTGCAATGCCCACAATTCTCCCCAATCCATCTTCATTTACAACAGAAGCAGTTTGAAAAGCAAATCTTCATGGCTGTTTTGCCATTTTAAAGTTGCTGTTGAGACGGCCCACTGAAATATTGGAGCATAATTAATTCTTAATAACTACATTAAAATACATGCTAATGATATGATAAAACCTGACTTGCACCACACACAGTGAGAAGGTAATCTTCCGCAGCACCCTAATCTACTGACACATGGCAGTCTGATCTAAAATAAGCCCTTAATAATGTATAATCTCTCTGTGAATATGGGTCCATGATGCTGAAAATGCAGGATTACAACAGCTGCACAGCAAGACTTCATTCACTGATGTCCTTTGATCCTTTCTGGTCTCAGTCTGCCTCCTGGATTGATGCTGCCCTCCAGAGGATGCTTTCTCTTCCCAAAGGTACTCACTGAAAGATGTTGAATCCTTTACAGTGCCAATAAACGTGACAAACGGCTCAGTTTTAAAGAAAGTTTAAAACTGCTCTCTGGGGCTGTTTGATGGCTTGGGGATGATAGGAAACGAGAGAAAAGAGAAAACGGTTAATGAAAAGACAATTTCCTCGATAACCAAAGAGAGATAGCCGCACTACCTTTTAAACTGGCAAACCATACCTATAAACAATGCACCAGAACTGAAGCTGCAAGTACTTCTAAATGTGATGAGGCTCAGTGATATCATCCTGCATCACTTGACAAGATATTACCATCTCCTTCGTCTCAAAGAAGGATCAAGAGCCTATGCAGTCTGCCTGTTGCAGACCTCTCGCTCTTGAATTATTCTGCTTTTGCGAAACAGTTTCCGAACTGACTCACTAGAATCAGATGGAGTTCATCTATGAATGGTGCTCCTTAAAATGTATGTTATCTACTTATTATTTGTAAATCAGTTGGATGGCCCTAGTTCTCCTTGATGTCAATCAGTCATTCAACCAAGTAGTGTTGAGTCCCAAAAAGGAATTTCAATGAAGATGGGTTTGGTGAAGGGTCTTTCACCTATACTCCAACCCCAGATCCTTCGTGGAAATGAATAGATTTGTATCCCACACCACTAAACTGGTGGGAAGAGGAATGCAACAAGACGGCTCTATCTTTATTTATTAATTAATTGCAATTGGTCCTTACGTACCTGTACACAGGCTGCCCCAGATATTCATGGGATGATGGACATAAGGGAAGAAAGTATTTCACTGAACGCTGATGTGGGACTATAGCATATATTCATAGTGTGGCTTGTACAATGTAGTTTAATGATGAGGTAGAATACAAACAGTCATACCAACTTATAAACTATGACCTTCACTGTCCCTTCCTATGGCTTTTAAGAAATAGGGCATTCTTAAAAGGAGTCAGTTATCAAGAGCAATATATATTGATTTGACATGTGAAGTCTGTTGCTGAGAGAGGCGAGAAAGATTTTTCCAGAACAATATCAACATTTGAGGCTTTTCCCTAGCGTGCTGTTGACTGCAAATATCATATTTAAGTAGCATCGGAAACCTCTGTATTGATTTGAACAAAAAAAATAATAATTCTTGCATTAGACATCCTGCCTTTTCACAGCATCAAAACATCTCAAAGCAATTCACAGCATTTTATTCTGTGAAACACAGTGACTGTATTTGTAGGGGCATGCCTCCAGGTTGGTATAGTATTAACCTCAGTAAATATCACAAGAACATATTCCTTTCTACCCATTAGTTTGAGCAATCAATAACATTTCACATCAAAAGGTTTTCTGCTAACCCAGAGTACATTGGGTGCTTTATTATTTGCTTGTTAGACTCTTATTGATTAGCACAACTTAAAAACAATATATTGCTGGTCATTATAAATGCAGTGAACCAATGGAAGCAGAAAACAATAGAAATAAATCCACTTGACCCCAGTTTGTGCCTGTGCCTAAAGGTACAAGAGCAGAATACCAGATTGCATCCCAGCAATCCTGATTCTATAGAATTCCAATGCACTAAATCATGCCCCAGTCAATGCCAATATTTAGATCCAATCTCAGACATTTAAATGCATCATCTTGATTCAAGGATAACATTTTCCCCAATTACTTATGTTCTCAAAGCACATCTGTGGTTGGCAAGATGACTCATTGTTGGAGCCAAGGAGAACCAATTTTGGCTCCATAATTAACTATGAAAACCACTTTGGAGCTAATCACATTTATCATTTGGCTCAATAGTATTTTCCTGCAGGTACTGCGACTGAACCTAGGAATCCGATTACTGTCTTTGGATCGATTTTTCATTCCATAAATCAAATCCTCCCATTGATTACTTGTTCAGCTGGCAAACTGTGGTTCCACAATATTCTTAAGCTACAGCCACTACACAAAGAGACTTGCAACCCAAATTCAGATTTTGTTAGGCTGAACAATCCGCACTTTGTCCTACACCTGTCATATTGGTTTCAGTTTGCCTACCTCAACAACATAAGTTCATGGTAAAACTCTTTCTGATGATAATACTAAGGAATAGCGCAAGAGCTGAGAGAACAAGACACCCCAAGACCACTCCAGGCAGCCAGCTCAAGAGAGATATTGTTAGAAATCAGTCAATTGAAACCCACTGCCGTCAAGACAAGATGGGGAAACTTGAAAAGTTTTAGCAAGTTAAAAAGAAATCTTTTCTTCAAGACAAAACCAGCCATTTTTAATGCCCAGGTGAGCTGTGGTTTGCAAAACAATACACGCAAAAACAAACTAAGATTCAAAGGTGCGAAGTGACAATGGATCACAGGAGAAGCATCAGTGAATAAGGCCCTTTGGCTGACTCTTAGGTTTTCAGCAAGGATTAGTTATTACAGGTCCAACTGGATGTCACTTTGGTGCCAGAACAACTTCAAAATAACAGAAACTCGGTGTTTGAACCTCAGAAGAGAACTCAGTGTCTGAACCTCTGAAGAAATCTGAGCAGATTCCTCTTACTGTTGCTTTATATCAGCAGCCAAGTGTCAAAGGCACAAAGTGACAACAGGATGTCACGGTGGCAGGATGATGTCTTTCTCCTCAGAGAAACATTCCAGAGGAAAGGTTCGGCAATAAAAGAGTACAATAGCGGCTGTTACTGCAGATTTGTCAGGAAGGTGATCAAGTTGTCAGTACAGAGGCTGCAGGCAATTGCTCGCGTCTGACAGAAGAGTAGCAAAACGTATAGGAGAGAGTAGAACGGCACAGCATTGAAGGCCACAGAGTTGTGCACATGGGACCTTAACCACAGCACTGAGTTTCTAATCGTGGTGACTTCCCTCTGGGGAAGCTTTCCTCTCAGGGTCAAGCCAGACTACTCTCATATATCCAGAAAGTTGTAGTAGCAACAACAATAATAGTAATCCTTATATTTGATATCACATCTTATCATGTCATCAAAACGTCTCAAAGCGCTTCACAGAATATACTGTAAAGTAAATTGACTGTATATTTTGTGGGCAAAACACAGCAGCCAATTTTGCACAGCAGCGTCCCACAAACAGTCGTGGACTGGGCGACCAAATTATTATTGTTATTTATTTTTATGAAAAGATTATTACCCCCAGAATAGCGTTCTGCCAATCGACTAACAACCAGGTTTCTACGTATTACTAAGTAAACAGAGGTGTGTGAAGTGAGGAAACTTGCCCAATGTTTCGCCCTGTCCAGGAATCGAATCTATGTCCTCTCTCATGCAAGGCAAGTGCACTAACCATTAAGATACAGAAGTCCAATAGCTAGCTACATACAGTGGCAAACACCATTCCTCCCTTTTATTCCATCCCTATCCCTTGGTGTCGGCAGGTAAGTGCTGCAATCGTGCAGCAATCGTGCCAAAGTTCCAGAAATGGTGGAAAAATATTTGTACTGTACAACTTTTCATTGTAAACATCAGCATCAAAAGAAAGAGAAGGCAAGGGAAACAACGGTGCCATTCCAGCTTGTATCGATTTGATGTGATCCAGCAAAAAGGCACAAAGCTCTCAGGAGCATGACAGCCCTGCACATTCTTGCTTTAAGCGTCAGGTTGATTTTGATCTTCACGGAATCTCCCGAATCTATTCCTGGATGGTATTCTTAGAAATTGCAGGAGCTCAGCATACCACGGTATTAAAACGTCTATCAGGCCTATATAAATGGCATTGTTTTTTTTTCCCATTCAGTGAATATATTTTCACACTGTGACATTTCCTAGCTTATGGAAGCCACACCATCCTCCATAAAGGTTGGTGAGACTCAGGAGGCAGATTTCCATATTTGTGCTTAGATTTATGGTGCCAACTGGTTGAAATTAGAGTAAAATACATAGACAGATTAATGCATCCAGACTGGTTTTCTTCAAATCTAATTATACAACAATAGAACTGCGGGCTATTCATAATAGCTGGGCAAGTTCATAGGACGGACGATTATTCATTGCTGTAAATATTCCTAAGGTTAATTATCTCATTACGATATGACAAGCATGTGCAGCATAACTGCAGGGAAATGTAGTCATTTGAAAATCATGTGTGTGTAAAAATAACAAAGGAGGCAGATTAGAAAATTTAAGAAAAATTAGACAGTGCAGGGCTTCAAATGTCTTTCAAAATCTACAGTTGAAGAGAAACTAAAAAGAAAACTTATTTGCATTATCTGTTTGTTTTAAAAAGGTCACAATGACAAATCATTTGAGAAAGAATGACTTGGTGATCATAATGATAATAATGCTGCTTGCATTTGATAAAGCGGGGTTTTATGTCAGAGGATGTCTCAAAGGACTTCACAGGATTTACTGTAAAGTGTAGTGACTGTGCATTTTGGAGGTGAAATTGGTTGTTAGGCATGTGCTGATTAACTACGAATCCGCCTGTTAATTTCTCTGAATGATTGACATGTCTCGCCGTCAGACATATAATTATGAACTTGTCTATTTATTGAGGAATGTATATATATATTTACACATACACACACACACACACACACAGGATATTTAATTGAGACTTTGAGCACAGAAACTGGTTCACAAGTAAGAAATAATGAAGCTCAAATGAGATGCGAGATTAGTGGAAGTCTTCTCCATTAAATTCTATAGTAGACTCGTGGAAAAAATGCATCGAAAATCTTGCAAATAGCTGGATAAATATCAGTTTTGCTTTGGGAGCCGGCAGATCTACACTGAAGAGATTTAGGAACAAGTTTAATTTACCTGGGAAACAGCAAATCATTCAAATTTGCTCTCACATTATGGTGTTTGATTAACTTCCTTTCTTTTCCCACACTCCAGTGTTGCCAGTGCAGCACTCATCGATTTCTCTACCATTGAAAAAGGCAAGAATTCACCAAGGAAGCAGGTATTGACATGCAATGCAATTCTATGTATTAATCTTACAAGCAGCATGTGATGGATGAGACAAACGGGGGGGAAAAAAAAGAACACTTTTACAATATCAGTAATGAACCAAAAAAAAGGCTCATTAAGATGCCAACTGACTTAGCAACCAAGAATGCCTTATTACGACACCTTCACTGAAGCAAGCACATAATTCTCACCACACACTGGTATCGGAGCATCGCATTTACCATGCTAATTGCATCTTAAAAATTCTAAGTGTTATAGACTTAATATTAAAGTCAACTCTTAGCACTCTGAAGCTGTGAACTTTTGTGCAAGCAAAGTCAATGGAAGGCTTTATCCCAGTGAGCAGAGTTTAAATCAACCAGGAGATGATTTTTATGAACTGTAATGAAGCATCACAAACAAATTGAGTTAAAGCTAATTTAAGAATGTTGGCACACAAATAAATATCCTGTACTCATGTGCACATGCTGTTGCACTGCAAAGCTCCCATGCAAGGTTATGAACAATGTGAAAGAATAAATTATTTCTTTATTTGCTCATCATCGTGTGCAGCATACAAACAATTAAAATGATTTAAAAAAAACATCTTTGACATTGCAACAAATGACTGAATTAAATTAAGAATATTACTGTATTTGCTTCAAATTAGATCGGAACCTCACAGTTTCTTCCATTGCCTTATTGAAACTAGCACTTACTTCAGGATTCCAATCTAGAAAGATATCACAGTGATCATGACAATGATATGGCTGAGATGTACTGATTCGGATGCAATTGAATCACTGCAGTACTAGAGCTGTTATCGGGATAAGCCTGGAGTATTCATCTGGAAAGCCTAGAAGTTCCCGATTGTCACATTATAAATAATTCACAAGCCTCCAGCAAAAGTAGAGCCTCTTGAAAGCCATGCCTTGTAGCAGAAAGGAAAGTAGCACCAGTACATGTCAACTTCAGATAAGCAATCAGTCTTGTTAGGTGGTGGCCTTCATGCCATTAGAACTTGTGATGAAATCTATTCTAATGGCAGGATTGTACAGGAGAAGGGAGGATCTCACTTTGGTCACTTCAAAGTAGGTCAACAGAACAAAACCCAAGCCTTTCCACAATTTCCTAAGTAGACCCATCTGACAAAGTGAGAAGCATTCCAGCCCACGACTCCCTGGTGGAATTTCATAGGCTGTCTTCGTGGCCCACTTTCTGACAAAATAATATGTGCCAAGGTCTCAAGTGTTTTTTGGTACTTACAGCACAGAGGCTTTCAAGAGTGTAATTAGCTAGGTAAGAGGCCCAAGAGGAAACAATGTCTAGAAACAGCCATGTTCTAACTTGATGTTCAATCCACTTATCACCCATATGGCACATCGTGTTCAATTATATAAAGGCCCAAAACGTCAAACTAATTCACTTTTTTTTATCATTACCATGCAATTTATTTTGTTCTAATGAAATCTGCCCATGCTTTTATGAGCTAATGTACTGCTAAAGAAGCTTTGCCTTTTCATGCTAACAATAAAAGCCTTTCTTGCCATAATCCAATCTGATCATTATTAAACTTCAAAAACATTTTGCTATTATGCACAGAGCTAAGTAATGCATTAAAGAGCTAATGTCAGGCAGGCAGACATGAAAAGGATCTTTATAAACAGGTCTATCATCCGAGCATTAGTTATCCTTTATATGATTCCTTAGTTACAATCCTCTTAGCATTACATATAGTGAATGTTACACAGCCCTGTTTTTTTGTATTCCACCTTCTGTTTCCCCTCCCGTAAAAAAAACTGTATTTATGAGAATTTAGATATGTGAGTGCTCACAAGGCTCATTACAACACCTCCATATTCAAATCAAAACTGAAGCCTATACAGAGAGTGCTGGATTTCAGCATCATAAACATAGGTATGAAGTTGTATTACATTATGTACTGAACAGATCCGTGAGATGCACAGGAGATTTACAAACTCAAATGGGTAATTAATAACTAATCATTTTCTTTCAGAACTGCAGCCATTCATACACTGCTTAATCAACCTGATGTGCACAAAAGTTAGCTGAATATTGAAATAATGCAAATGTTTGAACAGTAAATGAAGGAAAAGTAATAACCATTGTTACTGCATATTTGATTTCAGTGAAGCATTCCCTTCCCCTATCCCCTTTGACAATATGTATTATTGTCAGATTAATGCCTCGGTGTGTGTTCCACTTGTCAGCTATTCGAACAATTAAACGGAAATATTAAACATTAGTAGAAAGTGAAGCAGTCACTGACTGTCAGGTGGGCTTTGTACATGTTAATTCACCCATTTGGCATTCCGTATTTAATGATATTTAAATCATGGCAAAAAATTAGAGGCGGCAAAGCAGTGATAAAACCAACTCTAATTAGAATTTTCACATGCAATGCAAGTCTTTGTTTAATAATTATTAGTTATTACCCTCAACTATCCTTTCTACCCCACATCTGCACCATGACCTGCTCTGCCTTCCCCCACCTCTGCAACATCGCCCGGCTCCGTCACTGTCTCACACCGCAGGCCGCCGAAACCTCATACATGCTTTCATTACATCAAGGCTCGACTATGCAAACTCCCTGCTTTTTGGCTTCCCCAACCCCTCCCCCCACAGGCTGCAGATCATCCAGAACTTGCACCAGGCTCCCTGACCCTATCACCCCCATCCTCGCCCGACTCCACTGGCTTCCCATAACGCAGAGGATCCTGGTCCTTACCTTCAAAGCCCTCAATTGTCTTGCTCCCTCCAACCTCTGTGACCGCCTAACCCTGTACTATACTGCCCGCTCCCTCCTTTCAGCAGGCTCTGGCTTGCTTCATGTCCCCCGCCTCGCTCGCCCCACTATTGGTGGGCAGACCTTCTGCCATTCTGCCCCACCCTCTGGATCTCCATCCCGCAGTCCCTCTGCCTCGCCCCCTCCCTTGCCTCCTTTAAGACCCATCTCAAGACCCTCCTCTTCGATCGTGCTTTAAAACACCCTGCTTTTCCCACTGCCCTCCATCCTCCCAGATCCCAACCCTCAGCTCAGGTCCGAAACTCTGACTGTCCAGCGCCTTGAACTGGCCTCCCGATGTGAAAGGTACTATACAAATGTAATTTTGTTCGTTGTTGTATTAATAAATGATCCTTGCATTTGATATAGTGCCTTATCACGTCATTGAGACATTTCAAAGTGCTTCACAGAATATACTGTAAAGTGGATGAATTTCATCACATTCTGAGTTCCAGATCAGTACTCACTCCTAAGAATAATGCCAATTGTATAAAACTAAAAGGAAAAATATATTCTTTTCAAGTAGCCTCTTGGCAGCACATCTCTACGGCAAGTACAGCATTCGCTTTGTCTGAACGTTCCAAAGGATTAAGTGCGTTAAATGCGTATCTGTGCGTAGTCTTTACCGACAAACACGTGTCTCCACCTCAAACAGGCTTTGTATTAGCTGAAAATGGTCAAACTCTTCCATTGAGCTCCTTGAAATGCCAAATAAAATTAAATCAAATAATAGTGCAAGCGAAGTACGACTTCATCTTTCATAAGAAACAAACTATGAAGCAATTCATAGGCTCACGGCATTCCGTTATCTGAATGCCGGTAAAGCTTTAGATAATGGAGGGTGCTGATTAGCAGTGCTAATCAGACTTTGATTAAAATGAGTCCATTGGAATGAACAACTCCCCTTCAATGGCCTTGAGGAACACGCAGTGTGGACCCACAGACCATTATTATCAAATGTCTGAAATGCTGTACACTGCCCAGCTCCTTGGGACATCCTCCCGACGTGAAAGGCGCTGTACAAATGTAATCTTGTTGTTATCAAATGGTGCAATCTCATCGGGAAGGAACACAAGAACAATTGGTGCGTGAAGTGGGGGGAAAAAAAGACACTGGTGTAATACAGGATACTTCGTAGAGCCTTGGGTTAAGGCACAAATTGCAGAAGTTGATCTTTAATCTGCATCTGACTGTTCGATATCTGACCTAGTAGAGGCAACAGTGGCAAAAGTAAAAATGTATTGCATTTCCCAGCCCCAATGCTGCTTTCATTTAAAGTTACTATGCCTTCCAACCCAGTAATGATGTCGTCCAACATTGGCTTGGAATGATGCCCACAATTACGATCTAAACTGGTTCATAGTCTAGTCATTTAAGAATGTCTGAGCAAATTCCCCCTTTATATTAACCGGGTGTCTTTTTTTACTTGCAATTGAAAATATGTAAATTGTTAAGCAGGTGTGCAATTTCTTAGGTCAAATATATATCTCATTCATACAATACAAAATGCAATACAAAATGACATTTGTATAGTGCCTTTCACCCGGGAAGGACGTCCCAAGGCACTGGACAGTTAACTAATTGACGCACAATTTGGCTCCAATACGAATAAACCAATTGTACAAGACGCAATTTAAAACAAACTCATCTTTCTGGTGGGTTTTCAAAAGTTGGTGGAAGACGAAACAACTTGGACTTTGGTCTCTTGCCACAGAAAGCAAAGTCAGCAGAGGCTACAGCCAGGTTTACGTCAAGTCATAGAAAGGTGTCAGTTGTGCACGATTCTATAAACACCTTCAAAGTTTTTTTTAAAAAATGTATATAAAATACGAGGTCACTTTATACCAACTTATGCACGAGAATCGGTGCCACTTCAGTGCTAGAGAGAAAAAATTACTTTAGGGGGCACTGCCGCACCCCCCACATTCCCCTCAAGACAGGCTGCAGTATAAAACAAAGCAGTTTTGCAACAGGAGGTTAAGAGGCACAAATGCACAGTGATGCTTTTCCAAATCTCCCTCTGTACTATAAATTATTGGACTTGGCGGAAAGAGTAAGGGAAGTACTCTCTTGACATTCAGCTATATTAGCTGGGAATCAAGCTGAGCAGGAATAACAGTGTTCTGGGTAAATAGTTATTTGATGAGGTACAAGTTTAAGTCAGATCCAAGTGTTCAGTTGATTGAGACCCTGTGGACTATCTTGTCTGATATTAAAAGGAGTGAAGAACTGAATATCAATAGCAGGGTTATGAAAAGCCACCTTGTATTTACAGCAAAGAGAATCCACTGGGAAAATAAAGGACAGGCTTAAATTCATATTCTCGTGGACTGAAAACGCTCCACTGACTTCATCACTCATCAGCTTCTAACAAACTCAACTTTCACTCAAAAGCCTTCCAGTGATTGTCTATTGTTGCACTGACGATTACACTAATGAAGATCTCTTTGCGATTGAATTGAGCAACCTCAGCAAAGGAAAGCCCCGAGATATATCTGTTAATTTGCTTCAGAATAAAATGTCACATTTACATTTCAAATTATCAGAGCACATATTCACAACTACCGAGATAATGACAGGGTTTAAGGCAATGAGATTCATATTTTATTCAGGCTTGTTACTCAAATCTTCCAAACGAACAGCAGTTTATCAGGCTTTCAGTGAAGCCTGCGTGCAAATCAAAACAGAGTGAGATGGTTTTGAGCCGACAGGATAAAAAGGTAAAATAAACAAACAGTAGAATACACACTGCACAGAGCGTCATTTTACAAATGGTTAAGAGTAATATTTATCATTAAAAATGCACGATTAACTTCACTCGGTGGTAAAAACGCAGCTTTTCCTGGATTGCGAGGCCACAACAGCCAGGTTACTCCCCTGGAAAAGAATGCACAGCAAATAATATCTGGCAGCACACTGCAACAGTGCGACAACACATCACAGAGGGCTGCACCGCCTTTGAAACGTACAGAAATAGAACGGGAATACTCTTGCCCCATGCTCTGAAACCTACATCAGTGCTCTTAATAATCATTTCAGAGCTTTCCAAATGGAGTTTTAATGGAACTGGTGTCTCACATCACCACTAACCAGCGCCTTGTCAAACATTTCCTGCAGCTGCCTGTCTTGGCAAGAGGGAGAGTTTTTTTTAACATTAGGAAAGAAAACCATGGTTTATAAGGAGACAGATTGATGGAAAGGCTTTCACTGAGCACCTTTGCACGGATACCGTACCCCGGTGTAAGTTCGCAAACACCACAATAGGTACCAGACTGCAAACACATATGGTTAGTAACAATAAATATTGATAATTCATTTAGCACTTTCCGAGTCAGAAGGACAAGCCTGAATTTACTGTGAAGCATTTTGTGAATACTGCCTCCCAGGTTCCACAAAATTTACCACCAAAATTCACCACACTGTGTAAATCTAAACCGTTTATTCACTTTTCTCAGGGTGACCAAATTACAATTCTTTTCTCAAGGAAATGCAAAAAAAATATAGCCAATGTGTGTCTAATCAACTTTACGTCGCTATTATAGCCACAAGTAAACTTCTCACCTGCAACCTGCAGGCTGGCACAGCGACCAGAATAGTGGCAAGCGTGACAGGGACTTCAAAGGTATTGAACATCACAAACAAACTGCTTCCCACAATGCAGGAGAATAAGTCATTAAGTAACTGTTACCCAACCCAATGCATGGGTTCCAGGTGTTCGTCTGGCTGAGTTGGTAACACTGTTTAAATTAGAAAGTTGTAGGTTCGACCCCACGTTGGGACTTTGAACATCGGCACGGCATGATTGGTAAAGAGAAGGGAGTTCCTCCCAATGTCCTGACCAACAATTCCCCAGATAAAATTGGTCGTTCGCTTCATGGCTGTTTGTGGGACATTGCCGTGCTCAAACTGGCTGCCTTGTTTGAATACAAAATACACAGACACTACACTTTACGGTAAATCCCATGACGCATTTGACAATAATAATCCTTGCATTTGATATAGCGCCTTATCACATCTTCGAGATGTCTCAAAGCGCTTCACAGAATATACTGTAAAGTGAATTGACTATATCTTGTGGGTGACAAGGTGCTATATCAAGGATTATTATTATCAAAATTCATAAAATATCATAGGCTCAATTTAATAGCATAGGGCCAAGTCTATTTCAATTCACTTCATGCAACAATACTGACATCTAGAGTTATATCAGTGATGCATCAGAAGAAACACACCTCAATCCAAGTTGTGTTGCTCCACAAATCTGTTAAAACATAGAAATAGTGAATGGGTGAAGGAGATTGCCAACTGCAGGGCAGAGCTAAGGGCACTCAATAATAATCCTTGCATTTGATATAGTGCCATATCACGTTGTTGGGACGTCCCAAAGTGCTTCAAAGGATGTACTGTAAAGTGTAGTGTGTTTGGTGGACAAAGATTTCCCTTCTGAATGTTGACAGCCGTGCACTGTGACCTGGTGTCACGCTGCTTGCTGTCTGTCGCACTGTGAAAACCCTCCCATTGGCTCCGTTTTAAATCGAGACATGAAGCAATGGACGACAAACGATCCCAGGAGAGCATCGTGCCCATGTTGGCTGGATCACTCGGTTGACACCTTGATGGCGAGAAGATCCATCCATGGCCTAGTTTATTTACAACCGGAGCAATTGGTCCAGCAAAGGTGGACCTCACAGAATCCCGTTCAGCACTCGTTTTGAGACCCACCTATCATCACTGGACACGGTCCCCAATCCAACTTCACAACTGAGCAGTTCTGAAGAGCTTTGAGATGTGAAACACTATATAAATATACATTTATCCTTATGTGAATTGCTACATAAGTGTATAAATTGTTCTGCACTCTGATTGTAGAATCTGGAGCAATCAACTCCACAGTGTAAAATATAATACAAATGATAATAATCCGTGAATTTGATATAGCGCCTTATCACGTCCTCGAGAGTCTCAAAGCGCTTCACAGAATGCACTGTAAAGTGAATTGATAAAATATTCCGGAGCCTGACTCAAATATAATCGGCATCGAGGGTACACAAAATTAATAATAATAATAATTTGAAAAAAGCCAAAATGATCAAGTTCACGGCACTCCAGGCTTTTGATCTCTTGTTCAGATCAGTCCGAGTCCTGATACAGCTTTAAACACAGCAACGGCACGACATCTGAGACAAGCTCTTATTCTGCCTGAGAAAAAGCTCATCTGTCAAGGGAGCATAAAATTATCATTGCCCAGTACTGGGTCCGCTAACCACCAACTTGACTGTCACTTTGTAACTGTACGGCTGCCACCTCCAATTTCTCATTTCAGTAAATTTCATATCTTTATCACCACACTATCACATGAAACCGTTCCAAGTGTCTGATCAATATGCTTGTCCCCAGTTGAGCTTTCTATCCATTTCTATTAATACATTTCTTGCAGAATGAACAGGCTCCTGTAAATGCATCATTAGAGTGTTTGGGGAAATGATTCCAGACGGCAGTTGCCTTTTCTTGTTCCTGGTTCAGAAGTCTCATCGGGGACCCGTGTTCCTCACAGAGAGTATGCTTTTGAACTGTACAGAGCAACAATGGTGTTTTGGGGCCTTCTTCCCCTCAATCACGAGCATCGAAAGAAATCAGCGAGCGATTTTTCACATCTCACAGCAGCTCAGTACAAAACAGCATCAACAGAGAGAGCCGTAAAGGCAGCTGCTGCCCATTTAACTGGGGAAGGATGCGTATAGGAGAGAAATATCCCGAAGAGGGAACAAAAATAAAATTCTTGTTTGTTCTTCTAAAAATGAAGCCGGGGTTTAATGAGCAGTTTCAAACATTGAATCAATGAATTCAGATTGGGGGGGAAATTATTCACTGACACTGCATGTGAAATGGCCGATTTAGTAATGCAGTGACAAGGATAGCGACAGTATTAAACATTCAATGGTACACTGTGGTTTTGTCTACAATAGTATATAATCTTGGGTAGCATTGAATATAGGGACAGCCAAATCAACACCAAAGTCTCAGTTTTTGTTTAAAGCAAACTGTGGCTGTGCCACTGAACAGAGGGGACAAGGTTATGAAGGACCTAATGAAGATCTCCAAATTCTCAACTGCTACAGTTGGTTGGCAGATCAGTAATGCTGTGTAACGCAGGTGGTGGTTTCATCACTGGAAGGCAAAAGATTGTTTTTAGCAAATCATGGAACATCTTACCACAAAAATAGCTATTGAAGGCGAGACCACGACAACATACGGCAAATCATCTCAAAGCATTTTAGAGAGATGGCATTTGATCGTTATTATTTGATACTACAATAATAAACCCTGCATTTGATACAGGACAGTTAACATCAGTAGAAGGTCTCATTAACACCTCATATTCCATTAAAAACAATTAAGCAAAGCTTAATGAATGGCAAAGCTTTTTGAAGGACGTTGGCTGCTACTGCTAATGGAGTCACTACACTAAATCCTGTGAAGAGCTTTGAGACACTGACGTGATAAAGGTGCTGTGTTAAATGCAAAGATTATTATTATGGCAGTTATACAAATGATACCTGCTTAAACGGCATGCATCTCCCATTGCATATGCTGGAGTCAGGGTTTACTTGGTGTCCATAGCAGATACTGGAGTCACAGCAGATCCTTTTTTTTCTGCAGAGCTGCAGTGAGGGAATTTTATACATAAATTAGACCTGGACTACGATGAGTAAATCCAGACCAGATATTCCCATGAATCTTACGTCTGTTACTATGAAACCTCAACAAGTTATACTTTCAAAATTCAGAACCAAGTTACCAAAGAATATAGTTTTTAAAAAAAATTATCACTACAGCTTTAATGCAACAGGACCAGACAGAACTGATGTGCAGGATTCGCATGACTGAATCAAGTATGCTTTCATCAAGACTCGATTATCAGTGTCATCTCCAGTTGTACCCTGTAATCATAATTTAATTTGATGCCCTCTTTACATTTGTTATTATTAGCTCCCAGTCAAGATATGTGCAACTTGTGTCCAAAGTACAGTACCAGAAACACATCAGAGATGTATTAATGTGCGCTCATCCTAATCCGTGGTCCTAGGGCGTTGTCAATGATCGAACGGAGGAGTAAAACTATATCCCAGTGGACAGCATGCATTAAATCTTCTTTGTCAAGGACTTAGCTTGCTGATTGCTAAGCATGTCTTTCTTCAGAAGCATTTCAGAGGAGCAGCAGCCTCTGTATTTCTCCTTTGTGAGCACCGCAGCGACACAAGATAACCTTTTCAGCATTGCTTTCATAATCCAACCCCACTCCTGCCTCAAGACCTTTTTTTAAAAAAATGTAGAATTTATGTGGTTTGAGCTGCTATATATATATACACATACATACATACACACACATATATATATATATAAAAACACACTAACATTATAACCTTGAGCCCTCTTTTCCCCCTGCCCATAGAAAACAAAACCCACAGCACTGATTTGGATCGCTGGGTTGCTTTTTTTTCCCCCCCCCAACAAAAAAGTGGCTCTTTTTAAAACAAAAGTGATCTGAATTTGACATTTTAAGATCAGCCGCGCAGTCTCTCTGCCCTCTGCTGTGGGAGAATACTTGGAGTAATAATTTGAGTACTCTTGAGAACCTGCTGCAGTAATTCGTTTTACATTTTGTTTAAAAAAAATTCAGTGCGTCAGGTGTTGAGAAATCCAGCCAAATTATCAAGAGCCAGTGCTAAGACACCAGCAATAATATTCAGAGGCTAAAACTGAAGGAGTGTTTGTGGGTGAACAAACTACAATATTTATGTGTCAGTTGGTAGCACTCGCGCGTCTGAGTCAGAAGGTCACGTCGGGACTTTGAGCTCACATTCCAGTGCAGTCCTGAGGGGTGTACTGAGTTGTCAAAGGTAAATCGAGCTTTTGTCTTCCTGTTCAAGTGGATGTTAAAGATCCCATGGCATTGTTTGAAAAAAAAAAGTTCTTCCTGATGTGCTGGCTATCCCCAGATAATCCCCAGATCATTCATCTCACCCATATCAAAAATAGTTCCTCTAATTTTTTTCCCCATTAATTTAACCCAAAGTAAGTTTCCTTACTCCACACGCCTGACATTAATCCCTCAAAAAACAATAATAAATTGGTCATTTCAATGCATGACTTTTGTGGGACATTGCTGTGCGCAATTGGCTTCCGCGTTCGCCCACAAATATACAGTTAATTCACTTTACAGTGTGTTCTGTGAAGCGCTTTGGGATGTCCTCCCGACGTGAAAAGCGCTATATCAAATGCAAGGATTATTATTCTGTGAAGCACTTTGAGACGTCTAGAAGACGTGAAAAGGGCTATATCAAATGCAAGGATTATTATAAGTCTTTGAAGACCATTTTGAAATGCAACAAGTTCATAGACAGAATAAATGGCTGGAAGGGTGCTTCAGGACAGTGATTCAATCGAACATTTCAAGACAACATGCATTACAAGAGGAAAGCTCAAACAGTTTATAATTAATCTAACCCGGAGACTGAATTGCTGTGGTGAGCTCACTGGAGAGACGCAAGTTGGCCTTTGTACTTTTAAACATTGAATAACGCAATGCCTCTTTGCATCAATACACTTTGCAAAGTCTGTAAAAATGTAATCGAATCACATCACCGACTGCACCTCTTGCCACAAAAATTTGTTTGAATCAGAAGCAGCCTCAAAAAAAAAAGCTTGTGCTGCAAAATACTATTCAGTAGCACCGTACAGCAAATGGTAGCTCAGAGAATCATCTCTCAGCTGCACCAGGAATTGACCTTGTCTTATTGTACTTTAAACAATTACCGGACTGATCAGAGAATTTCATAAGGGTCTTGCCTTCGTTTTGCCCAGCAAGTCAGTAATTAATTTCAGATAATTACATGGATTTCCCAAATAAAAAGCCTGCTATCTTGGCTTATTAGAATTAATACGAATAATTTTCTAAAGTATCAGAAGTAATTTATTCAACAATCTGTTTTAGTATATATTAACCTCGATGTCATTTGAAATTAAGTTTGATTTAAAGACAGTTTTTTTTATTAAAAACTCTGCATCAACATATCGAAATAAACCAGTCATCATCTGTGGTGCAGTGTCTATGTACCAAATTGCCTTGAACCTCACCTAGAAAAGGTGAGAGAAATCAAACAATATTTTATTGCAAGTGTAATTTTCAATTTATTAACAGCAAATTGAATTTTTAAAGTAATAAGGTTTTACAAATCTGCTCAGAATATTGAATCAGGGAAATATATTCATTGTATTTTCTTCTAGCTGTGCTGAAGATGCTGGGCAGAAGGCCTCCATTGGAAAGAGGTAGCAACTCTAAACAAATCAACTTAGGTTTCAGTGACTATGGTGCTGGAGGAGAGTTTAAAAGGGAGCGAGCAGTAATAGAGGAAGAATTGTTGCTTTTGATGTATCTTCAAAACATCTCAAATCGTTTCACTGGATATACTGTCAAGTGTAGTAACTGTGCATTTTGTAAGCAAATGTGCAGTCTGTTTGCCCACGGCAATGAAACCCAATCAACTATGAAATGAATGAGGAATTTTTATCCGGGGATTGGCTGGCTCGGACTCTGGGAGAAACTCTCTTCTCTTTTCAAACTGTGCCATGCAATAATGCCTGTCCAGCTGAATAGACAGACAGGACCTTGGATTTAATGTTCTAGCCAAGTCTGTACTGTATTACCAAAATAATCTTCATAGACTTAAAATTGCAAGAACACAAGGGTAGAAAGCAGAATTCACAAACTTGGCCTGGGAGACAGTTAACATCATTGCAAATGTCTCACTCGATCACAGCAGTTATGTAATGCGCCAGTTCGCTAATGTAATACAAAGAAAACTGAGAAAATCTGCTTTCAACCCACTCACAAAATACAATTGATCTAATAAAGTGCAGGTATGTCCATCTGTCTGCCTTCTACTAGCATCATGCTCTCATAAGATGTCCTAAGTGACTTGCCGGAGTTCAGATAGCAACAAAGAGAAAATTCAAATGTGTGGATGAGCAACAAAAATATTAACATAAATGAGCAATTTCTTGCAACTGTTCCACTCTTTCACCTAGTGTTTAAATTAAAGGACCCTCTCCATTTACTTGTCTTCGACAAAAGAAGATTACTAAACTCAAAAGAAAATTGCCTACTGCTTTTAAGACCGCTCCATTTGAGTATGGATTTTGAATTTAAATTCCTCTTGCATTAATAGACAATCTTAACCAAGATAGATTAGCTTTATTTAAAATGGGACCATTTAAACATGAATATAAGCATCACATTATTGTTCTTGTTCTCCAAAAAATGCCATTATACCCTGTACTAAAAGCTAAATGTAGCATCACAAAAGCCAACTTATACAAGATATTGATTTATATTTCCCATTACAAGCCTTTATAACCTTCAGCTCAGCTGCCTCACACATTAAAATGACAAAACAGTGTTTTAACTTAATTTCTGTCCTGAGTTTTTTTTGGGGGGGAGGAATAATGGGGTTGGCATGACATAAAATTAACTAGCAGGAGACTTTTCTGCATATTGCAGTCCTGATTAGTTTTCCCTTACACTATAATTGAAGAGTTACCATTGTAATAATAATCCTTGCATTTGATATAGCGCCTTATCAAGTCTCCGAGATGCCTCAAAGCACTTCACAGAATATATTGTAAAGTGAATTGACTGTATACTTTGCAGGCAAAACAAAATATACATTCTCCCTTTTGGTTCTACATTGGTTGTGAGAACCATTCCCACAGACCAGCTCAAAGGTATTTAAAATAGTGGATTGAACTATAGCGAACTATAAACTTTGGTCTCCAAGAATCAGTTTGATACCAGAAGCTCTATCAAGCAGGTCAAGATAGGATGGGTCGAATGCAATTCCAAGATCTGTACAGGGGTAATGGGGTGTTCACTCCTAAACATGACACAACGGCAAGAAAGGTTGCAAATATGCGAGACTGCATTCAGGGCTCTATTGCAATTCCATTGCATGAAGTATGAGAATAAAAACTACAGGACAATGATTCCATGGCTCTATCCTGAAGCTCAGTGATTAGAGCACTCGCCTTGCAAGTGAGAGACCTGGGTTCGATTCAAAGCAGGGCGAAACCTTGGGCAAGTTTCCTTACTCCACACGCCTGATAATAATCCCTCAAGAAAAGAAACAAAATAATAATTTGGTCACTCAATCCACGACTGTTTGTGCGACACTGTTGCTTGCAATTGACTGCTGTGTTTCACTAACAATTATACAGTCAATTCAGTTTACAGCATATCCTGTGAAGCTCTTTGAGACGTCTCGAAAACGTGATAAGGCGCTAAATCAAATGCAAGGATTATCATCCTTATTTTGTGGTCAGGTGATAGTTACAAACTATTGAAGTTTCTGATGGTATTATGGGAGCCTTTAAATGACACTTCAGTCCTGTAATCACTCCCAGATATCTATTACAGTGCTCTCTATAGAACTGGTTAATCATCCGTTGTTCAGTACTCTAAAATTCTAGAGGATTTTAGTTACAGAAAACAAGTCAATGCTGGTAACATGGTTAACACACAGGTTGCAGCTGCATTATAAATTTCAGTAGAAGTCAGACAAAGTTAAATCTGGCTTTTCTTGATAGACAGTAGGCATATCAAAGGATAAAGCATTTGAATAGATTCTAGGATATCGCACATCTCAATCTCTGTTCAGCAGTTACTGTACATGAAAGAAGAAGTTTATGACTTTTTACAAAAAAAAGTATAAATAATGTATGGAGCTGTCAGGTTTCTTTGACCACAGAATCCTATTAGGTCTACGGACTCTGTCTTTCATCTCTGGGGAATTTAATAAGATCAACAGCTCTACTCTGAACACAGATTATCTCATAAACAAGAAATGAAACAATTTCCTGCCTGGCTTCAGCGCAATGATATTTTCTTTATATTTACTGGGGCTCTGTCTATCATTTATTCATTGCGGACGTGTGGGAGATGCACTCTGACCGTGTTAAAATTCTACTCAAAATGATAAATAAGATGTTATTCACCACACAGAAGTGCCTTTCATGAGAGTTTTCGAATTCCGCAGCCAAGTGTGAACCGACATCACAACGTTTCTTACAAGTATTAGATCTGCAAGTTTTTAAAATACTCAATAAATGGCTCCTGCAAATAGACCGCATCAACAGAATGGGTACGATCAAGCAAATATTGCCGGAATTGACTTTTTCCTCCAATTATGATAATTATACAGTATAACACTAGGGTGAGTGGCTCAATTGGGGAATATCATACAATTATAGGGGATTGTTGTGTAATTACTGTACAACAAAGTGTCACTGAAGGATGGTGATGATCCTAAATTACTTTCATATCTAAAATCAATAGTTTCCTATTATTTGCTCGGGTGCAAAAGAAAATGAAAATAACAATAGCTATTTTACAGTAGCAACAATAGCTCTAGACAAGGGCTGCTCTTCGACTTGTATTGAATGAGAAAATGTGCAGGTTAAAATATGCTCCTGTCTCAATTGTGCAAATTCAGAAACAAATCTGAATCAAGCAACATTTTGCCATTGCAGATCATTTGGGAAAAAAAACAACTGGGGCCACCTCTCTCGTCAACATAGGCAATACCAAAATACAATAGGTGGAATTGAACCCCTGAATCCTCACAAGAGAAAAATATAAATGTACAAGACAAGTTGTTACAGACGTGAGAGAGAAAGGGATAGTGGGATATGGGATTAGGAGGTTCGTGGAGCATAAATGTTAGCACGGACTAATTGGCCCAAATGACTTGTTCCTGTGCTCTAACATTCTATGTAATTTTCTTTCATATGTAGGTGTAAGCTACAGATATGCACACGCACATACATATAGCTGTCTAGTATGACCCAGCACAAAGCTTTGATTTAATTCAGCTGCCTTCTGTGACTGCTCAGCAGTGCAGCCTGAAAAATAACTGCCTTCACTAATCTCACCTCGCAATAATTGCTCATTCAAAACCTGAGACACTTTCTTTTCCCATCATTGTTATTCCCCTGTTTCTAAAATGTGAAAACATTCACCTGCTCATTTTGAATGCATTTAAGCAATCAACAAAATGAGTCATGTATACAAACACCGAGGGAGCCCTGGAAGAATCCAGACACAAAGAGTTCCCAGGTCTTTCTTTCTATTTGCAAAAACACGCGCAACTACTGAGAAACATTCATCCCACTTGCCCCACTATTTTTTTTACACACACACCTATTAAATGGATTCTGCCCAATCCAGCACCACCCCTGAAATTCTAGGTTAGCATTGTCTACATGTACTTGCAATCTGCTGCACTTTCCATCATAGCATAAGACTAAGACTAATTATGGAAGTGTCACATGTGGTTATATCTTCCTAAATGCAACCTTCTACAAAACAACAGATGTTGCACTCGTTGACAAAGTCAAGTGAGCATGCTCAGCAGATGCACTGAATCTGGATTGATGGATTTCTACCACCCCAGCAAGTGAATCGTTCAGGGAAGCAGAACTTAGGTCTACACAATGTTCTTGGCACGCCTCCAGTCAATCAGAAATTATACTTCATAATCTGCCTCATGAGATTAATTATGATACATGATTGGTCTGCATCTGTGCAGATAAAAAGACATCAAGATTTCATGTAAGAACTACATCTAGTATTCTTTTACTCCTTTTCCTCTTGAGGGGTAGTAAGCTACAGATCTGCTTGCATCAAACATTTTTTGTGCTTCGTGAGTGGGAAGCACACTTCCTGCTGAGAAACATGCTTCATAAAAGTCTTCAGTTTTGTCTGACAGGACATAAGAACAAAAACCTATACAATGGGCATGCTTGACAAAGGGCAGAGTGTCAGAAAAGGAACCCCTCCCTCTATCGAGAATTAACAATAAGGGAGCTTTTTCCGCCCATCACAAAATCAGTGATAATATTTTTCTCTTTTTACTAATGTTTCCAAGTATTCACTCCCCATTAAGTCCTTCCAGAATGCTTGCTGTTCTTGGTATGACCCGACAACAGAAGATCAACAACTTGCACCTTCATGGCACAAATGTCTCAAAGCACTTCACAGACTACAGGAAGCACTCAAGCAGAGAAGGGAAGTTAAGTGTTGATCAAAGGCAAAGGCCAAGAGATTTTTAACAGGGTATTCAAGGCAGGGAAAGAATGAAGTAAAGGTAATGGAATTTGGGGAGAGACGTAGTGGCTGAAGGCAACTGATAGTGGTGACAGCCTGATAATAGGGGTGATGGAATTGGGAAATCTAGTAAGGAAGAGGATAGAGGCTCCAGATATTTGGATGAGCTTGTGTAGGTTGGAGCTAGGAAGCTCATAAGGAGAGTGGTGGAGAAATCTAACAGGTCATTAAAAATGCACAATAATCATTCTCACAAACAGAATAATATGTTCCAGAGGCATTGGCACTTGGCATCCACTGAGTTCCCATGTTGAGAATTGGCAATAGTCAACACAACTCTCACAGAATTTACAAAGAATGTACAGCACAGAAACAGGCCACCCGGCCTAAACACAACAGCAAATTCGTAGCAGGTCAGAGGTGTAAACTTATATTTAAAAAACATTTGCCTGATAAACAAAGGGCTTGGCTGTGAAAGTCTCCATCCGTTTACAACATCCATTTTCCTTTAATCCTCCTTTAGCCGTACTGAAATACACTGCCGACAGTTCTTAATATAAACAGTTAATATTCTCGTTATAAATCTATTAAAGTAACTTATGGAAATAACACAACCAGCTGTGTAATCGGTCTTTCATTGTATAAATGAGAGATTCAGGTACAAATGAGTTTTCCAGGGGCTCAGTTCTGAAAAGAAGCCAAAACCTTTGTTCCACTATAATTGCATATTCCACTCATTAAAAATCATATCCCTGACATTATTGCGGTAATCTGATCCCCAAAAAACACTTCAACATGGTCACCCAATTATTGTCACACACAGTTCCTCATCTCGTTCGGTTTGATCACTGCTAATGAATAGAAACGAGTCTGTCAAAATTGCCGCTAATGATAATTGTTAAAACATTTCCAAAATGTGTAGTTAAACACAGTGGAGATGATTGCGATAACAGCGAGTGCCTATCTCTCACAGGCTGTTTCCTCAAATCCCTGCTCACTCAGTAAAATAAAAACAAGCCGACTGACACTCCATGGTGTCATTAATCGTACTTGCACGACTTAAGTCCAACAAAAAAAGTTATTTCCTTGCTGCACTTCTGTAGTTTTGGTGATATCTCCTCTCCAGGCATCGATAAACGAATTACTATCATATGCATAAAGGCTGACAGCAGCGAAATGTTACACATACTCCAATCAACTCCACTTGGAGATTTCTATTGCGAATCCAAAGCCATTTCCTGGAAACTAAATTTCACTGAGAATTCGCAATAAATTAAGAAAATGTTCAATCAATCTTTACTTCAAACCACAGGTTTATAAAACTCAGCTTGGCTCAGTCGGTGGCTCTTTCACCTTTGGGTCAGAAGGTTCAAGCATTGGGAATTGGCCTCATCCCCGACTGCAGTAATGCAGTGCTGTGTTCTCGTGAGCACTGTCCTTCAATTGAGATGTTAAACATGTCTGTCTGTCTAGGTGGGTCTTAAAAGTCCCAGGGCCCTTTTCAAAGAGAGACTGGGGTCCTGTCAACAATCCCTCCAGATTAATTATTCTTCATGCAACCTTGCTGTGCACAAAATGCCTACAACTGCATGGTTACTCAGCAGTAAATATCTCCATTTGGAGACTTTGATGTTATAGATGTTGTATAAAATGTGTGGATTATTCATTTGAAAAAAAATCCTAATCTTGCATTTAGAAAAAGTAACTCACCCGCAACAGAACCATACCAAAGTCTAGACTGCGATGAGGGCAGCGATCCAGGTAAGGAAAAATGCTCAAAGCAGATTTCTTACTTCGGGCAAAAAATGTAATGGTCTCGTCTTAAAATCTCATCTGCTACCTGTTCGACCACAACATACAGAGTCACTACACTTTACAGCAAACCTTATGAAGTGCTGTCAGACTTCCTCTCGACATGAAAGGTGCCAAATCAAAGGCAAGGACTGTTAAACAGCTAGCAACAAGCTTTAAAGGGGTGATAAGTTTTGAACATTTGTCTTTGGGAAGAAAAAAAAACACTCATGGTTGATCGCACATGGCATCCTCTTGCATTCAGCTTGGCCTTCAACATGCAGAACACCCACTGAATAGTGGATTATTTCTACTTTGGTAATAGGAGGATGTGCTGTAGGGAGTCCGACTTGGAGAATGAATTGTGGGACTGATTTTTTTCCCCCTGCATTGCGCTTAATAAACAGCTGCTTTGGAAGAGCATTTAGAAATAATTCATTTTGAACAATAACCCCTCTCAGATTCAGATGGAAATAAGATCGAATTTTATCTGATAATTTAATCTTGTATTAAGGCATCTATTTTCTTGTATTAAGGTATCTGCAGTATTTTACTCACACAGTCTTTGAATCGAAAGAACGTCATAATACACAGCTGGCAATGTTTTCGTTTAAGTTTCCTTACTACCCTTCCTCAGTCAGTTCTTTATCCATCCATCACGTTGCAAGCCCTTTTAAGGCAGATAAGGAATTAATTCAATATCTGCACTAGACCGAAATTCTCAACCGACTGAAAGAACTTTCGAAGGAGGTTTCGTACAACACAACAGTTTAACATCTGAGTGTTTATACAATAATGATAATACTTGCATTTGATAGAGTGCCTTATCACGTCTTTGAGACGTCTCAAAGCGCTTCACAGAATAAACTGTAAAGTGAATTGACCATATATTTTGTGGGCGAAACATAGCAGCCAATTGCTTATAGTAGTGTCCCACAAACATTTGAGTGACCAAATTCTTCTTTTTTTGGAAGGGATTATTCACCACAGAAACGGTCCACCAATCGACTAACAACCAGGTTACTACTTACCGCTAGGTAAACAAAGGCATGTGGAGTAAGGAAATTTGCCCAACATTTCACCCTGCCTGGGAATAGAATCCAGGTCCTCTCACTTGCAAGGCAAGCACTTCAACCACTAAGCTACAGGACTCCACAAGGGGGAAAAAAAAATCATTGAAACCTAATTTTAGGTCTGTAATCTAGGCCAGAGCCACTCCTGTTAATTTCAGTTTTCAACCAAGCTAAGGGGATTTCAAGACTCCTCTCCTTAGTGGTGCTGAAAAGTGGTGCTTTCATAGTTGCTGAAAAGCAACTCGCTTGATCTATTCGGCAGCATTAGTGCATGGACAAACTATGAGCTATGTTACACAGAGGTAAAACAGAGCTGGTGAACTACAGCACCAACACACTGCATCACAGCTGTAGGGACAATAAAGCAGAAAAACCTTTGAATGCAAAAAAAGTAATTGTTTTATGAGTCACATAATCTGAATACTCATAAGGGAACTGCAAATACATGTAATCCTTTCATGACAAAGATTTTAATAGTTTAATCATGATTAATCAGATGCTCCTTGCATATGAAAGAAATCAGTACATTAACGTTGAGTGAATAGTATTCTAGGTTTATCCAATGCACGTCAGTGTGAGTGCTCACACCCATACTATATCAGAACTCTTCCCTACACCAACACAACCACAACAACAACAAATTACTCATGTATAGCACAGTTCACTTCAGAAGGAAGTCCCAGGGTGCCGGTTAATCAGGGGTTTTGGACCCGAGCTGGGAGTTGGGTCAGAAGGGAAGGAGGGCGGATGTGGGAGGGTGGCTGAAGACACAAATGAAGAGGAAGGTCTTGAGACAAGACTTGAAGGAGGCAAGGGAGGGGGTGAGGCAGAGAGATTGCGGAATAGAGTTCCAAAGTAAGGGGGCAGAGATGCTGAATGCCTGACCGCCGATGGTGGGCCGGGAAGTGTGGGGGGAACTGAAGCAGGCCGGTGTCCCCAAGCGGAGGGAGCAGACAGACTGATATGGGGTTATGAGGTCAAAGAGGTAGGGGGGAACAAGACCATGGTGGGCCTTGAAGATAAGAACGAGGGTTTTGTACTCGATTCTTGGAGGAATGGAGAGCCAATGAAGCCGGGCAAGAATGGGGGTGATAGGTTCCCGGGGCCTGGTACGGGAGAGGACACAAGCTGCAGAGTTCTGAATAGTCTGCAGCTTGTGGAGGGAAGAGTTGAGAAGTCCAGTGAGCAGGCAGTTGGCGTAGCCACCCGGGACATAAAGAAAGTGTGGATCAGGGTGCAGCCATGAATGGTGATAGTGTCAGCAGCTGAGGTGAGGAGGCTCTGCCGGGAGCCAAGCAGGACAACACACTACATCACAATACGTCACTATGCCACCCATGCACACACACACGCACCACACACAAAATCCACAAACAAAGACAGTAATGTAACGCACTCATGTGTATTTACAAGGACCACTAAATGAGTTTGCCAGACACTTTCAGTGTTACAGATATCAGCTTGTTGCACACCCACATTCCTCCAAATAGTGGATAAAGTGTCCCGGGTTGTCATTCAAGTAACAGTCTCTAACTATTTATTTAGCAGTTTCAAACGCTGGAAAAAAGGACAAATAAGCTCAAATTTCCAACAAACTGAACAGTTAATTCTGAAAGATTAATGGGATCTAGACTACATTTAGATAAATCACATTGGTATAACCAAGTGCCAGCTAATTCAGGCTCAAAACTTGATACATTTCAAATGGATCCAATTTATTCCAGTTAAATTGCCTCCTTTTCAGTCATATTAAACTGAAAATATCAGGTTCCCCTAAGGGATATTAAGAAGCATTTCATGAATTCTTTGCTGATTATCGCAGCAGAAGGTCAAAGTAATTCCGGGTTATGATCTTTGCATGCAAGGCAGCTTCATTTGGACACTTAAAAATAAGCCGCAATGCTTTGGGTTGGTTGAATTCTTTCTCTCTGGTTCCTTATTCATTATCAGAATTTCAAAATGCAACTAAACCTGAATAAAAAAACACCAAGATCTAAAATATGAGATATGCCTCTAGTGATGGATACAGAGTGAAGGATTGTGGCTGTAAGAAATGGCCCATTCGTCATAAGTGGAGCATCAGTTGAGTTTAGATCCTCAGACATCATACTCAGGCTCTGGAGCGCTGTGGTCAAACCCCACCTTGAATACTGTACACAGTTCTGACCACAGTAATACAAGGAGAGATACCCAGGCCTTAGAGGCACTGCAGAGACCAGCAATGAGGATGATACCCAGTGTTAAAGGAATAAGCTATGAACAACAATTAGACAAGCCAGGGCTTTTCAGGCTTGAGAGAAGACAACTTAGACGAGACCTCATAGAGGTACAACATTTTAAATGGGATTGAAAAAGTAAACCCAGATCTATATTTTAGCATGTATCAAGAGGACAAAGGTTTAGAGATAGAAGGGGTAAATTCAGGACGGTTACAGGGAAGCATTTTTTTCTTTACACAGAGGGGAATCGACAAGTAGAACAGTTTGCAAGGAAAAGTGAAGACCAGGAAACTAGACCAGTTTAAAAAGCGGCTTAATGCAGTGATACGCGGATGGGGGCAGGAACCACGGGATGGGTGTGCTGGAGGGATTAGATCAGGTGAGCCGAAGGGCCTTCTTCATCCAGACCAATATTGTGATCTGGTATTTAATCACATTACAGAAGAACACTTCGGGTGCTCACGATTACACTGAACTCTGATTTAAAAAGAAACATTTTTAGTTACATGCTCTGTGGCCTCAGTCTTAGACTGCTAATCAAACCCATAACCACCATCCTGGCAGAATTTCACTCGGGCATAAAATTACACCTTTTTGGTATTTTTCTGCATGGTTAGATTTGCATACATACTAAAAGTAGTTGAATATCAATCATTTGGTGGCAGTTTTCCAATGATAAGTTCCATTATGCAACAGGAAGAGAAGATATCCAAAGTTATAAATAGGCTTACAAGACAAATGTACGTGATTAATCTCTAGTGAGTCAGCTGTTTAGACCATTTTAATTCAATGCAGCTTGACATCCTTTTCTGCATCAAATAAACGTAATATTTGGCATGTTTGTATTCTGGCAAGTATTTGTAGCAATAGTTTTTTAACATCAAATCAGCTGTGCACAGTTCAGGGAGCTTAGGCAAAATGATTTTTTGCATCACTTTGTTCCAATTTCAATTGTGTAGTATTACTTCACACGTTACACATTAAGACAATTGCACAAAATATTTAATAGTACTGCATTTGTGTGCTTTCCAAAGTTCTCCAGTCATGAAAGGCACGACATAAATATAAATTGCATTGTATTACACCTTGTGACTGAATTTGAAGCTTTGGTGATTAAAAAGTAAATGGAGCTCTAAAATTATTCTTCTCGTCAGCTGGGAGTCTGACAGCAGTGGAAACTCTCTCTCTCTCTCTCAGGATGTTCCCTTTTTACTTAAATCCAGAAAGTATGAGGTGCAATTTGACAAGAGCCAAGGCTTGAGACCCCCAGCATGTGCGTTGAATGAAAAGGACAAAGAAAAAGTAATTACAGAAAAAAACAATATAGATATTACTATTTATTACACAATGTAGTGGAGGAGATATAACAAGCTTCACTCTTAGATAGTCCCTACCCATAAGTTTACTTTATTCTTACATTTCAGAGCTCTAACGTTTTCTGGTCCATTTCAAACCAGGAGTAATACATGAATACGTATAATAGTATTATTTTCAATAAGTGATTCCAAATCAGTAATTTTAGGATTATATAACCTAGAGAGCCCAAACCTGGGCCAGTTGCACAGCAACTTATGAATTGAAACATCCACACACCCCGACAACACTTGATTTGTTGTTTCTAAATTATTTTCCAAATTCTTGATCTTGCCAGAGAAAGAAAGAAAATAAAAAGATAGCTGTCACATTTCCTTCTTCCAGCAGAAACACTGAAAGGAGGCAGGCAGCGGTTTTATCTCCAGCGTTAAACCCATTCCATGATTTGTAGGCACGATATTCTGTGCAGTGGATACTTCACCTCCCTCAGATGAACCAGACAATTTACAGGTCAATTCATGCCAACGCCTGGCTGAAACTCCGAGCCAAGCTAATTAAAAACAAGGTACAGCCATCCATTGCTCTACAGGCAGAGATCTGACACTCGCAAAACAACACTCAGGGGACTGAGTAGTAATAATAATAATACCATTTCATATAGTACCTTATCACATCATCGAGATGTCTCAAAGTGCTTCAAATATCACTGCGCTGCGTAATATTATTAAAAATGTTCATTGTTTTTTAACGGAAACAGTAGTGCGAACAGGGGTATTAGACCACATTCTAGTTACTTAAATCATTTGTCTTAAAGAAAATGTTAGGGTGTCAACATTCTTAACACCACAGACCATAGTCCACATAACACATGCATTACCCAAGCCATATTGCTGTAAAACAAAAGGCAATGCAGTGCACCATTAATCCAGATTAATATTGAACATAGGCTGTCTAAGTAACTAACGTTATTAAGATAAATTGGAAAGTACTTATAGCCCACTTGTGGGACTGACCATAATGCACTCTACACTTAGTCCGTTCATAGGATGTGATTCATATCCCAATGGTCTTCAGAATATATTCTGCATGTATCTGTACGTAATGTTAATTGCACTATCTTCTGGGTTTTATTTCCACCCTTTAGAATGAAACATCAGATGTCAGGTTTCAATAGGTTGATGCTATGGCTTGAATAATAAAGTTGAACTTCACGATACAGTAAAACTATCATCTCGAGATAGAATCCCTCAAAGGCAAGAATCTCATTTTACAGAGATCAAAAAAACCTGGCTGACTGACCTATATATTATAGTGTTGAACAAAGCAGGCAGATAATTAAAATACAACCTTGATTAATGATTTCCTTGAAAAAATAACCATCTCCAATATTTTTTAAAAATGTAAATGATTCTCATTCAGAAAAGCCAGAAATGGTAAATCAAAAATCTCTGGAGTCGACTTTCAGCATCACATACAATCCGGTATTTCAATTTTTACATAATAATTTCACATTTACATTTCTACAAAGCAGTTATTTTAGGTATTACAGGAACTGTAAACTACTTGATGTAATAACAATTGGCAGTGTTCTGAGCCACACTGAGTATGTTAGAGGAACCAGGTAGGTATATTGAAAAAGGTAGGTGATACTACAATCAATGTAACCTTTTCTAAAGAGATCACACATTTACTTTTTGAATGAAAGCAATAGGAAAAGCCAAACCAATGGTGTAAAGTGTTGTACCGCAATTGCGAAGTTCGGCTCAAATTGCAACTTCAGTTGGAATTTATTTTCTTCAGATGCCATATTATCAACCACACTATACCATGCAAGTATAATGTTATTTAGCTACTCTTTGGGATGGTGGGGGGGCAAAGGGGGTGGAAGAGATTCAGGGAGGCCGAGGCTAGCACCTCTTGCAGTCAAGGTCAAAGCAATGTTGGTGAATGTAACTAGGCTGAGCTCATGCAAGAGAGGAAAATCATTCCAAAATATATATTTAGGAATTTACTTTCAGTTTTATGAGTTTAAATGTTTTATTGTCTTTCTAATATTACGTTGTTCCTCATAAAATCACTTCATATTAGATGCCTTATAATTGTAATAACCTTTTCAGAAACACAATGCATAAATTCTATTCTTCCCTTTGGTTGTCTTCCTCAGAGGCAGGCAGTCACATTTACATTCGCCTCATTAAAAAGTCTATCCAACTGTGTTGGTCCATCTGAGCAGCACATCAAAAAGATGAGAAATCTCCCACAAACTCCAGCATTTTATATAACACTCCTTGTAAATTATTTTCAAAGGGCAGTTTAAAATGTAAAGTGCATGGTTTTATGGGCCATTAAAAGGATGCTTGCTTTTTATACATGAATAAAACTATACTTCATTGTGGCACAGCCCACAATTTCAAGAGGGAAAAAAAAAGCAGTCCAATATGAACATCCATTCAAAAGACATCTGCTTGGCTGCAGACAGTCAGAGAATAATGAAAATTTATGAACTGGAATTACTAACCTTTCTTTTTTTGCACGTTCTCTCCTTCGCAGGTGACCCACCATCAGCCACACTCTTCCTTCCTCCAGCTAAAAATGTCCTCCACACCAGTCCTCGCCATTACACACCACATTAGCTTTCAGCAGGAGACAGATTCCATGCACCTGAAAACATAAATGTCACCAGGATCCTTGCATTTGTGTCACCTCACAACCACGAAATTCACCCAACTCAGGCGAGCGAGTTCAAATTGCAAAGCTCTTCATTATTTCCCGGTCGGAAGCCACATCAGAAGCATCTTGCACCACTCATACACCTCTGTGTTGGTGGGATACATGGGAATCTCAGGTTGGTTTGGATACTCTTAAGCATGGTGATGGGTTTCCACAAGTGTCAGACACACGGCTGCCAAAAAAAATATGCCTCATCTTTCCATTGTTGATTATCCATCAACTATTTTGCTTTCACGGCATCCACTCGTTAAAAACAAACCTTGCCTTACGTCGACAATGCAAAGCGTGACCGGATCAGAAAAGCAAACGAGGCTCACTTAATGGCAAAGTGCAACACGCCCTTTTCGAAGCTTATTAACTTTTTACCCGAAAATCCCTGGCTATGATGTTCAAACTCTTTGGAGACCTGGTGCAATCAGGAATTGCTGTCAAAATATACTACATCGATTCTGAGGCCATCCTTTGCACTTCATTTCACCACTGTCATATTTCCTCCAGTGTTCTGTATTTCCTTTGATCAAAGTGCTTTGAGCTCATTTGCTTCCAACACCTGTCTTGCCATGCCACATCCTTCCTATTGAGAATTAATGTAATTAACTACAGCATTTAAATCTATAGCCATGGCTATCAGTGGAACAAAGACTCACTTGGTGAAATCCAGGTGCCTTAAATTAGCAAGTGCCAAGCTCCAACCCTACTGATAAGAAACCGCAGAAATCTATTCACAGTAATTAATTGAATTAATTGAAGCTCTTTTTAACTAAAAAGCAAGAGGTACATTGGTGGCAATATTGAATCTCTTATGGTTTTACAATGGTCAGTTTCGAATTTGGAGATCAAGGGTCAGTTTGTAACCAATCTCGCTTTACTGTAAGAGTTTATACCCTCATTTGAATGCTCATTTCAACCTTGTAAATGGCCACCACATATCCATTACATGTTGGCCTTGCTTTGTTCTCACAGCTTGTAACACTCAGGTGAATTGTGGCTTTAGTTATTTGCTCCTAGTTACTATTTCATCAATGTTGCACCTTTAACATTGTTTTGCTCTCTTAAACACTGGAATAAATTAGAAACATAACAAAATGATTTGACCACAGACAACACCTGCAGTTTCCCCTTCGCATTGTCAGCAGCAGTACGCCCTGACTTTGTATCTTAATGTTGATTATGAGGTCTCTAAAGATTACCTGAAGTCTTTTCTGAAAACATTAAAAGCTACTATCTTGCTATAAAATAGCCTACTGTCATTCACAGCGGGTGATCTGAGAGGAGATAATACAAGCTGCAATCTTGGATTTACAAAATTCACATGGTAGCTTTTGGTTAGTTTCCTCCCTTCACTCAAGGTATGAACCATTGCTAAGGGTGCCCAAGCATTAGCTTCTCTCTCGGGCTTCGATGAAGTGTCTGTTCTTGCTCTGAGAGACTGAATAGCGTAATCAATGGCAGGTTCATTAACTGTAAGAAATATGTAAGAGCCCATTCTTGACCTCAAAGTCCAAGCATCATGGACAATCGAGCAAAAATCAATGGATTGTGATCAGAGGCTGAATCTTTCTCCCTAGCATCAGACACTGAGGCTATTCTGGCTGAGATCAGACCAAGGATCAAACCCAAAACATTCCTCATCTGTGCAGCTCAGTCTCATGCTGGGGCAGTAGCTTTACCAATAAAGTGTCCTTTGTACTTCACATACATGAGTGAAATGTGCAGCCTGTTTGTACAGATCATATACAATGGCTGTGGAACATCTATAGAAACCCCAGCGAATGAAAATTCACCTCAGCAGCCCAGGTAGATGGGCTGAATCCTTAGCTCCAAAACAAACTGTGAGCTGCCCCTCCGTTGGCAGAGCTTTGAGGTCCTAATAGTGTTATTAGTTATTGAGAATAAGAAGCCACTTTACCTTGGGGGGTTTTTTAAAGCTGCAAATGATGCATTATTACTAACTGGCCTACCAACCCAGCCAAATGAGGTTAGAAAATGAAAGGCCCTTTTTGAAATGTTAGGGAGACAAAAGATAAAAGAATTACTCGAATCAGCCTTGTGGTATCTAAATCTCTTCCTTTCAATATCCACTACCAATTAATTGGCTTTTGCCCCATTGCATTATTGCCTGCCTGCCTGCCGTTAATCAACTGCCCAACTGAAGCAACCCCAACTAATCGATACATCAAAGTGACGCTCTCCATGGAGCTGCTGATGAGTTTTGACGCTCAAACCTGTCAAGCATTAGGTTTTAGTCAATATTTTAGCGCTAACTCTTTCTCACAGTCATCTCATCCCCGTTCTTGTCAAATCTAATTTTCTGCGCTCGCTGGGCAGATGCGGAAATAAGAAAGTCACAAACCTAGGCCCAGATTTTTCTCTTTTACTTTCTCCCCGTATATTTGGTTGACGAAGACAGTAAACTACACAGAAGAGGATTAGATCAATTGACTATATGTTTTGAACATCAGCCAATTATGAAGATACTGGCAGTCACTTTGCTGTCACTTGATATGAAGCAAATTGCCACTCATTCGGTCTGACAGCCGTACATTCAAGGTCTTGCCCAGAAAGTGAAGAGGCTTGCAAGAACAGGAGCAATCGGGTTCTCCTGTTTGGCCGTTCCTTTCCCACCCAATATTGTATGAAAGTAGTCTATTCTGTGTGTAGCAGAGACTGCAGTTGGTAGCCCTGCCTTTCAGTAGCATTTGTTCTTCTAAACTCATTGGGAGAGCAGACAAAAGTGATAGGAATCCTTTTAGAGCTAGATATCACAAGGGAGAGGAGTTGGAGGGAGCACAGAAGCCCATCAGTCAAGAAGGGAGGTAGATATGGTTGAAGGAAAGCTCAGAGGCAGATGATTCAAGCGTTTGCAAGACTAAAAGTGGATAACCCAAAGTAAAATGCAACACTTATTAAGCAAAGTCTATAGTTTACCACTGATGAAATGTTTCAGCATCATTGGGTCAGCAGATTTACAGTTAACTTTCTTATTCAGAATATTATCCTTGTAACTCTCACAATTTTATAACCAGATAATCAATTATTTATTTTGCAGGAATATTAAAGGAATGCAAAAAAAATCTTGATATGAATATTCTATTACACTGTCTAAGTAGTTAAGATAAATCATAAAATCCACTATCACAACACAACTCTGACGAAAGGTCACACCCAAAATCTTAACCTACTTCTTTCTCTCGGATGCTGATTGAAATGTTGTGAATTTCCAGTATTGCTAGTTTTATTTCACATTTGCAGCACTTCACTGACTTTAAGCTGGGAATACTTTGCTTCTCGAATGCTCAACATTACACCTATTGCCGAGAAGGACTCCATCCAACACAACATTTAATAACTAAAATTGTTGGGCTGTGGGCTTAACCAGCTTTCCTCAGGAGCTTGATTCAGAAGCTAATCACCAAGAGGAAGTGAGGCTGTATGTTCAAAATATGTCATTATTGCTTTAGACTAACTTTTTAAAAATATTTATATATGCAAAACAGAAATTGCACTAGAAACCCAATAAAAATGTAATAAAGACTGAAGTACTGGAAGCTCGAGTATACTGCAGGATGCTAGTCACCTTTTTTCCTTCTAACAAAGGAGCCCTTGAAATGATTTAGACTTCTCTTGACTTGAACAAAATAAATTCTTATCTATCGCCTATAAAGATAAAGAAAGGGTTTTGGTCCATTTTTCTCTCAAGTTTTTATTGCTCTAAAACTACATTCAACTGGTAGAGGATTTTTTTTGGCAATGGACTGACTTCCTCTTGCCTTTGATGTCAACAACTTGCACTTATACGACTTGCCTTTCACACATAATAACGTCTCACAGCGCTGCACAGTGGCTTATTTCATCATTGTTTCACACTCAGCCACAAGACATGGAGTTAAGTACACAAATGTCTGTCTGTGTGAATGGTGTTATTTCAGGATTCTTTCTCAAAATAATGGAAAGCGTTTTCTGCCAATATTGAAAAAGTGATAAAAAAGGTATTTCTACAGACATCAACAATGTTTCAGTAGAACTGACATTTTCCTTCAGCTTTAAGCATATATCAAAGAAGGGAATAATAAAGCATTTGCATTATATATCTGTTCCGGAATAATGCAGCACACTTTATTCAATCTAGAGACCAAGCTTGCTGACTCTTTGTCCTTCAAATGAGATGTTAAATCAAATTCCCACTCGCCTGTTAAAGTGGATGTTAAAGATCCCATTTCAACAAACCTTCAACTTGTCTTTCACACTGGGTAGCACCTCGGAGCATATGATATCAGCATTGTCCAAATACCCACATGCACAGGTGAATCAGTGGACTTTTTAAAACCATGGTCATTCTGCTCATTCACATACTCTGGTCCGTGAAATAATCACTGAAGATGCCCTCTCATTTGTTGCTACTCAGTCAATAAGAGTAGAGAATTTGGAAATTCACCACAAACTAGAGGACTTTGCAGGTTCACTTAGCATTTGAAGAACCATAACTAAAATAGACTTTACGTGCCTGCTTATTAAAGGGAGTACAATAAATCCAAAAAGTGATTCAAACGCCTAGCTCTAAAGGAAAAATTAAAAGAATTACTTCCCAACCCCATCTCTGAAATTACTGGCTGATACCAGTACTTCATAAGGATATTTACAAAAAACTATCAGACTAAATCGTCTTCACCCAGTTCAATTGCAAGTTTTAAAAAGCTGCCAAAGCAAAAGGCAATACAGTAATCATCTAGGAACAAAAGATGTCTGCAGGCAAAGTAAAATGTCAAATGTGTTTAATGTACTGTCATGAAGACTATGCTCAGGAACAATAAAATACAATATTTTGCCATAATTCTATTTATAAATTTAACTATAGTTGAGCTGATAATGCATATCGTTGATATAAGCCTTTGAATTTGTGTTTCCCTTTGATTCAAAGCATTGCAGGTGATTGTATTACATGCTTCATGTTGAAGTGCATTTAGGAAAATTATATATTCTGACATTCTTTCAAGTTGAAATAATTTTGTTTTATTCCAGGTTAGTGCTGCAAGATCCAACAATGCATGGATCAATTGCCATATCATTTTCAAGGCATTTCAATGACATTTTCTCCCTCAGCGTCGTAAAGGTCTTTCAGATTCACCTCAAGTAAACTCATTGGTAGTGAGTACAAAAACGTCACTTCACCAGAGGTGATGACCCGACTGAGGTTTGATCATTAGGTAAAAGAACATCCTGAAGTCTCTGTTCCTGGTGAGATGTTCTGCTTATTAACTAATGCCACCAAACAAGTAGTGATATCTATTGCTTAAAAATAAAGAGTAAACATAGGAATTAAATGTTTTACTTTTCAGCCTTTGGTTATTATAAAAGAACGCTAATACTCACCGTTGTCATTTAATTATTTCAGGAAGTTGTAAATTGTGCAACGAAAATGAATGGTAAAATTTCCATGGGATAATTTGCTGTTGACATCTTATTGGCATCCAAAAGGCTTAGGTCCATAGTTTATAGGTATTAACATCTACAGCTCACAACTCAAATTCAGGGAGGTGAGTATCTGCATTGAGCAAAGATGCAGAATGCTTTCAATACATTTGTATAATTTATTCATTTATATTGGCACCTTCCAGGTTGGGAGGGCATCTCAAACACTGCTGACTGGGCACCCGAGTAGGGGGGTGGGAGCTGAAGAGGGTGGGGAAGGGAAAGCTGACCAAAAGCACAGTCAAACAGTCAAAAGCTCAACAGGACAGTGAGCTACATATTGCCACTCTTTTCCCCCCAAATGCATTGCCCCTCTTAACTAATCACACAAACCACATCAGCAGAGATTCACATTGGCAGTGGCGCTTCAAGTAAGTGAACTGAAATGAATGAATTAGACAGAAAACTAAACACAGGTTATTTGCTTCAGATTGGCTTCCAAGATTTTAGGGCACTTCTCACTTTGTTGCCTCTACTCAAAGAGAGAGCCTGTGTCTCGATTGGAAAGGCACAAGGGAGACACATCATTTTCACTGCGAAGAGATTTTTGTGGCACAGATGTGTTTTTAATGCATCTCTGCGCTCATCCAATAACAGAAAAGAAAGGTTTACCAAACACTCTATTGAAGGTAATAAAGTTCCAAAGAAATTCACAGCAAACATCAATGAATAGCAGCAGAAGCACCAAATGTAATCTTTAATGAAACAACAAACATGAGTTTAGTACCTTGATGTTTCCACACAAAATTAATAGCTCTCTTGCTGCACAAAGCCTATTTAGGTTGATTCAGTGATTACCCACTCTACTGTAAGCCACATATTCAGGATATCCACTTCTCTGTTCATTTCTATTAACCAACCAAGGTCAGCAGTAGCCTGCCACAATCGGATGTTTAGCACATTATTTTATTAAATTAAATTCAAGTAAATAGCATAAAAATGCAACAGACGCCAGGCAGCAGCCATAAGCAGCTGGCTTTCAGACATTGATATTGAAGGTTTGTGGCTGACAGATCACAAACACCAGCTTTATCACATGACAGGCGCAACCTGAAGATGGGGAAGGAGGGGGAAGGCGGAGAGAATGAGGGAAATTGTTCCAGAGTCAAGGGTTGGAAGCAGCTCAATGGCCCCAACTATAATACAATGCAGTCTTACCATTTGCATTTATTTTCATTAATGAGCTTTAAAAGTCTTAGATGTTTCAAACGGAACCTCTAACCTTCCTACTTCCTTTCCGTAATTCCAGAAATTGGTTGGCAAGTAATAAAAAAATACAATTAACTTTTTTTTCCTCCACCACCCCCCCGCCCCCGCGAAAGAAAAAAAAGGCCACCTTTCATACTGAAGGCATAACTCACCATCAGCATAAGTTTATGCAGAGAATCTTTTGTCCGATTGTGAATTTATGAATGATTTGAGTTTTTAAACGAGTGAACTTGAAAGGACTCGAGGTTGGCAAAATTGTCTTTTATCTTCATAGTCAAAAAAAACGTTAAATTGAGCATCCTTTATATATCCAGATTCCTTCAAGTTCTTTTACATAAGAGAATCCTCTGACTTTGAAACAAAACAACAAGCTTCAGAGCCTGAAGGGTTCTGATCTACACAAAAACACAGATCCGGAAAGCTTGCTAATGAGGTTTGGAACGGCGGTGATTTGAACCAACGTTCTGAAATTGGATCAAAACTCTGCTTGTCCTTTTCCAGACAACCCGGTCCGCAAAAATACCACTGTTTTTATTCCTCCCCTTCTCCCTTTCTACACCTCTGAAAGCTGCATTTGGTTCTGCACTTCTAAAACTATTTCCACTGAAAACAATTATTTCTGCACTACCATTTCTATCCTACACGTTCCTTCCTTCCTTCCTCTCTTAGTTGCTTGATTCTGACCTAATTCTGTGCGTTTTATCCACAGTATTATCTTTCTTTGTCTTTCGGTATATTTTCACCAAGTTCCTGCTGCTCCCCTCAATGGCTGTCAAAGTGCTATCAGAGTGAATCCTCTTGCTTCCTGACAATGACAACCCCAATTCCCCCCTTCCCTTTAAACTCACATCATTCATTAACAGCTGTTTTACTGTTAATACTACGCAATGCATCTTCAAACAGTAAAGACCCAATGATTCAGAAAGATCAAAGTGCGTCTTTTTTATTAAAGGGCAATTCAGTTTAATCAGATGGATTTTTTGTCCCCAAATTCTACAAAGGCAATATTTTAGATGATTCTGCAGCTATAGGAAGGCTCAATTTTAACTTTCCTCAAAGGTTTTTTTTCACAACAGATGACTGAGCCTCTTTGACTCTGGATCTGCAGAATGAGAATGTGAAATCGTTGTGAAAGAATATTGTATTCCTTTTCAAATTCCCCAGGATAAGAATATGAAATCATTATATTTTTATTCCTTTTTGAATCTATTTCCAGGGCTCTGAAAATTGCGAACTCCAGGTGATGGAGACACTGCATTAGTAGCCAGACCATGAAGTGTTATCTGCCAAAGTACAGCCCCAATTTACTGCACTTTACATTTACTGAGCAGAGAAAACAGATACTGGAAAAGGAATAAAAATCAATCTTTTACATCTGCCCCTTCGTGGAGATGGTTTTATAGGATTTTTCAGTCAGGAGACAGATTTGACACTTATGAGTTGCAGTTGCCTCTCCAATACAACGTTAGGATTCAAGCTGAACACAATAAGAACAAACAAAAATAAGAATAAGAAAAGCCCATTTCTGCTGATAAGCAATTAAATTCTGGAAAAGTTACATTTCAACAACTGGTAAGCACAGGAGAAAGGAAAAGTGAATGAGCTTAATATTGTGATAAAGCGCTATATTAAATGCAAGGATTATTATTGTTATTATTATTCACTGATTACATTCACACATAAGAAAATTACCAAATTAGTACCAGTATCCACACTTGCTATAATCAACTTAAAAACTGCTCTTGCCCCTCAACTTGGAATGGAAAGTGTATTTCTCCAATTTACAACCATCAAATCCAGAAAAAACAGTCATCTGCAAGGTTTCAATATACCTGAATGTACAGAAAGCCTTGTGTTTAAGTTTTATGTACTTTGTCTTCTTGAGCTGCTATTTATCCAGTTTTTGCAGATCTGAATCAAATGCAGATTTTCAGTGGCCAGATTTTCTTTGAGGAATTTTCCCATCTGCTCCACTTGTGGATTTTCTGCTGACACGAGTGGTTCACAAATGGTATTGGGAAGCGCTTTACAATACAAGGCACAGATGGCAGAACCAATATTCAGAGCTGCGTATTAGTATTCTTGTGCTCATCACTAAACTGCCGATCTTCAAATTGCCACTTGGCAGACTTGAATTATGGGACCTTTAAGCTTTTTCTATTGACCCACCAATGCTCTTATAAGTACCGTCGATTATTCACCCACAAATACTGTCAAAAGTTCCACAACACATTGCCATCATTTTCATTTCCTGTAGCATGGCTTTTCTACCCTCCTTGCTTAATTGGTAGCAAGCCCGGGGTGGACAACCTCCACCCACAAACTTTTCTGAATGTGAGCGGGTTGTCCCGGTTGATCCGCAGGAACAGGCTCACCGAGCGGTTGGTGTTCAATCTTTGTCACGTGCTCAAGGGAGAAACCTGGACCCATCACGGCTAGAAGGCACACCATGCCTTGCGGTAGAAATCTTACTGCAGTTATTACCACGTCTTCTCACTCCCCAATCCACCACCCGGCACCTCCGCTCGACTGGCACCGGTCTCCTGCTCGTCCATCGCACCCTCCTCTCCACCATTTGAGGTCGGGCTTTCAGCCACTGCGCCCCAAAACTCTGGAACACTCTCCCTCAATCCCTCTGCCTTGCCCCTTCTCTCCCCTTTTTCTCGTCCGGCCTGAAAACCTTCCTTTTCGGCCTTGCTTACAGTAACCTCCCCACACTCCACTCCGGCTCGGAATCAGGCTCTGCCACTGTTAAGCACTCTGAGACTCTACACTGCGTGAAGGGCACTATATAAGTGCAAGTTTGTTGTTGTGTGAAATGGATAAAGGACAAGTAATATATTTTAAAGTGAATTTTTCAACACTTTGCTATTACTGATATTTTATGCCATACGACTGCCCTGTAATGATTGAGTGAGGACCTCCTTCACTTCTCTCATCACTGACACCAAATGTGGCTTGTGGCTGAAGTGTCAGAGAATGGACCCTGTGGAATAAATTCACTTTACAGTATATTCTGTGAAGTGCTTTGAGACGTCCAGAAGATGTAAAAAACGCGCTATGTCAAATGCAAGGGTTATTATTTATTATTATTATAAATCCACAGCAGAGTAAAATGTTCAAAAGAGTGCAGCAAAACACAATAATCTTCCCTGAAGCAGGCAGCCAATAACTCTTAGTGTCCCTTCTAATCTAGTCTTCCACTGCTACTTGGGTTTTAAAACTCGCAGTGAGCAGTTATGCATTCCTTGGTCAGTTTTGCCATCCGCAGAAGCTCCATTTGCACTCCTGCAGAGGATTCTATTTTTTTCTACCCCCTGGGCTAACTAGGGCTGAGAACTGCAGAAGACCTGACAGCTACTTAGGTCGAATGACTATCTTAACTCAATACATAGAAAAGCACAGACGATGTCAGGATCTTTCCAGCTCAAAATGGGAGGAGTGGGGTGTGGGGCATGCCATAGCAAACCAGTGGTTTAATTGTCCCCATTATTTAAAAGGGAAGATATAATCTGTTGTCATAACAATGACCATGAACCTGTGCAGTTGCATTTCAATTTAGGTGTTCAAGAGGGACTTCATTGGTAAAGCTGATTTAACTTTATATACTTAAACCTTCTTTGTGTGGGGGCTCTTACATTTTGTCTTAATTTGAGAGCCAGTTTTTGGCAGTTCTGAAATAGGAATAGCCTCTATATTAATGCCAAATTTAGTCATTATTTTACAAATCTACTGCTATGAATCTATATAAGACGAAGTAGTTTTACGGATGAAATTTCAGGTCATGAGTAGCTAAATTTGAATTTAGTGACCTGAAACTTAGAAACAATGGGAAAATAGAAAAATAATTCTACAATGGCAGAAAGCCTGTACGTGTGGATGCCTAAGACAAACACCGGGTCAACTTATACCCTCTTCCTGAAATATGACCATCACTCACACCCTAAAGTTAAACACAAGGAATTATCATTTGAGCAAGATGCAGAGGGCTTCCTGTTGGACATACAATACAACACAAATTTACATTTATATAACGCCTTTCACATCAGAGGAGGGCCTGAGGCACTGGACAATCTAAGACATACAAAAGTCATTATGGTCAGGAGAGTGAGGGAGGAAAGGTATCAAAGAAAGAGAGTGAGCATTATACAGAGCATTACTTTTCTGAATGAACTCAGCAGCAGATGGGTGGTCAATTTCAGAAATGCTATTAGTTTACAATGATTTAGCATCCTTGTGCTTCACCAGATGGCCTACAAGGTAACAGCACAACTGGTGCAGTAGTAGGCCATGCAGACAAGAAGGTTGTAGGTTTCAATTGACAGGTAACTGACCGTCAATAAGAGCTGGGTCAATAGAGGAGAAATTCAGCCAGGATTTCTCTTTCGATTGCTGTACAGAGATCCTTGCTGGAAAAGGTGCACATTGATGAGGACATAGTTAAGAGGTGAAGGAGGAGGAGAAGAAGAGAAGGGAAAATGGGAAAAGAAAATTGATGGTGAGCTCCACACAGGTTCTGTAGAACCATCCCCACTACATAGTGCAATTACACCCTTAAATGCTCTATTCCAGGGGGATTTTTAACCATCTCAGTCTTTCAACAAAAGGTTAATCAGTCCTGTAACACTGACCAACAACCCACAAAGGAAATACCACTTGCAGAAAATATTCCTAAAAGTAATGCTAAAAGTTACTAAACTATCAATCGCTACTGTAAACATAACTTCAAGTGGTCATTGTGTTCTGAAAGCAGTCGGTGAAAAATAATTCACTCAATCACTGCATGTTAAGCACACTCTCTGCTCTCACTGATAAGGCAAACACAGGCACTTTCTACCAATAGAAATCATTTCCATATATATTTCTGAAGAGCTGAAAGATAGAGTATTAAAAGTCCTTGGAACAGATTTAACCATAAGTTAGCTCACTTTGTTACACCACAGATTTTAAGATCAGTAATATTAAAAGGACAATTTTATTTCCAACTACAGAAATAAACACTTAAGATTCAAAGCAAATCATTTTCAAAAATTTTCTTCACCTCGATGAATGATTCTTTTGTGTCTGATCTTGGCCCTGATGTGATCCAGGGACTAAACTGATTGTAATGCCTTAAAATTGATTGGCCAAAAACTAACAAGTGTGTTTCACCCACAAAACACACAGTCAATGCACTTTACAATACATTCTGCGAATCACTTTGAGACATCTCAAAGACATCATAAGGCACTATATTAAATGAAGGATTATTATTGTTGTTATTTCTCGTGGAGTCCTGTAGCTCAGTGGTTAGAGCACTCGCTTTGCAAGTGAGAGACCTGAGTTCATTTCCAGACAGGGCGAAACCTTGGGCAAGTTTCCTTACTCCACACAGAGCCTAATAATAATCCTTCCAAAACCAAAAACAATAATAAATTGGTCATTTTCAATGTACGACTGTTTGTGGGACATTGCTGTGCGCAATTGGCTGCCGCGTTCTCCCACAAATATACAGTCAATTCACTTTACAGTGTGTTCTGTGAAGCGCTTTGGGACGTCCTCCCGACGTGAAAAGCGCTATAAAGCTGCTTGGGTAAAATAAGACTCCGTGAAAGGATTAGCACAAACTTTGGCACGAAAAACTATCCCTTATCTCACAAGCCAAAATAAAGCTCCTTTGACAAGATGTTAAACATCTTAACAGTGGACAGTACAGGAAACAATCTTTTTCTTCACAGATATGGTTCTTACATTAGAACACATTAGAATATACAGCACAGAAACAGGCCATTTGGCCCAACTGGTCAATGTCAGTGTTTATGCTCCACATGAGCCTCCTTCTGCCCTTCCTCAACTAAGCCTTCAAGCATAACCTTCTATTCCTTTCTCCCTCATGTATTTATCTAGCTTTCCCTTAAATACATCTATACTATTTGCCTCAACAACTCCTTGGTAGTATGTTCCACATTCCCACTACTCTCTGTGTAAAGAAATTTCTTCTAACTTCCTATTTAATCTACTTGTAACTATTTTATATTGATGGCCCCTAGTTTTTGGTCTCCCCCACAAGTAGAAACATCTTCCCTATGTCTACCCTTTCAAAACCTTTCATAATTTTAAAGACCTCTCTCAGTTCACCTCTTACCTTCCTCTTTTCAAGAGAAGAGTCCAAGCATATTTAGCCTTTCCTGATAGGTATAACCATTCAGTTCTGGGATCATCCTTGTGAATTCTCCTTCAGCTCTTTGAGGATGCTGTTTAATTATGCAGCAATGCAACTTCAAAGTCAATCAAAATACAGTCAATCCACTTTACAATATATTCTGTACATAGTATATTCTGTGAAGCACTTTGAGACATCTCAACAACATGATAAGGCGCTATATCAAATGCAAGGATTATTATTATTATTCAACAGAAATGCAGGTGCTCCAATTATTTTTTTCCCCTGCTTACATCTTAAGATGTCAAAGCATCCGGCTAGTAAAGTAGCTGGAAATTTAACTCAGAGTCTCAACCGGTGTGCTCTCTCATTGATAGATCAATGCATTCAGTCCACTTTTCTAGGTAACGCAAGATTGCCACCATGTGGTTTAACCTAAGAACATGAAGATTTTTTTTAACCAGAGATCACTGTTAGTCAGCACGCCAGGAGAAACTCCCTTCTCTGTTTGAATAGTGCCAATGGGATCTTTAATGTCCACCTGAATAGACATCTCACATTGCACCTCCAACAATACTTCACTCTCCCAGCCATGTACTAGAGGGTCACATTGCTCCTGGCAGTAAAAACACACCATTCAAAGTTACTCGAAGGGACAGATAATTGGTAGAATCTAAATGAGGAAATTTGTGACTTGGCCACTAGACGGAGCACCCACGGTTAGTGGCTATTCCAGTTCACTGCTCAATTGGCGACCCCTTTGGCTAATTATTGAGTGGTTATTGTGAAATGAACAGGTTAGCTGGGTCACCAGGGTCCTGCAACAAGAGGAAGGAAAATAAACGAGAATTGTTTCTGACATTTTCTACCTCGATACAGTGGACAATAAAGCAGCCCTGTACCCACTCTTAAAAAATATTAGATGCAATCTTACAGATTATGGCATCTTCTGAATCCTTTACACTTAAGCCTTGGAACTCGCTCCAACACAACTCTTGTTCCGTGGGATCTCAGTGGCTGTAGCTTTGCTTCTGTGCTAATGTGCCTTCTGGCAGAAATTAACAAAGAATGAAAGGCTATCCTGCTCAGCTCCTGCCAAGCCTCCTCAGCCTCGGGCGCTGACCAAATTAACCTCTCCAGTTGTTCATTGCAGTTCATGGAACCAGGATGGAATCTTGGCATTGATGCATCATTGAATCGTAGAATTTTGCAGCACAGAACGAGGCCATTCGGCCCATCGTGTCTGTGCTAGTTATTTGACAAGAACTATCCAGATCAATCCCACTAGCCCCCTCTCTCACTGTAGCCCTGCAAACTTGTCGTCCCAAAATAATTATCAAGATGAGTCTCAACGTTCCTTGAAACCTATTATCCAATTCGCCCTCTCTCTGCTTTCATACCTAAAAGCCTTCCTTTCAAAGTGCCTTCAGCCACCCTCTCCCCAGCTATCCACCTCCCTCCTAGCTCAGGCTTCCACTCAAGACATTGTGAGGCACTTTGAAACACCCTCCTACGTGATAGGAGCTATATAAGTGCCAAGTGTTGTTTTAGCAGTGAAATAAATAATCAGTAACATCTTTGGGCTCATTTTGGGGTTAGTTGGGAGAAAATTGTAACTCACCATATGGTTTTCATGGTCACTCCACCAGTCACCTCCTTGCCTATCATACCACTTGAAACTTTTGTTTATTTTTCATTGCCTTGTCTTCAAAGACTTTGAGATCTGTGAGAGATGTTTTCAAATATGTTAACTTTTTTCAAGCATTGAATAAGAATTAGGTATTATTTTTGACCCAGATATGTGAAGCCCTTTAGCTCCAACAGATGTTGGCATCAGTGTTCAACCTCAGATTGTGGTCAGAACCACAGCAAGTAATCCCATCGGACCGCACATTATCACCCTCACACATATTCAAATGTGTTACTGATGAGAGGGGCCTCGTATTAACATGAGAGAGTTTTTGTTCATCTCAACAAAGCCTTTCATGAAAACAAAAGAGCAAAACCTCGAAACAGTATGCACCTGACAGATTGTTGGATGCAGCTCCTTTTAATGGCCTACAAATGATCCAATCATACTGTAGTCGCTTTAACTCAAGGTAACTTTTACCGCAATGTGTGTATCTTTGCCCACCTGTGGCAACTGTCAGTTCAACCCACATCTAAACAGTTACAGTGGGAATGGCCACTATCACAACACACATCTCTGTGGTGTGTATAACTGAAACATAGGTGGTCTCTTCGGCTTGAGGTTTCTTCGATTCAAATGCAAAATTGCACCATCTGCATTGACTCCCATTTTACTTCAAAATCTTCAGGATAAAACAACTTCAGTCTTCAACATCATCTGTTGAAAGTTATCAAAGCTAAATGGAATTGAAGTATGCACAAAAAGTACAAAAAATGTGCATTATCATAATAATTAGATATGATTAAATTGCACCTTCTGTCCCACATGCTTGCTGTAGGATTTTGCTATGAAAGTGTGTGTAACTATAGAATCATATCATAGAATCATAGAATCATACAGCACACAAGGAGGCCATTCGGCCCATCGTGTCTGTGACGGCTCTTTGAAAAGAGCGGTCCAAATCAATCCCACTCCCCCACTCCCACCCCATAGCCCTGCAAACTTATCCTCTCCAAATAATTATCTACTCCTATGGAATCGCAGAACTACAACAACAACAAGATTACATTTGTATAGCGCCTTTCACGTCGGGAGGATGTCCCAAGGCTCTGAATAGCACAACAATGATTTTAAAGGTTCAAAGCCAAAGCATTATCTCAGATTGATACAGAAACTATATTACATTTCCTGATCGCCGTGTTGATGTGTTCGTGGAGTCTGTACTGCACAAAATCTGTTGGATAAATTAAGATTTAAAGCAGGTGACTATTATTAGGAGGTAAACATGGGATGATTTAGAAAATCCAATGGAAGGGTTAAAAGTCCAGAGAGGATTGAGAATGGGAGAGAGAGAGACAGATGAGTCTGTGAACCTGAAATAACGTTAAAAACTTTTAAGTTGAGTGAAAAGTGTTGATTCTATTTGAGTGGTTTCGCACAACAAATACACATGTGTAATTGTGTCAGATGCACACAATTTGACTAAACAAATGCATCCTAAATTTCCCCCAAAAAGTCACACTGAGAAACTTTAATGGATCAAATGAAGTTTTTGAGAAATGTTTTCATGGTTGATAAGACAAACAGCCTTTTATGAAGTAATTTTATCAACCAAACAATTCAGTTCCTGGTGGGGTTTAAGTGTTTGGAATTTAAAAATCAAGGCAACTGGAAAGCAGAATCTGACAAAAATAATTTTTTTTAGAGAAAAATGACTTATCAAAAGAGGAACATAACGAGTGCAATGCGTAAATGTGTCATTTTTTCACAGATGTTTTAAAGCAATGCATCACCAGTACATTCAGTAGAACAATTATCCTTTCCCACCTCCCTGTGCCACATTTTAGATTATGGCAAATAGAGAATAGTACTTTGGCTGCAGCAATAGATTCATTACATGGAGACAATTGAGCACAATAAGTCTCTTCTCCCACTTGAAGCTGTCTAGACTACAATGCAGTAGATGACTGCCTTTACCCTCATTCAAATTCACCACAGATTAAATTTGATCATTTCCCTTCATTACTGTTTGTGGACTGTTGCCAACATTGATCAGCTGCCACTTTTGCCTATGTAACAGTCGGAGCATTTTAAAGTAGCTCATTGGGTGAAGAGTTTTGAGACACTGATGTGATAAAGGTGCTCTCTCACTGAAAGGATAATTATGACTACATTGTTCTAGGACATTGGTTTCCAAGTTTAATTAACTCGCTTGTGCTGGAAAAATAACGTTACATTACACCGAATGCACCATAATGAATGCTAAGCCCCTGGCAATTTAATGAATAGAGATGGTTGTTTTACAAATGTACATTGTGCATAATAAGGTGTTTGACATTTCATGCCATCCACTAGTTTCCTGGCCAAGTGCAAATGACAACATGCGATACCTGTAGCTTGTTTCTTAGGTGAGAAAGCAGCATGGACTTTACAATGTTCCTTAGTGAAGACAAAGGCCTTACAGAGATGAGCAGAAGCAAACACAAAACACCTTGCTTTTACAATGGTACAACAGAGCAGTGCATCTTTGGAAACTAAAGCCCGACAGCACAAACACTGTCAAATAATGCAATTTAAAGTGTTTTTTCACGTCTTCATTCTCAGCTACCAATGCTTTCCAACACCAAAATTTCAGTTTCAATCACTGCATGAGATTCAAGTCAGCTTGGAACAGATCAATGAGAAAGTCAATGGCAGACTGCAGCACTTAAAACCTAAAAACCTGTCAAAATTTTCCTGAATCAATTCCAGGAATTCTACAAGCACGACCCAGGCCAGTATCTCTGCTTCCAGATGAACACGTTCCATTGATTTATATCTTGTGTAAACACCGCGACGCTTTCTTAAATCTGTTGACTGAACTGATCGTGCCTGGAAGGTACCTGGGGGTTGCCACAATCTCCTCAATTCAAACACATCTAATTGTATACAGCAGAAAATTGGGGAAGAAACATCCCAAAACACATCAAAATTTCTCTTTCTTCTAAACCAGTGAACATAGTATATGCAGGTCTTTATTTAAACTCCCACAACCGCAAAACTTGTTCTCCATCTTTTGCATTCACCAAACGGCAGCAAATTTCTACACCTGTCATGCTTACATCCTGATGCTCAGATGAACTGGCTGATCTTCCCGTCAAACTGCAGAACATATTCAAAACATTTTGCTTCACACAAAGAGGCTGCTGACAGATAACACAGCAATAAAGATAAAGTTTTTGTGCTGCTCGTGAACAATTTTTAAAAAATCACCAGAACAGAACCACCTTAATTCCTTCAGTTCTGACGAAGGGTCGTGGATTCGAAACATTGACTCACTTTCCTTTCTCCATAGATGCTGCCTGACCCGCTGAGTGTTCCCAGCGACTTGTTTTTGTTTAAGAACCACCTTTCTGCCTACAATGAAGGTGGTTCCCCCTACAGTCAAAGAACAAACATTGTTAGGGAATGAGTTACCAGAAACTCCTTGAATGCATTATAGATATCAATACCATGAATAATATTACATATCTGTATAAGTGTAAGAATGTTCTTTGCTATCAAATAAACAAGTTATGGAAATGCATCAAGTACAGATGTGTGGGTCAACATTTGACTCGTCTGAAGCTCATGAATACAATCCGAATACCCATAATTTATTCACAGCTTCTGCTGTAAATTCCCATTCTTTTGATAAATTGTGTTTGCACTGAGTTGAGCATCACCTGCTGCTGCATGGACTTACTTCTCAGCAAAATACTTTTTCCCCGAGAGCATGCTTTGACCAATTTCTCTGCGTGGGTTGTCTGACAATTTCATCATTGAATGCTTCCCTGTGATAACATTGCAGGTTATCAACACAAATTACTGTTTTAATTCCTGCTCCGTAGATGGTGGAAATGGTGCCGATAATCTTGAGTACATTTGTTTTCTTCTCTTGCTCTCACTTATACTCTGGGGTGTATCATGTTAGCAACTCACTTTGTTCTTCTGATGAGATCACTGGAACGCTGAGATGAGATCACATATTTATATACAAGATGTGAACCAGTCATGGCCCACTAACCAATTCCAGAATAACCGCTACAATCCTCCAGTGATATCATAAGTAACATTATAAATGCTTGCAATTGTTACAGTGATTTAACATGCTGAAGTTTCTCAGTGTTGCACACGAGTAACCGTAAAGCACAAGGCTTGTTGTATTGGCAAACATAAATTATAAATGACACCAAGGCACATAATTAGAGTGGAGAGGGATTGGAGCAAAATAATCTCAATTTGGAGTTCTGATGACAAACCATTTGATTTATGAACTCACAAAGATTCAGGTCACGTCCGAATGTATTTTCTTGGAATCGCTCGCTTTGGTTTCTTTACTTCCAGGCAGAAAGGAAGCAAACGTTGTAATATGAAAACATCAATTTTATTATTTTTGTTGTAGAATGAGAAAAGGGATTTAATGCACACATACACATCCATTGTATTGCAAAAGTATTATAAAAGGTGTCTGAATAATCTCACTGGGATTAAAGTGTTTTCAATTTCATATTTGTGTTGCAAGCACCAATTTGCTCTTCATACAAAAGTCCTCCTGTAGTCCTGTACTATTCTTACAGCTGTGTTTACAGGTCAGAATCTCCTAGTTTATTGAGTTGCATTTAGTACTGTTGCTTGGCTGATTTGACAAGGTACAAATAGTTTCAAGTTCAGCTTCTGTGTATTTTGGCTTGAGAGAGACACAGTCATAATCAAAGTCTTCATCCAAAGAGAAAGGCTGGACTTCATCTGTCTGTACCTGATGGAAAAATAAAGAGGCAGATTTTACGATGACAACCCATGCCGAGTGACAAGACCTACTAATGCCACATCACAGGACTTGACAACAAGGTGTCACAAGTAAAGATGAGTGAACATATATCTGAATCAACATTAAATGGAATTGAGGTTTTTGCAGGAAACAGGGTTCATTCAATTTGTAGACTTTACTGTAGAAACCTTCACAAATTTCCAACATATTTCATAACAATTGTAAGATTATTCCCATTCTAGAATATTAACCAATGGCCAGAGGTTGTGTCTTTGTCATTTTAATAACTTTGGATGACGACTTTGATTACGACTGTGTCTCTCTTAATTGCCATCACCCTTAATTAACGTTGTCCTAATACATACAATAAAAGACAAATAAATATTTAACAAATGTATTACAATATGGATCAATGAAAACTATTATCTGAATTAACTGAGCGCAAAGGAACACTGGAGTCAGATCTGGATCAATTTCATCATCAGTAGGTACACTAGCGATCATTCTTCAACTGAATGTTTCATCTACATATATACTACAAGTCAGTCAACCAGGAAACTCAGGAGACATCTAACCCATTAAATTACTTTTCAATCAGAAGCCGCTTACTGTGTGTACCTGAGATTACTCCAATTAGCCTCAGTGACCATGAGCTGGAGAGATGGTGGGAAATTGGCATCAACAGATAGAAACATGTCCTGTTTTCACTTGCCATTTTGGATGTGCTGAGCCAAAGGACAAATGTAAATTCAACATTAACAAGCAGTTTGGTTCTGAGTTATACCTACGTTTGGTTTGGAATTAGAGTATGAAGTGGTGATAAGAGTATGATTGCCATAAAGTAAAAACACAAGCTGCTCAATAGGAGTTCACAAAAAAGTAAGCCACATACCTGGTCACATGTTTCATTACTAAATTCTTCACTATTTGGTTTTGTGCTGAAGTCAAGTGATGTGTCTTTGCATATGGAATGAGAGTAGTCTATCGGGATCTCCACTTCTGTCTCACCTGGGAGCAGATCCAGTCCTGCATTCAATGAACAGACATAATATTTAATGTGAGAAACATTTATAAATAGATATGCCTGGCAAAAAATTATGCAAAGACAGAAAGCCTGGATAGCTCCTGGTGAGGGTTGGGTCACGCTCCATCATCAGCCAGCTGAGAGGATGGAACTCACAAAGGGGGATTTGGAGCAGGGAAGCTACATCCATAGGTCATGAATGAGTTAGTACACCAACAACATTATATAATAATAATAATCCTTGCATTTAATATAGCACCTTATCACGTTGTCAAGACGTAAAAAGCACTTCACAGAATATACTGTAAAGTTGATTGACTATGTATTTTGTGGGCAAAATGTAGTTTGTCAGCAAAAAACATTCCCCAGAACACAAAGAGGAGAGATCTCATTAGAACAACCATCAGTGATAACACTACATTCACCTGAAAACTGAAGAGCTTGGTCCCCTTACAAGGCAAATTCTATTCTCTTTGCAAGAAGCTTCTGAACAAAGTATTACTGCACTATAAATGAGAAGGTTTTATTGCCTGTTAAAAAAAAATTCTTACTTATAAAGGGCCTAGGTGGCAAATATTATGTGATTATTCTAAATATAATTTGCAATTCAATCTTGCATGGTACAGATTCAGATAATAGTATACAGCATTAACATCATGTGAGCTATTAGTTTTACACCACTTAAGATACCATCCCTTCTTTGTCTAATTTGCAGAACACTAATTACACAATTTAGAGTAGTTGGGGTGGGCAATTCTTTCATTTTCAAGGGAATTCATTCTTTCATTAAAAAGGGAATACTGTACTTGGTACGCATTCATACATCACTCAGCAAGAACAAGTGATCTGACAAAATGCTTCCTTAACACACCAGCCAGTTTATTAAAGTAAAGCATTAAGTTATTTGTCCTCATTTGGAATACAACGTTGGTATCTGTCCATGCGAAAACTCAATGCAATCAAAATTTCTGCAGTGGAAAGCACTCTGGAATTGTGCTTAGGTTCTCACAAGTCAGTCAATGTTCTCCAGTTTGTAGAGATAGGCAACTGATGGAAAATGTCATGAAGCATGATATGAAAAAAATTGCAATGAAAGAATTAAAATCTATTGACGTGTAGTTCCTTAGGATAATCTTCCCTTCTCCTATTCTACCCTCCTGCAAAGGCGCTTGGCAGCATCAAAAATCCAAAGCTCTGATTTCTATGGCACTATTGCAATTCTTTTGCTGAATCAACATAACATTTGGTTAATACAGATGAAGAGCATTTTGGATGCTGCTTCGATATTTGATAAGAATACACAGATGGTTCCAGCAAGTTAGTTAGACCTTTCAGCTGACCTGTTATTACATGGGGTAAAAAAAGGAGAATTAAAACAAATGAATTGAACAGCAAAATGTCATTATGACTGAAGGACCCTAATGCCACCAGTTTCTGTTCCACTGGCATTTCCAGAGTTGAAGTCATTGCATGCTGCTGGCATAAACCCCTTCATCTGCACCTGTTCAGCAGCAAAATAGCCTTGCAAACACGGTGCGCAACTGAGAGTGTACCAGTTTTGTCAGCTAATATAATCAGAAACCCCGAGCAAAGAATGTACACACCCCCATGACTGCCAGAGGGTGACTGCCAACTCCATCTTTGAAGACATCAATTGCAAATTTTTCCATGCCACTAACTGATGGAGGTGCGAGCCCTTGAGGGGAAATATTTGTGGAGGAAAATATGCTCAATGAATACAGGGAATAATATTTTTAAAATGGTGCTTTGTAGTGTCCTATAATAAAACTTCATACAAGGTACTTTCTCGTTTACTTTTCACCACTTCTAAGAAGCAGTCAATTATTTTGTAAAAAAAAATTAATAGGTAGGGCAAAGCATTTCATTTTCTATTTTGCCCCAAGTCATGGAATAATAGTTGATGTCTGCATGTTGTATGAATTATTAGATCTTACCACAAAAACCCAGAAAAGATTAATGGCATTAAATGAATCCGTAGGGTTTATGAAGATTAACTGCAGTGTCACAAATTGGATCTTACAGCCAAGCAACTCCATTGTGCATTTCAGCAGAAAAGATAAGTTTCTATGAAATAAAATTTAAAAAGATACACAAAATAAACAGAGGAGTACAATTAGGAAAAATAAGTCATCATAGCTGCTTAACCTACGTCTATTCAATCTAAAATGTGTGCTGTGTGGTATACACACTCACATTTTTAATACACTATTTATTTTTATACACACTTACATCTTCCCTTTGCCCTGAACACTATAAATTGTTGTACAAGCACGTTACAGTCTCTTGTAGTCAGGTCTTGAACTGCATTGCCTGCAGACAACAGTGTGTTTACATTATGTTGTAGAAATTTCAGAATGTGTTGGGATCAGATTCATGAGAAGGTAAACTCAGAACTGTTCTCGATACTAAAAATTATACTTTCCTTTGGTTTGGTACCATTGTCACAACTACTGTGACCACCTTAATTAAAAGTACTTTTTGAGCACTGTATTCATGATTGTACATTTTTGAATAGTAGAATTTGGAAAAAGAACATAATCTCCAATAATGTCCACAATAATAATGTTTAATTACAAATCACATTTTAAATGAAAATAACTATATCTTACCAGAGCTTACTGGCAGTAGCTGATACCACATAAGCCACACTCATAACTAATCATGCGTCACACAGCTGGCTTGAAGATAGACTACTGTAATAATGGATGATAATCCTAATTAAGCCACTAATTATATTCTCATCAGAAGTCATTAATTATCAGCAGGAGCTCAGCAGTCAAAAGCATAATGTACTCAGAGCTGACTGAATACCTAAATATATAATATTGTTAAGTTAACAAAGGAGATCTCTATTTTATTATAAAAAAAGATTTTTTTTTACGTTTGGTGAACAGGAGGATGATAGAGAGACTGGGCAGTTTAGTGGCCCATCTAAGATTTCTGGGACCACCTTTCACTTTGAGAGTACGGTACAAGTAATGGGTGGTAGAGAGTGGGTGGGGCTGAGGGGAGGAAGGAAAATACATCGGAGTTTTCCAACAGCTCCCAAGAATTAAAAATGAAATAATTATAGGCACTTTAAATGAACTCTCCAATCTATTACAACTTTCTCTACAGCTGGATTTGAATTTAATACAATCAAAATTCATCTTCAGTTCATGATGGAGAGTAAACAGGCGTATTAATCCAAGTCTGAGAAAATCTAAATAAACAGGGCCCTCCAGCAATGTAGTAGATGTGACCAATACTCTCCAAACTATGCATCTGTTTGCCTGGAGTTAGTGCAGTTGCTCTTGTCATTTCAGGAGCTCTTGAAAGAGTATGACATCCTAACCTCTCTGAGGCATATTTCATGAGCTGCTCATGTACAATTTCCTCAAAGGGCAAAAACGTCAAGTGATGATAAGTATATGTTCTTCACCTTAGCACAGCCTACTCCTCTCATGGAAGAATGCATGACCGCAATCAGTTTCAATATCATTAACTTGCCCAATGCCATCCACTATCCAATGCATCCAATGTGAGCAACTGGCAGCCAAATTTCACTCACAAAATATACTGTAAATCACTTTATACTACATCTGTGAAGTGCTTATTATCTCAATGACATAATAAGGCGCTACATCAAATGCTAGGATTATTATTATTATCCAAAGTGGTATTGTTCTCTTTGATCATGAGACCATCTACAGAGTCGTTAATTGCCGATTTGGCAATCTAAATGGTGGTCCATCTTCAGCCTGAGACGATCAAATCAACTACTTGGCTTAGAAAAAATGTAGCCACCATCTCTAGTTTACAATCCTTTGGTTTGGTAGCCAAATATGATGATCTACAGTAATTCTCTTTCAATAAACACATCAGGCAGGCTGATAGTGTAGTATGCACAGTGTGGAAAAGAGTAAACAGCAAATGTAATGCATGAATTCTTTCATTTTCCTTAATTGTGACTAATTTTGTCGATTTTATCACCACATGGAAGACCATTAATGTGCATTAGAGATACAAAACATAAGATACGCGAGGGAAATTCAGGTGATCAGCAAGAATAGAGTCTGCTCAATGAGGTTACTCACATCTATATTATTTATTTGGTGCAGATGTAAAGATATCCTGGAGGTTTACGCACACAGAGTGAACTTCTCAATGATCTTTTTATTTCTCACAGTGAATTTTTAATGCTCATCAAATTCAGGGATAGTAGCGTTGGGAAAGGGGCACTTCTCTATGTCAATGTCCTAATGTCAGTATTCCAGTCAGGTGGAGCTGGGTTGGATCTCATTATTCTACATCAAGTACAATATGTGCCTCTGTCCCAATGTCCAGTTCTCATCAAACCATCTGTGTGGCTTCTTTGACTCAAACAACCAGTCCAATATAGCTTTGTTTGTGGATTTTGTGCCTCTATCACAAAATAGATTTTCTTTTAATCTTCATAGAATGAGCTCCAGATTCCCTTGTTTCTGGCTTTGTGACTTCTACTTACAATGATCATTTGGTTTATTAGCTATGATTAAAACTCCCCCACATCTCACCTCCCTGAGAGTACTGAAGGATTTTTTTTCTAAATTCCCTTCCTCAAAGCATAATCAATCAATCGTACAAATTCCATATTCCACAATTCCCAGTCATCTATCCTCTCTTTTGTGGTGCCCAATGGAATGTTTTAGTTCAAATTGCTTCCATTAACTCAAAAGCGCAGTTTCATCTCAGCAATATTGGTATATAAATGCTTCAATAATGCTATTCCTTCCTAATTATCTACAAGATTGTCTTGGTTTTGTCAGCATAATAATATTAATGCAGGTCATCTCCTAATGCAAATGACAGGCATCCTGCTGTTCAAAACTAATTTTGGTAATCTTCCATTATTGCAACTGCTACGCATCTCAATTCCAATTAACATAAATTATCTCTATATCTTGGTGTTGCAAAAGCTTTTACTTCCTTCTGAGCATAAATTGTCTTTATTTTCCTACAGCTTTGATTTCACGCTGCATGTTTGAATTTCTATCGTCTTACCAAGAAGGTTTTGAGGTTATACTGGCCAAGAAGCTTAAACGAATACTCCAGTTAAGGATTACAATATTTAATACTACGAGCCTTCCTTCCTTATCTAAGTGCTGGAAAATAACATTAATAATAATAATCCTTGCAACTGATATATAGCCCCTTATCACGTCTTCAAGACGTCTCAAAGCGCTTCACAGAATATACTGTAAAGTGAATTGACTGTATATTTTGTGGGAGAAACGTGGCAGCCAATTGTGCACAGCTGTGCCCCACAAACAATCTTGGATTTAAGTGACCAATTTATTATTATTTATTAATTTTTTTTGAAAGAATTATTATCCCCGGAAAAGCAATCCATCAATTGACTAACAACTGGGTTCCTACTTACTTCTAGGTAAACAGAGGCATGTGGAGTAAGGAAACTTGCCAAACATTTCGCCCTGCAGGGAATTGAGCCCAGGTCTCTCACTTGCGAGGCGAGTGCTCTAACCACTGAGCTACAGGACTCCAATGTATGAACGATGAAAAGAAGAAATTTAAGCAAAACGTTGTCAATAACAATTCAAATCATCCAATGCTCACAATCATACTTCCAAGGGCAAAGTGTGACCCACTAAAGGACAACTTCATAAACAATATTACAATCTCTCACATCAACATTCGTAAGCGGCATTGGGGCTGGCAATTTCTATATACTAAATCTATGCACAGTCATGCCGAAAGACAGCATGGTAACAAGCAAGACCTGCATTGACGCCATCAGCCAGCAGAAATGAAGTCCATACTGAGGTAAAATCTGAATATTTTAGTTGATAGGAACAATTTTCTGTTTTCGAATGTGTAAAAAGAGAAATGAGTTAATATTTTGCAATTCTTTTTTAAAATCATAAACGTGGGAAAAGAATAATTTATTCTCGACAGTGAGCCAGTTCACGACAGGCCTATTACAGCATCATCTTTTTGCTAACTGACACTGCAATTATTTGAGAAAATATTTCAGTGTGATCAGTCTTCGCCTCATCTGACCTTTTCATGTCAGAACTGATCACTACATTTACACGTCTCCTGAACCTACTCAGGCAGTTTTCATTTTACAGCTGAAACCTATGCTGCTCCTTTTATGAGGGTCGAATCCATTCCTTCTCTAAAAATCTTCCATCCCAAGCTAATTTTGTTTTTCATTTAAGGTATCAGATCAGGATTGTCTCAAGGTCGTCTTTTTACATTGCTAACATTCTGAGTTAATCTGTGCAAGAATAATTACCAACTTTACACTTGTATCTATCTACATTTTAGTTGGGTCTGCTATTTCTTGATCCCATCATAAGGTTTGTAAGACAACTAACTTCTCTTTAACAATGTCAGTAGAGCCCCATGATAACGTTTCATTATAATGCAGGTTTGCTCCCCGATTACCCCAGTTGTTGTCAGACTGCACTGGCTGCCTGTCCTAGAGAGGATCGATTTCAAGATCCTCACCCTTATATTCAAATCCCTCCACTCCTCTGCACCCCCGACCTCTCTGACCTCCGCTCTCCTCAAAACAGTACCCATTGCCTTCGTTCCTCCAGGTCTGGCCTCCTCCTCGTCCCCCGAGTCCTCCGCTCCACCCTCGGCGGTCGTGCCTTCAGCCACTATGCCCCGAGGCTCTGGAACTCCCTTCCTCACTCCCTTCGTCTCGCTCCCTCCCTTCCTATTTTCAGATCTCTGCTGAAGACCTTTCTTTTCGACCACGCCTTTGGTCACCTTCCTCCCCTCCCCCTGGCTCGGTCCCGGGAGCCATTACTGTGAAGCTCTCTGAGATGCCGTCCGGCGTGGAGGGCGCTATATAAATCCAAGTTATTGTTGTTGTTGTTTGCTAATAATGTGGGTGCCCTGTGGACCTGCAGCCAGCTTCCCATGCACTAAAATATGGCCAACTTACAGTGAAACCGGTCAACCCCACATGTATGTGCTATGAGATCTCCTGTTCTTTTAAGAGCTACAGAGAAACACCTTCAAAGCTAAGATTGAATTAATCAATTTGCACAAACTTGTACAGAATATCCTTAAACTATTTTGATTTGAATAAACCACATTACTGGAATGAATCACCCTGCACCTTTCTCTTATTTAGAATAGAAACTAATGGCTGCAGATTAATAGAAACCGACGAGATAAACTGATGCATCCCTCAACAGACAAAGGAGAGCGCGTAGGAAGAATCCTTTATGGGCTACAATTATTTTTGGCCCTTACTTCTATTCAACGAAATGTGGTAAATCATCTGTGCTTCAAACAATATCCGAACAACATTTGTTTAATTCCTTAGCCAATTAGCACATTCATGATGGGTGTCTAGTGTTTTGAAGCTTATCTGGCCAGCTGTGTTTTGATGAGCTGCAGTGGTGCAGAACAGCAGTCTGAGGAAGCTGAAGCACAATGGGACCATCCCTGGTTAGCATTTACCGTACTTTCGATCGGTTAGAACACAGATAAACATGTATTTAAACAAAGAGGGCGCTGATCACATCTGCAATCCCATACTTGAAAGAAAAACTTCCTAAGCTCATGAAATACACACATGTGAGCAGACATTAAAACCAGTGCCCTCTGTTTGACATTGGTGCGTGGATGCTACAGAATGAGGTTTTTTCAAACTCATGATGTAACAAGGGGCAAAACTTGCTCGTGACTTCATAAAAAGTATTAAGATTCGATTATTCTGAACTGAGTCCAGAAAATATTACCGATCACAATGTCCATTGTTTATACAATCAAGATTATACTAACATTTTGTTTTGAGCTTTCTTTATTGCCCGACTGATGTATTGAGTTCATATTAAAGACCTGTTCAATTCTTAGTTTTTATTACTGAATCACTAGACTGTCCAGGGCCTTGGGATATCCTCCCAACATGAAAGGCACTGTATAAATGCAATTTGTTGTTGTTTGTTTTTGTTGCTATTGAAACATATAACAACGTAAATAGCCTTTACCTTCGATGTAACACCTTTCATGTCGGGAGACTTCTCAAGGGGTTTCACCAAATGCATTGCAAAGTGTAGTGACTGTGTATTTTGTAGTCAAACAAATAGTTACGTTAGATTAATACAAAAATTCAACATTTGGAAGCCACTGAAAAGTTTCTTATTTTCCATTAGCTTGTAACTGGGTTTACACAAGAAATTTGCTTCCATAGTGATAAGAAATTGTGTTAGCAATTAGGAAGCTGCAGAAGCAAGCAGTAATTGAGGAAGATAGGAGTGCCAAATTGTTATTTTGTAAACATGAAAGTGTCCATTCTGGAAACAAAAAGCATCTGGACAAAAGCGGATGCTATTTTGGGAGGACGGGTTTGCAGGGCTATGGGCAGAGATTGGGGGAGTGAGATTGATTTGGACAGCTTTTTTCAAAGAGCCGGTATGGACATGATGGGCTGAATGGCCTTCTTCTGTGCTGTAATAATTCTGTGATTTTATGAAATACTGATGAAAAGGGACTCTGCAAATCTCTTTAGCTTAATCCACGTAGACGTGGTGAACCCTTACCAGTGTCCCTGAGGTTTATGACTTCCTCCTCACAGTCTTCACCTTCAAACTCCATGTAATTGTCTACCTTAAGAAAGTTAAAGATCGACATAGTGTTAATAAACTCTTATTAAATTAACACTTCCAAATCTTATGATAATAAACCCATCAAACCTCATTTGCCATAATCAGTTACAGATGCGTGTTTTCAACAGAGAGTTTCGAACATCAGTCGTGTAAAGTGGAAAGCTTGAAAAACAGCAACTAACGGGACATAAAGCAGTACGGCATTGTGACATCGTGTGACACAGCAATCGCTGCTAACAGTGCCCCACGGTGACATCATTTTGAGTTGTAACAAGTAAGTAATATCCCTATTTACAAGAAAACTGCACTGAGTCAACACACAAAAAACGTTATAAATCCTGTCAGAAATGCATGGTCGAAAAAGCTATTTCCACTGATCCTGCTTGCCTGAAGCACCGTGAGGAGGAGGAGGAGGTTTCACCGGGTGAAGGATCAGTACCGCTGCAGTACAAAATGCAGACAGCGCAAATCAATTCAGGCTCTGCTAATGTCTGGCTATGTTAAAAGCTCCACTAAACTGCCCAAGAGCTTTTAAAGAACCTACTTTTAACTTATAGAAGAGCCTGTTGTCTGGGCATTCACATAACTCTAATATAATATAGAAATGCACAACATGGTTGAAATGCCTCATCTACTTACTAATGTCAATCAATCCCGTGGAATGAATTGACATACATTGAACTTACCTCCAGTAGGTTCAATGTATGTGAGGCTGGACTAAATGTACTGCCAACACTAAGTACTTGGGCAATCTCAATTTCAGAGTGCCACGTGCCACAGACGGGTATGTAGGTGTGACATGGTGCAACATAATCAATGAATACAGTGTGGCCCTCTGAATTATAGAGAAAACACTAGTGCCACTGTTAAAGCTAGTAATCGTGGCCAGTTCAAGAGTCCAATCTCCTAGGGGAATGAAATGCATTAATATCCAATTATATCCACTTCCCCAGTTTATAATAATAGCTCTGAGAAGGGAAATTCTAGTGATGGTTTTTGCTGCCCTGTATCTCATTCTCAACAACAACGTCTGAGAACAAATGAACGTCAACCGATTACATTACAGTTCAGGTCATTTCATAGATTGTGAGAATCTGCTTCCCAATTCAAATGAGATCACTTTTGAAGTTCACAGTAAATGTACATTTTTCAGTGTCACTTTTCTAACCATTGAAACTATTTCCTATGGTCCACACTGTAGTCATTTAATAGTCTGCTTATAATAGGCATGCCTGTCCTAAGGTGGAAGTATGTTTTCACCCTAATCAGCAATCACACAGCCAGTTTGTTCTCGTGACAAGGCAGAAACCAACAGACTGGAAGTCAATGAAACAGGCCATTTGGCAGATAGATTGGCAATGGCAGCATCTACTAGTCTCTGAATCTTTGATCAGAAAAGCATTAACACCTCACTGCAGGGTATTTGGCTGCATCGGGATTATATTATAAATAATGCGACCAGTGAAAACAATCACTATATGGCAGAGACACAAATACGCTTCAGTGTTTAATGTTAATTCCGTGACTTGATTAAATATCTCCCAGCTCAAGTCCAAATCCCTGACTGTCCAGCGCCTTGGGACGTCCTCCCGACATGAAAGGCGCTATACAAATGTAATTTTGTAGTGTATTGTAAAAATATTCTGGATATTGCTTACAGCATCAAAACACTTTAATAAAAGAATACATTCTGTGAAACGAGAGAGAAAGCTTCACTGCATCACAAACAGGATAACAACCGTTCCATATGGTAACACAAACAGGAAATGGTTGCTGCAAGTGACAGTGGATCTGTTTATAACAGACCTTACTAGTCATGGTGTACAAAAGGAAAGCCTGACAAATGCAGCCATATTACATTACTTAGAATTAAAAAATTAAGTCACCTTCAGAAGGTTTTAGGTTAAAACTTTTTGAGCTTATTTGAGCTGTTTATTAAAATTGTTACACCTCTCAACAGAACACTGATGCAGCTTGTTGTAAAACTAGTGACATTTCACTTTATAACCAAACGTTTCAGAGGAAAAAATGGAGATGAGAAATACCAAAACTGACAGTGATATGTACAGCATGATGACTGGTCTGCATAAATCTGAATTGCATCAGGACCAACAATTTCCTACTTCCCAGTGAAGACAGTTTAGATTACAGCTAATATCTTACGGTTGATATGAAAGAGGACTGTGACACCTACATCCAAACATTTAAGAGAGCTGCAGCTCATGGACTGGGAGCTAGCTGGTTTGAATCCAACCATACAGTTTGCTGATCTTGGACAAGGTTGTATGTATGGGTATTAAGGACACGGGACAAGGGCAGGCAATAATAATAACAATCCTTGCATTTGATATAGCACTTTTCACGTCCTCTAGACGTCTCAAAGCGCTTCACAGAATATACTGTAAAGTGAATTGACTGTATATTTGTGGGCAAAACGCGGCAGTCAATTGCACACAGCAATATCCTGCAAACAGTCATGGATTGAAGTGACCAATTATTATTATTGTTTTTTCTTGAGGGATTATTATTAGGCGTGTGGAGTAAGGAAATTGGACTTGAGGTACAGATCAGTACAGGGGCTGAATGGCCTACTCCTGTTTCTATGTGGTAGCCCCAAGGTTCTCGACTGGCTTAGTAAGGTGGAGTGTGCATCCATGGATGGTGATGCTGTCAGCGCCTGAGGTGTGGAGGCACTGGTGGGAGCCAATCAGGAGAACCTCAGTCTTGTTGACGTTCAACTGAAGAAAATTAGCTCTGATCCAAGACTTGATGTCTGACAGTCAAGAGTGGAGGCAGAGAGGTAGAGTTGGGTATCATCCGCATACATGTGGAAGTTGATCCGATGTCTGTGGATGATGTAACCATGAATAACAGCCACGTGGACAGTATACTGGAGGTCAACCAGGGCCTATGAAATTCCATACAGGGGTTCCCCACATGCCAATGGGAAGAAAATTAGAAAAATAATTGCAGACATATTAATTTTTTTTAAAAAAGGAAAAACGCAGAAAGAGATTGAAACGTGTCTTGCTTACCTTAATCCTTCCAGCGAGTGACAAGTCCCCTTCTTGAAAGCTACCAACCTTCAATCCTTCATCAATAATGAACTGCAAAGCAAAAAAAAATTAAAAGTGGAAGAAATTCTGTTTTGCAGAGAAGCTTCATAGTAGAGTCCACTATAGCACACAATAGAAGGACTTTGAAAACTTTTTTAATTCTTCTTTGAAAAGTAGCATTTATTCTATTGCTTCCTTAAAAATAAATCAAGATATTGTACTAAAATCACTGTCTTGGACAGCTAGAAACAAATCTATAAAATTAGAAAAATAAAACAACATACGGTCTTAGAAAAGCTACATCTTACCTAATAATTTAAAGTAATTTAATCTCTAAATCAGCAAGTTATTGCTCATATCTGGCCAAGACTGAATACCTGCCTCTTCAACATGCTTGCATATATTTAGCTTCTGTATATTTAGTACAGAATCTACTGACTCTTTTCTCTGGGGTGGACTGTCATCATCATCCTCTGCTTCACCACCAATTTCTGGAGGTACTGCCTTCTGTCGCTTCAGGTTTCCTGTAAATGGAAGCCAATTTCATCATGAAAAAGCCATTTGACAGCCAGTTTTTGGAGCTAATAAGCTGGTCATAGGGCAGTTTGAGCCAGCAACTGCTCAAACTGCCCTCTAACTAGGTCATTAACTATAATATTGCAATAAATTTACTAGTCCATATTGGTAAAATCAATATCAAAACCTTGCATTTGATACAACACCTGGAACGTTGAAACGTCTGAAAGCACTTTATGGTAATTACCGTAAATTATAACGAATATAATTGGTAGGAAAACACACAGGCAACATGGATACATTGATGTGACACAAACAGTCAGGAGGTGAATGACCAAGTTATCGGGAGGATTGTTGTCAAGGACATCAGGAGAAACTCTGAAGCAGATAGGACCTTGTTTTCATCTAAAGGATGGCAATGTTCTTCCAAGAATGCAATGGAGTGCCAAAATCAAGTGACCAGTGTTCGCAATAACCGTAATCATTATTTAAACACAGTATTATATTCTCACAGATACACATACCTTCATTCAAGTAAAGAAAGGATTCCAGAAATTCATCATACGTTTGCTCGTGGCTACTGCAAAATCTATCCAAAGTATCTTGAATTATTTCCTGCTCCATTCTTTCCGATTCCAACGGGACAGCAGACAACAGCAGATTTTGCTCTATCAGAAGGGAGGGGGGGGAAGTACAGCAGTAATTATGTGGAAAAGTAACATACATTAATTTCATTAAGCTGTATCAAGGCAGAGAAAATATACTTCTGAAAAGCTATTGTTTTCTAACACCTGCTCTATAATGTAATTTTCATCTGAGGCTCAGAATGATGTGAGGGGGCACATCGGATTTATATTACCTGTCATATCAAACAATCTGACATTTTGAAGAATCCCAAAAGACTTCATTACATTCATATCGACCTATGTGTCGTCACACACTCAATAGACCTATGATTCCTGCATACTCAGAGAGAACATTGAAATTATTTAAGGAGGGGCCCTCAGGGCCTTTTAGGAACATCGAATTTACAATCTTACATTTATAAAATCTCTGTGGTGTTTAGTCAAAAACAGACGGCAAAAATAAACATAACATAAATGAGGCCATACAAATATTGTAAAAATGGCAATTCAAGGATAAATATTGCAGAGTGCTGATGACTAATACAAACACGGCTTGTGTGAATAGGAAATAGGCTAAAATAGTGCTGTACCTGCAGGATATGTTTTTTAAATCTACAATTTAGGAATGGCATTTCTACTAATATAATTAGCAATTACTCAAGAGATGAAGGTGGAACTTTAAATAGTATGTTACACTCAACACTTACAAAGCCCCAAAGCAAACATTTAATATAAATGAAAAGTAAAAATTACACTATCCGCGCAAATTTTACAACTCAGTGGGTTTCTGAAATTGCAAATGCTTTTTAACAACCGAAACCAGGATGTTACATTGCAAAGTGGTTGTCTGGCATTTTAAATCATAACATATGGTTACCATTGGTATTAAAGGGCTAACTTCTGCAAATCTATTCTCTAGAGAATCTCACATGAACCAGCACAAAATGTTTACACAAGGCAGCTTGAGTGGTTTATGCAAAACACAGTGGTTTTCTAGCAGGAAACATTCTTTTATCTATTGATTTGAATTCTACCACTCACTGAGGGAGTTAGGATTAATAGAATTGTGAATAACACCTATTTTTTAAATGCATCTGAAAAGCAGCTTCATTATACCCATCGATCAATGGCATGATCAATCTATGTGCTTATCTCAAATACATCGTTGTAGTTTCTGATCCCTGACTGAGTGGCATGACAACTGGCAAGCATGCTGAAGAGACCATCTTGTTACCAAGAATGTTAACAGATCTTGTTACCAAGTAAGTGAGACCATCCTCTTCAAACCATGCTTACAGTCACCTTCTCACTCCGCCAGGCTTGGCGGCAGACTCCGCCACTGTTAAGCGCTCCAAGACGCTGCCCTGCGTGAAGGGCTCTAAGTAAATGCAAATTGTTGTTGTATTTTCCTCTTGCACTATTCCGGCAGAAAAGTAACACAGCAGCTTTCGCAGACAAGTGGAAAAAATAATGTAGATAAGCACAAATTTAGGTACCGATTATGATAGCAGTTGTAAAAGTAATAAAACTGGTAAAACTATAAGCAAAACGATGGGAGTGTAAAAAAAAATTGACTGAAGAATAAGGGAAGAGTACAAGAGAGCTAGCAGAACGACTGAAATACATCTTCCTGATCCCAAATTGTTGATATTCTTCAGGGTGGAGCATGTGTGGTTAATAGAAATGGCACTTCAGCACAATGCCAGAGTATTGCTGGAATAGTGCAAGGGGAAAATACTAAACTGCAGTGGGAGAGGGAGCAATTCAATGACTTCCTAAAACGGTGCAGGATACCTACTCCAACACGCTCCTCCCTATGAGGAACATATCTTTCTCCTTCTTGCATCACCGTAATCAGATGCAAAAAACTTCAGTTGTCATGAATTCAGGCAACTTTCTTGCTGTATTTATACATCAAATAGTAATATTAAAAAAACTGTAGCCTGCAGAATAGCAACATCAACAATATAGCGCCCTTCACATAGGTAGTATCTTAAGAGTGCTAAAAACAGGTAATGTTTGGGAGCCCTACAGTATTTTCAACAATACGGACTAAGGTGCAAATGAAAGTTGATTAATACCAATTTAGTTTTTAAAAAATCATAAAGTAAAAGATTAAAGTTTAGGCATAATGGGGATCAATAAAGCAGTTAACGGAAGCTTCTTTTCTATATGTGGTCTAAACGTAAGCTTTTTTAACATCTGTCAAAGCTCCCTTTCTTGGAATAGCTCTTCAAACAGTAACAACCACAAACAAATTGTAAAGTATGTCAAAATGCAACATAAAGAATATGAAACAGCCAGGGAAAGACAGTGTATAACTTGCTCAGACTCAATAGAAACCATCATGAGAACCTGCACCTTAAAGTTACTGTTCACAGTGATTAAGTCTTAACAATAATGCAATGCAAGAATGCAACTTTTTTACTATGTTAAGGCAATTTCTAATAAATCACAGCACCACAGTTGTACTGTGCCAAGTTTGTTTGCGTTTACTACAGCAGCATGGAGTTGGGAATTTACGTTGTTTGAAGCCAGACCGATCAAAAAACGGCTCGAAGAGGGCAGGACTGCACGCACCTCTTCAACTTCCAGGCATTGGGGTAAACTCACCTGGATGACTTAAAGGGACAATAACAAGCTTTTAACAACCACGGCCTATCTTAGATTACTGTGATACATCCTGAAGTGAAAAAATAAGGTAAGTGATTATATTTCAAGGAACAACTATTTTTTCTGCAGTCCAAACAGAATTATCTAAGGGAGAAACGCCAGAATGCCTAGCCTGTAAATAAATATTTTCTATGCTTGAAATAACCTATTGGATTGGAGTATGTGTATATCTCTAATGAACACTTCAGCTTGTTCTATAACATAAGAATTCTTGCATTTGATAGAATGACTATAATGTCCAAACATCTCAAAGTGCTTCACCGATAATTGCTGTCAATACTATGTATTTGTGGGAAAACTCAGTGCCAGGTGACGTGAAATGTCACATTGTTCAAAGGTTCTGCTGGAATTGTGCAAAATTATATTCTGTTAACGGCAGTATATATTGTATAATACAGTATCTCCTTGAAAACCAAAGCCACTCTAAAAATTAACCGCAACGGTTCTACAAGCTAGACTCCTGCAATTGTCTCTCAGTACAACAACTTTTATTTACATTGCGCCTGTCACAGTGGGAGGACGTCACACAGCTGAATAAGCAACCACCCGCTGGGTGTTGGGGGTGGGGGCGGTGGGAAGTTGACCGAAAGCGAGATCGGAAAAAGACAGGTCTTGAAATGGGCAAAGACTGTATAGTACTTCTACCAATCACAACTGATTTCACCAATTGATTGACAGTGCCATTCCCTCTATTAAATAAGGCCTAAACTATGGAAACCAATCTCATGAAACCAATCAGTCAATAATTTCTTACCTGTTTCACTTACCCATAATTTTTTTTATAAAATTACAGAGATTTGAAGCAATATTTTCTTCTCTCTATGATCTATAGAATTTCCCTGCAGGTCACCTCACAGCCCAGTTTTGCTCCTTCGGACATTCTACAGCTGTTTCAAACTTTAACAAGATGGATATTAGGATAATCAGAGACACAAGAATTGAGGGTCTGTAAAAACTTAGTCAAATTTCCATATCAACAGATGAGGCTAGAAGACGTGCTCCAGCACCACTCACTGAGCTCGTGATTTAATTTGGTCACTCAATCCACGACCAGTATATTCTGTGAAACACGTTGAGACGTCTCGAAGATGTGATATGGCGTTACATCAAATGCAAGGATTATTATTAATATATAATGTACACGTTACAGTGATATCAGTAAAGAATGTTGAGTGAGTTATTTAAGACTCACGTATTCCCCCAAAATATTCCAAGGTCTTGATTTGGTGCAACTGTATAATAGATTGATAATTCTTTTAGAGAGTAACAAGCCCTAAAACTACATCTTGTCATAGCCTGCTAAGACCATTTTGTCATCAAATGGAAGAACACACAGAATTGTGGAAAATCCTAAACCATTTAGATTTTTTTTAAAAAGAACTGGATTCCAAATTAAGACTAAAACCACAATTCTGCATGCTTTAAATTTGTAAGATAAGTTGGTGTTACATGCCGTGATTAGGTGAAATTTCATGGCCTCAGATATTTCCTCAGGTAAGAGGACATGATTTTGTTTCACAGCAGTTGTCATGCAGATCCAGAGATGCGGTCTCTCTCCTGAATCAGCATTAATGTTTTGTGGAGGGACACAATCACAATTCATTCTCAGGGGCTATCTGCTCTCAGGAATTCTCCAGCAGTCACAGTTCTAGCAGTAAGTTTCCTTTGAAACTTACGTTTTCTAGCCTTTGGATCTTCACTCCTATCCAGGAAGATCCATATAACAGGTGATGGAAAAACCACATCAATGCAAGCGTGAGTTAAAAGCTCAATTCATCTGGAATTATAAAAAGCTGGCACCAAAGGCAGCCTTGCAATAAATACAATTATGTAAAACATCCGCCATACTATTGAGAATTATCAGAGAGACTGGGAGCATTCAAAGTGTATTCGCTTGCTGATATAAACTCTGCTGCAAATAGAAACTAGAGGGGAGGAGATCAATATAGAGGATATTGATGAGTTTGTTTTAATGTTTTATGACATCATTGAGTTTTATCTTCTGTATACCAAACCTAAATGCTCCGTTTAAACATTTTGCATTGAACACTGGTTAACTCCATATTTATATTCCAGGGGACTGCAGATTGATTCAAATAGAATCGTCTCTGCTGTACTGAGACTGCCGGTGAGGAGGAGTCAAAGCCAGAAAAAGCAAGAGGTACTCTTTAGCTTTTTATCTCCAGCATTGCAGGAGATGGGAGAAAGTCCATCTTGAAGCAAATAGACAATGCCTAAAAAAAAAGAAAAAATGCCATACTGATACTTTTGCTGCCTTACGATTACAAAAACAAACTGCATTTATATATCGTCTTTCAAGTCAGGAAAACATCCCAAGGTTTGCACCTCTTTATTACTGTGTTTCAGGGCTTCCTATTGGGAGTTCATATGGGAAAGTGCTAAAAACAGTAAATGTGTCAAGTAGAATGGTTCTCTCTGACAAAATTGGAGTTTGCAACTGTTCTACAAGTATTAATTTCTTCAGCTGCAGCAGCAGCTCACTAGCTCAGCACAGCTGCTGTTCTTGGGGAGGGTTGTTATGATTCCAAACCACTGCACAGGCAGCAACATACAGACCTGGTAAACAATGGTGAACACTCACACATCCATGCAATTGGGGAAGTGGCCTGAATACTGCAGGGTGGCACAGAGCTGGACGCTAGTTTTCCCAATCAGTAAAGTCAATTCACTTTACTGTCTAATCTGTGAAGCACTTTGAGATGTCTAGAAGACACGGTAAGGATCTATATCAAATGCAAGAATTATTACTATTATTATTTGCTGCAGTGACTTCAATCTCTTGAACGAATAACAGACAAAACTGAAACAAGCTAATGTGAAATTCTTCAGCATTAAATTCCAGTCCTCTTCCAGGAAGATAGATTAACAGAACTGATTATTAAATGAATCAACAAAGCAAGCATAGGGTTAGTGGTGATTCTATTCGGTGAACTAAGGCAAAATGATATTACCATCTGAATCCCCAAGTGATGTCTAAAGTCTTTTCCATCAATACCCTTAGCAAAGATACTAGAATGTAACTGAAAATACACTGGTACTCAGGTTAAGACTATATTGATGAATCAATTGAACGTATGATGTAGTGACTAGAGACTGAATAAAGTCTGCACTGTAAAAAAACATACAATCATTGCCACCAGGTCACGGCACGACATCTTTATCTCCCATTATATTCCATACAATTTGGAACCACATGAGATTCAGGGAAACGTTTTGAGTCTTACTTTTAATGGCTTAAATTACTTTTAAATCAGATGTAAAATTAAGTTAACAATGGACAAACAAAATCAAATAAAATTCGGGCAGTCCAGTGAGTTCTATACCCTGTTGGAGGGTGCAGATATTAACACACGTTGTATATGGAAGGTATTACAAACAAAGTGATGTAAGCATGTGTGTCCTTGTTATCTTGCACCTTTACAACATACCACATCTCTGCTGCATTTGTTCTGCGCAGACTGACAGTTATCCTCATCTGGGAAGTGCTCGGTACTGTCTACACCAGCTGCAAACTTTCACGATCATCTAAATTGCCTGTAAACTGCACGTTAATCTAATGTTTTGCCTTCTAATTCTTACAAGCAAGATCAGCCTTTTAAAGGGCGCAGATAACATTGCCTAAAGAGATCCATTAGATATCAACATTATCTTCATACTAGAGGTAAGGATGACCTGCTATAATGTTATGTCTATTTGTATTTACCTGTTAGTTAACCTATGCTTAAAAAAAAATTTACAGCATAAAATCTACTACAACTCTATTGAACTAAGATTATTGTAGTGGACTTATCAAAAGCAATTAATTATAATTACATTATAATTAATGTAATTGAGGCGTAGCTGTATAACTGACTTCTTATCCAGGAAAAACGTTTCTGTGAACAAACCTCATCTATACATGTAATCATTGAGTCATTGCAAGTGTGGTTGCTATTAAGTTACAGATATTTGTGGGGACAATTTGAAAAAAGATAGGGAAAACAACTATTCAATTGAAGATACAGTACTTTATGGACTAAGATTCTAGTTATTTTTCCTTCAGTAGCCAGGATAATATAGTATTTACTATAAAGTTACATATTGTTACAATCCAAAAAGCACAACTGTAAGTCTGCATGACATAAATGGGGGAGAATGACTATGTCTTTTTTGTGTGCAACTTTAGATGTCAACCACTCAACAACTACAATCTCTGATCAGTTTTGACTAAAAACAAATAGTGCTGTGTGTCCAAAAGTTGTAAGTATGAGAAACCCTGCATTAGAAATGGATTAATTCAAAATGTACAAACTTCACTGATGAGTCCATTGGCAGTGGTAGAACATTTACAGTGGAAAGGGAGAAGAGTGCTTGAAATACATTTAACATAGACTATCAGCAGTGGCAAAGCAAAACACCACAATTTATCCACAAATCAGGAATTACTTTTTCTCTAATTTGATCCTCTGTTACAAATCTATAAAAATCCATTTCCGAAAGCTACATTATAGTAAGACGAATCACAGATTAGGCGGTTCTCTCTCCCACAACTATTCCATACATATTAGACTCCAAGGACACCACAAGCTCACATAATAGTATATGCCCAGGATATAGAATATCCATTTCACAATAAAGAGTTAGATATTGATCCCCGAGTCCTAATACAAACTTTCTTTCTTAACTCATACAAGTAGCAGTTTAGCCGTTCCCAGTCAACCATCTACAAGTATTAAGCATACCATGGTTCTTTGCTGGCTTTTAAGGGAACAATAATAATGTCAGTCAGGACATTTAATACAAAATTCAAGAGTTTAAATTTCAGATTGAACAAAAGCTGCAGAAAACAAGTATACAAGAAATGAAGAGCTAACATTATCATCAGCTTTACTGAATAAAGGATCAGACCAGGTGCTATAGCGCTGTGGTTGTTTAAAGCCAGCTAGATTCTTTAAAGGGATGATTGTCGAAGTAAACAAGACCTGAAAAATTGATTACTCAGCAGAGCAGGTGGCTCAGTGGTTAACACCATTACTTGGTGCAATATGTACCTCTATGATCCCCCGCTTGAATGAACCTTACTTTAGGTTTGCCACTAAAACGCAGCAGGCAGGCCCAAAGAGTAGTTAATTTAATACCTGTGTTCTCTTGTAAAGGTGAAACCACTTTCAAAGCTTCATGTGGTCTTCATCTATGGGTAGCACACAGGCTGATGAAAAATCAAATGAGAAATGAAATACACTGTTCATGAGGAGGTGATGCATAATGGCAGAAATCAAAGGCAGACAAAAGACTTTTAAATTAGTAATACAGGACAAACCTGCATGCTCACAGTTATGGAACAACAGAGCAGCACTAATGGAATTGAGAAGATCACAATGTTCAAACATTCACTGCAAGCTACAAAATATTAAATGTTATGCAATGATTCATTGATTAAAACAGGTTCTTTGAAATAATTTAGCAAACGTGGTTTATCTTCCAATAATAGCTGTGATGAAAAACAATATAAATTAGGTAAAATTAAAAGACCAACTAGTATGTTTTAAAATAATATTTCAAAATTAACGTTACAATGTCATTTGATAAACTTATTGTAATTGATGTATTAGATATACATAATGGCATCAATTACCTGAACCTGCCGAAAATAATAGTCAATGCTGCACTCCAGATAAGTCAAGCCAGATGCCTTGTGTCAGTCTTCCATTGGGTCAGAGGAGCTAGCAATCCAGTCTGATACTTCAGTGCAGGTCTGATAAAGAAGAATACTATTAAACGTGCCGTCCTTCTAATAAGGGTCCTGATCTACTTATTCTGGTCCTTCAGATGGAATTGAAAAGTCCCTTAGTACTATTTCAAAGAAATAGAGAATTTCATCCAGTGTCCTAGCCAATCTTACTTCCTCATCCAAAGTCATTGCTGGCATCATGTCTGGTCTATAATCAGCGGAAACCTAGAGTACCGGGGACCTGCCTGGCTCCGGAGCTGGGCCATCGAAAAGGGTTGACTTGATTTCGATATTCCTTTGCAATCATTGTCATCTTGGAGCCAGCAGAGTTCCAAGGAGACCCCACTTACCTCTCCCCCCACCCCACCATCCCCCATGTTTGGTCACTAGTTAGTTCAGGATCTGCTGACCTATACAGTGCCTTCAAACCTTATCCATTAAAAACATACCCCCGGGGATGTTGTTTGTGTAAACATTGTTATTCTTATCAGCAGAATGGTATGGGTGGCTTTTAACTCTTTTTTTGAAAAAAACTCATATCCCATGCCTTTGCTTTGCTCCTGTTTGTCTCCTGTGGTCACAAAGATAATAATAATAATAATAATAATAATAATAATAATAATAATAATAATCCTCGCATTTGTGGAGTCCTGTTGCTCAGTGGTTAGAGCACTCGCTTTGCAAGTGAGAGACCCGGGTTCGATTCCCGGCGGGGGGTGGGGGGGTGGGGGTCGAAACCTTGGCCAAGTTTCCTTAGCCCACACGCCCGATAATAATCCCTCAAGAGAGAGAGAGAGAGAGAGAGCAAAAAGAAATCGGGTCACTTCAGTCCGCGGCTGTTTGCGGGGACGCCGCGGCGCGGCCTCGGCCGTGGCGCTTCGCAAAAAATTTCGATTCCGCCCGCAAGGCACACGCAGGTCGATTCGCTTGGGAGCGCCAAAGCCGCGCGTGAGACGTCTCGGAGACGCGATGAGGAGGAGCTGTATCAAATGCCAGGAGGAGGAGGAGGAGGAGGAGGATGGATGATTATTATTATTATTATTATTGTTATTATTTAGCGCCTTATCAACATCAGGTGGTTGAGCGGCGTCTGGAAGCCGAACACAGTGACGATATAAAGTGAATTGACTGTGTGTGTGTGTGTGTGTGTGGTGGGTGTGTGTGTGGAGATGGATGGATGGATGATGTAGGCCCAGACGTTGCTGATCGAGGGCCCCAACGGAGCTGCTTTCTTGCCACCATTTTTTTTTATTATTTATTTATTTATTTATTTACTTAGAGTCGTCACTCACTTTTAATAGAACTTGTCTTTAGGGGCTTGTTTTTATTTTTATTTTTTTGCGTGTGTGCGTGGCGGGGGGGGGGGTTCTTGGTACCTTTTTTTCGGTCGTGGCTTCGGGCCCTCACGTCTCTCCTCCATTGCTCCTCCTTCTTCCCTCCTCCTCCTCCTCCTCCTGCCCGCAGCTCCCGGCTCCTAGCAACCGGCCGGCGCGGTGCTCGCCGGGACATGTAGTGGCTCGCCGGCCCCTCTCCCCTCCTCTCCCTCCCCCACACACCCCCCCCCCCCCCACCATCGACTACAATTCCCATCAGGCCAAGCGGTGGGGTCCGGCGCCGGCCATCGCCACCCGCTCAAGGAACAATCTGCTGTCCCAGATTTGGGCGGGTTTCGCGCCCAATGGGGCGGGTTTCGCGCCCAATCGGGCGGTTTTTTGTGTTTTTTCTCTCTCATTGCCCTTGGCTTTGGGCGGGTGCCATTCATTTTTTTTTCACAGAGCAATTAAACCTGCCAACACGTTCTTGTCTGTTTTTACCCCAATTTTTTAATCATGTCTTTTGCATCCAAAGGCGACACAGTCACCCCCCCCGCCCGCCCGCCCGGTGCGACCATGACTCTGCAAATGGTTTCACCCAGCGCCAATGGGGCACTGATACATCCCGGGTTCTCCCTGATGAATTTCAATGGCGAAGTGTTTCTTTTTGGCCAGAAAGGATGGCCAAAAAGATCCTGCTCCTCTGGAGTCTTCCTCCTCCGCTTGAAAGAACAAGACCTGAAACTCAAAGCAGTTTCATTTTCCAGTGACTCTTGTTACCTGCCACCGCTACGTTGTCCTGCAATTACTCATTACTCAGATCCCTCGGAATCCAAAAGCCCTCTTTACCTCATTCATGGCGGCAGAATGCCAAACAATGAGTTGTCTGATCTACTGTACCTCATGATGGTTAGTAATACCGGTAGTAAGAAGACATCACTCTGTTGCATTGAAAAAGATCTCAAAGGAAATGTCCCCCAAGGAAGATATGGTCACACCATTAATGTGGTTCAGAGCAGAGGACGAACCATGTGTATCTTGGTCGGAGGTAGATATTACCGGCCACCTGGACAAAGAACCACAGAAAACTGGAACAGCGTATTGGATTGTACGCCACATGTATACATAATAGACTTGAGCACCAGCCACTGCACAGCCCATGTGCTTCCAGAGATCAATGATGGATTTTCATTCCACGCGTCAGTAGCAAAAAATGAAACCATCTACGTATTTGGGGGTCATTCCATGGGATCCAATCACCGTCCTCCACGATTGCTTAGCCTACAGGTTGATCTGTTAGGCCCACATCCGAGTATAACCTGCACAGTACTCAATAATGGCATCTCAGTATCAAGTGCAATAGTGACCCAGGCTGGCAGCAATGAGTTTATAATTGTCGGTGGCTATGAATCAGAGACTCAGAAGCGAATGGCTTGCAACACCATCCTACTTGAAAATGATAACATTCAGATCCTGGACAAGGAACCCCCGGCATGGACCAGTGACCTCAGAGCCAGCAAGAGCTGGTTTGGAAGTGACATGGGAAACCGAGCGGTATTAATGGGCATTCCTGGGGAAAACAAGCCAGATACGGCTGAAGCAAATTACTTCTACATTGCAACTTTCGGACAGCCAGAGGGGAGAAGCCGCATTCTTGTCAGCCAGGAATCCTTTACTGATCCAGAGGAATCTAGCGCATTCGAAGATTCAGAAGAATTTCGCTTTGTCGTTGAAACCCATGATTATAGCGACGACGAAATATACTTAGATAATGGTGATGAGGAAGGTTACTGGATTAAGTGCATTGTCACCTGTAGTGTAAACGTCAACACTTGGGTTCCTTACTACTCCACTGAACTCAATAAACCGGCTATGATCTTCTGCTCCAGTGGAGGAGGTGGTGGGCACTGGGTACATGCCCAGTGTATGGGTCTCTCGGAGTCAGAGCTGATACACCTTTCTCAGGAGAAGACCAAGTACTTTTGCAATGTTCATTGTATTGAGAAAAGAGTTGAAACCCTGCAGAAGAAGATAAAAATAATGAAACGGACGCCAATGAAATCCCCGCGTAAAAAGTCGCCATCCAGTCTGAAGAAGACACCGATGAAGAAGAGCTTTGTGAAGAGGCTGTTTGAATGAAATTGAGATTGGTTCACTTGAAAATAAATCAACAGTAGAGCAAGTTTGAAAGTGATGTTTAGAATTATTGAATTATTCTGCAGTCTGGAAGAATTCTCAGCCACCTTTCAAGCCCTCTTCAGCATTAAAAAAAAATTATGTTAACCTGCGCTCAAAATTAAACATAAAGTCTATGTATTGTACATGTAGTAGGTTTTAGACAAATAGCCTGCGGATTACTGTAAAAAAATTGGGTAATTTATATGCGACAACCCACATGTTAATCTAAACTAGAACTTTTAACTGTGTGTCATTTCATTGTTTAGCAAAGTAAACTGTGTATCATTTCTGGTAAAGTCGCTCTTTAGCATAAGGAATTGGATAAGATTCTCAGGATTCAAAGAGCAACACAACCTATTTCAATGCAATAAATCTGAAATGTTCTCTAAGAAGGAAAACAATGAAAATCATGTAACTGTAAGGTTAAATTGTTTAGCGTTTCTTTTAAAAGCCATTTGGCAAATTCAGTCAGCGTTATGTTGGTGCTATTGCCTTGAATTTAGTATTGGTGCAAAAAATCAAATCATTCATTACTGACTTTTTGAAAGAAAGTCTTTATTTTTGGTGCTGTGTATGTTAAGACATTGTTATTGTACGCGTGTTGTGCAAATACTGTATTTGAAGAAATAAAAGTGTCAGTTCCGATCATAAATGTTCTCCTTTGAGTCCAGTATTTTAAACAACAAAAAGCATCTTATAACATAACAAACAAGGAAACAATGGTCTGCAGAAATTGGGATCCAATTTCTAAAATATTTTAGACCTTACCTCAAGCTTCACAACCTATTTGATACTGCTGCCCAGTGGAGACCATACAACCCTGCAAAGGTGGATTCTTTTAAACTGGTTTCTATTCACAAATGTTGTTTTAAGCATTGTTTTTACACACCTTACCGACTCCACCTCTTTATTAGCCCAAGCAAAATAATAATTCAATTGTTTTTCTGGAATGCTAGAATAAGATTACAGATCAAGTGTACAGAATCACCATTCAAAGGGAGCTTGATGGGTCAATTGGCCTCTTCCTTGTTTTCCTGTGCTTTAATGTCATGGGGAAAAATCCATAAATTATGAACTTCTTTAAAGTTTTGGAAACTTGTAATGACTGTTTCAGTTGTGAAAAATGGAAGTCATCACATTTCTGGCAGTTAATGGAAAAATCAGCTTAGGGACTGATCAATTCATAGCTGCACCATGAAAGGGGAATGCCTTTTAGCAATCCCATCGCAATGCTCAAACTGAGATTGTTATGTGCTCCGAACATCTGTTCACTGAAGCTGCAATGCATTTCGGGTGTCTTAAAGTAAAGGAATCATTCCTGCTGTGAGATAAAACAAGGGATTGACAGAAACTCATTTCACTTGTGGATGCTTCTGCTCAGCAACCAAGGTAATCCTCCTCCACACAGCCTTGAAACAGACTTTAGCCTAATGTTATGGATATTAAATCGCAGAGATTTGGGTTGGACACAGTCCCGTAGATAAGCTATTTCCAAATTCATTTCACTTGTGGTCCTAACAGCATGTAGCAATTGCTTACCCACAAGCATACATCACAATAATGACAAGCTGTCAACCATGCCTCAGGTTATGCATCTAATGGAGATGTATCAGGCTAATGTCGTTGGTACTACAGATGAACCAAACTTATTTCATTCATGTCTTTAAGGTAGAAGCCTTTCATACTGTTTCTGACCAATGGTAAAAAAATAATTATACCTCCTTATATGTTCATTTCAATCACAAATGAGGGACCAGGCTTGCTAGCAATCTCATTTCTTTTTCAAATATGTTTCCTGTTCAGTTTTAAGGATATTTTATCCCCTCCTTTAAATTCCATCCACATCATTCTCAGGTTGATCGGTCTGGTCCCAACGTATAATACTGCCAACCTCACTCCGAACAAATTGCTAGGAAAGTAAAAGTGATTTGTCTTCCTTCCCTCTGTGGAAAAATGTCAGCTTCCACTGGGTGCTTCTCTCACTAAAGGGCCCAGTTGAGTATGAAATCACAGTGTTTTGCTCCTCACAAGATGTTATCTTGTGTGAGGGGTGCATTACAAGTGCAATTTGTTGTTGTTGCTGCTGCGTCCTGAATTCTGAATCAAAAATAGTAAACCTAAGTAATTGAAGCTAATCTTTTAAAGAGTGTTGTAAATCATAGATTGCACAAAATAATATGTTTAAAAGTCTCAAATGTTTATTTTTTTTAAAAAAAGTACATCAAAAGTTGACCAAATACATAAGCGATAAGCAGAATTAGCAAAATACAGACCAATTAACATTATGGTGCAAGCTCTAATCAGATAGGCTACTTTCCAATTGAAATTCATTTTTAGACCTAAACACAAACAATTATTACAACCTGACCTGTTTTGCAGTCAATCAACGTTACATTATATTGTGTGAAGCACTTTGAGATGTCTCAACGACGTGATAAGGCACTATATCAAATGCAAGGATTATTATTATTAGTCATGTTGGAAGAGGTAAGTTGCATTTTTTGTACCACATGCATAGCAAACACAATTCCCAGAAAAGCAGGCTTTGAGAACATAATACAGTAAATTGCAACAAAATGCAAATGTTGTCATCTTCTAATGCAATAGCTTGTAGAATATCGCAAATAAACTATTTTGGGGAACTGATTCAATTTCATTTTTAATCCCTCACATAAGTAATAAAAATTGCAGAACAATATCAGGGTGATTGTTCCTTATGAATACAAATGAATGCTTTCAGGTTGATTACTTCTCAATATACAGCAAAAAATCTCATTGTGATCGCCTGAATGCAAAGTTTAGAAGCCGTGTAGAAAGGTTTTTACAGCAAAAAACGTAAGATGCATGAACAAAGCCAGTATAGGTAGCACTGCACAATCTTTTGCACAATAAAATAGCTTTAATGAATTTAGAAAATGGTTACAATATCCTGCTATAATTTACTCCTAACTACATTTTCATGAATCATTTAGAAAGGTGAAACAACCTATTCTTCGCCTGGTTAAATTCTGTATATTGCTGTTATTCTGTGCTACACTTTGGGATTACCTTCAACACCTAAAAAGTTAAAAAGCAATTTAAAAACTTTTTTTTGACATGAAGTAACACAACCTTCCATTTATCTGTCACTTTGCACAAATGTTGCTTGAATGCACAAAGCTTTGCAAAAATTCCTTTATCTTGATGCTAACTACTTACTGCCAATGTCTCGCGAGTGTTGAACACAGAGTCAGGACTGGGATGCATTGCAGCAGATTGTGAAATTGGCCACTTGGCAATATAGGGTTAATAAACAAATCAATAATAAATGAGGCGATGTGCATTCATCATGGAATTTAATATATCAATACTTAGTCTTATACAAAGCAAAGTCAAGTACCAAATTAGACACTGTATGAAAAACAATCCATGTTACCACTAAATTGTGATTTATGTTTTACAGGTATCTAGTTTGACAATGAATAGATAGGTAGTGAGTACAGTAAATTAACAATTCATTGTATATTGTGCCAGTGTTAATCAGATATTGAAAACATGCAAGGAGCCTCATCATTGCCTTTTGATTATTTATTTTTTGAACCCCACCGTAAGTCAAAGCCTTTAAACCTTCTCATCACTTTTATTGCCTCTCCGTTCAAAATCCATTCTTATATTATGCTTTGCAGTAGACAACACAAAATTGATCATTAATAACAGCATATTCCTGTTACTTCGAAAGTTACAAAATAGCCAGCTATAAATTGCATAACGTGGACACAAGGTAATAATTATCGATATAAAAAAGGAAACACTACAACTCATGTTTGAATGCATCAGCCACCAACCTATAACACAGAAATGCTGCTAAAATAAAATGCCTATGTACCAGCAATGCACTTCAGATCAATTGAACATTTAAGTGCTCAGAGACGGTACCCATTTGCTATGTGTCGTGATTCAAATACCTTATTGATAAATTGTCCAAACTTTCTGACAAATCTTCCAAATCATTTTCAAACCCACTGCAGTTTTGTTTCCTTTAAAATAGTGCAGTAAGCATTCACTCCTACATCGCTTCCCTTTACACATCGCAAAATAGCAAAGGGCTAAACGGTTAAAGTATTCTCCCATTACCCACTGAAAGCAAATGTTGGATAAGCGCCCAGAGCAAGCATTAATACATCAAAATAATGGTGTGAGTCAACTGATTTGAAAATCCCAATAAACAAAGTCCCGTTGTTCAATTTGATCATTTCAAATTAGGCATTCAAGAAAAAGCCTATTAAAATATACAGTCACTGCACTTTACAATGGATCCTGTGAAGCGCTTTGAGACGTCTTTCCGACATGAACGACGCTATATTAAATATGAGGATTATTATAAGTATCCCTGCCTTTCACCTCAACTGTCACAGAAATCACTTCTTCCTTCACATCTAAATCACACTTCACTTTCTCACCATCTCTGAATATGGCCACAAACAATATTGAAAGGTTAGATCACCTTTCTATTCTTACTGCAGTTAGTACTTATCAACTGAGCCAATCCAACTTAGACCATAATTTCCCTGTTGGGGCCTTTTCACCAACCCCAACTCTACTCAAAAGGTTTGGCCATGATACACCCAACTTTTCTGCACACAGTACAGACTGTTCACAGTCGACTGTGCTTAAAGAAAGATAGTTAGAACCAATTTCAGCCTAACAACCGAACTTAAAAATCAATGGAGTCATGTGGCTCTGGTGGTGAATCATTTTGGCTGCTGCTGTCAAATGGTGTGGAAGCAAACACTGATTGTTTCAGTTCATTGTGTTGATTCATGAACCTCTGCAAATATTTGGAAGTGTACAGCCAGTGGTGCTTCAGGATATCTTCCAGCTCATAACTTTTAGACTGCCTCGCATTCATTTTCCTAAAACGTCGGAAAAGCTTGTTGCCCGATTCATTTCCTTCACTCGCCCAAGCTCCTATGGAACCATCTCGTTCGATGATCTCAGGAACGTGGGCCAAAGTTTTGTGCAGGTAATTTGTGATCTTCCCTTCATATCTGTGCTTGAACTTTGTAGCGAGCAGGTCTGCAAACTTTTGGGAATTAAAGCTGTATTGGTGCACAAGGTCTGGGTACTCCTTGATAGGAAACGTGGTGCGCCACACTGGTTTCATCAGGACGTAAAGTGACATTAGCTCTCTGAGAATTTCTCGCCTCTCCTCAGACGGAATTAATTCACATACTACTTCTACGGTCTCTTTGGTCATCAGTTTCCTGGCAAAGTTTCCATTCATCCTCATGATAGGCTTCAGATTCATCTTCTTTCTCAAATGCTGATCGAGCAGTACTTGCCACCTTTTCCTATCCTCTTTGGACGGGTTGGGCTTGATGTGAAGCTCCCCAATCTCATCTTGGAAGAGCTTGAAGAATTCCGTTGCGTTTCCAATATCGCAATGCAAGGCATCAATGGAGGGCTGAGTTTCAATAAAAGGCTTGGCTGAGATGCCTTTCACTCTATCGCGGAGGACTTCAGGGGACTCGCGATATGGGTTTGATCGCCAAATTTCATAGCGCTCATGGTTTTCTGTGTGGCTCCTGGTTATGGAATGGCAGGTCAAATTCACTGAGGCCTCACTACGAGTGGAGTCACATAATGTGCAAACATAGATGGAGCCTGAGGCCTCAAGGCCTTCCACTTCACGCACAAGCTTCTCATCATACCCTGTGCCTCGGAAGATGAATCGAAAAGACCTGAGCAAATCGCCAATTTCAAGGATTAAATGACTTGCCTTCATGGCTTTCCTTTCGGCGATGAGTGGGCCCAGCACTGCTGTCAGGGTTTCATGGTCAGATTCATCTGCCAACATGAGGCAAAGAGGTTTGCAGCACAATTCAGAATTTGGCTTCAATTCTTCAAATACCTTGACATTTTCATTGTTTTCACCCGTGACGCTCACACTCATTATTGTGAAGGAATACCTCACTGCCTTTTCTGGGACAATTGGACCGCATCCGTGCTTTTCGCTGACGTCCCCCATTCCATCGCAACACTCCTTTACCACAACAGTGAATGGCCCACTCTGAAACTCATCCATTCCGTGTGATTTCAGACCTTGCAAGATGTCTTCTTCAAGATCTTTGATAGTTGCAGCAAGTGCTACATCGTACCTAAACCGTCGGGAAATTGTGTCCATCGGATAATCATCAATGCACTGGGGCCAACAACTCAAACCATCTATTATTCCTACTTCAGTGTTAGTAGAGACATTTTCTAGTGGAGGTTGCCATTCAAATGGAAAATAACCAGGCAACAGAGTTTTCTCTGTAGTTCGGAGTGAATGCAATGGCTGGAAGATCTGCTTCCCAGTTGTTGCTTTGACTGTTCTGTACATTTTATGGTATTGACTGCAACTCAAGAATGTGTTGACTCTAATGGCAAGACAGACTGCAGGTAGCAACCCTGATCCTCTTCCCTGCATTATAGCCTCTAGCTCGTCTGCCTGCCTGTGTTCGTTTGCAGCTCTCAGCGCAAGTAGAAACAGAGTGAGACAAACCGACTTCACGTCTCCACCCTCTTCTTTCTCTGCAAAAGCTTTAACATGATGCTTGAGATCTCGCAGGCGATGCTTTTGAGCTCTTCGTGTTAAAGACAACAAGTGTAACCTTGGCCGACCACCCTTGTTTGTTGGTGAGTAATCATATTTCCCTCTGGTCTCTTTGTGAGTTTGGGCATGGTGAGAATATTCATCTAGTCTCATCTCATCTTTGCAGTCTGCCATTGGGCATTTCACCACAAGGGAATTCAGAACGTGACTGAAAGATTTGACAGGGCTTGTGAGCTCTGCCGAACAACAAGGAAACCTGCAAACTGGGCAATACTTTCCGAGAACTGCAAAGCATTTGAAAATGCATGTTCTGCAGGCCAGATGCATGCATGGTAATTGCACAGGGTCAGCAAGTAGATGGTCACAAACCTGACATGAGACCGACTGGAGAAAGTGGTGGGGATAGTCATCCACAAGGAGCTTTGGACTTAGATGGAGCTTCTTGCAGTTGACCACTTTTTTAGCCAACATAATGCTTGTGCTGTTCATCTGATCTCTTCTATTAACAACCTTTGGTCTGATCGGAAGGTCGATGGCAACCTTTGCTTTTTTGGGGACCTGCGGACTTCTTCCCAGACCCTTTCTCTTGCGAATTCCTTTTGAAGAGTTGCAAACTCTACAGTGGTTGGAATGAGGCTTCCAGTGCATAAATTTATTGATGGGAAAAAATGCATCTTCATTGTTTGTATTGTTGATCATCTGAATTGCAATGCGCCAGCAGCTGTGGCAGAAGTGGGTGGGGTGAACGGTCTCCATATCTCTCCTGACATCTACTTTGAAGGTGTTATGGACGAGCTCAGGCCAAAAGCAATCCCCATGTCCCATTTTCCTAAGAACATCTTGGGTGACGTCATCGACTGGGCCACTGACTGCATACTTCATGTCATAGCGGCTGGTGTTAAAGGAACCTCCGCAAATGCGGCAGAGATTCTGCAAATGCAATTTGTGTTCTTCTAAAGATTTGGATTTCACTTGCTTGGATTCAGGAAGCTGAGTTTTCGTTGGCGTGTACTCCAAAGGTTTGCTTTTCTGAACAAACCTGTTGTATTGTGGCTTATCTTCCAAAGTCTTCTTGTCCAGAGGCAATGTCTCCAAAGGTAAGGTCTCCATTGTCTGGGTTTGAGATGGAGAAAGTTTAAACTGCATGCTATGGGCAGCCATGGTAACTAAAGGTTCCGTGGCATTATGTATTGCCTTTGAAATTTTGTCTTCCCATTCGATTTTTCTGAAAGGCGCAGTCTCTGTGCACCTCGTCCTTTCAGGCATGTTGCACAATGGCATCTCCATTTGTTTCAAATGCTGACACCTAACAAAGACACAAAAAGACGTACAGTTTAAAATTAAAATTCACTCTCGACAGCAAAACACTCAGCCTTATCACGCATCAGTTTACAACAGCTAAACTTTAATCTTTCATCGTCTAGAAATCTGAAATCAAAAATCAGTCGTTAACTGCTGCAGGGCAAATGAAAACTCAAGCCTTATGGAAATGAGTCTAAGATTGCTCTTCTACTGATAACGACCCTTGCGTTTCATATTGGGCCTTGTCACATCATCAAGATGTCTCAAAGCGCTTCACAGGAATTACAGGTAAAGCGTGGTGACTACATTCTTTAGGCAAACGCCACAGCTAATGTGTGCACAGCGATGTCCCGCAAACAGCCACAAAGTGAAAAATGAATATCAAATGGAGTCAGCAGAATATAGTAAAATCCTTCCCCTGGTTAGAGAAGTGCCATCGAGTGTATAACGATGATCCAAGACTTAAGCTTTACCCGTTATAATGCACTCTCATTTATTCCTGAAGTCCTTGGGGATTCTATTCTCCAACCCTCAAATGCAGCAAATTTTGTGATTCACACTGCAATGCATCAAAGCAGGGCTTTTTTTTTCCCTGCGAATATACTTCTGTCGAATATAGATGGAGATGACTGTCTGAGGATAATTTTGCCTGTGACTCATTGTGGCATTTAGGAGCCTGTCATGTTGCATACTAACACCAGCAAGGATTTCAACAAGCTGCTTGGAAGAGAAAAGCATTAGCTGATGCAGCTGCACCATCTAGCTCCTAACACCAGTACAGCATATCTTATGTCTGATATACTGAGGGCTTATCCACAGAACTACTCCTACGCTCCTACACTCGAGCGTAGGAGTAGTACTGTGATTGGTATTAACCAGTTACCACTTTTGAACTTGGCACGATGCAACACGTTTGATGTGAAGTAATCTCTGACATTTCCAAACCGCTTTAGTGAGATATACAAGATAGCCAGCAATAGATAGGAAAAAAAGGTAAAGATTTAAACCAAATCTACTTTGATCGTGTTTTCAGATGGGGTACTTGATTTTTTTTCCCCTCGGCATATTCTTAAGAAAGCATGCATTAAACCACAACAGTTTTTTCGTATCACGTATAATTATTCTAACGTATGTAAAGAATGAATTAATATCTGTGCAGTCAACAATGTATGGATTACAAACTTATATATCTGCTTCCAGTTTCAATCATGCAAGTTCTATTAAGAGCAAGCAACAGGAATTTGACTCTTCCAAAAATTGCCTGTAACTGTAAACGTTAATGAAATCGGTCCCGATTGGAACCAATTCTGCATTGTACATAATAAAAATAATGAAAAAAATTCTTGCATTTGATATAGCGCTTTTCATGTCTTCTAGACCTCTCAAAGCGCTTCACAGAATATACTGTAAACTGAATTGACTGTATATTTGTGGGCGAAATACGGCAGCCAATTGCGCACAGCAGTGTCCCACAAACAGTCTTGGATTGAAGTGACTAATTTCGTTATTGTTTTTTTTCTTGAGGGATTATTATCAGGCGTGTGGAGTAAGGAAACTTGCCCAAGGTTTTGCCCTGCCGGGAATCGAACCCAGGTCTCTCGCTTGTGAGGCGAGGGCTCTAACCACTGAGCTCCAGGACTCCACGTGTCCACATCCCTTCTCTCTCTTCTCATTCTTCTTAGTAAGAGTAAAAATGATGCATCACACAAGAGACTATTGCTGGCTTTGGTGTTTACAACAACAATAACTTGAGTCCCTGACGCAGGGTATCGTCCCAGAGCATTTACAGTGGAACTGCAAACTCTCGCAAATAAGTCTAAGATTGTTATAAAATGATTCTAACCCAGTTTAAACAAACCATAACATTCTTATCGCTGAGCGCTTTAGCAGATTGTGTTCATTTAAACCAAGTAATTTTATTACAAAATGAAAGAAACCTGAAAAAAAATCCAATCGGTCCTTTTGTGCAGTCTTCTATGTGTACACATCATTTATTGGCGCGTAGTTAATAAGATATACGAATATTGGTTGGAAGTTTTCTAATATAAATGCTGCATAAAGTTTCATTCAGGAGTTGAAGAAAGGTTAATAAAATCGACGACGTCTACGTTACCTCTTTCTTGCAGAGTGTGTTTTTCAGAGTAGCTGCTCATCTGCTTGGCTTCAGGTCATGAAGCGAAGTCTGAAATAACAGGAACTGCATTTGGTTCTTCTAGTCTCTGCAGTGACAGCTGATGTGGTGACCTGCCTCTTTATCGTGTAAAAACTAACAGCCACACATGTACTTAACCACAGAACAAACTGTGAGTGATACTCTCATAGCCTGGCCAGGTGGACAGCATAATCCCTATTCTTCAACATTTTCAGTTGGTTTTGTTCAATCGAGTTAATTTTGCCTCTTGTTCAACTTCGTTTTATTTCTTCATTATTTATGATGAATTATTTGTAATGAAGAATTTCGCCCACAAAATATACAGTCGATTCACTTTACATTGTATTCTGTGAAGTGCTTTGAGATGTCTATCCGGCGCTATATCAAATACAAGGATTATTATTATTATTATTTATGCGCTATTTAATTCTTTCCTTTATAGTTTTCATTTAATCTTATTTTTTTTCCTCTCAATTTAAACGATTTCTCATTTCCCTGCTCTTACATTTTAGGATTCATGTGCCAGTCCTAACTGAATGGGATGCTTCCCCTACGTGAGGGGCGCTATATAAATGCAAGTTGTTGTTGAAGTTGTTGTTATTGAACGCTTGGAAACTCTCAATCCATTCCCTGCTCTGGTTACATTTTTACAAGATGCTGCCCTCTCGTGGTCAAGCTGGACTGCACAGAACTATATTTGCAACTAAATTCTTCATCTGCACAGGCGGACAATTACTAAAGCACTACTTTATTGAGTAGCCGATGAGTGTAGATTTCTGCAGAAATAATAAAATATTTAAAAGCTTTTTTTTATTTGGGATAAAACTTGCTCTTGCCGTGCCCGATCAAGCCACATCTGATGTATTTTGTAATCTGGTCACTACATCGTAAGGAAGCTAGACACACTACAGAGCAGGCAAACAAGTCTGATCTCTAAAGTTAGAAGGATGCAACTTGGGGGAACAGCTGGATAAGTTAGCGCTCTCTTTCCTCACAAAGAGGCATCCCGGAATGGGGCTTATTGGGATACAGCAAAGCAGAATAATATTCTCTGAATCACAAGGACAGCGAGATAAGAAGACACAGGTTCAGTGTTGTGAAGTGCAAGACAAAGGCCAGGAAGTATATCTTTACACAGTGACTAATCATCAACTGCAAGTCGTTACCAGGAAAAGTGGTTTATTTGTTTCTTCACTTGTTTTTTAAAAAACGCCTAAGGTTGCAGTAACAGCCCTGATTAGTGGAGTTTCACAAGCTGGGCCCTCTGCTGCCCACAATATTGATCACCGTGATGTGATGAGTGTTAGAATATTTAGGTATGTGGATGATAAATAAAAAGATCCTTGCATTTGATGTTGAGCCTTTCATGCTAGGAGGACATCTCAAATATCTTGTAGACAAACACAGCAGCTAATTTGCATACAGCAACGTCCCACAAACAATGGTGGATTGAATGACCACATGTTTTGTTTTTTGAAAGGATTATTACCCCCGGACAAGCAATCCGCCAATCGACTAACACCTACTGACAGGTGAACAGAGGGGAGTGGAGTAAGAAAACTTACCCAGTGTTTCACCCTGCCTGGGAATCAAATCCAGGTCCTCTCACTTACGAGGTGAGTGCTCTTACCATTAAGGTACAGGGCTCCAGATGAATAGCTATTACAAGTTAATGTTAAAAAGTACAATGCAAGTTTATGCAGATGGTTACTCAAAACTACGAATGAAAATGAAGACTATATTTGATAGAAAAAGTGCTTTTATTTTTGCTCGATCTATATTGTGCTTAAAAATAAAAGTAATTTATAAAAAGTTTCTAGCATTCATATACAGTATGTTACTATTTTAGCATATGCATTCCTTTTAGCATATACATTCAATACCCATGTGACAGAGAACTACCTAGCCATTCTGGGATGTAAACTCTGCTCACGTGGACACCGTAAAGGTAAGCAGTGTAAAATCTGAAAGTTATGAACAGAATGTGATCATCATAACCAAAATTTATCTAACAAAGTAACAAAAATCCAGGCATTTGTTAGTAGGCTTTAACACCTGTTATATATGGACTCCTCTGAGTATCTAAGATAGTATTTACAACTTGAAATAGGATGTGTGATATTCTGTTCATACTCAGGTTTTTGAATGCTTTGGTTCTTCATATGCTATATTCTTCATGAAAAGCTTCATAACAGTGAAAACAAAGAGTTAAATTCCATCTCCATGCAACATTTCAAGTAGAAGTATGATGGTAGCTGAGGTAGGTTGGACCACTGCCGCCCATTAGTGCCTGGTCTGAAGATGGTTCCAATACACACTAAAATGTCTCTTCACTTCATTCAAACATAGTTGCATTTACAGACAGAGATCCTTCTATCTCCAGCCGTAAGCATTCCTTCCAAACTTGTACACTAACCTCTTGTCTACTCGGTCCAGAATCCCAGTTTTATAATAATGCCTGAAAAGCAAAATATAATGAAATTACATCTTGATCCAACAAGGATCTGGTTTATGTGTTGTGATCTTGCGATAAGTCATCTCCCTTTATTCACTGTCCCAATCATACGTGAATTAATAATAAAAATAACAATAATAATAATCCTTGAGGCATCTCATCATTGAGGCATCTCAAAAGCACTTCACAGGATATACTGTAAAGCGAATTGACGGCATACTTTGCGTGCGAAACTTGGCTGGTATAATTTTGGCGTATATAATTTCATAGTTTCATATGGGCACATGAACCTGGAGATATTCAGTCAGACTATCCCTCTGGGCACTTTGATCTCAGGTGTCAGACATTTCAGCAGAGCTTTGTGATTTGTGTATGAAGGTGAATCATTGTGGTAACATTAAATTAAGCACATGAGCAGATCTCCAAAAATGTAGACATCCCTCAGGGGTAAATTTCCACCTGGGTCTAGATTTCCTCTATTAACATAGCATTTCAGATTTCTAGAGATTGCAGAATTTGGGAAACATTTTGAATTTAGTTTTTACCATTGTAGCTTCTGAAAAGAACTTTACAGAAATCCGGCTTCAAAATTAAAGATTGTATTAAATTCAATTTTTAAAAATTGACATATTCTAGACAATCTGAAATTTTGCAATAATAGAATAGTATTTAGTCCGAGATAGAAGTTCAACCCATCACTCTCTCATGTCTCTAACCTCTTCTTACACACTGCAATGGATGTGCATTTATTCTTTTCTATATAAAATTGGACCAAAGGTGCTGCTGTTTGCTGGAGAAGCAAAGCACGATTACCTCAAGGCCCTGCTCAGTTTCTCGTAGGTCATCCGCTCGTTCTTTTTCCTACGACCCCACAGTTTTGCCAGAGAATCAGATTTTAAAACTTTGAATATTCCTTCATTCCTGTCTACCCATTCCAAAACGTCATTGTTTTCCTCTGGTGAGAGGAGGAGATCTCGGATAAACTCCCAGAGATGATGACTTTGTAAACCTGAGGGCGAAACCAGAGATCAGAAACATTTGCGTTACCAGAATGACTTGCATGTGTTACATGTTGGAGCACTTTCCAATTAGAGGCATCCAGAGCCAACATCAACTATTGTACTACATCAACGATTCCAGGTCAAGTGTAGCACATGGAGGAACAAACTAAGGAAAGGATTTAAAGGACCAACGTCTTAATCTACTGCAGTATAGCTACTTAAAAACTATATGAAGCCCTCCGAGATACCGTCCGACGTGAAGGACGCTATATAAATGCAAGTTGTTGTTGTCGTTGTTGAATGCCATGGTATTAATTACTTAATGATTTTCTCGTTCCCAGCCACCTCTTCCATGTCTGAGTTCAGTCTATTGTTGCATACCTACTGCTGCTCCAGCTGAGATCAGAGGGAACTAGAGAACTCAACGCAGACTAACGATTGAACCTAGGACTTTCCAGGACGAAACAGCTCACACTAGGCAGTGGCTTCACCGGCTGAATTGAGCTCATAAATGCAATTAACAAAAATAGCCATTGAATGCAACTTTAAGACAGCAGAGAGTGAATAACCGAACTCAGTGATCCGCGGTGGCTGTGTAACTGATATTGCTAATGTTAGAGTACTTTTTACATATTTATTAGCTTCAAAAAAGAGAAATTATTTATTTGTTTACCAGTTCATGAGACGATCTATTTTTATGTATTTATTAACTACAAGTCAAAAAGGAGAGGCTCCGGTTACTTATTAACTTAGTTTATGGAAGGCGGTTATTTATTCTGCTATTTACATGGTAAATTTGTTGGAGCTGTGCTATAAGCCAGAGAGAAACCATTTTGGACACAAGGAGACGAGGAGGGAAAATAATGGAAGAGACGCAGAGAGGAGTCAATGAGGAGAGTTGAAATGGGGGAACCAATTGATTGTGTTCTAGGCGAATGCCCCCCGAAGAGCTGAGGACAATTAATCAATTCAAATATGTGTCAGATCACCTCTGCAATGGAAGTCATTTATTTCATTTATTAGATTCCTCTAAAAAGGCTGATAATTCTGGACGACAATTCTATTTAGACTGAACTTCATCAATTGCTTGAAAGGGGGTCGATGGGGAAATAAAAATAATAAATAAATTGATATTGGGAACCAAACGGGAAGAGGAAGGGAGGAAGGATAATTTCTTATGTGTTTATTGCTCATCGAGTCTGCAGGACAGCTCACTGTTTTATCTCAATTAACTAAACCACATGTAAACCACGCTCCACTTCCTGAAATACAATAGCAGGCCAGGTTTCTCAATCATGAACAGCCCTGAGGTACAAAACTAGGTTGGTTAAGGTTACACAATTAACCTAACCAATTAATTAATTAATTAATTAATTAGTAATTATAAGGTTAAGGTTATACCTAGAAACATGAAAAGCGCTATATCAAATTCAAAGTTTATTTATTATTATTTATTAGATATATACAAGGAACTGACACTTTCTAAGATACAATACAAAGCTGATTTACCCGGTTTATTGGTTGAAGTCATGCAGCTTCTTAAGGTTATGTAGGCACTGGCTTGTCCTGGTGTTTAGTTGTGGGTATAAACATGCCAACAGAGCTTTAGGGTATTTGCCCGCTGCAGTGTTCAAAAGAGTTAAATTGGATCCTGTACTTCTCTCGTGTTCAGGTGTAACATTTCATTTCATGATTAGTTTGGCTTATCTTTTGCACTGCAGCTAGAACAATGAGCTTTTCTGGGAATGTGGTTTGCTTTCCACAACAAGGACCAATTGTTCAGGTTACAGTAGTGACAGCTAACCTCAGCGACAGGATCAACGCCTAACACACAGATTAATGAGTTTGTGCACAGACACTTGGGCAGCCTGGTTACCTCAGCTCAAATAATCACTGTCATGAAAAAAATGTGAAAACTCTTTTCACATGAAATCATTATCTAACTTTGTAGACTGGTACTTTGACTTGTTGAGCAGGGTTTCGTGACACAACCAAATCAACCAAAGGTGAGGCATTACCAAAGATCAAGCTATTCAAATGAACAGATGATTAAAATCTAATCTGTCAGAAATCTCTCTATTAGTTGATCATACTTTATAATCCCTCCAGATTTTTTACCTTCCGGAGCCCAGGGTTACTGAGGCGTTAGCCTGGTTTAGTTGGCAGCACGTTTGCCTCAGTGTTGGGGAGGCCTCTGCGTTGTTGGAGGTGCCGTGCTTCATTTGATACGTTAACCCAACATCCTATCTCTCTGTTCAGGTCAACGTTAAAGATCCCCTGGCACTCTATTAACATGATGATTACAATATCAAAATGAAGATTCGGATGACTAAGCTGAGCTCAAACAGCTTCCAGCGCCAGCGTAAATATGTCAGTTTGCACTGTGTTCCAACAGGAACAGGCTCACTCACCAGCTTGTTTTTTTGCAGGAATGCTCTGCTCTTGGCTTCCTTCGAAACATCCTGCGTTTTGTTCCAAATTTAAAGTCCCTTAAATTTAAGTAAAAAGGTATAGTTGAACATTCACTAGGGTTAGTTTAAATAATAATCATTTTTGTCTCTTTTAAACCAACTTCCTGCTCACCGGACTCCCCAGCCCTTCTTACTCAAGCTGCAGACCATCCAGAATTGTGCAATTCATGTCCTCTCCTGCACCAAGCTCCACAAACCTATTAAATCCATCCTCCCTTGACTCCAATGGTCCCGGCCACCCGCCGCGTCCTATCTTCCCTCGGCTCCACTATCCTCCAGTCATTCACCCCACCCAATCACACTTCCTCATTAATCTCCACTGGCTCCCCAACCTCTCTGTCCAAGTATTTTTGGAAGAGATTTATGTCCAGAATGCAAACATTTCAGTCGAGTGCTTGACTTGTTTACTTACTTTCATCGATATGAAGTTCTTTGTCAACAGGGTCGCACACCAGAGGGAGATCTGCTGAATGAAGCAAAGAAACCATTTTAATCTACGGTCTTAATTAAGACTGTTGGCTCTAAATGTTTTATGGATGCAGTGACCCACAAACAAATGAGCTCATTTTCAACATTATTGCAGAATTTCATGTGCCCAGAGGGATCCCGTTCTGAGATCAGAGGTGTCTGACACACCAATACTATTAGTCCACAGCTTCCTGATCTGAAGGTTTCAGTGGCATAGGTCTATAACAATTCAAGTATCTGTGAGAGTTTGGCCTGGCTGGGATCATGTTGTCCCTGGGTCAAAACGTTGTGGGTTTAAGCTCCACGTGACGATATGAAATGATAACCTAGGCTGACACTGACTGAGGGAGCTTGTTGGCGAGTCGGGGTATGATCTTATGCATTTACCCATTGAGCTATCAGCATTTCCCTGTGAATCCTTTATTGCATTATGATTGTCAGAAATGCCTAGTTTGCTTCTTCCCATTTAATACCTTTCTTTTCCCTCCCAAACAAACATTTCATCTGGTGGAGTCGCCAAAGTCATCAAATAAAACCATTACCTTTGCTTTGCGATTGGTGCAGGGAATTGTAAAGGATTTCTCCATAAATTCCAGCTGCAGAGATGAACTGAGATTGAGTCATGCTGCACAGCTGTCTGCCGTTGACATTGAACTGGGCAAAAGGGATGCAGTTTGCATCCAGTTTATGCTGATCACAGCAGAACTGCAGCCACTCCCAAACATGTCTGTTGCTCCATTCCTCAGGAAGAATCGAGGTCCAGGATGGGTTGGAAACTGAAAACAAAATTCATCTTATATCAACGCACGTCAGGATCATACAACAAACATCTTCTATCAAAATCCCCAAGTGTTTTCCACATCTAACTAATCTTTGAACACAACAACTTAACAAATAAAGAATCCTTGTTTTTGATTACAGAATCTTTCACGTTGGGAGGATGCTTCAAAAGAGAATACCATAAAGTGGCTGTGTATTCTGTAGGCAAACTATCTTGGCTTAGAGCATTCCCATAGCTATTCATCTTACAGCATACTCACAGTTAATCCGTTTTAAATAAAATGCTTGGAATGCTGTATGTTTGCATTGCTTATAATGCTTTTAGATATATACTGTCACTCCTGCCAAAACCACACTTCTCCTTTCTTATGTCCTACATCACCTCAATGCACTGGCAAGAAAGTCTGTATTGATAACAATGAGACCTGTGATGGCATCCGCAGTCAAGTAGCTCAAATAGCCTGCCTGCACTCACTGCCTACACTCACTGCCTGGGTTAGCCATAAAGGAATGATTATGAGTCATTGGAGAGCAGTCGATGCCTCCAGGATGATTCAGCACCTTTAAGAGAGGGGAAAAAATAAGAGAGACGAGGTGCCGTGGGATATTTAGTATCCACCTGAATAAGCAGACCAGCACCTCACTTTAATGGTGGTGCTCCAACAACGCTGTCAGCCTAAACTGTGGGTTCAAGGTCCCTACATGTGGTTTTACCCCACAACCTTCTGACTGAGAGCCGAGAGCGCTACCAACTAAACCCAGCTGACATAACAAGAACTTTTTCCTGAGTGTTGCTTCCAGCCCATTTCCCTTCAGCTCTTCAATGAAAAACATAAACTACAGTCGTTGAGAATCTGATATAATCTCCAGCATCTACTTCTCCCGTAGAAGCCATTTTTAACCCAGATAAACTACATCTATGATAGGTAAACTTGTAACCACCATAAAAATACAAAGAAATAGTACCTCCGTAATCTTCAGGATTGGGCCAATCCAGCTGTTCATAGAGCATTGGCCAACTCAAGGGGCTGTACAGAATGAGTCCAGGTCCACAACTGCTGTAGTCATACGAGTCCAACATCGTGCTGTAAAATGTGGACTAGGTTTATTTCCAATCCACTATTTTTTTCAATGGAGGAGCTGCACAATGAATTCCAGTCGTGTTTAATATGAGGGGGAAGAGGGGGAGAGGGAAATCAGGACTCAGGCCAATACGAGAGGTCAGCCAGACAAGCAACCTCACATATTTTATTAACTGGTTCAGGGAGGCATTTTACATTACAGCAGAAGCATAGTTCTTAAAATGGAACAATAATGGAAAATAAACCGCCGATGCAAAACACGTGCTGTGTTCCGCAATGGCTGAAGTTCTCCCGTCGCAACAGAAATGTTGAGTCCTTGCAACAACAACAACAATTTGCACTTATATTACGCCCTCCATGCAGGGCATTGTCTCAGAGCAGTGGCAGAGTCTGGGAGGGGCGGGGGGGGGAGGTTGGTGTGGGGGAGAGGAGGTGGCCGTAAGCACGGTCAGGCGGGACTTGAAAAAGGGAAGAGAGGGGGCAAGGCGGAGGGGTTGAGAGAGAGTTTTCCAGAGTTTCGGGGCGTAGTGGCTGAAAGCACAATGGTGGGGTGGAGGGTGCGAAGGTAAAGCAGGAGGCCGGTGCCAGTCGAGCGGAGCTGCCGGGTGGTAGATTGGGGAGTGAGCAGGTCGGAGAGGTCGGGAGGTACCAGAGAGTGAAGGGATTTGAACACGAGTGTGAGGATCTTGAAGTCGGTCCGTTTGGGGATGAGGAGCCAGTGGAGTCTGGGCCAGAACTGGAGAGGTGTCACTGTCACAACGCCGCGTTAGGGTTTGAAGAAACTGTTCTGATGACACAATTCTATACCTTAAGTTTATTTGTAAAATGCATGATTTGGTAAACGTTTTCCACATTTGTGCAATGAAGTTAACAAAGCAAAAANCAAATTCCCATCAGTACTTTCATGAAGAGGTGCTGAATATGAGGCGTAGGAACCTCAGTTGATAGTTCCTTCCTTAGCCAAGGGACTGAAGCTAATTGTAGTGCACCCAAGGCCACCTTGGCTAACTCAGAATAGACCAGGGAGCCAATGTTGACAGCATGGCTCATGGCCGAACCAAAGGGAAAATTCTTAAACTCAATCTTAACTTGGGTAATTGATTTTCCACAGTTCTTATGAAGAACTCAGCTTCCAAATTGAGGCTGAGTTTAATTTTGCCTGCTAATAATTCTTAAAACAAAATAGTCTTACAGGCTAAGACTAAGTGAAATTTCGAGCCACACTGCATGAGTTGCCACCTTCAGAAGCAGAAGGTTGAAGATTCAAAAGAAACAAACTTTAGAGAACTTTTATTGCTTTAATTCAATACTTTCATTACATTCCTAATATAACGATAAATAACCCTTATGTCTTATATAGCAGATTGTCTGAAAATGCTTCACAGGATTTGATGTAGAGTCGAGTGGCTGTATTTGACTGCAGCAGGCAATTCTCACATCGGAATGTGCCCCAAAACAACCATGAAGTGAATAACCAAGTGGATTTGGGGTGAATTTATTTGGCAGCACTCCCTTTTCTTTTTTCAAATAGTGCCAATGAGATCTTTAATGTACATTCTGAACGGGAAGACGGGACCTTGGTTTAATATCTCAACTGAAGCACAGAACCTCCAATAATGCAGCACTGCACTGGAGTGTCAACTTTAAACCACAAGCTCAAAGTCCCAATGTGTAGTTTGAACCCACAACCTTCTGATTTGGAGGCGAGAGTCATACCAACTGATCCAACCTGGCAACCTCTACAGATTCAGAAAGATAACGCACGGCACATTTCTATATATATATATATAAATAAAAATCTACTCACTCACGACTGAATAACGTCCAGAACAAATCAACTCTGCACAACCTAGCAAGGAGTGTAAATCAACACAAAGAGCAACACCTCTCAGCTTTTACTGATTTTATGTATTAGGTACCAACCACACCCTCTTTGAGCTCACAAAAGTATCTGCGTATTTATGTAAATTAATCTAAGGAAAATTTTACCTGAACAGGAGTGGTTGTATCTCTCTTGTCCTTCAGCTGAAAATTACTATTGCAAACCTGGTTGAGTCTCTGTGTAATTGAACACCTCCAGTTACATAATGAATAAACACGGAAGACAAAGAAAGGTCATGAGCGGAGCAATGCTGAGGTATTTTCATCTCTCAGCAGTATAAAGTGGTATGAGATGCTTATCACTCTAAGGGTTGACATTCACAGCCATGCGATAGCCTCTATCTAAAGTTGTAATGTTTGTATCGTAGGTTAAGGATCGCTCATAAACTCCCTTAGGACAAATGCTTTAGTTGGAGCCCTGTTTCTTGTAGCCAAACAATTTCAGGGTTTTTTTTGGCACTCGGCCCTGTATACTTTATCAAGGACCTGAGTAGAGATGACTCTTCTATCAGTGGTAGACATACTTCCCCCTCAGCCAGCCCAGATCTTCACCCTCTCTGCAACCGCTTGCCACTCACTGGTTACCACTCATGTTAGCACTTATCCACCTACACACAGTACAAATATTAAGTCATCTATTCATACAGCATACAACACCATGTGTTGCAGGAATCACACTTTTTACAGCCCTGCTTTAAATCATTTTGGTGAGATTACTTCCTTGTAAAGGAGTACTTTCAACCGTGTTTGTTTGGGATGTACTGGTTCTCTGGTAGATCTGAAATTAGGATTAAAGGTTGTCAAAAACTCAATTGCTCTCTCATCGATGACATGTGAAAGCTAGTGGTCACCTTTATTCATACCAGGACTTGAACCCCCCCACCCATGGTATTTAGATGACATTTGAGTTACTCTAAATGAATGGATGCCTTTGACAGTGTCCTGTGGATACGGAAATGCAGCACACTTCCCACTACCCCCTGGGTACTGAAGTTTGCGGCTTCTCAAGTCACAATTTGGGGGAACTTTGAGCAAAAACATAGGTCAGCTGTGCCATGGGGAGAAACTAGCATCAGTGTTCTTCAAGATCATTCTGGGAACTGGCCACTATATTATCTTGTTGCACCAGGTTGTCATCCAATAGTGGTAACATTTGGAGGTTGAGGACCACTTTGTGTTACTCACACTGGATTTCTGGTGCTATGAAAGAGTTTGGGTAGCAGGGAGATTTGAGGGTTATGCAACGCAAATCCAATTAGTGTTTACTAATATTTGCGCTATCTCAAATCAAATGCAAGGATTATTATAAATCTAATTGGACTTTTGAGATTTCACCCGTCCCTTGCCTCCTTCAAGACCCATCTCATAACACCCCTCTTCCCCCCTGCCCTGCAACCCCCCGATCCCGAGCCCCAGCTCGGGTCCAAAACATTGATTGTCCAGCACCTTAGGATAACCTCCTGATGTGAAAGGCAAATGTTATTTTGTTGTTGTTATAGCAAGACAGTTGTAAAAAGTAGTGGATGTTTGCTTTCTTTAAGTATGGTTATTAGTAGTGTACAGTTTCTTAAGATGTTTTATTATTCACACACTCCTACGTTGTTTATTAAATATGGTTAGTTGGTTTAGATTTGAGTCCAGTAGTCTGAAAGGATAGAACAGACATACAAACATACATCATGTAAACCTAGGTCTTAATAAAGTTAGAATCAGTATGTGATCACAAGGCTGTAGAGACTGGCTAGGTCAGCAGAACGTGAAGACGGACAGGCCAGCACCAGTTGCTTCAAACATGGTAGAGTGGGGAGGACAATAAACAGGAGACGCACTCAGTTAAATAACAAGATTACATTTGTATAGCGCCTTTCATGTCGGGAGGACGCCCCAAGGCGTGGACAGAGTACAGCATTTCAGTCCCGAGCTAAGGAGGGGGTGAGGCGGAGTGACTGAATGAGTGATGGAATTCCGCCAATGGTGGGGCTGGTGGGTCAGGGGACGTGGAGCAGGCCAGAGCCGGCTGAGCGGAGGGAACGGGCGGGTTGATAGGGGGTTAGGAGGTCGCAGAGGTAGGGTGAGGCGAGGCCATGGAGGGCTTTGTATGTGAGGACCAGGATCTTGAACTGGATCCTCTGAAGGATGTGATCACAAATACATCAACTGAGACATTTCTTGATTCTTCAAGGTCCAATGGGTCACGAGACAGAAGGGAGATTAGGGCTGAATGGAGGAGGTGTTTACATCAGATGCTTTAAGAAAGAACGGGATGTTTGAGAACCACTCTTTTAGTTGAGATAAGGAAAAGAATGATACACAAAAGGGTATTGTTTAGAATAAGTAGGTTAACTAGAGTAGGAATACTGAGCAAAAAAAATTTCACACCAGATAACAGGATCAACAGGGGAATATCTGGTCAATATCCAAAGGCGGTAAAGGGGCATAAAGATAAGGGAAAAAAGAGTAATTCGACGCAACAGTTGGGTAACACCTCTCACGGTGGAAATCAAGAATCTTCAGCCTGCCGCTGTTGTCCAGACTATGAGAATGGATACATCCCTAACGCCATTTCGGGGGCTGAGGGTTATACCGGTGCCGGGTAAAGGACAGAGTTGGGATCCAATTGCGCTCGGTTCCAAACTGTGGTGTCAGTCCGCCATCACCAGGAGGTGAGACTGTTGATCACGTGTTGTGGCACCAGGTCAAGGTGCTGTTCGCGAGAGTGTGAGTTCAGAATTAATAGTGTATATGTTGAATGTATTAGTTAAAAGGATGGTAGTAACATTAAGAATAAACAATCCAATAAAATATCCGCACTCTACTTATTGTCTGGCAACTTTGATTGCATGGTACAGGGCTCATTCTTTACATTTATTACAAAGCGTAAAGAGCGCCTTTTAAATGCAAGTTGGCAGTGATAACTCTACTATCGTTTTATCCGCCTCCATTTTTAACTCAGGTTTTTCCTCATTCTTTGAAATTTGCATAGAACTGTTCCCAGCCAAGCTAAACAAACCAGCATTTCCTCAAATCTCCCAACGATAGTGCACACTAGTCAAAGTATTCTAAGAATCGGGTTTCAGAAATAAAACCGCAACTCAAGCAGGTTATTCTCAGTGTCACTGAAAAAAACCACCATCTTCCTACTTTCGTGGGAATGTTCTGCAATGTGGATGGGATATGAACATTTGTGACCATAAAGTGTACTACTTTTACTGTGAAAGCTAGTCCCAAAAAGAGAGAGCTAACAAAAAACTGTTAAGAGGAAGTAATAAGTAGAAAAATACATCATTTTACTAACTATCCTAGCGACTGCAGATTAGGAGATAAGACTGCTTTCTGATTCAACCATTGTAACATTTTGTCCTGTTCATTGGAAGATCAATTTTTGTAAGTTGTTGTAAAAGCATTCTGCCTCCCAATAGGCAAATTGGATTTGCTTGAATTTGCTCTTAATGCAGTTGATGACTATTGACAAAAACAGTTTTTTTTAATCTCTCTCTCGGGACTAACTTTCACAGTAAAAATTTACTTTATAGTTACAAATTTCCATATCCCATTCCCGAATATATCAACGTCAGCAGTAAGATTGTTGGTCTTTTTTAGTGACACTGTGAGGTCATACCTACTTTGTTAAATTTCTATAGTTTGAATTGACGTTCAATGTAGTGAAATCGCCATTTTAGTCAGAAACTTCTCTCTGACCGACGTCACAGTGGATTTGCTGCTGATTGTCAGCAGCACCCTCTGAAATTCTTTTCCAGCAATGTCGCAAATACTTTAATAACTCCATGTATACGTTCTTTCATGGGGGGGATTACAAACAATTGCTCAAGTCAGACAGGATTGCTGCATAAGAATTATTCTTTATGGCTAATTTAAGCTTTTGCTAACCTCATCATTCATACGAATCAGAACTGGCACAAGGTTACCCTCTGGTGGTCATAGTGTAAATTGTAGTGACAAATTGTTCCAAATATAAAATGCGCACATCAACACCGGGAAATAGAAATGGTTTCTGCTTTGGTTATTCAGGGTCAGCATTAGCTACTCAGTCGGATAACGAAACACCACAACCCCAATCTCAGACAGCTCCAGTAGAAATGCTTCTATTATTGAATCAGTCCGTTCTGGTATGAGGAAGATTACTACTCTCATTGAAAACTATTCAGTCTCAATGCAACCCTTACAACCTACAGTGTGGATACTTTCAATCAAATTGAGTGCAACAGTCACATTTTGGATTGGGAATTTGAAAACGTTTTAAAATATAGTAAGGAATTGAGTTTACAAAGTTTCCATCTTTCTTTATACTTCTACAGAGGAATGTAAGTTAAGTGCATTCCTAAACAAAAGTAAAAGGCAATTATGACGTTTTCCACTTTGTTTGACGGCCTTAACGTTTCCTAATAAAAGTCTGCACTAGAATTGTATATTTCACTTATATCACTCCGACACTGCTATCAAATGCGGCACGCAGAATGCAAATGCAATGCCTCATATTTTCATCATTTCAATACTTTAACGCTCACTCCTAGTCAACACACAGAATAAAAATGCAATGAACAGCAGCAATGTCTTGTATTTTCAAGCCTAGACACAATGACTCGTACTGAGAGGTAATCTCAGGATCCAACTGTTGTCAAAAGTCCATTGAAATTTACAATGTACATAATCTAATACATATAGACAGTACAATCCCCTCTAAACAGTAGTTTTCACAGGCCTTTGACTACTTTAGTAATTTATTTAAAGAAAGACGTTAATGTAACTAGGTTTCAGGTAAAACTGAGTACGGAGAGAACGCAGAGGTTTCAGAGCAGATTGCAACACATGAACACTCCATGCTACCAATCCCGGATTAGAAACATCACATGCAACACATGTGGCAGTATTGTTTCCATTAACACGAATGAGTCCGGCAACAGGATCATTGGCTGAATATCAGTATTTATTTACATTAAATAACGCATGAACCATTAAGGTATTACAGAATACAGGTAGATCCACGTTAAAAAGTAACATCAGGCAAGAACGTTCCCAAACTTTGGCTGTCTTGCTTCATTTTGTCTCAGGTTTTTTCTCTCCTCCCTCAAGTTTTGGTAGCTCAGGTGGCTCCCGGTGCGCTGGGAATGCCTCCCATGGGCTGTTAAGGTCAAACTTACGGAATTCCTGGGAAAGTTCAACAGGCTCAGCAACTACACGCTTCAACTCATCATCATAACGGACCTAGAGGAAAGGAACACAGACAAAAGCATGGCATTGCTTGCATTGCATTAATGTGGTGTTGTGCGCAATTGGCTGCCGCGTTTCAACAGCAACAACTTGCATTTATATAGTGCCCTTTACATGGGAAGAGTCCTGGTGCGCTTGACAGTGGCGGAATCTGACACCGAGCCTGGGGGAGAGGGGAGGTGACTGTAAGCACGATCAAAAAGGTCTTTAGGTGGGATTTGAAAGTGGGGAGGGAGGGGGCAAAGTGGAGGGATTAAGGGAGAGAGTTCCAGAAAATACACAGTCATACAGCTTATTATGTGAAGCGCTTTAGAGACGTCTCAACAATGTGATAAGGCACTATAATCAAATGCAAGGATTATTATATTACGCTCAATGACAAATTTATTTACAATTGCTTTAAACTATTTTCCTCGTAAATCCATTACAAGGATTCTGGCTCAGAATACCCCAACCCTCCATAAATACAATGAGAAAGAAGTCCACAATCAATAAACCAATGGAATTCAGGAGAATTAAAATTCTTGAAAAAATACCTCGACGTAGCCAGTGAGTGGGAAGTCTTTGCGAAAAGGATGGCCTTCAAATCCATAATCTGTGAGGATTCTCCTCAGGTCTGGATGGTTGGCAAAAAACACACCAAACATATCCCAAACCTGGAAATAAAAAAACATAGCAAGTTCTATCTTCAAAGTCAGTATTGAAAACTTGGGGAAATCATGTGAAAGTTAACCTGAGGGGCAGTAACCAGCTTCTTTCACGTGCAAATCGCTTGGAACTGACCAATTACCATTAAGGGTCATTTTTTTTTTTAAAAAGTAGCCACCTTTCATCCAATTGTTTCATCTCACCTCTCGCTCATACCAATTTGAAGCCTCAAACACTGAGACTGTAGAATCTACCGGGGTCAGCTCATCAGTGTACGTCTTCAGCCGGATGCGGGAGTTAAAAGGCAGCGACAACAAATTGTATACAAGCTGTTGGAAGGAAAACAATTTCTGAAATGGAATCCAAACGATAACAGCGGCAGATTGTGCATTTCAGAACTGAGTTGTGAAACAGCAGTTGAGTTCATGATTTATTTTAATATAACAATCCAGTTTAGTACATGTGACTTATAAATTTTGTCAGCTGTATGGACTGCAAATGTGTGTGGAAAAGTCAGTCCCCCACCCCAGGGCAAGATGGTTTGATTGTTCTCCTTCTACTGTCATTATGGTTGGAATATAGTGCAGGATAAAACCTTTTATGAATCTGAAATGGTTGCAATTTAACATTTCATCATAAAGAACATTCCTCCACTAAAACAGAATGTTGAAGAATGCACATGAAGAAACATTCTTTGTAATAATTGCTAAATTTTACTTTGAAAGTTCACTTAATCGCGTAATTTTAGTAGTTTTTTAAAATACAACAGTGGTTCTGATACACCTTGTAACATAAGATTCCAGTGTGGGGGTGTCTCCACAGCGACCTCTCCCCCCCACTCCCCCAGGCACTGGTTCCCACACCCTCTCCCCCTCCAACGTCCAAACCCATCCTCCTCTTAAATAAGGTCCATCCATTATCCATCCCGCACTTTAACTCAGTAGTGTTTAGATAATAGTGAGAATTGGTTGCCATCAAAATTTATAGCAAATTTATGTTGATACCTGCACATAAGAAGCTTGTGAATAAAAAGTCTAAATCACTCTGTTCGTATGTTTGCCTTTAATTCTGTTTGTATTTTATTGTAAATAAAAATATTATTCAAAGATTTATAAAATGTTATGAAACAATCCCAGGAGGGTTTCGCTCTCACCTCAAATCTATTCTGCCGAGCAGGGATATCCACTGCAGTCAGGTCAATAAGTGATTGGAATTGAGCATTGGTGTGATCCCGCAGAAATGTTAGCACCGGAATTATGCCCTCCGGATGGATCATTACCTCCAACTCATTAAAACAAGTTACCTGTTCAACAAAGACAAGGCAAAAGTATTTATGTACGTGAGACTGGACAATTAAGACAGTTCAGTACATTTAATGGGACATGGTTTGTTCGAAATCAAAGAGGGTCGATTTTTCTTTGATACCTGACTAGGGGCCAGTGAAACACTGATGGTCTTACCTGCACCTGCTGCACGTATTTAGGAAGAATTTCAGCAACATATTCACCAAATGCACTCAGCTGGTGGTTCAGTAATTCATCACTTGGTCGAACGGTAGCTGCAAGATAAACAAGTAATTTTTTCTCATCACAAATTCCTTATTGAATTGATTCTCGCTTTTGACTGACCTGCACTCTTTTAAAAGGCGTAAAACATTTCACTTTTCAAGTCTAACATTAAGACCTCGCAAAATCTCAACGCTACTCCCAATGATGTGCCTTGGCCATTATTCTTGTGGAGCTTCCATACTCCAGAAGAATAACACTTCCACATTCAATAGTAGCAAGCTTGTTCCTCAGAAGACTGACATTGTCACACTCATTACGGCACCTCCTCAGACGTTGGTCACTCTTTCACATGCAGATGCCAGAACCACCATATTCTCTAAAAAGTGCTTTTTCAGATGGTTCCCAAAGACAGTGATACAAAAGGTCGTCCATGTTATTAAACATCCAGATCAATAATGTCTTGATTGGCTTTTTACTTACGTTTGGTTTCAGTTGCGCTTCCTTCAGACCTTGTCTGTGACAATAGAGGGTTGCGACAAGCGGCTAGAAAATAGAAAGAATGTTGTCAAACCTTTCACTCGATTGTACAGAGCATTTATGTAAGAAATAATCATTGTAAAACATTTATGTCAACACATTTTAAAGCATTTTACGGTAATTACTCTAAACTGACATTTTTGGGGGTACAGATTTTGCACAAAAAGGCAGAAGTCCCACAAACAACAACACGATTACATTTGCATAGCGCCTTTCATGTTGGGAGGACGTCCCAGGGCGCCGTACAGTTTACAGCATTTCAGACCCGAGCTAAGGTCGGGGGGGGGGGGGAAGAAGGGAGGGGAAGGGGGGGGGTGGCCAATGGCATGGTCAAAGAGGAGGGTTTTGAGGTGGGACTTGAAGGAGGCGGCAAGTTGGAGTGATTGGCGGATGGAATTCCAGAGGTTGGGGGCAGAGTGGCTGAAGGCTCTCCCGCCAATGGTGGGGCGGGTGGGTCGGGGGACGTGGAGCAAGCTGACCGGAGAAAATGGGCGGGTTGGTAGGGGGGTTAGGAGGTCGCAGAGATAGGGTGGGGCGAGGCCATGGAGGGCTTTGTAGGTGAGGACCAGGATCTTGAACTGGATCCTCTGAAGGACAGGGAGCCAATGGAGTCGGGCGAGAGTGGGGGAGGTGGGGTCACGGAGTTTGGTGCGGGAGAGGACACGGGCTGCAGAGTTCTGGATGATCTGCAGCCTGTGGAGGGAGGAGTTGGGAAGGCCGACAAGCAGGGCGTTTGCGAGGTCGAGCCTGGAGGTGATGAAGCGCTGAGGGGTGATGTAGTGGCGGAGTCGGGCGATGTTACGGAGGGGAGGGAAGGCAGGGCGGGTGGTGGCTTGGACGTGGGGGGGGGGGGGGGGTGGGGGGAGAGAAAAGACCGTTGAGGGTCGAACAAGACACCCGGCCGGCTGGGTTCCTGACAAAACGCCAAGAAGTGAACAACGAAGTGATCCGGAGCTGATCGGGGGAACACCAGGAGAAACTCCCTTCTCTTTTCCCCCCCAATGGTGCGGTTGGGAAATGTTTTAACGTCTAGTGGTGGGGGGGGGGGAAGGGGAGGAAAGCCTCAGTTTAAGCCTTAGCCTCACACACACACACCCCTCCTCCCCCCACACTCCCCCCCCCCTCCTCCCCACACTCCCCCCCACTCCTCCCACCCCCTCCTCCCCACACTCCCCCCCCACTCCTCCCCCCCCCTCCTCCCACACTCCCCCCCCACTCCTCCCCCCCCCTCCTCCCCACACTCCCCCCCCACTCCCCCCACCCCTCCTCCCCACACTCCCCCCCCCCTCCTCCCCACACTCCCCCCCTCCTCCCCACACTCCCCCCACACTCCCCCCCCCCTCCTCCCCACACTCCCCCCCCCCACCAAGGAGGAAGCCTCCGGTAAGGCAGTGTCACCCCCCCCCCCCAACCCCCAGTCTGGTCACGGTGGTGGTTGTTGTTGTTGTGGCTGCAGGAGGTGAAGTGGGGGGGGAGGCGTATCCGCACCGCGAAGGTCAAACGGCGGCTCGCGGGGTTTAGGGTCTTGGTGGGGGGGCGGGGTGGGGTCTGACAGGTGTGTGGTGAGGAGAGGGGGGGGGGGGGGGGGAAGGGGAGGGGGGTGTTGGTCGCCGCCGCCGCCGCCGCCCCTCACCCAGACTCCTCCTGAGGCTGCTGCGAATGCCGGCCCGAGCGAGGCTGAGCAGACTGGCCGCCATGGCAACGGAACCGGAAACCAGGAGCGGGAGGGGAGGAGGTGGGTCCGTCCGACAATAGGCTCCGCGCGAGGAGGCGCCTGGTGTCCCCGGGTATACCTTCCCCCCCTCCCCCCCCCTCCCCTCCCCTCGAGCCGTCAGTCAGTCACAGTCAGTCAGACACACACACACAGACACACACACGCACAGAGACCTCGGCTTTCTCGGGACGGGAGGAAACCTTCGGATCCTCAGCTCAGCTCAGCTCAGGCCCCCGGTCCTTTGCGTGAGGTGAGGAGGGAGGGAGGGAGTGTGTGTGTGTGTGTGGGGGAGGGTTCGTGTTATGCGTTCGTGTGTGTGTGTGTGTGGTTTTTTTTTAGACGCGGCTGACAATAAACGCGAGGAATTTAAATGGAGATCAAAAGAGGGAGGAGAGGGTGTGGTATCTCCTCCTTCTCCGACCCCGCCCTGAAGCCGAGGCCTCGCTCTCTTTCTCTCCTCGTTTTTTTTTCTCTCCTCTCACTCTCTCTCACTCTCCTTTCCACGTGTGTGTGTGTGTGTATGTGTGTGTGTGTCCCCTCCACCACTTGATTATTTTCACCTCTTGGCATTGCTTGTGGGGCCTGGCCTTGCTTTGTGCAAAATCTGTACCCCCTTCTCCCCCCTCCCCCCCCCCCACCCCCACATCACCCACAACACCCCCCCCCCCACCCCCCCCAAAAAAAATAGTCACTACGTTTACAGTCATGACTGCAAAACCCATTTTATTGAACATGTCTGTTCCTTACACGTAGATGGCCCCCGTCACGAAAGCGTAAGAGTAAAAAGGTTTGACCGTACTCTTCCTGTATTGATCGTCTCCCGTGGCAGGTCTCGCTTTCTATTCTTCTTTCCCCCCCCCACCCACCACCCGCCACACCCCCCCCCCCCCACCCACCCCCACCCCCCACCCACCCGCCCGCCCCGGCTCGGACAGGCCAAAGGCTGGAATGCAGCATCTCTGTGCGCGGGCGGGAGTGCGTGTGACGGATTCGGCCGCTCAATCCGCCACTCGTCGCTTGTGGGACGCTGCTGCGGATGCGCGCAATCGGCTTCGGCCACCAAATACGCGGTCACTCCACTACAATATAATAATCCTTGCATTTGATATAGCGCTTTTCACGTCGGGAGGACGTCCCAAAGCGCTTCACAGAACACACTGTAAAGTGAATTGACTGTATTTTTTGTGGGCGAACGCGGCAGCCAATTGCGCACAGCAATGTCCCACAAACAGTCGTAGATTGAAAATGACCAATTTATTATTGTTTTTTGTTTTGGAGGGATTATTATTAGGCTCTGTGTGGAGTAAGGAAACTTGCCCAAGGTTTCGCCCTCTGACTGGAATATGTTCTGTGGTGCCGCTTCGAGATGTCTCAACGATGTGATAAAGCGCTCAAATCAAATGCGAGAATTATTATTATTATTGTTGTCCACCAGCCACACACACCCTGAGCAGTAACCAGGATCCCTGTTTTCTGGCCCTTCGCATCTCAGCCGTTTCCAGGGCAGCAGCCTCCTCTTCCTTGACTTGAACTATTTTACTCCAGTGCCCTGGCGTCCACTCCTGTACCTTTGCTCGCTTCCCCAAAGGAGCTTTTGTCACCGACCACCACGAATAAAACATTGAGCATTTCACCTCAGATCTGTTTCGGGGTGCAATATTTTTTGATTAATAATGTATCGTTCAACATTAAGCAGTTACATTCAGATCTAATGAACAGTGAATGTTGGCAGGCTTTTCAGTCAATGGATAACTATGGATGATGTCACAACATATGTGATATATGGATCAGGAATAGTGACAGGGATCACTATTTTGTGTAGAAACAAATTACACTTGTAGTAACTAAATGACAATGTTCTGAAGAGAACACTCTTTCCATAGGTTTTCGATCTTCGTTTGTAATATGGAGCCAAGTGGAGATGCAGGAGGTGCAACCATCGCTGGTCCTACAGATGAAAGTTACTTTGTGAGCTACACCTTCACGGATAAGTTACATTCTGCACGAGTTGCGCGAAGCATTATGGATCTGTGCCTTGAGGACAGACAATTTGCAGATGTCGTTATCTCTGTAGAAGGCAAAGATTTCCAGCTCCATCGGCTGGTGCTTTCTGCTCAGAGCTGTTTCTTTCGGTCCATGTTCACCTCAAACTTAAAGGAAGCTCGTAATCAGTTTATAGAACTCAAAGATGTGAATGCCAGTGTCTTTCAGCTCCTAGTGGATTATATTTATCGGGGTACTGTAAAGCTGAGGGTAGAGGACCTTCAGGAGATGTACGAGGTGGCAGACATGTACCAGTTGACATCACTCTTTGAGGAGTGTTCTCGTTTCCTAGCTCGGACAGTAGACGTCAGGACATGTTTGCAGGTCATGTGGTTAGCAGATCAGCACAGCGATCAGAAGCTCTACACAGCAGCAAAGCAATGTGCAAAGACGCACCTATCGCAGGTTCACCAGACTGAAGATTTCCTGGAACTGCCTTTGAGACTCCTCACAGACATCATCAAAGGTACTAGATTTTTTTGTTGCGCTTTTACTTGCAATCCAACTGGAACATTTGAGGGAGCCTCAAAAGGTTATAGAGCATACAGGTAATTTGGGGATAAGACCTGCAGCTTTCTCCAATAGAAACTACATTGGGCTTAAGTTGAGTTAGAATGACTACATTTCTGTCAAATTACTGCAAGGAAACTGAATAACCTTTTTCTTTCAAAATACTCTAGATGGTGTTCCTAGTTCTCAGAAGCCAGCAAAAGCCATAGAAGCTTGGATAGAACACAACAAGGAAGAGCGAGCAGGACTCTCTGAGACCCTGACATCCAGCCTAAAGGTTCTGACCTTTAAAGTTTGTCAATGAATGTAAAATGGATGCTTCAGACGGACCGGTGCAAAGTTATCAAAAAGATGATCCACACAGGGTTCAAAAATCCATATAAATTTCCATAATTGTTTAGGAAGTTTATGGTGAAATATGAGCAACAAATTAAAATTGTTATATGCAGGGTTTACTGTTTAAATCCAACTATCAAAGGTATTGGTAAAATTGCAGATAGTTCACGTAAGATGTTGAAGACTGGGACATTCCTCTTCGCATCTCAGTTACCTTTACATCAGCAGCCACGATCCCATCTTGAAAAAGTCGGATCAAAGCTGGTTATATAAACATGGCTTTTGTTGCCCAGAGGAGGCAGTAGCTTTTGTCCTGGTTCACCAATTACTGATGGGACATTTTGTTCCAGCCTCTCAGATATACTGGTGCTGTCAACAAGAAACAAAAAATCAATTAATTCTTTCACTTTTGTTATAAAACATAAACAAGTCATTCTGTCTGAAAAAGAAAGGCTATAAATAACAGAATCTGCTTCTCAAGTTCTGAGTCGAAAGAAGATGCTAATTAAACAGCTAATTGTACTGATCCATATCGCAATCTTTGTTTCAAACAGGAGATCAGTGAAATTGTTCATATCTATCTGATCGGGAAGGAAGACACACGGACACACTCTCTGGCAGTATCCCTGCACTGCGACGACGACACAATCAGTGTCAGCGGGCAGAACAGACTTCGGCAGCAGATCACGGCAGCATGTAAGCACGGCAGCGACCTGTACGTGGTGGGAGGCCCCATCCCGCGCCGCATGTGGAAGTGTAATATGGAGACGATGGACTGGGAACAGTGCGCATCCCTGCCAAGAGATCGCCTTCAGCACACACTGGTTTCTGTGCCAAGTGAGGATGCCATTTACTCACTGGGCGGCAAAACCCTTCAGGATACGCTCTCCAGTGCTATCATGTACTACCAAGTGCATGATAACGTGTGGGTGGAAACCAATCAACTTGACACAGCGGTTTCATCTGCCGCAGGTGTCAACCTTAACGGAACAATCTATCTTCTGGGCGGAGAGGAGAATGACCTGGATTTCTTTACAAAACCGTCCCGTCTCATCCAGTGCTTTGACACGCGATCGAGGGCATGCCACTTGAAGTCGTACCTCCTTCCCTTTGCTGGGCGAATGCACGCAGCCATTCACAAGGATTTGATCTTTATCGTGGCCGAGGGCGACTCTTTGGTGTGTTACAATCCACTGCTTGACAGCTTCACGAGACTGCGCTTCCCAGAGGTTTGGAGCCGAGTTCCCTCCCTCTGGAAGATTGCAAGCTGCAACGGCTGTATCTATGTATTCAGAGACAAGTGTAAAAAGGGGGATGCCAATACATTAAAGCTGAATCCCGCCACGTCTGT